>NC_088908.1:25117458-25777624 GCF_037157495.1 Lathamus discolor
TCCTCCCCCTGCTCCTGGAGGGACGGAGAGGAGAATCAAAAAGAATGCAACTCCCACGGGTTGAGATAAGAACAGTTTAGTAACTAAGGTATAACATAGATCACTACTGCTACCACCAATAATAGTAATGATAAAGGAATAACAAGAGGAAAGAATACAACACCTCAACACCAGCCGACCAATAACTCGCCCCACTCCCCCCAGTCCGAGCACCGACCGATACCTCGTCCAACCTGCAGTCCCCCTACCCCTTCCGGGTCACTCCCCGTTACATCCTGGGCATGACGTGCTGTGGTATGGAATACCTCTTTGGTCAGTTTGGGTCAGGTGTCCTGTCTCTGCTCCCTCCAGCCTCCCCTCCTCCCTGGCAGAGCATGAGGCTCAGAAAGTCCTTGGCCAGACCAAACATTCGAGCAGCAACTGAAAACATCGGCGTTATCACCACTGTTCCAAGGCCAAAAGATCAAAACACAGCACTGTACTAGCTCCTAAGAGGAGAAAACTGACTGCTGCTGCTCAAACCAGGACATTATCCACCCCTTATTCCATACCATTCACGTCATGCTCAGATACCACATCTTCAATATGCCATCACTCTTATATATATACATCTACATACACACAGAGAAAAAGATCATTTCTTAGTGCATGGACCTATAAAGCTGCTGAGTCCATCTGGTCCATGATGTCAGGCTCCATCTCTTGTTACAGTCTCTCAGAGCAGGAGAGGCTGTGTGCAGTGTTCACACTCGTGAATAACCTGGGCAATAGTGTCCATTGCTAAGTCCACCCCTCGATCATGAGTCCATCTCTATGTTGCATCTCTGCCTGATGGCCTGAAGTGCCATGGGCCCACCAGGCTCAGAATAATTCACTGTCCCCTTCAGCAGTTTCTGCAGCTTGTTGCTGGGGACTCCATAGAGCTGCCTTCATCTCCGATGCTTCCAAAGCACTGGAGGGGCCCAGTGGACCAGATACTCGCTCATACTCTCCCACACACCTGCCACTCATGACTGTCCAGCCTTGGGGAAGATCTCCTGGTCCTCCTATATTGTGGTCTAACCCCAGACAAGAAGCAAACCTGACTCTGCTTAACTTCTGAGATCAGACAAAATGGTCGTGGGTAGAACACGCTCTGTGTGTGTACCAACATGCTGATCCCCACCACAATCAGCAGGCAGGTCCAAGGATACCCACAGGCCATTCAGACCCTTCAGAACTCTCAAACGATGCTGCTGTGCTTGTCCCTGGGGCTGGTGCAGCTGCTGTGCCTGCCGGCTCTCCCACCACCAGCTTCTCTCTTCCTGGGTGCTGCTTTTCCTCCTCTGCCGTGCTGCGAAATGCTGCCTGGGCTCCTGCATCCTCCCGGGGCTCGGCGGGCGGCTGCCGGGGGACGCTCTCGGCCGCCACGAGGCTCGGCTCCTCCACGGGGCTCGGCTCCTCCGCTGGGCTCGGCTCCTCCGCTGGGCTCGGCTCCTCCGCGGGGCTCGGCTCCTTCGCCGCCTCCTCCCGCTGCTCAGCAGCCGCCTTCCTCCCGTGCTCGGGCCCCGCTCCCGCCGCCGCCTGGTCCCGGGGCCGCTCTCCCCGGCCGCTTCGGCCGCCGCCGGCTCCCGGGGCCGCTCCCCTCAGCTCCCGCAGCTTCACGAAGACAAAGGCGAGGACGAGGGCCAGGATAGTGAAGAGCAGCGGGACGGCCCGGTACAAGTCCACGGCCACGTCCATCTCTCCTGCTGCTGGAGCCCACCCGTATTACAAGCCATTGCCATAAAGTACAGTGAAACAAAAACCTTAGCCCAAGCCCACACTTGATAAACACGAACACAGGAATACCGGCTCTATGTAATGTACTACATTCTGAAGCGCTGAGAGCAAGAGAAACAACTTTGAGAGCCAATAAATCAGCACTGTGATGACTATTAATCTGATCATCTCTGTCGTTATCTCAACCCTTCGTGCCCCACGTTGGGCACCAAAAAGAACTGTCGTGGTTTGAACCCAACCACAAACCTCGTCCACTCACTCCCCCCCCTTCCTGCCCTCCCCCTGCTCCTGGAGGGACGGAGAGGAGAATCAAAAAGAATGCAACTCCCACGGGTTGAGATAAGAACAGTTTAGTAACTAAGGTATAACATAGATCACTACTGCTACCACCAATAATAGTAATGATAAAGGAAATAACAAGAGGAAAGAATACAACACCTCAACACCAGCCGACCAATAACTCGCCCCACTCCCCCCAGCCGAGCACCGACCGATACCTCGTCCAACCCTGCAGTCCCCCTACCCCTTCCGGGTCACTCCCGTTACATCCTGGGCATGACGTGCTGTGGTATGGAATACCTCTTTGGTCAGTTTGGGTCAGGTGTCCTGTCTCTGCTCCCTCCCAGCCTCCCCTCCTCCCTGCAGAGCATGAGGCTCAGAAAGTCCTTGGCCAGACCAAACATTCGAGCAGCAACTGAAAACATCGGCGTTATCACCACTGTTCCAAGGCCAAAAGATCAAAACACAGCACTGTACTAGCTCCTAAGAAGGAGAAAACTGACTGCTGCTGCTCAAACCAGGACAGTTATATAGGGAAGTTGACTATGTTTGTTCCAGCATGAGGGATACGCTATCATTTTATAAAAGTAAAACCGAGCAATGAAAAAGAAGATCAGTAGAACAACTAGGGTATGAATCTATCTGACCATTCTAATTCAATTCATCAACAACCATCCCAATTAAAAGATAACATGAAGAAATTAATGATCAATCATGGTTTGGATGGTTGGCTCCAAAGTTTAGGTATTTCTGGGTGGTTTGCAGATTTGTTTAGATCAGGCATTATGATATTATTAAGCGTTATAGTCTTTGTTGTTATTATTAGTATAGTATGGCGTTGCTTAATGTCTGTAGTATCGCAAATGATTAAAGGGGTCTGGATCGCTCAAATAAAGAAGGGGGATTTGTTGAGGGCTTTTTAACAAGCAATGGGCACGTGAGCGATCCAGGGCTCTTGCCTTTGGTTAGAGTTCGTAGTGAGGACTAATGGCCTAGTTCCGGTTACTTCAGAGCAAAGTTTTGGCCACGTATGCAGAAGTTCTGCAAGAGGGAAGCAACTCCCGGATGCTGAAGAAGGGACCCATCAGCTAGTGTTGCTCCCGGATGCTGAAGAAGGAACCAATCAGCTGTCTTTGCATTATGTGTAGAAACCAATCATTGTAAGCTTAAGCGCGGGACCAAGCTTGGAAGCTATAAAAGGCAGTGCTCTGAAGTGAATAAAGGTCAGTTTCTGATTACATTAATCAGCGTGCTGTCTATTGATCTTCTGCACCTTATCATCCCGATTTAGCAAAACTACTGAGGGTTACAAATATCACACTGCTTGGTCTGTCTTTGAGATGCACATCCTGCTTTATCTTGCAAACCGCCTGCTTTGTTTGGTAACTGATCTTTACCCTTCATATTTCTCTTTACAGTTCCTAAGCTTAGGCCCGAGCAGGGCATTAACACCTGGTGTTTTCTTCACAGTTCCCAAGGCTTAAGCCGGACCAGGGCGATAACGCCTGGATCCATTTCATTAACTATTTCTTTCCGTCACCCACAACCAACCCCACCAACGTACCTTTGTCACCGGCTTGTTACTGGATGAAGCAGGTGAAACTCTGCATTGCCAACAAGGTGCAAGGACTGAGGTTGGCCAAATGCCCGCTCTATATAAAGACCTACATGATAACGAGTGAAAGGACCCATAAGAGAACAGAAAGTCATGACTGAACCGGGAAACACCAAGCTAAATCTCGCCGAGGACTTAAAACAAGTAACTGAGGGAATTCATATTGACTCCTGTAAATATGATATGAAAAATGCAGGTATAGCTGAAATTATTTTAAGAAACCATAGGATAAGGGCCAGTACCATATGCAAACGATGCAATTTGTATATTAGGGTAAGGTATCCCAATTGTTTAAAATGTATTATTACTCATAGAGGAGACCAAGAACAATTTTTGAGGAATCAATTACAATTCTTTTGCATTCGGTGTGTGAAACTACCACCTCATTAGAACAGTCGTTGTGGGTCAAATATTATTGCTGTAATAGCGACGGGAAATATACCTCTGACTTACCAGAGAGGGCAAGACGGAGGGAATCGGTGCTGCAGCTGGAAAGGTCTGCTGAGGGCTGCAACCCCTGGGGCTGTGACCGCTGAGCACTATGATCCTGACCGGACTCTCTTGGTGTTGGTTCTGATGGGAACCATATGGGAAAATGCCATGGCTTCTAGGGACATTTACAACAACTGTAGTGAATATATCACCACAACTAGACGAGGGAGGATAACCTCTCAAACACTGGTCTATCACACCGCGTATGAATGCAAAGGAACAAGAATCGGTAACTGTATACACAACCAAACTCAATATGAACTTTGTAGAGAAGGAGAAAATAAAACAGTATGTTTCGATCCAAAAGAACTCCCTTATCTATACTGGATAGAGTTACAAACAGGGGGAGCTGCTGTAAATTGGAAACCTGAATTGAGCATACCCCTCGGTAGTAGTAATAAGGTCCCTGACCTCGATTCTTCAGTATCTGTGATTTTTGATGCTGTAAAGCAGTTGACAGAGATCTGGATACCGGAGGATGTGGAGATATAGGATGGAGAAGATATTATGGAAATCTAACCAAATATATTTGTGTAATCTAACCAAATATATTTGTATGACAAACGGAAACCCCGGTTGTACCCCCCAATTGGAGGCCACCTTTGTGGATATGGATGGGACTGTGTATGTTGGGCTACCGCAAATTGGGGTTATGAATATCATTGTCCTGAATTGGAAGCCTTTATTCAAAATGTCCAGTAAAGCCAGATTGTGTACCACACGAATGTACCCTACTCAATCTAACTATCATAAATATTGGAAAATGGAAAAATAAGAAAGTTAAGGAATTTGGAATTAAAATATGGGCTACAGAGAAGGACCCAGGAGCTATAGTCCAAATTAAAATTATGGAAAGTGTTAAGGAATCAATACAACATCATTTATTATTTAACTCATTTTATCATGAAGTGGAAACAGGAGTCCAGTATGAAATTCCCACTGTTGCTAAGAATCTCTTTGTAAATCTCGCTGAAAATATAGCTAAAGCATTGAAGGTAACCAACTACTATGTTTGTGGGGGAACTAACCAGGGAGAAAGATGGCCCTGGGAGGCAGTGGAGAGTAATATAAGTGATCCTGCAATTTGGAAAAATCGAGAAGGGAACAATATTCAATGTCTATTGATCTTCTGCACCTTATCATCCCGATTTAGCAAAACTACTGAGCATCTCTCATTTTATCTGTTGCAGCCTGTGAGTAAGATTCAAGTAATTTCTGTCCTGCTTGTTCACAAGTCAGCGACAAAGGGGTCAGACAGAGATCCCAAGCAGAAATATAGGCTGCATGCCTAATGGATTGGGAGCAGCCCTGAGAAGGACTTGGGGTGTTGGTTGATGAGAAATTCCCCATGACCTGGCTTCAGTATGTGCTTGAGCCCAGAAAGCCCCTATGTGCTGGGCTGTATTCCCAGCAGCATGAGCAGCAGGTCAAGGGAGGTGATTCTTCCTCTCTACTGTGCTCTGGGAAGCCCCCTCCCCCTAGTCTTGCATCCAGACCTGGGGCAACAACACGAGGTATGTGGAGCTGTTGGAGTGTTATAAAATTTTCGTCTTGGCCATGGTCTGATTTAATTATTTTATTACAATTGATTAATATCGAGAGGCAATAAGCAAGCAGCGCTGGGTGCGCAGGGGAGTCTCCGCTCCACCAAGACGCACGCCGGGGTCTTTGGGGTCCAGTCTCTTATACTTCTTGGTCTTGGGTCTCAGCCAGTCCCTTCTTCATCTGTACTCGGATGCCGACGCAGCCCTTTTCATTGTTCTTTTCTTGTTGCCGAGGTCTGCTTTTCGGTTAAGAAACTTCTTGGAGAGGAACTGAACCCCTTGGTAATTTATTAATAAAGAATCGTTTATCACAAGCTTAATCACAGCCCTAGTTCTATCCTTATATGGTTATTTAGTCAAAGCATAGGTTTCACAAACCCCTGTAACAGGATGTATCTCTTGGTTACACAATCCCTTCCTTAAAGCACTCAAGCAGCAAAACAAAACTTTATTATTTTAACAGTCAAAAATGATTAAAAAGAAGACTATTCTATTCCTTTGTTTCTTCTTCTCTCCCTTCATTATATTGACAGCAACATTTATTATAATCAAAGTCATTTTTATACATCCCACACATGGTACACTGGTCACAGGTGCATTGGTAACAGTGATTCCCAAGTTCTTGACATGAATCATTCTTGTATTCTTTACAATTCCCCCATTTGTTTTTATGTAACCTATTGATTCGTGTTTTGGCTTCTAATCTAATGACTGCTTTCCGAGCTGCAGATAATATTGGAGTTGCCCTTGTTTTTAGTATCATTAATGATTGAGCTTCTCCTTGGTCTGTCTTTTCGGACTCCATTGGTACAGTAGTTAATTGCATGTTGTGGTTAACTGTACGCATTAATCTGGTAAAACACGGGATTATACATGGGATAATTAACAGTCCTCCTAATATTCCTAAAAGTTCATTATAGATTAATAGCCTTGCTCCCAGCCCCCTTCATAGCCTGATCATTTCACAGTGGGAAATTACTTGGTCCAATACAGCATCACCAGAAATTCCTCCTTGCAGTTGAGCTTCATTAAGTGATATTTTAGTGCAACCTGGTCCCTGCAATGCTGGGTTTTGCTGGGTTTCAGAGAGCAGCACATGAAACTGCCTGGGTGCTCTCTCAGGCCACTATGTTCTCATAGCCATAGCTATATTTCTATCCCATTTTTTGTTTTCCGTAGTTGTGGGACTGCAGCAAACTGTCCTGCAGCCCTTCTGGGAACTAAGGGGAGCATGTGCTGCTGGCACTACTAGCAGGGACCTCACTGTACAGATCCCCACCACCAGCCCAGCCTCAGCAAGAAAGAAAGGGTCTTGCACCCAAAAGGATCTGTTTTGCACCCAAGCCAACATCTATACTTGTTGCTGCTGTCGTGTGGCATCCAGCTCACACTCCAGTCAGCCACAGAACACCAAAAAGCTACTTTGGAGGGAGCAGAGCTCCCTTCAATGTGCTACAGCCACAGAGCCAAGCCACTGGTCTCCTGTGCAAACCCTCCATCTCTGTTGATGGGTGCATCACCTTCACTAATGGTTTCTCTGGAGCAAGAAATTGGGGGGGAGCAGATCCTGTGCCATGTGCCAGGGGTTGAACACAGCATGTACCAAGTAGGAAACATCTACCGGTTGTTACTGTTAAAATCCCCAGCCTGAGCAATGGGCTACAGTATTAAAATGCAGGGCAAAACATTAAAGGGGTGGCAGATCTTCAATACAGACGTGAGGACAGCTTTTCAAAGGGCCTGCTGTCTGTCACAATTAAAAGTCTCTTACAAATTCATCATAGCAGAGCATGAGCCCAGTTTGCTGACAAGAGGTCCTGCTATGGCCATGTGCTGT
This sequence comes from Lathamus discolor, assembly GCF_037157495.1. Classification (NCBI taxonomy): domain Eukaryota; kingdom Metazoa; phylum Chordata; class Aves; order Psittaciformes; family Psittacidae; genus Lathamus; species Lathamus discolor. The sequence continues at coordinate 25,124,987 of NC_088908.1, forward strand.
GCTGAAGAGCCTGATGGTTGACATCCCTCCCTGGGCAGAGGAAACCAGCTGGAGCAAGGTCCTTCCTGCAGACCCTGCTTTTCTACCTTGCTCTTTTTCCCTTTGCAGCCATCCCCTCACACTCCTAGACTACAGGGGCTCACTTTCCAGTTTATTCCCTCTTGTTCTGGTCCCACTTTGCAGCATGGTGAGCCAATCCCCATTAAAAAATTGTCCCCAAGATCCTAGTCCTCCAAAATTAATTCCATTCCATGTTTGAACTGGAACATGAGCTATCTTCTTCATTTCTCTTATAAGTTCATTTATAGCCTTTCCTTCATCATCTATTTCTAGACAACAATGGCTAAGATTAAATTTTCCACAAACGCCTCCTTCCTGAGCTAGTAAATAATCTAAAGCCAAGTAATTCTGATATATTGCAGTTCTCATTTTAGTATTTTTCTTTGCAACTAATCCTAATGCATCTCCTGTTTTATTCACTACTATTTCTACTACAGCTTGTAACCTTATAATTCTATTCAGCATATATATAGGGGTCCTATATCCCCAGGACCCGTCTTCCGCCCAAGTTGCTGGATCATAGTAAGAGATTATTCGTTCAGGTGGCCATTCATTATCCTTCCAATTGCCAATTTGCAATTCTCTTTTATATCATTTTCTTCTCAATTCGTCTGTTTCTGTGTACAACTGGACTCCCAAGTGTTCCCCCCGGCTTATAGGTAATAAAAAGAAACTAGGTCTGATCGTTCCTAATATACATGATCCTGTCCAATTTTGAGGTAAAAATGCAAAGGCTAGTTTACCACCGATCCAATAATGTCCATCTGGAGTGGGCCAACCATTTGGTATATTAGTTCCATTTGTCCAGTTACAGAATTGGTGATTCCTTTCTATAGGATCTCCCCATTTTTCCCAGTCTTTTTTGTTCTGTTCCATATATAACCTCCTTCAAAAAGCAAATTTCCTACTGGGTTTCCACCATTTTCTAAATTTTACCAACAATTTCTCCCCACTATATTTGTTTGTAAAATCCATTGTTGTTGCCTATTGTTCCCTTCTCGATTTTTCCAAATTGCAGGATCACTTATATTACTCTCCACTGCCTCCCAGGGCCATCTTTCTCCCTGGTTAGTTCCCCCACAAACATAGTAGTTGGTTACCTTCAATGCTTTAGCTATATTTTCAGCGAGATTTACAAAGAGATTCTTAGCAACAGTGGGAATTTCATACTGGACTCCTGTTTCCACTTCATGATAAAATGAGTTAAATAATAAATGATGTTGTATTGATTCCTTAACACTTTCCATAATTTTAATTTGGACTATAGCTCCTGGGTCCTTCTCTGTAGCCCATATTTTAATTCCAAATTCCTTAACTTTCTTATTTTTCCATTTTCCAATATTTATGATAGTTAGATTGAGTAGGGTACATTCGTGTGGTACACAATCTGGCTTTACTGGGACATTTTGAATAAAGGCTTCCAATTCAGGACAATGATATTCATAACCCCAATTTGCGGTAGCCCAACATACACAGTCCCATCCATATCCACAAAGGTGGCCTCCCAATTGGGGGGTACAACCGGGGTTTCCGTTTGTCATACAAATATATTTGGTTAGATTACACAAATATATTTGGTTAGATTTCCATAATATCTTCTCCATCCTATATCTCCACATCCTCCGGTATCCAGATCTCTGTCAACTGCTTTACAGGCATCAAAAATCACAGATACTGAAGAATCGAGGTCAGGGACCTTATTACTACTACCGAGGGGTATGCTCAATTCAGGTTTCCAATTTACAGCAGCTCCCCCTGTTTGTAACTCTATCCAGTATAGATAAGGGAGTTCTTTTGGATCGAAACATACTGTTTTATTTTCTCCTTCTCTACAAAGTTCATATTGAGTTTGGTTGTGTATACAGTTACCGATTCTTGTTCCTTTGCATTCATACGCGGTGTGATAGACCAGTGTTTGAGAGGTTATCCTCCCTCGTCTAGTTGTGGTGATATATTCACTACAGTTGTTGTAAATGTCCCTAGAAGCCATGGCATTTTCCCATATGGTTCCCATCAGAACCAACACCAAGAGAGGTCCGGTCAGGATCATAGTGCTCAGCGGTCACAGCCCCAGGGGTTGCAGCCCTCAGCAGACCTTTCCAGCTGCAGCACCGATTCCCTCCGGTCTTGCCCTCTCTGGTAAGTCAGAGGTATATTTCCCGTCGGCTATTACAGCAATAATATTTGACCCACAACGACTGTTCTAATGAGGTGGTAGTTTCACACCGAATGCAAAAGAATTGTAATTGATTCCTCAAAAATTGTTCTTGGTCTCCTCTATGAGTAATAATACATTTTAAACAATTGGGATACCTTACCCTAATATACAAATTGCATCGTTTGCATATGGTACTGGCCCTTATCCTATGGTTTCTTAAAATAATTTCAGCTATACCTGCATTTTTCATATCATATTTACAGGAGTCAATATGAATTCCCTCAGTTACTTGTTTTAAGTCCTCGGCGAGATTTAGCTTGGTGTTTCCCGGTTCAGTCATGACTTTCTGTTCTCTTATGGGTCCTTTCACTCGTTATCATGTAGGTCTTTATATAGAGCGGGCATTTGGCCAACCTCAGTCCTTGCACCTTGTTGGCAATGCAGAGTTTCACCTGCTTCATCAGTAACAAGCCGGTGACAAAGGTACGTTGGTGGGGTTGGTTGTGGGTGACGGAAAGAAATAGTTAATGAAATGGATCCAGGCGTTATCGCCCTGGTCCGGCTTAAGCCTTGGGAACTGTGAAGAAAACACCAGGTGTTAATGCCCTGCTCGGGCCTAAGCCTTAGGAACTGTAAAGAGAAATATGAAGGGTAAAGATCAGTTACCAAAACAAAGCAGGCGGTTTGCAAGATAAAGCAGGATGTGCATCTCAAAGACAGACCAAGCAGTGTGAATATTTGTAACCCTCAGTAGTTTTGCTAAATCGGGATGATAAGGTGCAGAAGATCAATAGACAGCACGCTGATTAATGTAATCAGAAACTGACCTTTATTCACTTCAGAGCACTGCCTTTATAGCTTCCAAGCTTGGTCCCGCGCTTAAGCTTTACAATGATTGTTTCTACACATAATGCAAAGACAGCTGATTGGTTCCTTCTTCAGCATCCGGGAGCAACACTAGCTGATGGGTCCCTTCTTCAGCATCCGGGAGTTGCTTCCCTCTTGCAGAACTTCTGCATACGTGGCAAAACTTTGCTCTGAAGTAACCGGAACTAGGCCATTAGTCCTCACTACGAACTCTAACCAAAGGCAAGAGCCCTGGATCGCTCACGTGCCCATTGCTTGTTAAAAAGCCCTCAACAAATCCCCCTTCTTTATTTTGAGCGATCCAGACCCCTTTAATCATTTGCGATACTACAGACATTAAGCAACGCCATACTATACTATAATAACAACAAAGACTATAACGCTTAATAATATCATAATGCCTGATCTAAACAAATCTGCAAACCACCCAGAAATACCTAAACTTTGGAGCCAACCATCCAAACCATGATTGATCATTAATTTCTTCATGTTATCTTTTAATTGGGATGGTTTGTTGATGAATTGAATTAGAATGGTCAGATAGATTCATACCCTAGTTGTTCTACTGATCTTCTTTTTCATTGCTCGGTTTTACTTTTATAAAATGATAGCGTATCCCTCATGCTGGGAACAAACATAGTCAACTTCCCTATATAACTGTCCTGGTTTGAGCAGCAGCAGTCAGTTTTCTCCTTCTTAGGAGCTAGTACAGTGCTGTGTTTTGATCTTTTGGCCTTGGAACAGTGGTGATAACGCCGATGTTTTCAGTTGCTGCTCGAATGTTTGGTCTGGCCAAGGACTTTCTGAGCCTCATGCTCTGCCAGGGAGGAGGGGAGGCTGGGAGGGAGCAGAGACAGGACACCTGACCCAAACTGACCAAAGAGGTATTCCATACCACAGCACGTCATGCCCAGGATGTAACGGGGAGTGACCCGGAAGGGGTAGGGGGACTGCAGGGGTTGGACGAGGTATCGGTCGGTGCTCGGCTGGGGGAGTGGGGCGAGTTATTGGTCGGCTGGTGTTGAGGTGTTGTATTCTTTCCTCTTGTTATTTCCTTTATCATTACTATTATTGGTGGTAGCAGTAGTGATCTATGTTATACCTTAGTTACTAAACTGTTCTTATCTCAACCGTGGGAGTTGCATTCTTTTTGATTCTCCTCTCCGTCCCTCCAGGAGCAGGGGAGGGCAGGAAGGGGGGGAGTGAGTGGACGAGGTTTGTGGTTGGGTTCAAACCACGACAGTTCTTTTTTGGCGCCCAACGTGGGGCACGAAGGGTTGAGATAACGACAGAGATGATCAGATTAATAGTCATCACAGTGCTGATTTATTGGCTCTCAAAGTTGTTTCTCTTGCTCTCAGCGCTTCAGAATGTAGTACATTACATAGAGCCGGTATTCCCTGTGTTCGTGTTTATCAAGTGTGGGGCTTGGGCTAAGGTTTTGTTTCACTGTACTTTATGGCAATGGCTTGTAATACGGGTGGGCTCCAGCAGCAGGGAGAGATGGACGTGGCCGTGGACTTGTACCGGGCCGTCCCGCTGCTCTTCACTATCCTGGCCCTCGTCCTCGCCTTTGTCTTCGTGAAGCTGCGGGGAGCTGAGGGGGAGCGGCCCCGGGAGCCGGCGGCGGCCGAAGCGGCCGGGAGAGCGGCCCCGGGGACCAGGCGGCGGCGGGAGCGGGGCCCGAGCCCGGGAGGAAGGCGGCTGCTGAGCAGCGGGAGGAGGCGGCGAAGGAGCCGAGCCCGCGGAGGAGCCGAGCCCAGCGGAGGAGCCGAGCCCAGCGGAGGAGCCGAGCCCCGTGGAGGAGCCGAGCCTCGTGGCGCCGAGAGCGTCCCCGGCAGCGCCCGCCGAGCCCGGGAGGATGCAGGAGCCCAGGCAGCATTTCGCAGCACGGCAGAGGAGGAAAAGCAGCACCCAGGAAGAGAGAAGCTGGTGGTGGAGAGCCGGCAGGCACAGCAGCTGCACCAGCCCCAGGGACAAGCACAGCAGCATCGTTTGAGAGTTCTGAAGGGTCTGAATGGCCTGTGGGTATCCTTGGGACCTGCCTGCTGATTGTGGTGGGGATCAGCATGTTGGTACACACACAGAGCGTGTTCTACCCACGACCATTTTGTCTGATCTCAGAAGTTAAGCAGAGTCAGGTTTGCTTCTTGTCTGGGGTTAGACCACAATATAGGAGGACCAGGAGATCTTCCCCAAGGCTGGACAGTCATGAGTGGCAGGTGTGTGGGAGAGTATGAGCGAGTATCTGGTCCACTGGGCCCCTCCAGTGCTTTGGAAGCATCGGAGATGGAAGGCAGCTCTATGGAGTCCCCAGCAACAAGCTGCAGAAACTGCTGAAGGGGACAGTGAATTATTCTGAGCCTGGTGGGCCCATGGCACTTCAGGCCATCAGGGCAGAGATGCAACATAGAGATGGACTCATGATCGAGGGGTGGACTTAGCAATGGACACTATTGCCCAGGTTATTCACGAGTGTGAACACTGCACACAGCCTCTCCTGCTCTGAGAGACTGTAACAAGAGATGGAGCCTGACATCATGGACCAGATGGACTCAGCAGCTTTATAGGTCCATGCACTAAGAAATGATCTTTTTCTCTGTGTGTATGTAGATGTATATATATAAGAGTGATGGCATATTGAAGATGTGGTATCTGAGCATGACGTGAATGGTATGGAATAAGGGGTGGATAATGTCCTGGTTTGAGCAGCAGCAGTCAGTTTTCTCCTTCTTAGGAGCTAGTACAGTGCTGTGTTTTGATCTTTTGGCCTTGGAACAGTGGTGATAACGCCGATGTTTTCAGTTGCTGCTCGAATGTTTGGTCTGGCCAAGGACTTTCTGAGCCTCATGCTCTGCCAGGGAGGAGGGGAGGCTGGGAGGGAGCAGAGACAGGACACCTGACCCAAACTGACCAAAGAGGTATTCCATACCACAGCACGTCATGCCCAGGATGTAACGGGGAGTGACCCGGAAGGGGTAGGGGGACTGCAGGGTTGGACGAGGTATCGGTCGGTGCTCGGCTGGGGGGAGTGGGGCGAGTTATTGGTCGGCTGGTGTTGAGGTGTTGTATTCTTTCCTCTTGTTATTTCCTTTATCATTACTATTATTGGTGGTAGCAGTAGTGATCTATGTTATACCTTAGTTACTAAACTGTTCTTATCTCAACCCGTGGGAGTTGCATTCTTTTTGATTCTCCTCTCCGTCCCTCCAGGAGCAGGGGGAGGGCAGGAAGGGGGGGAGTGAGTGGATGAGGTTTGTGGTTGGGTTCAAACCACGACAATAACATGGCCCTCCCTGAACATTTTTTGGTACCCCTTGCCAAGCTCTATGTCCACAGATTAAAAAATATCCTTTAGGAAATTGTTTTGCCGAATTATTATTCCAAATAGAAAATTTACTACCTAGGGTCTCAGCACCTATTGCTCCATTACAATATCCGTTTTTTCTATAATTTTTATAATCATAAATACTCGACATATTGGTCCATTGTGTCCAAATATATTTCTTATAAAAGTTTACCCCTGTAGGTGCCGATCCCCCAAAATAAAAACATGACCCATTGCCTGCTAAGGATCCCCAGAGATCTAACTCCTGAGGGTCCCAAGGCATTGTGGCATTTAAAGCATTAATGATCATTGCTCCAGCCATTCCTGTTTGATTCACTTCCCCATAACAGCAGGCTAGTTTGTTTTCTGGAACAGTACAATCATAAATTCTATGACATGTCTGATTAATAAAAGAGCTATTTAAAACCGTCCTGTTATTTATCAAATTGGTCCAGTCCCCCAGGCGCAGGTAAGGGACACCGATTAACTCTGATTTTAAGGCACTACCACGAATTACCATGGGAGGTTCTTCCCTTTCTCATGCCAGGTGCAAATAATTTAACACATATAATGCTTTTGCCAAGCGTTCACTAGGTCCTACACCGCTCTCCCCCGTTTTTTGTTTAAGCAACAGGTTTTTAAGGGATTGGTGAGCCCGCTCAACAATTGCTTGTCCAGTGGGTGAATTAGGGATTCTGGTGAGATGTTTCACACCTCAAAGCGAGCAAAAGCGGTGAAACCTAGCAGAAGTATAGGCTGGAGCATTGTCTGTTTTAAGAGTTAGGGGTACACCTAAAACTGCGAAAGAGGCACGAAGGTGTTTCACAACATGGTGAGAAGTTTCTCCAGTTTGAGCAACGGCCCAAATTGCCATGGAAAAAGTGTCAACCAAGACATGAACGTATTTTTGGCGTCCAAATTCTGGAATATGAGTGATGTCCATTTGCCAAAGTTGTAGTGGTAAAATGCCTCGAGGATTTACTCCAACACCAAGGCCAAAGCCTGTCTGTTGACATGCAGGACAAGAGTTTACAATTCCTTTTACTTCAGTAAGATTAGTCTGATTTAAAGTCACTTGAATCTTTATGACATGTGGCATACCAGTGAATCCTACACACCATGGAACCGGTTGGAATAATGGAGATTTAACAAATGTGCCCAGTATACTTGTCCATTACCCATTGAAACGAGGGGGACAGAAAATCACAAAATGGAATATATAAACCTTTAGAATCAGTTTTAAGTAATGTTAAGTTTGATGGCTTTGTAACAGTAGCAATGGAAAATTACTAAAGTGCATGATACATAGAAAAAAAAATAGAGTGCAGCTAGAGAATACACTGAGCATTCTTGTACAAGATAAATTGTTATAGTTGACAGAGTTTTAAGAAAAACAGTCTAGAGGAACAGGACACAGGGATAAGGAGTATCTGGGAACGGCAGGTGTCCAGGATGGGCTACAGCTAAACTAACTGATAAGTAGGAGGATAGGAGGATTATTATGTCTCCTGTGCTAACGAACCAATTAAACTGGTATGAGCATCTACTGCGCGTGCTCCAAAGGCTGCCAGAAGTGATGAAGATTGTTGGAAGAAGTAAACGACCCTCAGAGACCACCACCACAATTCTGTACGCATGCGGGGAACTTTCTGGAAAATGACGTAATGTACGTATGACCAGGGACTATATAAGGACAGCTTGTGGAGCAACAGGAGACACACGTTAGGAAGAGCTATCCCCCGTGTCTCCCGGCGCCGCAATAAAGAATACCTGCTTGTCAGCTTGAAAACTTTGTTGGCAAGTTTGTTCCTGGAGTTTTCTCCGAATCACCATGGTCACACATACTAGAACAGATATCACAAAGATTTCTGTCTTTACCATTTCTTTATGCTGTTGAGTTCTGGGTCTTTATACGTTTCGCTGGCAGCCAGTATGGTCCTGTCGATAGCTGTACACAGCAGTATCCTTGACCCCATGTCAGCAATGGCACTGGTCCTTTCCACTCGTTATCATGTAGGTCTTTATATAGAACCAGTGGTTTGGGCAAGGAATCGTTCGTCACGTGGAGAAAATCCTTGCATTCCCTTTTTTTTTTTTTTGTTTTACATATCTTTTAGATGACCATACTTGAGCAGGGGATTTGGACTAGATCATACCTCCAACATATGCCAGCCACAGGCTGCTGGGCCTGCCCTTTTTCTCCTGCATGGCTCTCTGCTAACAGGGGAGGCCATCCCTCACATCAAGGTCTGGCATGGCATGTGTCCCCACCGCTCGACACCTGCTGGGTTGCAGCCAACAGTGGAGCTAAAGGTTCTTCTTGGTGGCAAACACAGAGGCCAACCCAGTCTTGCCCTTGACTGTGGTAGCGGGCATTTGGCCAACCTCAGTCCTTGCACCTTGTTGTCAATGCAGAGTTTCACCTGCTTCATCCAGTAACAAGTCACTACTATGGCAAAGCACATACAGATTTACATTAGCAGAGTAACTATTACAGGGTGCAGCAGCATGTTGAAGATGCTGATGGCAGCGAGGGACTAGCCAAAGAAATTTCTTACCAGTGGAGTTCTCCCACCCTCTTAATTTGTTCCATTACCTGCTTTATAACACTACCGTCATATTAGAATCTTTCTAGCTTTTGCCTTAGCATTTTCTAGCAGCTGCTGCAAATTTGCATGCTCTAACATCTCTTTTGCAAGTGACAAATCCATACAAGGTGTAGTTTCGTATTAGCAACTGGCTAGTAAATACAGGTGCTTTTATACACAAAATCGCAGCCTCTAATAATAGCTACTTTACAAGTACACTTATTCAAGTTGTTACTTTTCAGTTGCCTCCAAGTGATGCTTTGCAATCATTCATTTTTCTCTGATTCTGCTTGTGGTATTCACGGTCGGCTCCTGTAGCTGAGGCATTGGGTTTTTCCACTTGTCTGTCCAACTCATGGCAAGGCTTGACAAACTTTGCAGGCAGCTGCCATGGACCTGTAGGTAGGAGGACACAAATATACCCCCTCTTCCGGGTTATCAGTTAAAGTAGAGGCATTCTGATGGAAAAGGAATGTAAAGCAGCTGTAGAAGTAAACTGCACATTTTTAACAGTCAAGAAGTTTGCTGCATCATTACCCATTTTTTTTTTTCTTTTTTTTTTTTTCCTGCCACCCTGATGCTGCTTAGGTGACGGCTGATAAAGCTTGTGGTTGCACTACCCCTCTAGCTTTTTCAGTTAGCAGTTCTTGTTTTAAGCGATCTGTTCTTCCAAGTGTTTGATTGACCCCCAGGTTACTTTAAACACACTAAGCAAGGCTCCTACCATGCGCAGTTGTTCACCCTGCTTTGCACGGCTACAAACACTGGCCTGCTCGGCAGCAGCTATAAATGCCTACCTACTCCGCAGCAGCTACAGCTGCCTGCCTGCTTCAGCAGCAACCATAAATACCTGACAGCAACCGCACTTTTGCATTAACCCATTCTTGCCCAAAATGTTAAACTGCTACCTGTTAAAAACTTACATGAACCCGACAACAAAAAAAAAAAACACACAGAACACCATCTGCCCTCATCACACACACACGCACACACGTATGGGATCCCACAAGCACAATCCACACAACTACAATATTTAAAACATGAAATCCAGACAATCGTTACTCCCACTACACAGTCCCACATACAGAACGTGGCACAAGGACCCTGTGAAGACTATCAGGAAACCAGCTCCAAGAAGCATCATCGCAGTGCGAGGTGGCAGGCTCAACCTTAGCGAGCGTCCCCCGCTCTGCCTCCCCCACATTGCATGAGGCTTGGGTTTTTATACTGACCAAAATGCACACTCGTTCCGACACAGGTGGCCAGCCTACGTCGGAAGAAGTGGCCAGCAATATCTATAAAGGTCTCCAAGGTTCCCTTCTGTATCAAATCCTCGACTATTGGTTTCAGCCCTTTTCTTCTGATTTGGAGAAAACTCCATGAACAAACTTGCCAACAAAGTTTTCAAGCTGACAAGCAGGTATTCTTTATTGCGGCGCCGGGAGACATGGGGGATAGCTCTTCCTAACGTGTGTCCCCCTGTTGCTACACAAGCTGTCCTTATATAGTCCCTGGGAATACATACATTACGTCATTTTCCAGAATGTTCCCCGTATGCGTACAGAATTGTGGTGGTGGTCTCTGAGGGTCATATACTTCTTCCAACAATCTTCATCACTTCTGGCAGCCTTTGGAGCACGCGCAGTAGATGCTCATACCAGTTTGATTGGCTCGTTAGCACCAGAGACATAATAATCCTCCTATCCTCCTACTTATCAGTTAGTTTAACTGTAGCCCATCCTGGACACCTGCCATTCCCAGATACTCCTTATCCCTGTGTCCTGTTCTTCTAGACTGTTTTTCTTAAAACTGTGCCAACTATAACAATTTATCTTGTACAAGAATGCTCAGTGTGTTCTCTAGCTGCATTCTATTTTTTTTCTATGTATCATGCACTTTAGTAATTTTCTATTGCTACTGTTACAAAGCCATCAAACTTAACATTACTTAAAACTGATTCTAAAGGTTTATATATTCCATTTTGTGATTTTGTGTCCCCCTTGTCTGACTTCCTTCCAAAGAAATCGGGTAACCCCGTGTCCTGGGTTCAGCAGTAGCAGTTATTTTTCTCCTTCTTAGTAGCTAGTGCAGTGCTGTGTTTTCATTTTTTGGCCTGGGAAGAGAGCTGATAACGCTGATGTTTTCAGTTGCTGCTCAAATGTTTGGTCTGACCAAGGACTTTCTGAGCCTCATGCTCTGCCAGGGAGGAGGGAAAGCTGGGAAGAAGCAGAGACAGGACACCTGACCCAAACTAGCCAAAGAGGTATTCCATACCACAGCACGTCATGCCCAGGATGTAACTGAGAGTTACCCCGGAAGGGCTAGTTCACTGCAGGGTTGGAGACGGTATTGGTAGGTGCTCGGCTGGGGGGAGTGGGGCGAGTTATCGATTGGCTGTTGGTGAGGTGTTGTATTCTCTTCCCTTGTTATTTCCCTTATCATTGTTATTATTGGCGGTAGCAGTAGTGATTTGTGTTATACCTTAGTTACTAAACTGTTCTTATCTCAACCTATGGGAGTTGCATTCTTTTTGATTCTTCTCTCCGTCCCTCCAGGAGTAGAGGGAGGGAAAGAAGGGGGGCAGTGAGCGGACAAACTGTGTGGATTGGTTTAAACCACGACACCCTGATAGGTTCTTTTTGATTCGTTATTTTTATTTTCCTTGCCATTTACATATAAATTTAAAGCCTGACATATCCAATCGTCAAAAGACTCAAATATTGGCCAATATAAATGGTCAGGCCGAATTTCCTCTTTAGTCCACACTTCCATACAGTAATGGACCATTTTTTCCTTACTCTTTCCTTCCTGGGATGGCCAAGAACCCCAGTAGTTAAACATTAACCCCAAAGGACTGCCTGGGGTTATTTCCGGTAACTTGCTCCCTGCCTTATTTCTGGGACCTCTCCATGGGCCCCTTCCTGGGTTAGAGTTACGACTCCTACTCTGACCCGTTTCCCGCCACGTGTGTTTCCTTTCAATCAACCACTATCACTTCCCTCCTTCAGCGGCCAAGTCCCTCGCGGGAGATTGGAAATGCGCTTTGAAGAGGTCCACACTCGCTTCACGGATCCTGATATCCTGACCCGTGCTTTCACAGATTCAGAATACCCGGTCCATGTCTCACCATACACTCCGTCTCTTCACCGACCGGTTTCTTCACTGAAACCATGGTTAGAGGAAAACCACGCAACTTTGTTGCGTCTCATACACACACACACCGGCCTTCCCACCCAACCGAACGGTACTTACAGTCTGCTGTTCTCGTCCGGATCTTCGTGCACAAGAATTATGGGTAATTTATACTGCAGTGTTCAGGGAGCTTGAATTCCTTGGTTATTGCCTCTCTGTTGGTTGATCTCGCGAGACTGCCCAGGGATAGAACCCCCGAGCCACAAATTGCGGGGCGCCTCCTCGTAAGAGCTACAGTCCCAGGCAGCCTACACAAAGATCACGTCGGGGTCACCAATTTTGTTATAAAAATTCCGTCTTAGCCATGGTCTGATTTAATTATTTTATTACAATTGATTAATATTGAGAGGCAATAAGCAAGCAGCGCTGGGTGCGCAGGGGAGTCTCCGCTCCACCAAGACGCACGCCGGGGTCTTTGGGGTCCAGTCTCTTATACTTCTTGGTCTTGGGTCTCAGCCAGTCCCTTCTTCATCTGTACTCGGATGCCGACGCAGCCCCTTTTCATTGTTCTTTTCTTGTTGCCGAGGTCTGCTTTTCGGTGAAGAAACTTCTTGGAAGAGGAACTGAACCCCTTGGTAATTTATTAATAAAGAATCGTTTATCACAAGCTTAATCACAGCCCTAGTTCTATCCTTATATGGTTATTTAGTCAAAGCATAGGTTTCACAAACCCCTGTAACAGGATGTATCTCTTGGTTACACAATCCCTTCCTTAAAGCACTCAAGCAGCAAAACAAAACTTTATTATTTTAACAGTCAAAAATGATTAAAAAGAAGACTATTCTATTCCTTTGTTTCTTCTTCTCTCCCTTCATTATATTGACAGCAACATTTATTATAATCAAAGTCATTTTTATACATCCCACACATGGTACACTGGTCACAGGTGCGTTGGTAACAGTGATTCCCAAGTTCTTGACACACGAATCATTCTCGTATTCTTTACAGGAGCAAGTCCAGAGGAGGCCACGAAGATGCTCCAAGGGCTGGAGCGCCTCTGCTCTGGAGACATGCTGAGAGAGCTGGGCTTGTTAAGCCTGGAGAAGAGAAGGCTCTGGAAGACCTTAGAGCAGCTTCCAGTGTGCCAGTGTGTTTCTTCACAAGAAAGATGAAGAGGGGCTTTTGACAAAGGCCTATAGGGACAGGACAAGGGGGAATGGTTTTAACATGACAGAAGGCAGATTGAGATGAGATCTTGGGGAGAAGCTCTTACCTGTGAGGGTGATGAGGCACTGGCACAGGCTCCCTAGAGAAGCTGTGGCTGCCTCATCCCTGGCAGCGTTCAAGGCCAGGTTGGATGGAGCTTGGAGCAACCTAGTCTAGTGGAAGGTGTCCCTGCCTGTGGCAGAGGGTTGGTTTGGGTTGGAAGGGACCTTGAAACTCATCCAGTTCCAGTCTCTGATTCTATCCCTGGCCAAGCACAGAATCACTTCAGAAGTCTTTATTCTTGATGTGCTACATGGCCATATTAACCTTGCCTGCTGCTCTAGCAGGTTTCTGGGTGATTAGAAACATCCCCAGCGGTGCCTGCTTTGTGCAGGTGAAGGGGGAGAAGTGCTGAGCCAGAGAAAACCAGAGCCAGGGGTTTCCCATGGGAAGGGCCATGCTCAGTACTGTCCAGCCAGGGATCCCCATACTGGCACTGATGGGGAGGCATCTCTCTACTCCAGCTAGGTCTATGGGTGCTGCCCACCTTGGTGAGACCCATGGCACCCAAAGCTCTTGGTTGTGGGATTAAACCCCCCTGAAGAGGTGGGATAACCCCTTAATAGAGTCCCATCACATGAGCAAAGCCCCCCTTACTCTGTAGCCAGAGGAGCTACAAATGCTGGAACTGTTTCAGACTGCAATCCTGAAGCTTTTTGGCAGAAAATGTACCCACTGTGAAATGTAGCCACTGGCATATTTCCCCACACATGGCTGCAAGCCCCAGTGTGTTTTTGGTCCCTCCTAGTTGCTTTTGCTTCTTTCTTCTTTTTTTCTTTTTTTTTTTTTTTCCCTTCCCCCTTTTGTTTGGCTGGATCACAAAGCCTGGCTCTTTTCTGCTAACATAACCCCGCAGCCCACAGGTGTGTGGAATTTGGGAAACTCAAGTCAAAACCCAGTAATTGCCTACAGCTGCTGATCCCACCCCAAGCTGTGATGCCATTGCAAGCCTTTGGTAGCAGGAACCTGGATGGATACCCTGTTGACATTCCTTCAGTCTGAAATAATTATGTTCATTTATTTGCATGGCATAAATAGAATATTATGACATTTTGTACAGTTCATGTGAACACACATATAGAGAGTGAAGTAAAAGCTATCCCAGGGATGCCCTATCCCTGGCAGTGTTCAAGGCCAGGTTGGATGGGGCTTGGAGGAACCTGGTCCAGTGGAAGGTGTCCTTGCCTGTGGCACGGGGGGTTGGATCTAGATGAGCTTTAAAGTCCCTTTCAGCCCAAACCAGTCTGCGATGCTATGAGATGTTAACAACTGAACCAGTCTTTAAAATTAATATAAGCTTCAGAAAGCTGTGTATTGCTTCCTGAGCCCTGGGACCAAAATCTGGTATTTTCTAAGAATTGTTCTGTAATCTGGAGAGTGAGAAGGATAGTTTTTTGGTTTTTTTTAAATGTTTTTGCCTGTGCCAAATGGCTGTTGAAATGATGGTGCTTTACCCCATCTGCCTTGAAAAACACCATCTGGCCTGGTGTCACTGAGGGGCATGGGAGGGATACTGGCTGTTCCTGGACACAACCCCCAGCACAAAGGTGTCCAAAGGGAAAACCATACCAGTGCTTCCGGGCAGCTTGCTGTCTTTGGAGCACAGTAGGCAATGGGGGGAACTGGACATTTTCATAACCACTGTCTCAGCTGTGCAAGAAAACCTTCCAAACCAACTCAGCAGCTGGATCTTGCCTGGGATGGTCTTTCCAGGAGAGGAGAAAGACAGGAGAGAGGGATGTGATTTCAGCAGTTTTCCAGCCTCTGATGGTCCCCTGTGTAAACCATCCTTCTGCTGCATTTAAAGCAAGGGGCTCAAAAGCAACCTTCAAGCTGCTTGTCTTTGGTGCTGCAGCCACTATACAAATGAAGCCTTGGGTCCTTGGATAAGTTTTCCACCTTCTAGTGACTCGTGAATTTATTTATTTATTTTCCCCTTTCTTGGTGGAAAGAGAATTGCAATCTGAAAGGGAACCAGCCCCTCTGAGAGTCCAGGGAGGATGCTGTAGGTGCAGGGGGGGGGGGATATTTTCCTGCACCTAGGGAAGCAGAGGGCTCGGGCTTGGTGGTAGGCATGGGTGCAAGGAGATGCTCTGTCTCCAGCTGTGACTGTGCTTGCTCTCCTTCAGGATGCTGTGGTGGGATTTTGATAGAATCACAGAATGGTTTGAGTTGGAAAGGGCCTTAAGGTCATCTAGTTCCAACCCCCCTGCCATGGGCAGGGACACCTTCCACTAGACCAGGTTGCTCCAAGCCCCATCCAACCTGGCCTTGAATACTGCCAGGGACGGAGCATTCACAAATTCCTTGGGCAACCTGTTCCAGTGCCTCACAACTCTCTCAGCAAATAATTTCTTCCTTATAGCTAACCTAAATCTCCCCTGTTTAAATTTAAAGCCATTACTACTTGTCCTATTGCTACAGTCCCTGATGAAGAGTCCCTTTCCTGCATCCCTGTAGGCCCCCTTCAGATACTGGAAGGCTGCTATGAGGTCTCCACACAGCTTCTCTTCTCCAGGCTGAACAGCCCCAATTTTCTCAGCTTGTTTTCATATGGGAGGTGCTCCAGCTTCCTTATCCTCGTGGCCTCCTGTCCTGGGTTCAGCTGTAGCAGTTATTTTTCTCCTTCCTAATAGCTGGTGCAGTGCTGTGGTTTTGACTTTAGCCTAAGAACAATGCTGATAACAGACTGATGTGTGGAGAAGTGGCTAACAGAGAAAGGTCGTGTTCCCATCAACGAGCTGAAACAAGACATCTGTGTAGAATGGTGCAGACTTACTAGCACCAGATAATGAGGAACTGAAGGACACCGGCAAACAGCAACATGCTATGACCAATCACAGCCAAGGACACTAAGCGATAAGTGCATGAGAAAGAGGATGGTGGGGGGGTGCACGGTGTAGCTGCAAAAGTGTAGAGCTTACGCAATGCCTTATTTGTGCCAGAACCAATCAAGTGCCTAGTATTTGCATATTCACTGTTATATTAACCGAAGGTAGAAGCCCAATAAATGAATCGTGCTTATTGATCACAATGGTCGTGTTGATTCCTCCCTGCTGCAACAAATTGGTGCCTAACTAGGGACCCTCTTGCTGTTGCTTGACTGAGCGAAGAAGACAGCTGGAATAGGAGGGGAGCGGACTGATTGGAACAGGAACCCAGGTACCTTTAAAGGCTGGGAAGATAGCAGGGATCGGGAAAGCTCCGAAGAATGCAGCCTTTGGAAGGCAAAGAACGCTTCGCTGCTGGCAGCGTCGGTTCCGAAAGCCTGAGCAAGATTTTACTTGGCTCGCCGCCCGTATATCGTCTACCTCCTGGTGAGCTGCACTGGCGCCAACGTCTTATGAGTTGAGAAAAAGTTGAGTAATAATTGAGTAATAATGGATAGAGAGGCAGCATATGATTTATTTAAGTGCTTCTTAGAGAAGCGGCAAGTGGATAAGGAATTGGACTTAACGAAGGGATTAAAGGCTCTGTTAGAATACGCGAGAGAGTTAGGTTGTTTCCGAGATCCTAACGATGTATTTGATCCACCCGAATGGAGGAAGTTTGGGGATGAGCTTTGGACTAGAGTGATTGATGGTAACAAGCAAGCGAAAAAGAAAAATGTGCTAAAGACTGGAGGACAGTTATTAATTGCCTACATAAGTATGCAGTACTTCAACTCTTCCGACATATCCTCTCTGCGAGAGGGATAGCGTATGATGAAGCTATGCTAAAAAGATTGTTGCTCTGGATTAAGGAGAAGGACTTAATCCAGGGGGTTCGAGAAGCCTTTGAGCTTGGGACTTGGGAAAAAATCGCTAAGGAAGAAGCCTCTGTTTTATGGATGTTTTCAGTCCTTAAGGTGAAGGTGTTAGAGAAAAAGGCAAAATTTTACGATAACTAAACATTAGAAATGATTATATTTGAAAATTTATAAATCAGTAGTGTGGGTTTGGAAATACTGTAATGTTCCAGTACAGTTTGTAGTTTGTACCAGAGTTATTCAGTAACCAATGTTAACAATGGTAGGCTAGGTGGTAAGAGCTAACATAATTATATACGGTAAAGGGCATACGGGTAGATTTAAAAAGTATTGTGAAAGTCTATCGAAGTAGAAACTAATGGACACACCAGGGTAGTCAAGTGAGAACAAGACAATACTGGCGTCCACACAATGGTTGGGATATATCCAAAGAACAGAAAGGTGAAGGAGGACAGAGCGAGGAAGACTTCTTACTTCATCTGAGGAAGACTCCTTACTTCATCAATGCGACCACCAGAAGAGGCTGCGCAAGCGCAGAAGAGGCTGATGTCGTAATAGACTGATGTGGCAATCCTTGATACATATGTAGTAGTTAATGATGCAATCCGTGTTAAATATGTATTAGTAACCAAATTTTAGTGTATAAATTGCGAACGCGATGCGACGAGGTCGAAGCCAGATTTGGGCGAGCGCCCCTGGTTTCCCAGCGCTGCAATAAAGCACCTCATATAACCATTCCGGTGGTTATGTGTTTATTCTTACGCTAACATTTTGGCGACCCAGGTGGGACCTCGCGGGCATTGCTGAGGCGGATCGCGTTTCGACCCCGCTCCAGCCGGCACTGAGAGATTCTCGGGGAGCCATCGACCGCGACCGACCTCTGCTGCTCACGACGGACCTCTGACACGGTAAGAAAGGTGCTTTATTTAAGTTACAGAACTGATTTCTAGTAAGAGTATGGTGTATTGACCTTTGGTAAGGTCTGGTAAAAGCCTGCCTGTTATACACAGCGAAAAGCTGCGTTTGGCTGGGCTAGTAGTAAAGCCTGCCTGTTAGACGCGGTGAAAGCTGCACTTGGTTGGGGCTAGAGAGCTCTCGGGGTAAAAGCCTAGGCGCCGTCCGTCAGACAGTAGCGAAAGCTCTGCAGGTTCGGCAAACGTGGTTATGGTATTGGTATTTGTGCTGCAGGATCAGCATCTGTCTGTATAAGTTTTGTAATATAGTGGTGTGTGTGTGAAGCCTGTTTAGAAATCATCTTGTAATTATAAAATGTCACCAATTCCTAAATCATCTCCTTTAGGTTGTATTTTAAGCCATTGGAAGGAGGGTGGATTTGGGCAAAGTATGCGGAAAAGCAAACTAATTGATTATTGCAATGTATGGTGGACACAATATGAATTAGAAAATCAAGAAAAATGGCCTGAGACTGGAACCTTACAGTATAATACTATCATGCAGTTGATGTTGTATTGTAAAAGGGAAGGAAAATGGGATGAAGTACCATATGTGGATCTTTTCTTTATCCTAAGAAACAATGATAAGTGGCAGAAATCTTGTGGATTAATGGTTGTTAAAGCAAGCAGTGCTGAAGAATGCAAGGGGTGTGCTGGAGGAAAGGAATGTGTGAAATGCCTTGCCTTAGGGAATAGTCGGAGACATCAAAAGGATGAGGAGGATCTTGACTTGTTAATAGCTCCGCTAGTGACAGATGAGGAAAGGGGGGAGCAGGGAGAAAGCGATAGTGATCTTGAGAGTGAGGAAGAGGGTGAAAATGGGGGAGGTAGGAAAATAAATTCCCCTGTCACCCCAGTTTCACACAGAACTCGCCGGAGGGGAGGGCGAGAAGGAGAAACACAGCCTCAGGCAGCTAGCGCAGTGCTTGCTCCTTTAAGACAGGGAGTCGGAGTTGAGGGACCAGTATACGTTAAAATACCTTTCTCTCCTGGGGATTTGGTTATATGGAAACAATCGGCAGGAACATATAGAGAAAATCCTGATAAAGTAGCTCGAGTGATAAAGATGATTATGAAAACCCAAAACCCAGACTGGGATGATATACAAGTGCTTTTAGATACCCTTATGGACTCAACAGAAAAAGAAATGGTGGTAAAAAGTGCTCGGGAAAGGGTTCGGGAGGATATAAGGCAGGGAATAGTTGGGGGAAACATAGATCAAAACTTTCCGATGGAAGATCCAATGTGGGATTATAACACACGAGAAGGAATGAGAAATCTACGGAGATATCAAAACTGGGTAGTTTTTGGAGTACAGCATGCTATGCCCAAAACAATAAACTGGTCAAAATTGTACAGTGTTAGACAAGAAAAGGCGGAATCACCATCGGCCTTTATAGAGAGACTTAAAGAGACAGCAAAGAAATATACGGACTTAGATGTGGAAACAGAACAGGCTAAAGCACAATTAGCCTTGATTTTCCTGGGGCAGTCTCAAGATGATATTAGAAAGAAACTGCAAAAACTAGAAGGGGCAGAGTTACGAGACCTGGATAGGCTGTTAGAGGTAGCCTGGAAGGTGTACAATAATCGAGAAAAAGAAAACTCTCGGAAACAACACCAAAATCTACTGACAGTAATACAGGGAAGAGAACAAGGGTTCTCTAACTTCAGGGGAAGAGGACGAGGAAGTATGCGAGGACGGGGACGAGGCAGAGGATTCTATAATCCAAAATTAGGAACAAACACAGAAAGAATAGGATATAATCAATGTGCCCTTTGCAAGCAGGAAGGACATTGGAAAAATGAATGTCCATCAAAAGAGGGGCAATTCATGTCAACAAGAAATCCTTTTGCAGGATCCGACATGGCTAAAACAATGGTGTTGGGGGATTTTGTTAATCAAAGCTGACTAAGCCGAGCAGAAAATAAAGAACTCCTTGTAAAGATCCAACTAGGAGAGGAGGAAGTAAAATTTTTAATAGATACAGGGGCCACTTACTCAGTTTTAAATGACTTGCATGGAAAAATAGGAAAGAAAGCTACAACAATTGTAGGAGCCACAGGGAAAGAAGAAGTGCGACCATTTTTGCAACCCCTAAAATTACGATTTCAAGGAAAAGAATTGACACATGAATTTTTATATGTGCCTGAATGTCCCATTCCTCTATTAGGACGGGACTTATTAAGTAAATTGGATGCTACAATTGTTTTTGAAAACGGCGAATTGATAATGCAAATCCCGGAATCCAAAACAGGACAAATTTTAGTTCTCAAAGACAAACCTATTCCACAAATTCCAAAAGACGTGGAGCAGGCGGTAATACCAACAGTTTGGGAAACAGAGATCCCGGGAAAATCAAAGACAGCTCAGCCAATAAGAGTAGAGTTAAAAGACGGGGCTAAACCAGTAAGGGTTAAACAATATCCATTGAAGCTAGAAGCAAGATATGGAATCATAAAAACAATTGAGAAATTTCTAAAATACAAGATTTTAGAGGAATGTGAATCAGAATATAACACACCAATTTTCCCAATAAAGAAACCAAACGGCGAATATAGATTAGTACAAGATCTGAGGGCGATAAATGAAATAACAAAAGATATCCACCCAGTAGTGGCAAACCCGTACACATTGCTAACATCTGTGAAGGAAAAATACAAATGGTTTACAGTAATTGATTTAAAAGATGCCTTCTTCTGCATTCCCCTTGACAAAAGTAGCAGGAAACTATTTGCGTTTGAATGGGAAAATCCACAGAATGGACGGAAAACACAATTAACATGGACCAGACTTCCGCAAGGATTCAAAAATAGTCCAACCCTATTCGGAAACCAACTGGCCAAAGACTTGGAAACATGGACCACCCAAGGAAAAATGCAAGTACCAAGATCACAATACCTGTTGTTACAGTATGTAGATGACATTTTCATTGCAACAGAACAAAGATCCCTGTGCATAAAGGTAACAATTGAAATTCTGAATCAGCTAGGCTTAAATGGTTATAAAGTCTCAAAAGAAAAGGCACAAATTGCATGCATGACTGTGTTATATCTGGGATGTGAAATCTCACAAGGACAGCGAAAGCTGGGAATAAATCGCATAGAGGCAATTTGTGCTATCCCAGAACCACGGAACTTGCATGAGCTGAGAATATTTTTGGGCATGGCGGGGTGGTGCAGACTATGGATAATGGACTATGGACTAATTGCCAAACCCCTATATGAGGCCCAAAAATCACATACCTTTGTTTGGGACAAACAACAGAGAAAAGCCTTTCAGAAATTAAAAGAGGCACTGACGAAAGCACCAGCACTGGGGCTCCCGGATCTGACAAAAGATTTCCAATTATTTATCCACGAGAGACAGAGATTGGCATTGGGAGTGTTAACTCAAAAACTTGGCAACTGGAAAAGACCAGTGGGATATTTCTCAAAACAACTAGATCCGGTGAGTGCAGGATGGCCTTCCTGTTTGCGAGCAGTAGCCGCAACTGTTATTTTGATTCAAGAAGCTAGAAAACTAACTTTGGGAAAACACATTGATGTATTTGTGCCACATATGGTAACCACTGTTCTGGAACAAAAAGGGGGACATTGGTTGTCCCCTAGCCGGATGATGAAATATCAGGCAATCCTATTGGAACAGGATGATATAAGCTTGAAAACTACTAACCTGTTAAACCCAGCAGCTTTTCTAGGAACAGACTTAGAAGAAGGAACTCTTGAACATGATTGCATAGAAGTCATCGAGCATACATATGCAACCAGGGCGGACTTGAAGGATGTACCTCTGGAACAACCAGACTGGGAACTCTTTACAGATGGAAGCAGTTTTGTGGAAAACGGGACACGATACGCAGGATATGCTGTGACAACGCAGCAAAAGATAATCGAAGCCAAAGCACTGCCTCCTGGAACATCAGCCCAACGGGCAGAATTGATAGCTCTTACAAGAGCATTAGAACTGAGCAACGACAAAAAGGTAAATATATGGACAGACTCAAAATATGCATTTGGTGTGGTACACATTCATGGAGCATTATGGAAAGAACGAGGACTTTTATCTTCACAAGGGACTAACATAAAATATCAGAAAGAAATTTTAGAATTAATAATTGCCGTGCAAAAACCTAAACAAGTAGCCATCATGCATTGCAAAGCACATCAAAGAGGAACTTCAAAGATATCCGAAGGAAATACATTAGCAGATCGAACAGCCCGCCAAGTAGCATGGAAAGTATGGAGCATGATGGCTTTGATACCGTTGAAGGTAAGCCCGTTCAATACCTATCTCCCACAAAGCCCAAACTATTCAACAGAGGATGAGAAATTAGCAGGACTCTTAAAAGCCCAAAAGAACTCTGAAGGGTGGTATGTAACAACAACAGGACAAGTAATAGTGCCACCAGCAATAATGCGAAAAATTCTACAAACTGAACATCAGAAATGTCATTGGGGTGCAGAGGCATTGGTAACTTATTTAAAACGAGGAATAATTTCCACACAGATGTTAACGATGGCAAAAGCAGTAGGATCAAAATGTGAAATTTGTTTAAAAAACAATCCAATAGTAAGGAGACAAATTGAAATAGGAAAAATTAAAATAGGAATGGAGCCAGGAGATTATTGGCAGGTTGATTTTGCGGAATTGCCAAAAGTACAAGGATACAAATATCTGTTAGTAGGGGTTGACACCTTTTCTGGATGGCCAGAAGCCTTTCCCTGTCGCACCAATCAAGCAAAAGAAGTGGTGAAATGGTTACTTAGAGAAATCATTCCACGGTTTGGAGTTCCTTTAGGAATATCATCAGATAGGGGTCCACATTTTATTGCCAACGCAGTACAAGAAGTTAGTAAACTATTAGGAATATCATGGAACTTACACACTCCTTGGAGGCCCCAATCTAGTGGACAGGTAGAAAAGATGAACCAAACAATAAAAACACAAATCAGTAAAATATGTCAGGAAGCCAAAATAAAATGGCCACAAGCATTGCCTATAGCTCTGCTACGAATTAGAATAAAACCCAGAAGTAAAATGTCAGTAAGCCCCTATGAAATCCTCTATGGAAAACCATATGAGGCACCGGAACCCAACCCTAATACCCATATTAAAGGGAATCAGGATGTTTATAATTATGTGCTATCTCTCGGTAGAACCTTAACTCGACTGCGAAGCACTCTGGTGTGGAATAGGCCACTATCTCTGGAAAATCCAGCACATGATATCCAACCAGGAGACCAAGTATACATCCGGAACTGGAATGAAGAACCATTAAAAGAACGGTGGGACGGACCATATCAAGTATTGCTAACCACATTCACAGCAGTGAAGGTAAAAGGAATAGATTCTTGGATACATTATACACGAACAAAGAAAGTTTCAAAAATCTGGGAAACACAGGTACTAGGCCCTACAAAACTAAAACTGGAATGTAAATAAGATGCCTGGGTTCTATTATAAAACTTTGATTTTCATATGGTCGTTAACAGAGCTGACAGCTGTTTTTATCCTAGCAATCCCTCAGAAAGATGTTTTAAAACGACCTAAAACAAGATGCCATTCTGACTTGCAAGTTCACAAAAACCACTCCAATAGGACCAACACCAACAAGGGTAGTTGGGAAAAAGATAATTGGTCCTATAGGACTGGATATACAATTAGCCATAACGAAACTAAGGTTACAAGAAAAAGGACTAAAAGATCAGTAAATTCAACACAAATAATCCAATTGTATCATCGAAATCCTGAGGAAAATTTAATGATAGGACTGATTGAAGATTTTGCAAAGATGAAAAACACAAGTAGAATAACAGCTTGTTTACCAATACCCAAAGCGGCAGGAGAACCAACTGAATGGGGAATAATAACATTCTCACTTTCAGAAATTAACAGAGCAATCACTTGTCAGGAAAAGGAGGTAACGGAAAACATGACAATGACAGAATATCGAGAAGAAGGTGTTTTTGGAGATCCTGCAGTTTTAGTACTAAGATCAGTTTGTGAGAGATACCAAAATGCTCAATTTACCTCTGTAAGAGATGAATGGGGAAAATGCATTTATAAGAAAGAAATCAAGATAAACAGGCAAAAAAGGGTGTGGGAATGTGGAAAAACAAATAGTTCAAAACAAGACTGGAATACAATTTGGTCAGTGAGCATTTTACAGAAATTCCAATATATTGGGAACATCTCTTGGTGTCTTAGATGGACAGGAAAACAAAATGTAACAGAAAATATAAACATCAGTAACTTACTGTCCATAAATAGGGTTAGTCAAAATATAATCAAAAATGTTCCTTGGTGGAATTGTACCAGAATCTTAGATTGTGACACTGACCCTGAGAAAATTACAATACCTCCAATCAAGATTGCTTTAAAGGCAGGATGCGCGTGCCGAGGACTGAAAATTGGAGGGAAAGTAATACAAGTCCCCGTTGACAATATAGATTGTAAATATTCAACAGTGCATAGTATGGGACATTTCGTTTGGGCAGCAAGTGACGGAACCTGGACTACCCACCTACCCATGGAAGGTCCAGCTAAAGAAATTACTTTAGGATTACCGACTCTTTGTCCAATTTGGAAAAAGTCACCATTCAAAGGCAAATTAGAAATCTTACAAATTCGAACAAGAAGAAATATAGATAATAACGACAATAATGATGAAGACATTTGGCAGGAGCCCTCAACAGGAGTTAAGATAGGATGGGCTTTTGAATCTCTACTTGCCCCAGTGGCAGCATATCGAAACAGAGAAATGATTGACAACCTGTTTAGTCAAACAAAAAGGTTAGCCAGAATAACAAAAAAAGGATTCAGAAATTTAAATTTACAATTGCAGGCAACAACCAAAATGACCTTGCAGAACAGAATGGCATTAGACATGTTATTACTTAAGGAACATGGCGTTTGTGGATATTTAAAGGACAGAGTGGATCACTGCTGTATTCACATTCCTAATGTGACCACAGATATAGAATACGACATTTCCCAGCTGTACAACATTGAAAAAGAAACGGAAAAAGAAAAAGAATATATTGAACAAAATTGGATCGGAGCACTTTTTGATGATCTAGGCCTTCACCTCACAGGATGGGTCCATTCCCTCGTACAAACTATAATAGTGATACTGATTGTATTTTTAATGCTATATTTGATGTATCTTTGTATTCGAAAGGAAATAGCCCAAAACAGGGCATGGACCCATCGAATCATAGAGGCAGTAACTAGGAAACATCTGAAATACCCTACACCTCCACTGACTTATCAGAAAACAGCTACCTAAGAGAATGAAAATACTTACTTAAGTTAAATGAAGTATTTTCAAAGGGGGGAAATGTTAGAGAAAAAGGCAAAATTTTACGATAACTAAACATTAGAAATGATTATATTTGAAAATTTATAAATCAGTAGTGTGGGTTTGGAAATACTGTAATGTTCCAGTACAGTTTGTAGTTTGTACCAGAGTTATTCAGTAACCAATGTTAACAATGGTAGGCTAGGTGGTAAGAGCTAACATAATTATATACGGTAAAGGGCATACGGGTAGATTTAAAAAGTATTGTGAAAGTCTATCGAAGTAGAAACTAATGGACACACCAGGGTAGTCAAGTGAGAACAAGACAATACTGGCGTCCACACAATGGTTGGGATATATCCAAAGAACAGAAAGGTGAAGGAGGACAGAGCGAGGAAGACTTCTTACTTCATCTGAGGAAGACTCCTTACTTCATCAATGCGACCACCAGAAGAGGCTGCGCAAGCGCAGAAGAGGCTGATGTCGTAATAGACTGATGTGGCAATCCTTGATACATATGTAGTAGTTAATGATGCAATCCGTGTTAAATATGTATTAGTAACCAAATTTTAGTGTATAAATTGCGAACGCGATGTGACGAGGTCGAAGCCAGATTTGGGCGAGCGCCCCTGGTTTCCCAGCGCTGCAATAAAGCACCTCATATAACCATTCCGGTGGTTATGTGTTTATTCTTACGCTAACAAAGGGAGCAACCTTTAAAGAGACAGACTTAAATTTAATGTTGAAATGGTTGAAGACGCATTATCCAGACACTGATGAGTCTACCGTATCTGAGGTCTCTTTGTGGAATGGTGCACGAGTTAAGTTGTGGGACGCAGCCACAAAAGGCAGTGACACTGTGAAACATTTGTTAGTCATTTGGAGAACTATTTTAGAGACGTTAAAGTCAAAAAGTGAGATCGTGGAACCCAGTGTCCCCCCCACTCCTGAGTTTCTGCCAGTTGCCGCCGCGGCTGCAAAGACTGAGGACAGAGATGAAGACAGTCTTTTTGACCCGGGCACTATTGACCCCAAGAAGGAACCTGTGCGTGCTCATCAGGCTGCTGTTGCTGCTCCTGAGGTTCTGACGCCTGTTAATTCTGATGCTGACCTGGATGGGCCTTTTGACATGGAGCCGGAAAAGAAGCCTGATTTATATCCCCCAGATCCTCATGATAAATGGGCAGCTGTAAAGGGAGAAGCGAGATGGGTGGGGGATGCAGATGTATTGTGTGCTTTCCCTGTGATGTATGTGCTGGATCAAGACCCGCGGTGGGAAGGTCTCTCGTATGCCCTTATCAGGGGTATCGGGAGGACTGTGGCGGACCGTGGACTTAGGGTCCCATATACAACTCATTTGATACAGTCTCTCTGTGATACTCATGTACTAGAAGTTGGCAAAAATGTCTATGATTCTATTGACGCTTGGAAAACTTTATAGATATTGCTGGCCACTTCTTCTGATGCAGGCTGGCCACCTGTGTCAGAATGAGTGTGCATTTTGGTCAGTATAAAAGCCCAAGCCTCATGCGATGTGGGGGAGGCAGAGCCTCTGCGGGGACGCTCGCTAGGGCTGAGCCTGCCACCTCACACTGGGATGATGCTTGTTGGAGCTGGTTTCCTGATAGTCTTCACAGAGTCCTTGTGCCACGTTCTGTACGTGGGACTGTGTAGTGGGAGTAATGATTGTCTGAATTTTGTGTTTCAAATATTGTAGTTGTGTGGAGTGTGCTTGTGGGATCCCATACGTATGTGTGTGTGATGAGGGCAGATGGTGTTCTATGTATTTTTTTTTTTTGTTATCGTGTTCATGTAAAAGTTTTTAACAGGTAGTGGTTTAACATTTCAGGCAAGAAAGGGTTAATGCAAAAGTGTGGTTGCTGACAGGTATTTATGGTTGCTGCTGTAGCAGGCAGGCAGCTGTAGCTGCTGCTGAGCAGGCTGCTGTTTGTAGCTGTGCAAAGCAGGGTGAACAACTTTGAAAAAAAAAAAAAAAAAGGTAAAGTTGCAGAGCATGGGTAGACAAATGCGAATCCAGGTGATAGATTGGAAATCTATTCAGAGAGAGGCTCTGTCAAACAATGATTTCGATTGTTCGCAGGCGTTGCAGGAAAAGATTCTCGCCTTTCCTGTTAAGTACCATATTAACGCTCAAGGTCAGGCAGTAAATGTTGAAATGTCTCCACTAAATTAGAAATTGCTATCTCAGTTAAGGCAAACGGTTTCTTCTACAGGCGTTCAGTCTGAACCCACTAGGCAAATGTTGTCATATATTTGGGGAACAGATTTGCTGTTATATTAAAAGTATTGTGAAATTAATCCTCACCCCTTCGCAGTTGTTGTTATGGAACATGTATTGGCAGGAAGCCTGTCAAGAGGCGGTTGCAGTTCAGCGAGGCCAGGGAGATCCCCTGATTGGGGTGCAATTACAACACCTGATGGGAACTGGACAGTTCTCCAGTAAGGAGGCTCAAGTCCAGCTAGGTCCAGAATTGTTAAAAGAATCTATGAGACTAGCCTTGCGAGCTCTATCACAGATTAAAGATACTACTGCAGCTCCTGCCTACATGAAAGTGACACAGAAAAAGGACGAGCCCTTCAGTACCTTTGTGGATAGGGTAGCTGATGCTATAAGGAAGTCAGGTACTCCAGAATACATGCATGGTATTTTACTGCGTCAGTGTGCAATACAGAACTGTAATGATGCTGTAAGGCAGATACTTGTTCAGTTACCTGCAAATGCCACTGTAGAAGAGATGTTAGAACGAATGGCACGGGTACCTATGGGGCATCAGGCAATGTTGGTTGAGGCAGTAAAAGCAGTGGGAGAGGCAATTCAAAAAAGTCATTCGGAAGTATTAGCAGCCTTGGCACCTTTGCAAGCCACCGGTATGGTCAAGGGTCCTCGATGTTTTAGATGTGGTCAAAATGGGCACATGAGAAAAGATTGCCACCACTCGGTTTGGTGCCCTAATTGTCAAATGGATAACCATTGTGCTGCTACCTGTTGACGTAAACAGAACCTGTCGGGAAACAGGCAGCGGAGCGCCAAGACCCGTCGCGCGATGATCCCAAGCATGGGTACTACAGCCCCTGCGCCTCAACGTGTGTACGCAGCAAATCAAACTCCATCGCCCTGCAACCAGCCGCCACCGGCAGCCTTGGAATGGACTTGGCAACCGCAGCAGATACTACCTTATATGATAAGACCGTGTCATTGCTCTCTACCGGAATGTATGGTCCTCTGACTTTAAATAATAAGCCTATAGGAGCCTTGCTACTGGGGAGATCATCATCTGCGTTGAAAGGACTATTCATTGTTCCAGGTGTCATCAATGCTGATTATATGGGTGAAATTAAGATTATGGCAAAGACTGACTATCCTCCTCTGCATATACCAAAAGGCACACGTATAGCACAACTTGTGCCCATTTCGCAGTTAATATCAGGAGCACATCAAACCGTTCGTGGCACCGATGGTTTTGGATCTACCGGAGGACTCGCCCTATTTTCTCTATCAATGGCAACCTGCCCAGAGATTACAGCAATATTAACTTGGGGAAATCACTCGATAACTTTGACTGCATTGCTTGACTCTGATATCGATATTACCATGGTTTCTCTGAGTAAGTGACCATCCACTTAGACGTTAAAAAAAATATTCAGACATAATAGATGTTCAAGAGCGGATTTCCTTAACATTGTATACGTTAAATTATCTATGTATCTTTGGTGATAAACAAACTCCAGTGGTTGTTAAGCACTTTGTACAAACAGAAACACAAAAAATAAAGCCTTCTTTTAAGGCGTACTATCGAGATCCTAATACGGGTTTGTGACAGGGACAGGCAGAAGTAATATATCTGGGCCGTGATTACGCCTGTGTTTCTACTCCCGCAGGACCCTTGTGGGTACCATCCAAGTAACTAAGACCGACTGCTACAGAAACTCCAGTGACGGTGTCTCCGAGCTAATGTATGGACCCTGACTCGCAAACCCGAGAGAAACGTCGCTTGCGCCGAGCGCCACAGCCATTAATAGAAGAATTTAGCTCCTTAATCAACACAGAGCTTTCGTTGAGCACGGTCGCCCTCCTAGATCTGGTCCATGGCCACAGACATATAGTGATACAACTGAGATTGGAAATACAACAAATGCTTCGATAACTCTGTAGTTTTTGTCATCAGTGTGACCCTACAGTAGAATTGTATTGTGGTGGTTGTCAGTCTATAAGATATCTTCGCCAGAGTTGGCTGAAACAAAGACTTTTTGTATAGTCTGTCAAAATAACTTTTATGTAACCCGCTTATAGCACTTTGGAAATATTTAACTGATTTTAGAAGTACAGATTTTGAATTACTCAAGTTATTTGAAAATCGAGGTTCACTTCATAGAGCTGCATATACGTTTGCTTTACAAGCTGCTTTGCCGTTATAGGTCTCATAATTATAGGGGGTTTGTTGCTTTGTTGTGCTTTGCAATGTTGTTCTGCTTGTTTACAGTGACTCCTGACTCAGTCCTTATTCCTTCATAAAGAAAAAGGGGGAATTGTGGAGAAGTGGCTAACAGAGAAAGGTCATGTTCCCATCAACGAGCTGAAACAAGACATCTGTGTAGAATGGTGCAGACTTACTAGCACCAGATAATGAGGAACTGAAGGACACCGGCAAACAGCAACATGCTATGACCAATCACAGCCAAGGACACTAAGCGATAAGTGCATGAGAAAGAGGATGGTGGGGGGGTGCACGGTGTAGCTGCAAAAGTGTAGAGCTTACGCAATGCCTTATTTGTGCCAGAACCAATCAAGTGCCTAGTATTTGCATATTCACTGTTATATTAACCGAAGGTAGAAGCCCAATAAATGAATCGTGCTTATTGATCACAATGGTCGTGTTGATTCCTCCCTGCTGCAACACTGATGTTTTTAGTTCTTGCTAAGTAATGCTTACCCCAATCAAGGACTTTTCAGTCTCATGCTCTGCCAGCGTGGAGGGGCACAAGAAGCCAGGAGGAAGTAGAGACAGGACACCTGACCCAAACTACGCAAAGGGGTATTCCATACCACAGCACGTCATGCCCAGTATATAAATGGGGGGAGTTACCTGGATGGCCCAGATTGCTGCTCGGTTTGGGCTGGATATCGGTCAGCGGGTGGTGACCAATTATATTGTGCATCACTTGTGTTTATTGTGTTCTTTTCCTTTTCCCCTTTTAGTTTTATATTATCTCCCCTTGTTATTTCCCTTATCATTATTACTATTGGTGGTAGTAGTGTTACTGTAAAAGTCGGAGAAACTTTCTAAGGCTCAATTTGGATTTTTAGAAAGCAGCATTCTTTATTGCAGCACTGGGTGCACATGCGAATAGCTTCGCAAAGGTGAGTGCACCTGTTACTTGCCAGCAGCAGGTATATATTTAGCATACTCATGCATATTTACATATTTTCCAGGAACTAATTATAATATCTGCATCGTAATTAAGCATGCGCTTTCTTGCTGAGTGGGGGTCTCTGGTGTTTGCCAATGGTCTTTCTCACTGTGTTTACTGAATGATCTCAGTGCTTATGCACACTCTCAAGGTCCTAATGTAACGTGGCAGGCTGTGGCAGAGTGTAATCAGGGCTGGTGTTGTGGGTCTGGTGACAAGGACAGGGGGTGGCAGTGGGGCTGCACCCACCACCTGCAAGACAACCCTGAGTCTCCTTAAGCGGGATTCGAACCCCTCTGTCCCCTTCCCCAAGCCGACACATTTCCCCTTCAACCACGGCTGGTGGGCGGGGTTTTCATATGGGAGGTGCTCCAGCTTCCTTATCCTCGTGGCCTCCTGTCCTAGGTTCAGCTGTAGCAGTTATTTTTCTCCTTCCTAATAGCTGGTGCAGTGCTGTGGTTTTGACTTTAGCCTAAGAACAATGCTGATAACAGACTGATGTGTGGAGAAGTGGCTAACAGAGAAAGGTCATATATATATATATGTTGGGTTGCAGCCAACAGTGGAGCTAAAGGTTCTTCTTGGTGGCAAACACAGAGGCCAACCCAGTCTTGCCCTTGACTGTGGTAGCGGGCATTTGGCCAACCTCAGTCCTTGCACCTTGTTGTCAATGCAGAGTTTCACCTGCTTCATCCAGTAACAAGTCACTACTATGGCAAAGCACATACAGATTTACATTAGCAGAGTAACTATTACAGGGTGCAGCAGCATGTTGAAGATGCTGATGGCAGCGAGGGACTAGCCAAAGAAATTTCTTACCAGTGGAGTTCTCCCACCCTCTTAATTTGTTCCATTACCTGCTTTATAACACTACCGTCATATTAGAATCTTTCTAGCTTTTGCCTTAGCATTTTCTAGCAGCTGCTGCAAATTTGCATGCTCTAACATCTCTTTTGCAAGTGACAAATCCATACAAGGTGTAGTTTCGTATTAGCAACTGGCTAGTAAATACAGGTGCTTTTATACACAAAATCGCAGCCTCTAATAATAGCTACTTTACAAGTACACTTATTCAAGTTGTTACTTTTCAGTTGCCTCCAAGTGATGTTTTGCAATCATTCATTTTTCTCTGATTCTGCTTGTGGTATTCACGGTCGGCTCCTGTAGCTGAGGCATTGGGTTTTTCCACTTGTCTGTCCAACTCATGGCAAGGCTTGACAAACTTTGCAGGCAGCTGCCATGGACCTGTAGGTAGGAGGACACAAATATACCCCCTCTTCCGGGTTATCAGTTCTTGAGAAGTAGATAGGTTAAAGTGCTTCCTTGAAGTAGAGGCATTCTGATGCAAAAGAATGTAAAGCAGCTGCAGAAGTAAACTGCACATTTTTAACATTCAAGGAGTTTGCTGCATCATTACCCTTTTTTTTCTTTCTTCTTTCTCTGCCACCCTGATGCTGCTTAGGTGACGGCTGATAAAGCTTGTGGTTGCACTACCCCTCTAGCTTTTTCAGTTAGCAGTTCTTGTTTTAAGCGATCTATTCTTCCAAGTGTTGGATGATGGTAGAGCGGTAGATGTAGTTTTTCTTGATTTCAGTAAGGCATTTGATACTGTCTCCCACAGCATCCTCATAGATAAGCTAAGGAAGTGTGGGCTTGACGATCAAGTAGTGAGGTGGATCGAGAACTGGTTGAAAGGAAGAAGGCAGAGAGTTGTGGTCAACGGTGCAGAATCTAGCTGGAGGTCTGGAGGTCTATGACTAGTGGAGTCCCTCAGGGGTCGGTGCTGGGACCGGTGCTGTTTAATATTTTCATCAATGACCTGGATGAGGGAACTGAGTGCACCCTCAGCAAGTTCGCTGATGACACAAAACTGGGAGGAGTGGCTGACACACCAGAAGGCTGTGCTGCCATTCAGCGAGACCTGGACAGGCTGGAGAGTTGGGCGGGGAGAAACTTGATGAAATTTAACAAGGGCAAGTGTAGAGTCTTGCATCTGGGGAAGAACAACCCCATGTACCAGTACAGGTTGGGGGTTGACCTGCTGGAAAGTAGCGAAGGGGAAAGGGACCTGGGGGTCCTGGTGGATAGGAGGATGACCATGAGCCAGCAATGTGCTCTTGCAGCCAAGAAGGCAAATGGCATCTTAGGGTGCATTAGAAAGGGTGTGGTTAGTAGGTCAAGAGAGGTTCTCCTCCCCCTCTACTCAGCCTTGGTGAGGCCGCATCTGGAATATTGAGTCCAGTTCTGGGCCCCTCTGTTCAAGAAGGACAGGGAATTGCTTGAAGGAGTCCAGCGCAGAGCCACAAAGATGATTAAGGGAGTGGAACATCTCCCTTATGAGGAGAGGCTGAGGGAGCTGGGTCTCTTTAGCTTGGAGAAGAGGAGACTGAGGGGTGACCTCATCAATGTTTACAAATATGTAAAGGGTGGGTGTCAGGATGATGGAGCTAGGCTTTTTTCAGTGATATCCAGTGATAGGACAAGGGGCAATGGGTGTAAACTGGAACATAGGAAGTTCCACGTTAACATCAGGAAGAACTTCTTTACTGTAAGAGTGACAGAGCACTGGAACAGGTTGCCCAGGGGGGTTGTGGAGTCTCCTACACTGGAGATATTCAAGGCCCGCCTGGACAAGTTCCTGTGTGATGTACTGTAGGTTACCCTGCTCTTGCAGGGGGGTTGGACTAGATGATCTTTTGAGGTCCCTTCCAACCCTTGGGATTCTGTGATTCACCCCCAGGTTACTTTAAACACACTAAGCAAGGCTTCTACGATGCACCCACTCTGTTGCAGGTGCTCTTTAGGCTTTGTCTGTGGTGTCTCTACAAACTGCCTCAATACTTGAATAGATGGAGAGGTTTGGTTTTTGTTTCTTGGTTGGTTTTTTTTTTGTTTGTTTGTTTTTTGGTTTTTTTTTTCCAAAGTTGTTCACCCTGCTTTGCACGGCTACAAACAGCGGCCTGCTCGGCAGCAGCTACAAATGCCTACCTAGTCCGCAGCAGCTACAGCTGCCTGCCTGCTTCAGCAGCAACCATATACACCTGACAGCAACCACACTTTTGCATTAACCCTTTCTTGCCCAAAATGTTAAACTGCTACCTGTTAAAAACTTTTACATGAACCCGACAACAAAAAAAAAACCACACAGAACACCATCTGCCCTCATCACACACACACACGTATGGGATCCCACAAGCACACTCCACACAACTACAATATTTAAAACACGAAATCCAGACAATCATTACTCCCACTACACAGTCCCACATACAGAACGTGGCACAAGGACCCTGTGAAGACTATCAGGAAACCAGCTCCGAGAAGCATCATTGCAGTGCGAGGTAGCAGGCTCAAGCTCAGCGAGCGTCCTCTCAGAGGCTCTGCCTCCCCCACATTGCATGAGGCTTGGGCTTTTATACTAACCAAAATGCACACTCATTCCGGCACAGGTAGCCAGCCTACGTCAGAAGAAGTGGCCAGCAATATCTATAAAGGTTTCCAAGCGTCAATAGAATCATATACATATTTCCCAACTTCTAGTACATGAGTATCACAGAGAGACTGTATCAAATGAGTTGTATATGGGGCCCCAAGTCCACTGTCCGCCACAGTCTGCCCGATACCCCTGATAAGAGCATACGAGAGACCTTCCCACCGCGGGTCTTGATCCAGCACATATATCACAGGGAAAGCACACAATACATCTGCATCCCCCATCCATCTCGCTTCTCCCTCTACAGCTGCCCATTTATCACGAGGATCTGGGGGATATAAATGAGACTTCTTTTCCAGATTGATAGGCCTCGGGTCAAAAGGGTCATCTTCATCTCTGTCCTCAGTCTTCGCAGCCGTGGCAGCAACTGGTGGAGGTTCGGGAGGGGTGGGGGCAATGGGTCCATGACTTTTTTTTTTTTTCTTCACTTCAGGAGCTGTTGATTGTGATGGTTGAAGGGGGTTTACGATTAAGGCTTGTTCCGGCGCCGGTCCAGGCACTGATATCGGAGAAAATAGTTCATTTGAAGTAGATTCTGTCCCAAAGGAATTTGGCGAACGCGCAGCGAACGCAGACGCAGTGGCTGCCCTTTCTTTTCATTTCTTCTAAAGTTTCTTTAATCAGTTGCCACAAGGCAGCTAATTTATGAACCTCCTTGGTTCCCTTGTTAATTTCTTCCCATAAAGCGGATCCAATCTGATCCCAGGTGTGTAGCTCAAAAGCTGCACCCACTCCCAAAATCAGCTCCCAGTCCTTAGCCCATTTTAAAAGGGCTTTTAAGGTACCATCATCATATGTTAGTCCTCTCTTAGAAAGGATATGTTGGAGGAGCTTTACTACTGCTGCCTCTTCTTTTGACAGTGGGACTCCCATCTCCTCCCTGACCGCTCACCTGATCAGGGTGAGATTCCCTCTCTTCACGCTTCCTTTTCCGCGTGGATACCTCAGAGTGCACTCTGCTTTTTTCAGTTGTCGGGACAGCAACCCCTTCGTTCGGCTTTTCCGCTCCCCTCCTATTCCAGCTGTCTTCTTCGCTTAGTCAAGCAACAGCAAGAGGGTCCCTGTTCGGGCGCCATTTGCGGAAGATCAATGGACAGCACACTGATTAATGTAATCAGAAACTGACCTTTATTCACTTCAGAGCACTGCCTTTTATAGCTTCCAAGCTTGGTCCCGCGCTTAAGATTTACAATGATTGGTTTCTACACATAATGCAAAGACAGCTGATTGGTTCCTTCTTCAGCATCCGGGAGCAACACTAGCTGATGGGTCCCTTCTTCAGCATCCAGGAGTTGTTTCCCTCCTGCAGAACTTCTGCATACGTGGCCAAAACTTTGCTCTGAAGTAACCGGAACTAGGCCATTAATCCTCACTATGAACTCTAACCAAAGGCAAGAGCCCTGGATCGCTCACGTGCCCGTTGCTTGTTAAAAAGCCCTCAACAAAAAGGGAGTAAAAGAGTGGAAAGTTACTGCTTAGCACTTAGTAGACTATAAAAGGGATGCGAGACGTGAAATAAAAGATTTCAGATTTCACCAGAACTGGGGTCTGTACTTGCTACGCCACAGTTGGTGGTTTCAGTCACACACCCCATGGTCCCACTGACACCAGGTCCCAGCAGTTGCATGCCAGATGTGCTCTGCAAAGCAGAACCAGAAAGAGGATCTGTCCTCTCCTCTGTGTGGGAACATCCACAGAGCCACTCTGAGCTGGGGATGTCCCTACCAGAAAGGGGCTTGGGGGCTCTCAGAGGCAGCAGCAGCTCTGGCTCAAGCACAAGGCAAGCACAGGGCAGCTAAGAGCAGTCTGTGCATGCAACACTGCTTATCCCTCCCTTTCCTCCTCACTCTGGCCCCTGTCCTCAAACACAGCTACAGCAAATGACCTGGAGCTGGACCACAGGCAGTCCACATGCAGGGCTGAGCATCCTCAAATATCCTCCCAAATCTGTGGACTACAACAAATCCACTAATTGGTACCCAGAACTGCTGCGCTATGTATGAGCCCTCAGTACTGCATGTCCCCTGATCTTCCACTCAAGCCAAGAACCACAATGATTTTTGACAGCCTAAAGTGAGGGCAGACACAACAGTGCCTGCTAGACTTGAAGGAAAGAGTTGCTGTTGGGAATGCCTGCCCCTGCAGGTTCCCCCTTCCCTTTTCCAACCTGATGTGCTCAGGTATCTGCTCAGTTCTCAAAGGCAAAGCCCAACCACCTTCACATGGCTTTTTCCATGAACTGCTTACTTCCTCCTGTACAGACCTGAGCTCTTCACATCCCAGTTCTCCCCAGGGAGCACAACCTGAAGAGCCACAATCTGCATCCCTGCTGCAAAGGGCCAAAGCCCTGAAATCCTCCAAAAGTACTCCAGCAGCAGCACTATTACCCCAACTTTGTGCTTCACTAGCAATGTACTTATAGGAGAAGCTGTTAAGGCCAAGTACAATCAGCAGCCAAAATGTTTTAGTTCTCTTACACTGCTCATTTTTCTACTTTGCTGGATTTTTGCATGGTATAAATAGGAAAAGCTTAAAGGGTTGGGGGTGCAAGTGGGCAAGGCTTGTAGGGACAGTCTCTTTCAGCAAAGCAGTGGAGAACAGCTGGAAAACACAGGAGCTATCCAGTACAAACTTTTTCCAGCTCTAGAAGGTTTCCCTATTTTCAATCTAATCCTTCCCCTGCTATGGGAAAGAGAGAGGACTGAAGAGTGAAAGGTGATAAGGTCACCAGTTCCTGTGAAAAACAAAATTACAGCATGGAGTAAGGCAAAGCAGAGCACTGGAAAAACCTATGTCCCCCAAGACAATTACTCACCTGAAGAGTTGTGGGGAGCAACAAAGACTTCACAAAAGCCTCACCAGCTGTGGTAAACTGTGGACCAAGCCAAGTAAGCAGCATTCAGCTGAGCAAAAAACATTCTTGTTTCCCACTTCATCCCCTCCTAAAGGTACCCAATCTTCACAGTACTGGCCAAAGCAGCACTCAACTCTTCCACATTGTTTCCCCCCCCCAGCTTTAAGAAATGAGCCTAAGGCAATTCTGGAAACTCACTTATCTCAACCTCTAATTGAGAAAGCTATTTAATAAAGTTACTTAACCCCCGAGCAGCTCCGAGCTGTGTGGCAGCTGGTGAATATGCATGTCCTGGGATTTCCATGTCGAAGCAGGGTGAGGACAGGATGTCAGGCAAATTAATTATGAGAAATGTGGCCTATTCAAACATCGGCTCTGCTCTGACTTCACACTGCAGTTTTCATTCCTGAAGCCATTTTTGTTATTCTCTTATTTGCATAGGAAACATAGTAACAAAAGAACGTAGCTTGACAGAAAGGGGTCCTGTTCCTATGCACAGAATGGGTTCCTGAGCACAGCTGTAATAAGAGTGGGGTCCTGGGCTAAAGACAGACAAAAAAACAAACAAAAAAAACAACCCCCCAAAAAAACAAACAAAAAACCAAAAACAAACAAACAAAAACAAACCAAAAAACAGAAGTGCTGCCAAGATCCTGTCAGGCCACACAACTGGAATACATGCAAACACTTCCAAAGCAGGTGGCAGGTCTCAAGTTATTAACAAAGCAATCACCTATGTGATTTCAGTACATGACCACCACTGAGGTTCAATATTACATACTTGAAGTTATACCACCTAAGATTTTTGCAGCTTCACAAGAGGTTTGCAGGTGTAGCACAGACCATTCCTATTTTCCCCACAGGACTTCACCATGTTTCCCCATTTCCTGAATTTCAACATGCAAGCTACCCAGTTTTCTTCCTCATTCAAAGCACACAATTAATAAGATTTAATGGCTGCTGTAAAAACATGCCCAGAAAAACCACTCTTCTAGAAAAGTGTGCACAACTTGCAACCCAATGAGGTAAAACTTCTTAGGGTCACTTGGAAATCATATCTCCTTCAGTAAGCAGAGTGTATTACTTATAAAAACCCACAAGAGTTGGGTTGTTTGTTTTGGTTTTTTTTTGGGGGGGGAACAAAGAAAAAAAAAACAACCAAAAAACCCACACCCACATTTCCCCCAACATATGCTTTTATATTAAAGATTTTGTGAGCCATGAACATCCTCTGGACAGTCCCCAAACGAGGTCCTCACCTTAATTCCATGACCACTGGATGTCACTATTGCTTTAACATGGACACCAAGGCAGCCCTGCTTCAGCAGTAGGTTGGAAAAATCACCCCATAAACATCTAACACATGGGTACAGACTGGCAAGATGTCAGAAATAAATTTACAGTGACTTGTTTTCACTACACAAGTTTATTATGAAAGTTAAACTTACAACAGAAAGTAGCAAAAGCAATCCTGTAGCTTAAGGCAACTCTTACAGAAGATGAATTCAAGAAAGATGATGCAACTTCAGTTTAAATAAAAATTATGAAAAATATAAAATTACATCAATAACTTAAAATGCACTTTAAAAAGTCTGCACTAACCAGCAGAGTGTAAGAGCTTGTGATCTTAATGCCAGCATTAAGATATCAAAAGCAGCAGAATGTTAAATGATAATAGGGGAAGTTCAGTATTTACACAAACATAACATTAATATCTGATAGCATAATTTCCTGTGTACTCATGGTGTAAAACCACTGCCCCAAAAGGTAGGGAAGCCTTTTAAAATACACCTTCAGACTATGCCATAAAAAAATACACAGATGGCAGAGGAGCTCCAAGGCTAGGGATACATGCAGAGGCATGCAGGTGCCCCTAACTTATTGCAGAAACTTCAGAAAAATTCTTTCTTTGGGGGAAGAGCAGCAAGAAGAATATGTTGTCAAAGAGTGAAAAAAGGTTCTTTTTCAAGTGAATGACATTTAAAGTGAAGGATCAAATTATTCCTATTTGATGACATTATCACAGTTTACTGTTATTGACATTTTGATGTGAATGTTAAATATTCATATTAACATAGTCTCCTTCACATTGACATCTGCTTACATTTTTGCAAGACCTCTTTTGTATCAAGTGTTTTGCAATTAGTGAAGAATGTAATTATCTTCATCATAGAATTTAATAAAGATTTAACTGTTCTATACCATACAGTGTTTAACTTTGAAATAATTTTTAAAATACTGAAGTCAGATCACCTACTTAAAAAATAAATAAATAAAATTGCAGTGACAGTTTAATTCATCAGGCTGCACAGGAAGAAAAACATTTTAACAAAGCCAAATGACATCACATTTCCAATCTATTTTCTTCAAATATTGGATGCAATGAAAAATTTGGAACATGTCCATTCACCATCACCCCAAATAAAACAAGATAATTCATACAAATTCATTCTAAATCTTAACCTGCTAGAAAATGCAATATATACTGCAATGTAGTCTTAAGTTGCATAAGATTGTCTTATGCATAGTATGAGATTCTCTGCACACAGCCTCGTCTCAACTTTTTACCATTCAGCACTTTACAAAAAGCTTAAGTTATAAAGCAGCTATCTTAAGCATGACTTAATACATATCACCTTTTGCTCCCAGTTGAATCTGATTGTAGAGTTGCAATATCCCTTTGAAGAACTAGTTAAAAAAATAATCCCTGAATAAAACAGAAGCCAGCCTGCAACTTCCTATGAGTTTCAGTAAAGTACTATATACAGGGGTATAACCACCACCCAAACTTGCTTGATATCATAATAAAAATATGAGACAGATACTGAGGCAGAATGCATTATTAATGCATTAAAACTACATTTTAAGATTTTATCCTTTAAAAAGTGGAACTAATGGATTGTTAGCAGTTAAAAGAATACTACAAATAACATTTAAAAACCCACAAAGTTTGAGAAGGGATTCCAACAGCTCTGATTCACTGGGTTTAGCTTGGAAATAATGCAAAATAATGTCAGCAGTTTTAAAGCCTTGCAAATTTAGAAGTAGTAAAAGGAAGATAAGAATGTATATCTAAAAGCAGGAGCACAATAAGTACAAAATTCCAAAAGCAGATTAAGAAAAAAAAAACCCAACCAAACAAAAAACCCACAAAAAACCCCACCCAAAGAAAAAAAAAACCCAAAAAGCAAACCAACACCAAAAAACAACACCCCCTCCAAAAAAAAAACCAAGCCAAAACACACAACCAAACAAAAAACAAAACAGAAAAAAGCTTTAAATTTGTAATATCTTGACCTATTTAAGTGATAATTATTAGGTTTGAGGAAAATGGTTTTATAGCTGTATAAGTTTCTATTTCACTAAAATAGTACCAACAAAAGTAAGTCTGTACAGAAAAAAAAAAACAATTACCACTGGCTACATGCTTAAAATGGGAAATGCAGGTATTGTAACACAAACATAGTGCAAACTATGGCAGTTCATGGTGATTCTGACTGCTGCAGGTCAGGAAAGAGACCATACTATACCCAGTTATCACAGTTTCTGGTCTTTTATTAAATGCTTTGTCAAGTAGAAGCAATGCATGGGTGCAGACCCATGGTACACCTGCCACTCTTGATTAACGTAGTTTGAGATCATTGCCACTTTCTATGTTAGATCCAGGATTAAGGTCTTGTTGTCTTCTTGCCTGCATTAAGACAGACATATTTAGGATCAAAAAGAAAGAATTTAGAAGTTATCAGTTAATTTCTTTAGCATACTAACATGACCAAGACCATAAACAATTCTAAGGCAGAAACTTCACATTTCAAGCAGTAACCAATCTGGCCTGGGAGCAGGCAAGGCTGGCGCTCTGGGGAGTGAGTGTGCACACACACGTGCACACTCAGACTGCCTCAGAGGCTCTCCTGTAACCAGACTGAAACGCTTTTGCACATCACTTCAGCCATTAGCAAGAGCCTTCCAGAATGGTTAGGCAATAATTTTGTGTCTCTTCTTCCAAAACACATTTTCTTTTCTGTAAAATTCCTTGTTAACCTTTTTTGTAAACATTTTCAGGATCAAGAGTTGTGGGGATAAAGGCTAAATGACAGAGTATGTTACAACACTGCCCAATACATCTCCCCTCAGCATTTTTGTGTGAGAAACATTTACTTTAGGTTTGTCTGGAATAAAAATGATATAAATATAGATAACATGATATACATAACACACCAGCACAGTGTAAACTGTAGACTGACACACATTTTAACACTTGTGGTTTTACCATAGCATACTGGTGCACCTGTAAAGTTAGCAATAATACAAAACTGAGGAACTCTAGTACTTATTACAGTCCTGTGTTAAAAAAAACCCAAAACAAACCAAAAAAGTAATGTAAGTTCTCCTTTAAATAAGTGATTCTGTTAAATAGTTTGAGTTGATATTTTAAAGAGGAAGTTAAGGATGGTCAGTCATAATAATATCAGTCATCAGACATCACTATCTACTTCCCCTACCTGTACACATGCAGGCTGCCCTCAAGTAGCACACACAAATGCTGCAGGTAAATACTTTAAAACACTGATACACTGGAATTTTAAAGCAATACTTCAATTCTGGGAACATCTAATATATGCTAGCTGTTTTTTAAGACATTTCAGTGCTGATACTTTTATTACACAAACATTCCATGTAGCTCCATTAGTTTCACCAGCTGCAAAAAAAACACCAAAAAAAAAAAAACAAACAAAAAAAAAACCCAAAACCAAACCAAAACAAAAAACCAACAAAAAACCAAACAAAAAACCCAAAACAAAACAAAAAAAACCCCACCACCTCTCTGGAAAAATGCAAATCAAGTGACCACCTCCCTACTTTGAAAGGCTTGTCATTTTGTTGAAAGAGGCAGGAACAGACTTAACCCTCTGGCACATACTGCCACCAACACCTTCTCCAATGTAAACCTTTCTTTGTTCACTTCTTCCTCATCTACCATTTGCATCTGCCTCATTTTACACTCCCAGCACAACTGGTCAGCTTAACCCAGAGAACCATTACTTCCTTCTCCCATTTAAATACTGATTTAAAGTGACATTTTCTTTTCATGTGCAAAGATCCCATTCTGATGTACACAGAGATTATTCAATAAATCCCTCTAGTAATCCACAGGTTCCCAATTCCCTCCTGCCTTTCTTTAGTGGCTGTATTGCCATTCTTGTTTTGGAAGCACCCTTGTTATTTTAAATATCACAACTGCTACCAACTACATTTATGCATCCAGTACTGCTGTTGCATTTTAAGTATACAGGGGCAAGAAAATCTTGCTTTGTTCTATCTACAACAGTCATACTCCAACAAAAAGAAACAATCTGCTTTTCCTACATGCAGGAGAAATCTGAACAGGACCACATTACTACTGCTGGTTGTCATACTTTAAACACATCTGGTAACTCAAAACCACACAGCAACTCATTCACTCTCCCTGTCCCCGAAAGCATGGGGAAGAGAAGCAAAAGAATGTAAAACACATGGGTTGAGACAAAATAGTCCAGTAACTAAGGTATAAAATAAAACTACAACTGCCAACATCAATGATAATAATAATGAGAAGGGAAATAACAAGGGGAGAGAATATAAAAGGGGAAAAGGAAAACAATAAAACACAAGTGATGCACAATTCAATTGCTTACCACCCACCGACCAACACCCAGCCTGGACTGAACAGCGATCTGGGCCTTCTGGGTAAGTCCCCCAGTTTCTATACTGGGCATGACGTGCTGTGTTATGGAACACCCCTTTAGCTAGTTTAGGTCAGGCATCCTGTCCCAGCTTCCCATGCCCCTCCTCACTGGCAGAGCATGAGACTGAAAAAATCCTTGAAGGGAGTAAACATTACTTAACAACAACTAAGAACATTAGCATGTTATCAGCATTGTTCTCAGACTAAAGTTGAAAACATAGCACTGCACCAGCTACAAGGAAGGAGAAAAATAGCTGCTACAGCTGAACTCAGGAAAGTATTCACCCCTTATTCCATACCATCCACATAATGCTCAAATCACCTATTTTTCAATATACCATTCCTTTTAGTCTCATACACACACACACACACAAAGAGAGCAGTATCATTCCTTAGTCCATGGACCAATCCCTATAAAGTTGCTGAATTCATTCAGTCCATGTAGTCAGGCTCCATCACTTGTAACAGACTTTCAGGGCAGGAGAGACGGTGTGTAGTGTTGAATTATCACCCGCTGACAACACCGCTGAACTCATCTGGTCACTGCTGATCTCGTCTGGTTTCAAAGTCGA
The DNA here is from genome assembly GCF_037157495.1 of Lathamus discolor. Classification (NCBI taxonomy): domain Eukaryota; kingdom Metazoa; phylum Chordata; class Aves; order Psittaciformes; family Psittacidae; genus Lathamus; species Lathamus discolor. The sequence continues at coordinate 25,168,465 of NC_088908.1, forward strand.
TTCTTTCTTGGAGTGCTGATCAAAAGGAATTCAGGGTCAGTCGATGGTGACCTGAGGACAGTTCTGCTGCTGTTGGCTTTTCCCATGACTTCATTCTCTACTGCTGATCATGACAGCACAAACCTTGTTTTCAAAGGCCAAAGCGGTCAAAACGGGCATCTAGCTGATGGGCTGCACAAGTCTTATATAGCAAGCAACAGCATATAATTAAGTTCATTAAGCATTTTACCCCAAAATTAAAACCCCTTGAAGTACACATCAGACTTCCCATCTTCCTGCATTACCCACCAAGTATATCTGGGTCCCTGAGCAAAAGCAATCCCACGAGTGGGTTTGCCTTTACCTGAAGCAGGAATAACCCAGACTGTCTTCCCCAGCAAATTCTTTCTGTGCACTACAGGAACTTTACCCCCCTCTACAATATGCAAAAGTTCTGACTGGATGGGGCAAGCACTGCTGGCAGATTCCCTACTGTTGACCAACCAGGTGGCTTTCGCTGTGTACCCCAATGTTTGAAAGTCCCATCACCCATTGCTCTCAGTGTAGTTTTTACCAGCCCATTGTACTGTTTAATTTTCCTAGAGGCTGGTGCATAGTAGGGAATATGATACTCCCACTCAATGCCATGCTCTTTGGCCCAAGTGTCTATAAGGTTGTTCTGGAAACGAGAGCCATTGTCTGACTCAGTTCCTTCTGGGGTGCCATGCTGCCACAAAAACTGTTTCTCAAGGCCCAGGATAGTGTTCTGGGAAGTGGCATGAGGCACAGCATATGTTTCCAGCCATCGGGTGGTTGTTTCCACCATGGTAAGCACATGGCACCTACCTTGACAGGTCGGTGGGAGTGTGATATATTCAAGGTGCCAGGCCTCTCCATATTTGTATTTCAGCCATCATCCTCCATAACAAAGAGGCTTTAACTACTTGGTTTGCTTAACTGCAACACACGTTTCACAGTCGTGAATAACCTGGGCAACAGTGTCCATTGTTAAGTCCACTCCTCGATCACGAGCCCATCTGTATGTTGCATGTCTGCCTTGATGGCCTGAGGTGCCATGAGCACACCAGACTAAAGAAAATTCACCATTATGTTGCCAATCTAAAATCATCTGAGCCACTTCAATCTCAGCAGCTTGATCCACTTGTTGGTTGTTCCAATATTCCTCAGTGACCCGACTGTTCAGTACATCAGCATCTACATGATGCACCTTCATCATCAGGTTCTGCACCTGGGCAGTGATATCTTCCTACAGTGCAATAGCCCAGATGGGTTCAGCTCTGCATTGCCAGTTGCTCTGCTTCCATTGCTGCAACCACCCCCACAGGGCATTTGCCACCATCCATGAGTCAGTAAAGAGATAAAGTACTGGCCCCTTTTCTTGTTCAGCAGTGTCCAAGGCCAGCTGGATGGCTTTCACTTAGGCAAACTGACTCGATTCACCCTCTCCTTGAGCAGTTTCTGCAACTTGGCATCGAGGACTCCATACAGCTGCCTTCCATCTCCGATGCTTTCACACAATATGACAGGATCCATCAGTAAACAAGGCATATTGCTTTTCACTTTCTGAAAGTTTATTATACGGTGGGGCCTCTTCAGCATGCATCACCTCCTCCTCAGGTGACATTCCAAAATCTTTGCCCTCTGGCCAGTCCATGATGACTTCTAGAACTCCTGGATGATTAGGATTTCCTATTCAAGCTCGTTGTGTAATTAGTGCAGCCAACTTACTCCATGTATCATGCATGATCTGTAAAGGAGACCCTGCCTTTGAACATTTAGCCCAACATGGGCAACCTGGGTGCCAGGAGGGTTTCAGTGCCAATCACTTCTGAAGCAGCTCAAACCCCTTCATAGACTGACAATATCTCTTTAGCAATTGGAATCATAGAATCATAGAATAGTTAGGGTTGGAAAGGACCTCAAGATCATCTAGTTCCAACCCCCCTGCCATGGACAGGGACACCTCACACTAAACCATTCCACCCAAGGCTTCATCCAACCTGGCCTTGAACACCACCAGGGATGGAGCACTCACAACCTCCCTGGGCAACCAATTCCAGTGTCTCACCACCCCAACAGGAAAGAACTTCCTCCTTATATCCAATCTAAACTCCCCCTGTTTAAGTCGGAACCCGTTACCCCCTGCCCCGTCACTACAGTCCCTGACGAAGAGTCCCTCCCCAGCATCCCCACAGGCCCCCTTCAGATACTGGAAGGCTGCGATTAGGACCCCACACAGCCCTCTCTTCTCCAGGCAGAACAGCCCCAACTTCCTCAGCCTATCTTCATACGGGAGGTGCTCCAGTCCCCTGATCATCCTCGTAGCCCTCCTCTGGACTTGTTCCAGCAGTTCCATGTCCTTTTTATGTTGAGGACACCAGAAGTGCACACAATACTCCAGGTGAGGTCTCACAAGAGCAGAGGGGCAGGATCACCTCCTTGGACCTGCTGGTCATGCTCCTTTTGATGCAGCCCAGGATACGGTTAGTTTCTGGGCTGCGAGAGCACACTGCTGGCCCATGTTCATTTTCTCATCGACCAGCACCCCCAAGTCCTTCTCCGCAGGGCTGCTCTGAATCTCTTCTTTGCCCAGTCTGTAGCTGTGCCTGAGATTGCTCCGACCCAGGTGTAGGACCTTGCACTTGTCATGGTTGAACTTCATAAGGTTGGCATCAGCCCACCTTACGAGCGTGTCAAGGTCCCTCTGGGTGGCATCCCTTCCCTCCACACAGCTTGGTGTCATCGGCAGACTTGCTGAGGGCGCACTCAATCCCACTGTCCATGTCAGTGATGAAGATGTTAAACAAGACTGGTCCCAACACCGATCCCTGAGGGACACCACTCGTTACCGGTCTCCAGCCGGACATTGAGCCATTGACCACAACTCTTTGTGTGCGGCTATCCAGCCAGTTCTTTATCCACCGAGTGGTCCATCCATCAAATTGATATCTCTCCAATTTAGAGACAAGGATGTGGTGTGGGACAGTGTTGAACACTTTGCACAAGTCCAGGTAGATGATATCAACTGCTTTACCCTTATCCATCAATTCTGTAGCCCCATCATAGAAGGCCACCAAATTGGTCAGGCAGGATTTCCCCTTAGTGAAGCCATGCTGGCTGTCACCAAGCACCTTGTTGTTATTCATGTGCCTTAGCATGCTGTCCAGGAGAATTTGCTCCAAGATTTTACCAGGCACAGAGGTGAGACTGACTGGTCTGTAATTCCCCGGGTCTTCCATTTTCCCCTTCTTGAAAATGGGGGTTATATTTCTCTTTTCCAGTTGTCGGGAACTTCTCCTGACTGCCATGATTTTTCAAATATGATGGCCAGTGGCTTAGCAACTTCATTCGCCAGCTCCTTCAGGACCCGCGGATGGATTCCATCAGGTCCCACGGACTTGTGCGCATTCAGATTTTTAAGATGGTCTCGAACCAGATCCTCTCCTACAGTGGGCCCAAGGTCTTAATTTTCACAGTCCCTGCGTCTACCTTCTAAGAACTGGGTCGTGCAATCAGAGCCTTTGCCAGTGAAGACCGAGGCAAAGAAGTTATTCAGAACCTCAGCCTTCTCCAAATCCTGTGTAGCCAGTTCTCCTGAAAGCTTCCTCAGGGGGCCTATGTTGTCCCTAGTCTGTTTTTTGTTTGCTACGTACCTGTAGAATCCCTTTCTGTTATCCTTAACATCCCTGGCTAAGTTTAATTCTAACTGGGCCTTAGCCTTCCTAACCTGGTCCCTAGCTTCCCGGACAACATCCCTGTATTCTACCCAGGCCGCCTCTTCTTGCTTCCATGTTTTATAAGCCTCTTTTTTCCTTTGAATTTTCCTCAGCAGCTCCTTATCCATCCAAGGAGGTCTCCTGGCCCTCCTGCTGCACTTCCTTGTAGTTGGGATGCAGCACTCTTGAGCTTCTACCAGGTGATCCTTGAATATCAACCAACAGTCTTGAGACCCCCTGCCCTCCAGGGCTATATCCCATGGATCCTTACTAAGCAGGCTCCTGAAGAGGCCCAAGTGTGCTCTTTTGAAGTCCAGGGCAGTGAGCTTGCTACATGCTCTTCTCACTGTCCTGGGGATCTCAAATTCGACTATCTCATGATCACTGCACCCAAGGCTGCCCTGGAGTACCACATTCTCCACAAGCCCTTCCCTGTTGGTGAGCACTAGGTTGCTAAGTAGTGTTTATTCTGGCCAAGGACTTTGTGAGTCTCATGCTCTGCTGGGGACGAGGGGAGGCTGGGAGGAAGCAGAGACAGGACACCTGACCTAAGCTAGCCAAAGAGGTATTCCATACCACAGTACATCATGCCCAGGGAGGTAACTGGGAGTTACCCGGAAGGGCATGGTCTCTCTTCGGGGGTGTCGAACACGTTCGGCAGTGGTATCATATTCTCTTCTCTTGTTATTTTATCTTATCAATATTATCATTGGTGGTAGCAGCAATGATTTGTGTTATACCTTAGTTACTGGGCTGTTCGTATCTCAACCCATGGGAGTTACATTCTCTCGATTCTCCTCCCCATCCCTCCAGGAGCGGGGAGGGTCGGGGGCAAGGGGGGGAAGGAAAGAAAGAGGGAGAAAAAGAAAAGGGGGGGGAGTGAGTGAACGAGCTTTTGTGGTTGGGTTTAAACCACGACACTATCTCTCGTTCAGTTTGTTGAAAGGCTTGTTGCTCAGGGACCCATATCAAATAATCTTTCTTCAGGGTCACGTGATAGACACTGGTTACAATCAGAGTGTAATTTGGGATGTGCATTCTCCAGAACCCCACAACACCTAAGAAGGCTTGCCTTGCCTTTTTCTTAGTTGGTGGAGACATTGTTGTTAGCTTGCTGATCACACCTGTGGGAATTTAGTGATATCCATCTTGCCAATTTATTCCTCAAAATTAAACCTCCTGTGCAGGTCCTTTGACCTTACTCTGCTTTATGGCCAAACCGGCCTCCAGAAGCATTTGGATTATTTTCCTCCCTTTCTCAAAAACGTCTTCCACTGTATCACTCCACATGATAATGTTGTTAGTGTACTGCAGGTGTTCAGGAGCTGTCCCCTGTTCCAGTGTAGTCTGGATCAGTCCGTGGCAGATGGTAGGGCTGCTTCTACCCCTGAGCCAGTCAATTTAGGTTGGGCAGAGAAGAGATTCAGAGCAGCCCTGTGGAGAAGGACTTGGGGGTGCTGGTCGATGAGAAAATGAACATGAGGCGGCAGTGTGTGCCTGCAGCCCAGAAAGCCAAGCATATCCTGGGCTGCATCAAAAGGAGCATGACCAGCAGGTCAAAGGAGGTGATCCTGCCCCTCTGCTCTGCTCTTGTGAGACCTCACCTGGAGTATTGTGTGCAGTTCTGGTGTCCTCAACATAAAAAGGACATGGAACTGTTGGAACAAGTCCAGAGGAGGGTCACGAGGATGATCAGGGGACTGGAGCACTCCCGTATGAAGATAGGCTGAGAAAAATGGGGCTGTTCAGCCTGGAGAAGAGAAGGATGCATGGAGACCTCATAGCAGCCTTCCAGGATCTGAAGGGGGCCTATAAGGATGCTGGGGAGGGACTCTTCATTAGGGACTGGAGTGATAGGACAAGGGGTAACAGGTTAAAACTTAAACAAAGGAAATTTAGATTGGATATAAAAAGGAAGTGCTTTACTGTAAGGGTGGTGAGGCACTGGAATGGGTTGCCCAGGTGTCCTGGGTTCAGCAGTAGCAGTCATTTTTCTCCTTCTTAGTAGCTAGTGCAGTGCTGTGTTTTGATTTTTTGGCCTGGGAACAGCACTGATAATGCTGATGTTTTCAGTTGCTGCTCAAATGTTTGGTCTTACCAAGGACTTTCTGAGCCTCATGCTCTGCCAGGGAGGAGGGGAAGCTGAGAGGAAGCAGAGACGGGACACCTGACCCAAACTGACCAAAGAGGTATTCCATACCACAGCACGTCATGCCCAGGAGGTAACTGAGAGTTACCTGGAAGGGCTGGAGGAGTGCAGGGTTGGAGGAGGTATCGGTTGGTGCTCGGCTGGGGGGAGTGGGGCGAGTTATCAGTCGGCTGGTGTTGAGGTGTTGTATTCTTTCCTCTTGTTATGTCCTTTATCATTATTATTATTGGTGGTAGCAGTAGTGGTTTGTGTTATACCTTAGTTACTAAACTGTTCTTATCTCAACCCGTGGGAGTTGCATTCTTTTTGATTCCCCTCTCCGTCCCTCCAGGAGTAGAGGGAGGGAAAGAAGGGGGGGACTGAGTGGATGAGCTGTGTGGATCGGTTTAAACAACGACACCAGGGAAGTTGTGAATGCTCCATCCCTGGTGGTGCTCAAGGCCAGGTTGTACAGAGCCTTGGGTGACATGGTTTAGTGTGAGGTGTCCCTGCCCATGGCAGGGGGGTTGGAACTAGATGATCTTAAGGTCCTTTCCAACCCCAACTATTCTATGATTGTATAATTCTATGATTCCAAGTGTACTGGATGCCCCTCCAAGTAAAAGTAAACTGTGGTATGCACTCTGCTGCCAGGAGGCGCGCTTCCAAAGGCTGAGGGCTCGTTTCTTGTGCTTTGTCAATTCCTCCTTCCCCAGCAAGCGATCCCAGCTGCTTGGCTTCCCTACCTTCTAGTTTGTGAATATCGGCCCCATTGTCCCAGCATCGGAGCAACCAGGTGAACATGTGCTCCCCTGGAAGATGGATGTAATCTTTTTGCATATTCCGCAGCTCAGTCAAGGTCCAGGATCCAAAAATTACCTCTTCCTCTGATTGCTGTATTAATAACTCTCGGTCATTTGTCATCCCCTCTAGTACACGCACTGGGTCTTCATCTTTCTTCACTGAATGGGTTGCTCTTTGTGCCTGTCATTTGCTTTTACCCTTGCTCATAGGGCAACTGATATTGGCACAGATTGGTCCTTTGGTTCAACTGGAGTCTGTCACTGTGGTTGGAATGGCTGCAGTGTCTTTCAGTGGGTTTGGAGTGGCTGCCGTGCTTGGGGGTTGAGCAGCTGCATTGTCTGTCACTTTGCCATCAGATACAGAGGCATCTTTTTCCCCTTGAAGGTGGTGAATAGTGTTGAGCAGGGTTCTATAGGTGTAGAGCAAGCCCCAGCATGTTGCCATGATTTGTCCCTCTCTGGTATTGCCAGGACAAGAGTACACCTTATTTAAGTGTTTTACTAGTTTTTCTAGATTTTCCACTTGTTCAGGGGTCAAGTTCCCAAGCACTGGAGGGGCCCACTGGCCTAGGTGCTTGCCCATACAATCCCACACATCCTGCCACTCATGACAGTCCAGCCTCAGGGAAAATTTCTTGGTGGTCCTCACATATCATCGTTTAATCCTAGACAAGACCTGAGCCCAACTCTGCTTAACTTTTGAAATCAGATGAAATAGGGTGTTCTCAAGGTGGTATGGCTGTGGGTAGAACACATGTAGTATTTGTGGCAACATGCTGATTCCCAGCAAAAGCAGCAGGCATGTTTCAAGGGTATCCAAAGGCCATCCAAAACCTTTAGAATTCTTAAATGCTGCTCTAAATAGCCTGGTGGGGGAGCAAAGGGTGTGAGGGAATATGTCCTTCATAGGTTGACTTTCTGAGGACGAAAAAAAAAGCTGTCTAATTGCTCAGCAATTCCATTATATGCCTCCCAAAGTATAGGGGCAATAAACACGGTGAGAACACATGACAGACCAGTTTAATGATCAATGAGTCTAGTGTATTACAAGTCATCACCATGAAGTAGAGCAAAACAATAACCTTAGCCCAGGCCCCCCAGCCAATAAACACTAAAACAGCAAATACTGGCTATAAGTATGGTACAACATGCTGAAACTCTGAGACCAAGCACAACAACTCTGAGAGCAAATAAATCAACATTGTGACGAGTGACTATTAATCTGAAACAATGAAGGCTTATCACAAATACGTTTAGACACACTCTGGTCAGATCTGTCGTTATCTCAACCCTTCATGCCCCACGTTGAATGCTGAAATGTCATGGTTTAAGCCCAGTCGATAACTCAGAACCATGCGGCCGCTCGCTCACTCCCTCCCCTTTCTTCCTCCCCCCATCCCTGGAGGGATGGGGAGGAGAATCAAAAGGATTTAAATCCCAGGGGTTGACATAAGAACTGTCCAGTAGCTAAGGTATAATACAAAACTAATACTACTACCACCACCACCAATAATCACCATCATAAGGGAAACAGCAAGGGGAGAGAACATAAAACTAAAAGGGGGGGGACGGACGACACACCAAACCCTCAAAACAACAACAACAAACAACAAAAAAAAGTGATGCACAATATAGTTGCTCACCACCCACCAACCAATACCCAGCCTGACCCGGAGCAGCCATTTGTGCCTTCTGGGTAACGCCTCCCTGTTTATATACTGGGCACAATATGCTGTGGTATGGAATACCACTTTGGCTAGTTCGGGTCAGGTGTCCTGTCTCCTTCCTCCCAGCTTCCCATGCCCCTCCTCACTGGCAGAGCATGAGAGACTGAAAAGTCCTTGATTGGAGTTAACATTCCTTAGGAACAACTCAAAATATCACTCTGTTATCAGCACTACTCTCAGGCTGAAGTCAAAAACACAACACTGCACCAGTTACTAAGGAGGAGAAAAATGACTGCTACAGCTGAACCCAGGACACATAGGAGTACTAATATAGTAACAGAAAAGTTACTAACAAAATAATCTTGACTTGAGGTTATACCAACACATGAAGTATTCCCTTCAATGCTCTTACACCTATACTCTCTTCAACCCTGTGATATATGAGCTTTTCCCAAACTTAAATATAGTCTAACTGGTGCAGACTAAAATTCCTATCAAAAGAATGATGCAGTAATCTCTGTATAATATTTTCTTAACTAAGATAGCTTCAATTCATCAAATCATTCACTTAGGATTGTGACTCTTTTGGACAAGGATCACACTGAAGCATTTGCATCTCTTACTGGGGCACTTAGGAAAAACAAATCTAAGCATAATGGTGATTAAGGAAGGTGGCACCCAAGCAGTTCCTCCAGCAGCCAAGACAGTCAGACACCACCATCCTCCTCTGCCCACTCAATCCTGACTGATACTGCAGCTGATCATGAATTTCACAGTGCAAATCAAACTCCTTAAGCTGGCTTTGAGAAAGCATCTGTAACTAGCCCCTTCCTGTGCATGTTCAGAGGCCTCAGACATACCCAAGGATAATTAACTCCTTTTACCACAAGTTCATCAGGAAAACAAAACACAGTACCGCAATGTGGTTTACATGATAGCTCTGAGAAAGCAGAGCTGAAAAAGTTGGAAGTAAATTTACTGAGGATGGACAGGGCTGCCATGAAGATGGCCCTTCCTCTCAATGAATCACCTAAAAAATACCCCAGCAGGCAAAACTGGGACCTCTGAATACTAAGCAGTAAAATCACAAGTACAACAATATGCACTGCATATATAACTTGGGACACTGGCTAATGAGGAGGGAGATAATTTGAAGGGCTGTCACAAGGAGTAGCCAAAATAAAGTCTCTCCACAGACAACTCGACTACAATTCTTTAATTGCATTCTGGCAACACCATACTGCTGAAACAGAGCGGATGCATTATGTGCCTTGGCACGTCACCTATAATTTACTAAAAAAGGGAAAAATCAGGGTATGATAAACTAAACAGTAAACATTTGGATTCTCTTAGAAGAACTGTGAACCTCCTGAAAATAATTTAAATAAAACACCAAAACAAAATACAAACCTGAGAACACACTGCAGATATTTTTCAAAAAGTATACAACCACAGGACAAAACACACACCCAGCCACAAAATCTGAAACAGAGAGCACCATTCAAAGATGACCAGTTCCAATCAAGCACACCTCTCCATGTTAGTCCTGCTAAGCTGAAGCAGACCCACATCAAGAAAAGTAACAAACTGAAAGCTCTTCTCCAAGCTGCTGGTTAGCTAGAACCTCTCCTGTAGAGATTTAAACACGGTTAAAATGCTGACCATGCCTCCACTTCAGTCACCTTTATTCAGTAGAAGAGTAGGGGTGGAAAAAAACCTCAGCCTTCTCAGAACTGAAGACACCAAAACCAGGCCCCTACAATACAGTAAGAATGACAGCTTACATATAATAGGACTTACTTTGGTCACAGTCACAGCCTGATAAAGCACCCTGTGTGCTTTCAGGTCTCTGCAGGGCTTGAAGAGACTCTCCTTCTCAGTCTTCAGTTCTTCAGAAGAGCTTTAGCTACAGCATCAAAAGGACCCCATCATAACTACGTATTGCACCTACAACCCACTGGCACTCAGTAGGGGATATGATTTTTACCACATTCCTAGCAGGTATAGCTATCAGCATAAGACTTTGTGGACCAGATCCAGTCTCTGGAAGTTGTTTGCTGGCCATAACAGCTATTTTCCAGTCACCTCTTCTTTTCACTTGAACCTGGGAAGAAGTAACCTTGATCTTTAATTATAATGTCAATCACTACTTAAAATAAACAAGAAATGGAAAAGTCTCAAATTTAGTAAGAGAAACTATACTGAATGTCAAAATAAACAATTTTCTTAATAAAGGTCATAGACAAAAAATATTTAGCACTGTCGTGCTTTAAACAAAGTCGGCCATAAACCACACAGCCCGTCCATTCACTCCCCCCCTTCTTGCCCTCCCCCTACACCTGGAGGGACGGAGAGGAAAATCGAAAAGAATGCAACTCCCATAGGTTGAGATAAGAACAGTTTAGTAACTAAGGTATAACACAAACCACTACTGCTACCACCAATAATAATAATGATAAAGGACATAACAAGAGGAAAGAATACAACACCTCAACACCAGCCGACCAACAACTCGCCCCACTCCCCCCAGCAGAGAACCGACCGATACCTCCTCCAACCCTGCAGTCCCTAGCCCTTCCAGGTAACTCTCAGTTACATCCTGGGCATGACGTGCTGTGGTATGGAATACCTCTTTGGTCAGTTTGGGTCAGGTGTCCTGTCTCTGCTTCCTCCCAGCTTCCCCTCCTCCCTGGCAGAGCATGAGGCTCAGAAAGTCCTTGATAAGACCAAACATTTGAGCAGCAACCAAAAACATCGGCGTCATCAGCACTGTTCCCAGGCCAAAAAATCAAAACACAGCACTGCACCAGCTATTAAGAAGGAGAAAAACGACTGCCATTGCTGAACCCAGGACAAGCACCTACCTCCATCAAGATTTTAAGCCTCCAATGATGTACTTCCTAAAAACAGAGTACTCGTAAACACACATCAGTCATGTTATATTCAGAGTCTGCTCTCACACCACCAGCTACAGAGAGCTATAGAGCATGACCAGGCCAAGGAGCATAATTTGCTTACCAGTCCTGATGCGGTCTCCTGCCTGAAATCTTCGCAGCAGTTGCATCTTTGTTTAAAAGCTATTATGAAGCTACAGATTCTAGTACCGTCACATTGATAACTGAACTAAGATCGAACCAAGAAAAGCAGCAACATGGCAAGTGCATAGCTCAAGAGCTTTAATAAAGACTAAAACTTTTTACTTTAGTTTGAAAACTTTTTTTTGGGGGGGGAGGGAAGTGAAACGCTCCCTTTTAGAAAGTATTGTTTGAAAGCTGGTATAAAGGTTATCATTAATATTGATTACCTCTAGAAAGTATTCCTCTATTGCTCAGACTCTTTCTAACCTTCACTGACTGAAAGATGACACTTATATTACAGTGTTGCCTGATTTGCAAGATTGATCTCCTCTCTACTACCCTAAGCATTGACTCTGTACAGCACAAATTGGTTTTGCAGGATATGCATTCCATGGCATTTTTACAGAAGTACCAGCTATTGAAAGTTCTTGTGAAGCAATGAAACCATCTAGTCATAACCTTACAGGCCTACTTGTACTATACCCACATTGTAGAGCCTTTTGACGCAATGCATATTCATACACATACTTTATTTTCTAAATTGCACTGCATTCATCCTGAATATAAACAGGTCATACATAGATGTTCATACACAAATACTTCTACATACACAAGCATATACCCACTCTGCACTCTCCACCACATATGAAGAATTAGCAGTTCGTGGTTCTTTCTCATCCAAAAACCTGGATTAAAGGTTATACTATTTTTATATTGTTGTCAGTTTAGGAAGCACATACTGTAAATATGTACATACAATAAGTAGCAATTAAACTCATTCCAAATTAATCAGTTTGATAAGGAGGGGAGAAAGAAGAAAAGAGAAAACCTTATTGCAATACTGTATTTTCTTCTGAAGCCAGTTATATTTGACAAAACATAGAGAATTTATACACACTAGCAGGTTCATCTTAACCCCCCCCCCTTTTTTTTTAATGACAATTTCACTGTCTAGAGACTTTGAAGAATAGGAAAGTTCTACTACTCAATTTTGTTGTTTATTCCACAGCACGATGAAGGATTTTCAAATGAGAATTTCATGCAGTTTCACAAAATGGCTCTGCTTAGCCATTAACATAATTTATATTTAGCACAAGCCCACAACCAGACAGATCACTAGACCAGACTGTTTCAGGGAAGAACAAACCACTCTGCCTCTTTACTCATGGTGCTGCCAAGATAGAGTGCATGGCAGTAGCATAGGAAATGAAAACAACATAGAAAAGTGACATTTAAAAGATCCTGGTTGAACAAATTATGTTGTAAAACTAAGAAAAAATCCAACCCACCTCCAAAAAAGGAGCAATCAGAAGAACATCCTTGGCTAAGCTCAAGAGTAGTAGAGTAGGACAAACTGTGTGCTCAAACAGATCACTTAAAAACTGAAATTACAGTTTGCCTATACAAAACAAACCTTTAGAAAAACAACTGTCTGCACACAGCAACACAAGTTAACCTCTTCTCTTTACCCACCCCCTTGAAATCCACCTTTGTACCTGCTGCTCCAGTGAAGAGCTGCGGGAAGCACCTGCTTGCTGCTTTTCTGGACTGAACACAGGCTGTTACTCGCAATGTATTCTAATTTCACCAACTGGGGGCTGTTTAAATCTCCCTCTGGACAGTGTAATGCTGTCCTGGGTTCAGCTATAACAATTATTTTTCCTCCTTCCTAGGAGCTGGTGCAGTGCGGTGTTTTTGGCTTTAGTCAGAGAACAACAGATAGCACACTGATGTTTTTAGCTGTTGCTATGTAATACTTACCCCAACCGAGGACTTTTGAGTCTCATGCTCTGCCAGTGAGGAGGGGGGGAGCGAGCAAGCAGCTGCATGGTTTTTGAGTTACCAGCTGGGCTTAAACCATGACCATTTTGCATCATGCTACTATGATCAGAACACTGAATAAAAAGCCACTTCTCATCCTGACACTGAACTCTGATCATTCATACTGAAGCCATAGCAAACAGGAAACACTAGTACTGACTCTATCCCCTTGTGTCGTGATTTAGAAAGATAGTGAAAGTTAAGCATCTGCCTTGCTGATGCTCCTTTAGCCTCCTCCCTTCTCTTCTAGTAGTTTGGCAAAGGGGAATATACAAATGCTTCAAATTCATATACCTGTTCAAAAGCATCAGCTCCAGAACACACCCTGAAACAAATGGCCTTGGACCAAGTTCCCTGTTGTAAGGCACTTGTCATGGGAAGAGAATTTTGCCTTCAATTAGTATGAAGCCCCTAAATAGTGCAAGCTTGCCAAGTAGATCAGTATTGCTAAACTGACAAAGCTTCACACAACCATTTATTTTTACCATAGTCTTTAACTGGGGATAAGGACTTTCTTCATGTGTATCACTAAATATTTACTGTCTCGGGATTCCAATGTTTCTGTAGAAGTGAAAGCCATTGGAATTATTAATTTTGAAGCCATTAAGAACTCACTGACTTCAAAAGCATCTTTGAAACAAAAGAATCCTGAACAGTGAGACAGGGTTCGCAGTAGCTGATGTGACCAAGCTACATAAGTTGACAGAAAAAAATCCCAAAAGCATCTTGTATTTAGAACTGAAAATGTTAAAAACACAACAGAACAAAGTTCAATTTAGAGGCACTTAATTTCAATGAAAAATCCTAAATCCAATCACACCCTCATTACATTAGGGGAGTGCTGTAACTGCACAGAAATTTGATCACTTCTGGAAATTTAAGCAGAAGTTACCAACCACTACTGATTCTGCCCTCGGATGCAAGAAAAAAAAAAAAAAACCAAAAAAAAAAACCCAAAACCAACTTTTTTTATGTGATTAAAGGAAGGAAAACAAACCTGACAGCACTCAAGGTTTGGTTTTGTTTGGTTGGTTGGTTTTGTTTGTTGGTGCCTTTATTTGGTTGTGTTGTGTTTTGTTGGTTTTGGGTTTGTTTTTTAATTCAATGGGGTGTTTTTGTGGTTTTTTAGGATGTTTAAGAAAATTAGTATAGTGATCACTCCCAAGTTATTAATGCACTTGCTATTTCCCCTTCAAAGTATCACCATTCTAATATCCAGTGCCACATACAAACAAACCACTTCTACTCTTTTCAACAATCTTCCTTAGTCATTCCTAGGCAAAGATATACCACTTTGATTTAAAAGTCTACAGAGAGACTTATACTAGTGAATGTTTTTTACACTGAAAGCTGTATAAACAACTGAATCTGTTCATTTTCATATGCTGCCAGGCTTTGAGTGGATAAATGTTTCCAAAGCACTGGCACCTCTGTTTTGGGTAGGAGTGGGTGAAATAGCACAAGATTCCCCTCCCCCACTGAAGCGGAATCTGGTCTCTACTAGACGTTTCAGCTGTAATTCTACTGTCTGAAATATCCCAATTGTATGCAATTTTGCAGTTCTTAAAATAGTCTAACACTAATGAGATCCTGTTCCAGGTCTTGCAATTCTGAGTTTTACTCTCCAAGCTTAGCAGGAAAGAAAAAATTTCAGTTTTAGTGATGATGAAAGGTATATAGCTACTGTATTGAAAAGATTATGTATGCTGAGGGGATCTTCATCTGTGTGTAGTGTAACGTACATGAAAATTTCACACTGAACACATTGAATGCATTGAACACAACTACAGTGAAAGTCAAGGAAACAATTGTTTGGAAATTTGATTCCTCCTTAGGAATGTATTGTAAGTCTATCTTAGCACTCGCCCCTGCCCTGCTTCAAAAGATCCCAATTTTTATGCAGTCTTAAGATCCAGACTGCAAAAGATCATTCTAGATATACAGCTAGGACATCTTTCTCCAAACAAAAATGAAAAACTGAAATGTAAAAACCACCAATTATATAACTACAAGTAATGGAGGCAAGGATCTTTGTTATACATATTACACACGTACATGTCCTGGGTTCAGCAGTAGCATTTTTCTCCTTCTTAGTAGCTAGTGCAGTGCTGTGTTTTCATTTTTTGGCCTGGGAAGAGAGCTGATAATGCTGATGCTTTCAGTTGCTGCTCAAATGTTTGGTCTAGCCAAGGACTTTCTGAGGCTCATGCTCTGCCAGGGAGGAGGGGAAGCTGGGAGGAAGCAGAGACAGGACACCTGACCCAAACTGACCAAAGAGGTATTCCATACCACAGCACATCATGCCCAGGATGTAACGGGGAGTGACCCGGAAGGGCTAGGACTGCAGAGCTGGAGGAGGTATCGGTCGGTGCTCTGCTGGGGGGAGTGGGGTGAGTTATTGGTTGGCTGGTGTTGAGGTGTTGTATTCTTTCCTCTTGTTATTTCCTTTATCATTATTATTATTGGTGGCAGCAGTAGTGATTTGTGTTATACCTTAGTTACTAAACTGTTCTTATCTCAACCCGTGGGAGTTGCATTCTTTTCGATTCTCCTCTCCGTCCCTCCAGGAGCAGGGGGAGGACAAGAAGGGGGGGGAGTGAGTGAATGAGGTTTGTGGTTGGGTTTAAACCACGACATAAAATAAAATCTAAAGTATGCATAACATTTAATTAAATTATTAAAATCCTGTATTTGACATAACAAATTTTAAGTACCTTTTGACAATCTTTCATTCTGCTTAAGCATATTTCAAGTCAGTAATTTTTCCTTTTCTTCCTTTCTGTAAGTGATCTACACTAGTGGTTTAGAGCTGGAACAGTGATTACTGTTGCTTTAAGAGAAAATGCCTACTGGCAGCTAATAATGCTATTTAATAACAACTGCCTACTGCCTTGTTAAAAGACAGAGTCTTTTCAGAAGTTATTAAATCCAGCTCCTGCAGCTGGCCAGGGATGTTGCTTTTTGCGTCTCAGTGTCACAAGTTCTGATGTCTGTCACGATGCCCCAAATACCCAATACTACCTCAATCTCAATGTTAATTAAAAGGGGTTTTGCACATCATAGCTGCAAAAAAAGTTTCTTCTACTCTTGGAGGAAAGAATAAGTCTCACAGAACTCCAGAAGTTACTTCAGGAAGCTTCATTCTTTTTTTAACCTTCAGCACTCAGTAATCACGTCAGCTTCTCCATAGTAACAGGAATAGTGAAGAAGGGACAGTAAAAAATAAAAAATTAAAAAAAAAAAAAAAACAAGAAAAGCTTGAAGTAAATCGAGGTCAAGGACATGAAGCAGGCTTGAAGTTCCTGCTGTGCTGTTAGAATTAAGGCAGGCTGCCACAGATCTCCATGAACAGCTTTAAGTTAATTCCACCTTCCAGTTGAACTGAACTTACAAAGCAGGTTCCAGCTCTGCTGTGACAGAGGCAGAAAACTTCAGGTAATCTCACTGTTCCTCCAAAGATCCAGCTGCAGTGAGGCCTCCAAGGCAAGGATTTTACCTTTGCTAAAGCTGACATCTGACCTCACCACATCAATGTTTGCAAGGAGAGGCACACCAGTCATCCCTTCAAAGAGAGATATTACTCTCTGCATCTGCTTCTTTCCTCTCATTCTCATGTTTACCACCTTACAATTGTACTTGGAAGGGAAAAAAGCTTGTCTAATCTCAATTATCTACAAAGATACCAGAAGAATAGTAGCTTAACAGTAACAATAATCAAATTTTCTAAAAACCTGACATCCTGGGTTTAGCAGTAGCAGTCACTTTTCTCAGTCTTAGTAGCTGGTGCAGCACTGTAGTTTTAACTTTCAGCCTGGGAACAATGCTGATAACACCAATGTTTTTAGTTGTTGCTAAGTAATGTTTACTCTGACCAAGAACTTCCTGAGTCTCATGCTCTGCCAGGAAGGAGGGGAAGTTGGGAGGAAGCAGAGACAAGAAACCTGACCCAAACTAGCCAAAGAGGTATTCCATACCACAGCATGTCATGGCCAGCATATAAACTGGGGGCAGTTAATCGGAAGGGCTAGATCACTGCTCGGGTCCGGCTAGGTATCGGTCAGCGAGTGGTGAGCAGTTGTATTCTCTTCCTTGTTATTTCCCTTATCATTATTATTACTAGTGGTAGCAGTAGTGGTTTTTTGTTATACCTTAGTTAATGGAGTGTTCTTATCTCAACCCATGGGAGTTACATTCTTTCCATTCTCCTCCCCAATCCTCCAGGAGTGGGGGGAGGAAGGGGGGGAGTGAGCAAACAGCTGCATGGTTCTGGGTTGCCGACTGGGCTTAAACCACGACACCTGAAAAGCAGCAGATTGATCACATTTGATTACTTGGTAAATAAAGAATTGGCTGGATGGCCACACACAAAGAGTTGTGGTCAATGGCTCAATGTCCAGTTAGAGACCAGTAATGCCTGGTATCCCTCAGAGATCAGTGTTGGGACTGGTTTTCCTCAACATCTTTGTTAGCAACATGAACAGTGGGATTGAGTGCACCCTCAGCAACATTGCTGATGACACCAAGCTGTGTGGTTTGGTTGGTATGCTGGAGGGAAGGGATGCCATCCAGAGGAACCTTGACACGCTCGTGAGGTGGGTTGATGACAACCGAATGAAGTTTAAGCAAGCCAAGTGCAAGGTCCTACACCTTGGTTGGGGCAATCCCAGGCACAGCTACAGGCTGGGCAGAGAAGAGATTCAGAGCAGCCCTGTGGAGAAGGAATTGGGGGCGTTGGATGATGAGAAACTGAGCATTAACTGGCCTCAGTATGCACTCACAGGCCAGAAACCCACCGTATCCTGGGCTACATCAAAAGAAGCTTGACCAGTAGGTTGAAGGAGATCCCGCCCCTCTACTCTACTCTCGTGAGACCTCACTTGGAGTACTGTGTATAGGTCTCGTGTCCTCAACATAAGAAGGACATGGAACTGTTGGAAATAGTCAAGAGGAGGGCCACGAGGATGATCAGGGGGCTGGAGCACCTCCCATATGAAGACGGGCTGAGACAGTTGGGGCTGTTCACCCTGGAAAAGAGAAAGCTGCATGGAGACCTCAGCAGGCTTCCAGTATCTGAAGGGGGCCTATAAGAAATGCTGGGGAGGGAATCTTCATTAGGGACTGCAGCGATAGGACAAGCGATAATGGGTTCAAACTTAAACAGGGGAAGTTCAGGTTATATCTAAGGAAGAAGTTCTTTACTGTGAGGGTAGTGAGGCACTGGAACAGGTTGCCTGGAAAAGCTGTGAATGCTCCATCGCGGGTGGTGTTCAAGGCCAGGTTGGACTGAGTCTTGGATGATATGATTTAGTGTAACGTATCCATTTTTCCATGGCAGGGGGGTTGGACCTAAATCATGTTAAGGTCCTATCCAACCCTAACTATTCTATGATTATAGTAAAATCGAGCTGTATTGACGAAGCAGGAAATAGAAAACAGTAAGGGAAAACATTAAAGTGTTTGTTTTCTCTCTATTCTCTTGCCCAAACTACAGCCTGCCTTAGCTTGACAACTCTCCTTATGTATTACTCATCCTCTTACAGCTCTTGCCTTCCTGACATGCAAGAGCAGCTGGTTTCCATTCTCTTTCCTGGCTCCTCTTGGTTTGATCCCACTAATTTTTGCTCTCATCAAGACAGAACAAGATTCAAGACTGAAGGGCTCTAAAAGAAGAAAAGAACAAGACAGCAGAAACTACACCAGTGAAACAGAAGAGTGACTCCCTGCCAGTAAGAAAAAGGTGAGAGAAAATAAAAACCAGCCTGTACAAGAAAGCAGACTGTGGCATCTGATGAATCTCACGGGTAATGTTGCCCACAGCATGGGACAGTGAGGTACAAAATTATATGCCCGCAGCTTGCAAAGCCTTTTCCTGAAACACATGGGGGAAAAGATCCCTCCCTGCTATTAAAGTATCAACTAAGAGACAGATAAGCTCTGTGAACAAATGCACAGAACAAACATACACTTAAAGCTTAAGTACCCACAGAAAAGATAACCTACAGAAAGGAAGGTGTCGTGGTTTAAGCCCAGACAGCAACCCAGAAAACAACACAGCTGCTCGCTCACTCCCCCCCTTCCAGAGGGATAGGGAGGAGAATCAAAAGAATGTAACTCCCACTGGTTGAGATAAGAACACTCCAGTAACTAAGGTATAACAGAAAACCACTACTGCTACCACAAATAATAATAATGATAAAGGAAACAACAAGGGAAGAGAATACAATTGCTCACCACCCACAAATTGATACCCAGCCCGACCGAGCAGTGATCTAGCCCTTCCAGGTAACTGCCCCCAGTTTATATACTGGCCATGACATGCTGTGGTATGGAATACCTCTTTGGTTTGTTTGGGTCAGGTGTCCTGCTCTCTGCTTCCTCCCAACTTCCCCTCCTCCCTGTCAGAGCATGAGACTCAAAAAGTACTTGGTCAGAGGAAACATTACTGAGCGACAACTAAAAACATTGGTGTTATCAGCGTTGTTCCCAGGCTGAAAGTCAAAACCACAGCACTGCACCAGCTACTAAGAAGGAGAAAAAATGACTGCTACTGCTGAACCCAGGACAGCATCCACCCCTTATTCCATACCATTCACGTCACGCTCAGATCCCAAATTTTCAATATACCATCACTCTTATCTCATAGATATATATATAGACAGATACACATCCACACACACAGAGAGAGGTCATTGCTTAGTTCATGGACCAATCCCCATAAAGCTGCTGAGTCCATCCAGTCCATGATGTCAGGCTCCAACTCTTGTAACAGTCTTTCAGAGCAGGGGAGGCTGTGTGCAGTGTTGGATCATTGCCTGCTGATGATACTGCAGAACTCATCTGGTTTCATCAAATTTCATTCTTTGTTGGGATGATGGTCAGAGGGAAGTCATGGGCAGTCGCTGGTGACCTGAAGACAGGTGGGCTATAAAAGTGCTACATGGCAGACAACAGCATGCAATTAAGTTTATTGGCTGTTTTACCCTAAAATCAAATCCCCTTGAGGTACACATCAGATTTCCCCATCTTCCCGCATTACCCACCAAGTATATCTGGGTCCCTGAGCAAAAGCAATCCCACAAGTGGGTTTGCCTTCACCTGAAGCAGGAATAACCCAGACTGTCTTCCCCAGCAAATTCTTCATGTGCACCACAGGAACTTTATCCCCTTGTACAGGATGTAAAAGTTCTGACTGGGCTGGGCCACCCCTGTTGGCAGATCCTCTGGTGTTGACCAACCAGGTAGCTTTTGGTAAATGTGTACCCCAATGTTTGAAAGTCCCATCATCCACTGCTCTCAGTGTATTTTTTAAAAGCCCATTGTACCGTTCAATTTTCCCAGAGGCTGGTGCATGGTAGGGGATGTGATATACGCACTCAGTGCCATGTTCTTTGGCCCAAGTGTCTGTAAGGTTATTCCAGAAATGAGTCCCAATGTTTGACTCAATTCTCTCTGGGGTGTCATGCTGCTACAAAATCTGTTTCTCAAGGCTCAGGATAGTGTTCCGGGCAGTGGCATGGGGCACAGTGTAAGTTTCCAGCCATCCGGTGGTTGCTTCCACTACAGTAAGCATATGGCACTTGCCTTGGCAGGTTGGTGGGAGTGTGATATAGTCAATCTGCCAGGCGTCCCCATATTTGTACTTCAGTCACTGTCCTCCATACCAAAGAGGCTTTAACTGTTTAGCTTGCTTAACTGCAGCACGTTTCACACTCGTGAATAACCTGGGCAATAGTGTCCATTGTTAAATCCACCCCTTGATCACGAACCCATCTGTATGTTTCATCTCTGCCCTGATGGCCTGAAGTTTTATGGGCCCACCAGGCCAAAAATAATTCACCCTTATGTTGCCAATCTAAGTCCATCTGAGCCACTTCAATCTTAGCAGCTTTATCCACTTGTTGGTTGTTCTGGTGTTCCTCAGTAGCCCGACTCTTGGGTACATGAGCATCTACGTGGCATACCTTCACCACCAGGATCTGCACCCAGACAGCGATATCCTGCCACAGTGCAGCAGGCCAGATGGATTTACTTCTGAAGCCACTCAAACCCCTATATAGGCTGCCAGTATCTCTTTCTCAGTTGGAGTATAGCTGGTCTCACATCCTCTGTATCCCAGACTCCAAAAGCCAAGGGGTCAACCTTGAGTCTCCCCTGGTGCTTTTTGCCAGAGGCTCGAGGCAGGACCATTCTCCCCAACTGCAGCATAAAGCACATTTTTCACATCCTGCCCCGTCCGGATTGGTCCAGGGCCTACTGCATGAACTATCTCTCGTTTAGTTTACTCAAAGGCTTGTTGCTGCTCAGGGCCCCATTCAAAATCATTCATCTTTTGGGTCACATGATAGAGAGGGCTTACAATCAAACTATAATTTGGGATGTACAATCTCCAGAACCCCACAACACCCAAGAAAGCTTCTATTTCTTTCTTATTAGTTGGTGGAGATGTTATTGTTATCTTGCTGATCTCATCTGAGGGAATCTGGCGACATCCATCTTGCCATTTTATTCCCCAAAATTCAATCTCCTGTGCAGGTCCCTTGACCTTACTCTTGTTTATGGCAAAACTGGCTTTCAGCAGGATTTAGATTATTTTCCTCCCTTTCTCAGAAACTTCTGCTGTATCACCACACACAGAAATGTCATCAATGTACTGCAGGTGTTCTAGAGCTTGCCCCTGTTCCAGTGCAGTCTGGGTTAGTCCATGCACATGGTAGCACTGTTTCCACTCCTGGGGCAGTCAGTTCCAAGTGTACTGGACATACCTCCAAGTAAAAGTGAACTGTGGCCTGCACTCTGCTGTCAAAGAATTGAGAAAAATGCATTGGCAATATCAATTGTGGCATATCACCTGGCTGCCTTTGACTCCAGGTCATAATGAAGTTCTAGCATGTTTGGTACAGCAGCACTCAATAATGATGTGACTTCATTCAGGCACGATAGTCTACTGTTAGTCTTCATTCTCCATTAGACTTTACCATTGGCCATATAGGACTATTAAAGGGTGAGCGGGTCCTACTGATCACTCCTTGGCTCTCCAGTCTACGGATCAGCTTATGGATGGCAATCAGGGAGTCTCAGTTGGTGCGATATTGCTGCCGGTGCACTGTTGTAGTAGCGACCGGCACTTGTTCTTCGACCTTCAGCAACCCCACAACAGAAAGATCCTCTGAGAGACCAGGCAACAAGGACAGCTGCTCAATTTCCTCTGTCTCCAAAGCAGCAATACCAAAAGGCCATCGGTACCCTTTTGGGTCTCTGAAGTACCCTCTCCTGAGGTAGTCTATGCCGAGGATGCATGGAGCCTCTGGACCAGTCACAATGGGGTGCTTTCACCACTTCCTCCCAGTCAGGCTGATTTCAGCCTCCAGTACAGTCAACTCTTGGGATCCTCCTGTCACTCCAGAAATAGAAATGGGTTACACCCCTTGACAGCTTGATGGCATCAGGGTACACTGTGCACCGGTATCTACTAGAGCCTTATACTTCTGTGGGACTGATGTGCCAGGCCATCTGATCCACACAGACCAGTAAATCCGATTGTCCCCTACCTCCACCTGGCTGGAGGCAAGGCCCCTCTAATACTCATCACATTGGTCACTTACATCTTGTTGACAGGGATTAGTCTTTATCACAGGAGCTGAAGTCAAATCAGCTCTTCCACTCCATCTGGGAACCTGCTCACCAGAGACTGAAGCCACAGCTTTCATGGGATGACCATCCTTGACCTTTGTTCTCCAATTCACACACCCATTCCTCCAGAGCTGAGGCAGGTTTTCCATCACAGTTCCTCAGGTCTTCTCTGTGATCCCTCAGGTAAAACCATAGGGTGGCCCACGGTGTATACCTCCTACATCCTCTCTCCCAAGCAGTAGGATGCCTTTTGATAATAGCTGAGACGTGTGTTGGTACACGTAGGGAACTGGACAGATTGGATAGATCATCTCTCAATTAGAATCACAGAATAGTTAGGGTTGTAAAGGACCTTATAATCACCTAGTTCCAACCCCCCTGCCATGGGCAGGGACACTTCACACTAAACCATGCCACCCAAGGCTTCATCCAACCTGGCCTTGAACAGCACCAGGGATGGAGCATTCACAACTTCTTTGGGCAACCCATTCCAGTGCCTCACCACCCTTACAGTAAAGAATTTCTTCCATATATCCAATCTAAACTTCCACTGTTTAAGTTTTAACCCATTAACCCTTGCTCTGTCACTATAGTCCCTAATGAATAGTCCCATCCCCAATATCCCTATAGCCCCCCTTCAGATACTGGAAGGCTCCTATGAGGTCTCCACACAGCCTTCTCTTCTCCAGGCTGAACAGCCCCAACTTTCTCAGCCTGTCTTCATACAGGAGGTGCTCCAGTCCCCTGATCATCCTCGTGGCCCTTCTCTGGACTTGTTCCAACAGTTCCATGTCCTTTTTATGTTGAGGACACCAGAACTGCACACAATACTCCAGGTGAGGTCTCACAAGAGCAGAGGGGCAGGATCACCTTCTTTGACCTGCTGGTCACGCTCCTTTTGATGCAGCCCAGGATACAGCTGGCTTTCTGGGCTACAAGCACGCATTGCCGTCTCATGTTAAGTTTCTCACCGACCAACACCCCCAAGTCCTTCTCCACAGGGCTGCTCTGAATCTCTTCTCTGCCCAACCTTTAGGTGTGCCTGGGATTGCCCCAACCCAGGTGTAGGACCTTGCACTTGGCATGGTTAATCTTCATAAGGTTGGTATCAGCCCACCTTACAGCGTGTCAAGGTCCCTCTGGATGGCATTCCTTCCCTCCAGTGTATCAACTGAACCACCCAGCTGGGTGTCATCAGCAAACTTGCTGAGGGCACACTCAATCCCACTGTCCATGTCACCAACAAAGATGTCGAACAAGACTGGTCCCAACACCGATCCCCGAGGGACACCATTCATTACTGGTCTCCAGCCAGACATTAGGCCATTGACCACAACTCTTTGCATGCAGCCACCCAGACAGTTCTTTATCCACTGAGTGGTCCACCTATCAAATTGATGTCTCTCCAATTTGGAGACAAGGATGTTGTGTGGGACAGTGTCGTATGCTTTGCAGAGGTCTAGGTAGATGACATCAACTGCTCTACCCCTGTCCACTGTCTGAGCTCCTGAGGCAGTTTTTCCACAGCTGAAGTGATGGCAGGGGTGAGATTGTCTTCGAACTCTTTGGAGTTGACAAATCATTTCATCCACTGTTGGTGGTACTATGTCATGCCAGGTTATTGCTGCCAATGAGGGAACATATGATGACGGTGCATTCTGTATAAATTTCCACTACATAGGTCTTACGTTCAACTTCATCTGGATCTATAGGTCCTTTCCCGTCATCCTGCTTGCGATAGATCATCTCTACAATGACTGATTCCCTCAGAGACTGGATGCCTTTCTCTAGAGTAGTCCACTTGGCCAAGCAACTCATAACATCATCCTTGTATGGAAACCTTTCTTTCACAGCTGCCAAGAGCTGCCTGCAAAGCCTGAGGGACAGTTTCTCTTTTGTAATTGCTTTGTCAATTCCCCCTTCTCTAGCAAGTGATCCCAGCTGCTTAGCTTCCCTACCTTACAGTTCATGACCTTCGGCCACATTGTCCCAGCATTGGAGCAACCAGGCGATGATATGCTCCCTTTTGTTGACAGGTAAAATCTTTTCACATATTCCGTAGCTCAGATGAAGTCCAGGGTCGAGAAGTCACCTCTTCTTCCTCTGATTCACATACTAATAATACCTGTTCAGATGCTGTTGGTGGTGAGTACATTGTTTCTTCATCTTGCTTCATCTTTCTTGCCCCTTTTTTGCTTTTCCCCTTGCGTACGGGACAACTGATATTGGCACGAATTGGTCCTCTGGTTTAGCTGCAGTGATTATCACTGCAGTTGGAGTGGGTGCAGTATCTGTTGTTTGGGTAGCTGCTCTACTTGTCGCTGGGGCTGATGTAGCTGCTCTACTTGTCGCTGGGGCTGGCGCGGCTGCTGTATTTGGAATTGGAGTAGATTGCTGTAGTTGGAGTTAGAGTAGCTACATTGTTGGTTGCTTTGCCATCAGATCCAGAGACATTTTTTTCCCTTTGAAGGTACTGGATAGTGTTGAATAGGGTTTTGTAAGCATAGGCCAAGCCCCAGCACATTGCCACGTTTTGTCTCTCTCTGGTATGACCAGGATGACAACATACCTCATTTAAGTATGTTACTAATTTTTCTGGATTTTGCACTTGTTTAGGGGAGAAGTTCCAAAGCACTGGAGAGGCCCCACTGGCCTAGGTACTTGCCCATACTATCCCACACACCCTGCCACTCATGACTGTCCAGCCTCGGGGAAAATCTCTTTGTCCTCCTGTATCGTTATCTAACCCTAGACAAGGCCCAAACCCAACCCTGCTTAACTTTTGAGATCAGACAAAACAGTCGTCTCTCAAATGAAGAGTCAAAACTCTCAAGTGAAGCTGTAAATAGTCTGGTGGGGGGGGCTGGGAAGGTAAGGGAATGTCTCACAGGTTGTCCACCTGAGTAGGGGAAAAAAGATGTGTAATTGCTAAACATTTCTGTTACATACCTCCCAAAGCATAGAGGTGGTGACCACACTGGGAACATAAGCCACATCACTTTCATGATCAATAAGGCTATTGTATTACAAGTCATTACCATAAAGTACAGTGAAACAAGAACCTTAGCCCAAGCCCCCCAGCCAATAAACACTAAAACAGCAAATACCAGCTGTAAGTAAGGTAGGACATGCTGAAACTCTGAGATCAAGAGCAACAACTTTGAGAGCCAATAAATCAGCACTGTGATGAGTGCCTATTAATCTGAAACAATGAATGCTTATCATAAATACAGTTAGACACACTCTGGTCAGATCTGTCGTTAACTCAACCCTTCGTGCCCCACATCGGGCACCACAAAGAACTGTCACGGTTTAAGCCCAGCCGGCAACCGAGAAAACCACGCAGCCGTTCGCTCATTCCCCCCTCTTCCTCCCCCTGCTCCCGGAGGGATGGGGAGGAGAACTGAAAAAATGTAACTCCCACAGGTTGAGATAAGAACAGTCCAGTAACTAAGGTATAACACAAAATCACTACTGCTACCACCAATAATAATAATGATAAGGGAAATAACAAGGGAAGAGAATACAACCGCTTACCACCCACCGACTGATACCCAGCCCAACCCGAGCAGTGATCTAGCCCTTCCAGGTAACTGCCCCCAGTTTATATACTGGCCATGACATGCTGTGGTATGGAATACCTCTTTGGTTTGTTTGGGTCAGGTGTCCTGTTCTCTGCTTCCTCCCGACTTCCCCTCCTCCCTTTCAGAGCATGAGACTCAAAAAGTCCTTGGTCAGAGGAAACATTACTGAGCAGCAACTAAAAACATCGGTGTTATCAGCGCTGTTTCCAGGCTGAAAGTCAAAAACACAGTACTGCACCAGCTATTAAGGAGAAAAATGACTGCTACTGCTGAACCCAGGACAGAAGGATAAAACCTGAGAATTCTTATCAAAACTTCAAGACCTTGAAATTCATTTTAAGAGTTAAAAAAATGCATTTTGCATTTTTTATACAACATCAAACAGCAAACACAACATCGTACAGAGACAAAAAAATGGAAACAAATCTAAAGTTTTTGGAAAGTACTAACCAGTTACTGATATCAGCTGTGAAGCCCTCACCTCCATTTCCTCCCGATGAGACCTGTCTCTATCCTCAAATTCACGAGTTCGCCGCCGAGCTTCTTCAAAGGCTTGTTGTGCCAATGCATCCTCCTGCTAACAAGCCAGACGGAGTGACACAAGAGGCTACCCTTGTTTCTGTCAGATCACATTCCTTTTGAATATTAGAGATCACTTGACAGGAAAGACAAGAATGTCCTACAGAATCTCCTAGAACACAGGTGAGTTCCATCAAATGCCAATGGGGAGGGAGGGGGGGTGGGTGGGGAGGAGGGGACTATGGACGGGGGGGGGGGGGGGGGGGCAGGATGGGGAAAAGAATATAACAAATGGTAAAACCCTATTCATCCTCCCCCATATGTAATAAAAAAAGACTTAAAAAACAACCACCCTAAAGTAAACTGCTAAAATAGACCAACCAGTTGAATTGTTACAAGTTAGACATAGCTTTTCAAATACGTCAAGATGTACTAATCCATAGCATAGTGTTAAATCATCCACAAAGTTGTAAACTACAGATGATTCCCGCCCCTAATATTTTTATGTAATTTAAAACAGTAGCTTAACTACAACCTCTTATTTCTGAACTTCTATACTGTAAGTTTTCTTTGGAATTTGTACTCAAAGTGCAGGCAGGAAACAAGCACATTAGAATGCATGATCACTACCTGTGTTTCCTTCCAGAACAA
Organism: Lathamus discolor; assembly: GCF_037157495.1. Taxonomy (NCBI): domain Eukaryota; kingdom Metazoa; phylum Chordata; class Aves; order Psittaciformes; family Psittacidae; genus Lathamus; species Lathamus discolor. The sequence continues at coordinate 25,196,061 of NC_088908.1, forward strand.
CAATGTCTAAGGCACAGTAGCTGTGGGCAGACTGTCTTACCTGTGCTCTCTCTTCATCAAATTCCAGGCAGCCCATACCATCCAGTCTCTGAAGATCTATCCAGCCTTTCCAGATTACACAAACACCATTAAGAATCATAGGTGCCTTCAAGTACACCTGAAACAAAAGCAAAACACATGCTATGAAATTGAAAGCATTTGCACACATGCCTGCACAGTGACAATACTGATGCAGGAAGCTTCTATACATATTCTCAGAACTTCCAAGCCAGCTGGTAACATGAGACTCCACTTAACAGCTTCTCCTGCCTCCTTTCCGAGAATGCATTTTAACTGAGTAATGTAACATTTGCCTCCTGCACTGGATGGAATAAATTTAAGATGTGTTCTCATTTTATGAACTGGCACACACCAGGATTTGGTTAGAATTCAGTTACTGCTTTCAGTTAAAGTAACTTTTTCTTGTCAGCTTACCCCTGTGTCACAAAGAAAGCGGCATGCTGCCAGACAGAGAAGCCTTTATGGCACATTCAAATGGTTAAACCAACACATGCTTTCCTACTCTCAAGCAGCACTGGATTTTACCCCAATACACAAGCTCTTTCAACAAAGAACAAGCACCAGTTTCAGTCCTCCTCAGATTTACCAACTAGTCAGAGTTTAGTAAAACATACTATACATACACACACCATGCTAAGATTAGGCTTCCCATATCTACCCTAGTATTTGTGAAAATGCTTTTCAAAAGAAGCACTACCTGCAGCATCAATGTGCCTTCAGTAGCAACCCAGCTAGGCAGGGGAATTTTCACACAGCACCTCTTCCAATAGTTCTAAATTCATTCTATGGCAAATCCTCAAAGCATAATTGATGTTTAGCACTATGGTGCATTTCAAAGCACCCCAAGTGTGCTGACTTGCTCCGTTCCACACTCATCAGCTAAGGTCATTCAAGCAGAAAAAGCAAAGGTTTTGAGCCACAGGAGGTAGGTAAGCCTTCCTTACACTAAGGCTGTCATAGTAAAATTAAGTACTGAACAACATAAAAGGCAGTCCATGAGTGGAAGGGAACAAATAAAACCAACTGACAAGCAAGTAATGTTATTTGCCAAAGAAAATACAGATTTTAATCTCCAAGCTTGATTTTTACAACTTATCACACTTCAGTATGAAGTGACATACTCTGGAGGTTTTAATTAGTACAACACGCAGTACCTTAATAATGAAGAAATAATATTAGTTCAAGCATATCTTCTTTCTATCAGCATTCCTACTGCAGGGTCTCCACTAAGAAGAGCAGAGCAGTTTTCTGTCCTGTATTCACAGACTAGCTATGCATGTCATCACACCTATGTCTTCCATGACAGCATGCTATGCAGGGCACAAATCTACCAGCCAAGAGCCTTTGCAAGCAGAAGTGTCAGAACCAGCATGAGAAAGATGTGGATTACCAGGAAATCATGTCCCACTGTCATGGTTTAAACCGATCCACACAGCTCGTCCACTCACTCCCCCACTTCTTGCCCTCCCCCTACACCCAGGGGGACGGAGAGGGGAATCAAAAAGAATGCAACTCCCATAGGTTGAGATAAGAACAGTTTAGTAACTAAGGTATAACACAAACCACTACTGCTACCACCAATAATAATAATGATAAAGGACATAACAAGAGGAAAGAATACAACACCTCAACACCAGCCGACCGACAACTCGCCCCACTCCCCCCAGCCAAGCACCGACCGATACCTCCTCCAACCCTTCAGTCCCCCAGCCCTTCCAGGTAACTCTCCTTTACATCCTGGGCATGACGTGCTGTGGTATGGAATACCTCTTTGGTCAGTTTGGGTCAGGTGTCCCATCTCTGCTTCCTCCCGGCTTCCCCTCCTCCCTGGCAGAGCATGAGCCTCAGAAAGTCCTTGGTAAGACCAAACATTTGAGCAGCAACTGAAAATATCAGCATTATCAGTGCTGTTCCCAGGCTGAAAAGTCAAAACACAGTGCTGCACCAGCTACCAAGAAGGAGAAAAATGACTGCTACTGCTGAACCCAGGACACAAGAGTAGACAGTTGTGTAACTAAGCATTATTATATATAACGTGTATTACACAGAATTAGTTTGCCCTCACTTTGCACCCTTATTTTCCACACATTGGCACAGCCACAGGTAAAACATCACATATTGATATCTGCAAGCTTTACTAGCTTAAACCAGCTAAATTTTTTGTTTGGGTGACTGTTTTACATAAGTCACATTTCACCTCAAACTACATCTTCCATTTCAAACTCTGATTACAAATCCAAGTAGCATTACATTTTTCTAATTAAACATGTTACTTCTTCATTGTAATAGGCTTTTAGTGTTAGAAAAAGTTCTGCTTGCTGACTGAACAACCAGCAAGAGTAAACACCTCCTGGCAGATTATCTGAATGGAGGATGAACAGCACCATTAAACTTGAGAAGGTGCTGCATGAATATGCTAGGCCTCTAAGCTGTTGAACTGTTTGTGCTTTCTCTGCCTACCAGCTCACTTGATCTCAAGGACACTTTCAACAGTGTCTCACCTGGCTTTTTGTACTCTCAACTAATTCGATATTGCTTTTAACCTGCATTTAAATCAGCAACTCCCACCTCCAACTTCTTGGGAGCTAGCTTTGTTAAAAACAGGCAGGGACATAATTCCTGTAACACCATTTGTTCATATTTTAAAAAGCAAGCTTGATTTGAATATAGAAGCAGAAGATAATTCTCAATGACTTTAAAAGAAAAAGCTGCTTTATTTGAGTACAAAACGCAAAACCTGTTTCACATCCTATTTTAGTCCTCTAGTAAGTCCTTATCTCGCAACACCAGGGTATTTAACTGATGTGCTATAGGTATGCTATCTGTACGCTCCATCCACACACATCCTATAGTTACAGAATGTTCCTTCTCCCTAAAGCAACCAAGCCATTTCCTCCCCCAGAGATTGCATGCAGTCCTCACCACCCACTGACTAATGAATCAACATGCTCACAACAGCCACTACCACAAATGAGACCAACTTCATCCCCCCGGGGAAACACCAGTTCTCAGTGAAACAGTGCAATCCCCTTCTGTGGAATAAGTACAAATTAAACTTATATTTAAAATGTAGCATTGATCACACATAAAGGAAAAAAGGACTTTCAGGGAGAAGATGCAGCTACACCTGGTATGCCAGGAATGTGCACGCCACAACGGCTCCCATGGCAACCTTGACTAAGGATGGAGCAGAGTGGAAATTCTGCAGCCACACTCTGTCCTAACACCAACAGAGATGGGAATTAGGTGGCACTAGAAACTGATAAGCTGCATAATTGCTACCCTGAGCCAACAGTCTGTCATCTTTTGACAAAATGCTGTCCTTTGTGCGAACTTTGCTTCATTATAATGCTTTTTTAACACATTATAATACAAAAACACCTCCATCTCTAATGCTACCCACCTCCAAAGTGGGATCACCCCTCTTTGAATTCTTTGTGGTATATACCTTTAAAAGCAAAGTGAGTTTTATACCAATAATAATAAAGGTATGTATGACTAGAGTCACTCAAGCTCCACCTTGAAGGAAAAAAAATAGTATAAAATGGCCCAACAAAGGGGGAATATTGGGGAAGACATCATTGTGGACCAGTCAAAGAAAATTCCATTAGCAGATTACCCTTGACTCCTGGGACCAGTCAACGGGCTGGACCTACCCCCACCCCCCACCCCAAGGGATGCCTTTGGGTAAAACTTGCACTGTATTAAGTGCTTCCCTGGGAAAATCAGGAATCTCTATAGTTACTTTTCACTTTTTACTTTTATATTTTAAAGCCAGGCTGTGTTATTCATAACTTTATTGCATGTTTGTGTATAACTTATTATTTGCACGTGCTTTTGCAAACAGTGTATTTATCACCAGCAATCCATAAGAACCTGTATCTTTTGCTTTAATAAACTGCACTGTTTAAGTAGCTAATTGTAATAGTTCTCTCATTGAATGCAATCAAATCCTTCAGTGTGGCTGTTAGTTCATGAGCACGATTGGACTGAAGGTGCAGTGTGCTATTAGCACATCCAGAATTGTGACTGTTCAATATACTGAATGCAACCAGTCTGACAGTGGTAAATTGGGCATCACTCAAAATCTAAGCCTAGCTACACCCAGCCCCTCTAATATCTGTGGGCCAGCTGGAACACAAAGGGGTTTATTTTCTGCCAAATTATCTTGCCTTTCTCCTGTTTTCATTTTCCCAGCACACTGGAGCAAAATGCATTCTTTCAGAGGAGGCTCAGTTCTGACTCAGCCTGCCTCACCACACACACATGTGCCCATTCACAACTGCTCAAACAAGCTGCCTCTCTTTTGCTTGAGCCAACTACATGTGTCCCAGTCTTGATCCCATCTTTCCCTGAATCACACCCCACTTTTAAACAGCTCAACAGCAGCCTCCCCAGTGACTTCAGAGGTGAAACACTGACCACTAAGAAAGGAACAGCTGTAAACATTTACTTCAAGTAAGAAAGACATTAAACTGGTTAAAGCTAACCTCATTTCAGCTTGTCTTTGCATTGTCTGTATACACTACTGAGTAAAAGGAGACTATTCAAAATGCTCAGAGAAGAAACTATGTATTCAACCATTTCCTTTAATGGATTTCTTAAAGAATATATACATTTTCATAAACAAAATGCAGCGATCTTGCCATACAGATTTGGCATAACTGTTCTGAAATATAAAGCTGAGTCAGTCCCCCCACTCCCAAAATACCAAGACTCACTTTCATATGATAATCAGATAAGGTTCACTAGTCAAACATGAAAGAAGCAGCAAGCTATTAAAACAAAACCAAAGATACAAAAAAAGCTTTTCTAAAACTTTAATGCACTAAAATCCTCTATTTGGAGAACAAAACACAATAGATACCTTCACTAGCGTAATAATTAAAGCTACAGCAAAAGCTGAGTACTCCACACCAGACTTCAAATACTAGTCACACATTTGAAAACAAACTAACAAAGAACCACCAAGTCATAGATTGAGTTCACAGCATTTATTAGACTAAGTTAAATTCTGAAGCAAAACCCTTAAAATACAGTTTTAACTGGGAATGAAACAGGAAATAGAAATAGTTGTAAGGAATCACATTTAGAAAGTCACTATGAAAGAAACATTTGTTAGTGTTTTTAATCTTAGAATAGACACATCACTGCAAATCAGAAGACCCAAAACTTCAAATTTAGATCAACCCTTCCGTCTCATGTTTCAAAGCATGTTACTATTCTTCCTTGAAACATGTTTAAGTTATTTTGAAAGCTACATCTTGACACAGCCTCCACTATGTGAAAATAAGGTTGTGTTAAAATTTGAACTTTATACTATGCTGTAAAAACACGAAGTGACACCTCCTGACCAAGCAAGAGTCTTTCCTGAACAGTTGTACTTGGATGACACAGCTATGGTTTTCAAGATGAATACAGCTCTAAATTTCTCAAGGGTGCCACCCATGTCAAAACTGTATCATTCCACCAACACCAGACCCTTACTGGTTGGACATTGCACTGCCAGGATGGCACTGAACACCAGGCTGAGCACAGCAGACCCTACAGAACGCAGCACCATCATTCTTCTACTTGTGACCTGTTCCCGCAGCTCCTCCTTCCTTTCTGTCTGTCCTGAGTTCAGCAGTAGAAGTCATTTTTCTCCTTCTTAGTAGCTGGTGCAGCACTGTATTTTGACTTTTAGCCTGGGAACAGAGCTGATAACACAAATATTTTAGTCTGACCAAGGACTTTATGAGCCTCATGCTCTGCCAGGGAGGAGGGGAAGCCAGGAGGAAGCAGAGACAGGACACCTGACCCAAACAAGCCAAAAAGGTATTCCATACCACAGCATATCATGCCCAGGATGTAATGGAGAGTTACCCAGAAGGGCTAGGGGACTGCAGGGTTGGAGGAGGTATGGGTCAGTGCTCAGTTGGGTGGGGTTGGGAGAGTTATCGGTCAGCTGGTGTTGAGGTGTTGTATTCTTTCCCTTTGTTATTTCCTCCATCATTATTATTATTGGTGGTAGCAGTAGTGGTTTGTGTTATACCTTAGTTAGGAAACTGTTCTTATCTCAACCCATGGGAGTTGCATTCTTTCGATTCTCCTCTCCATCCCCCCAGGTGTAGGGGAGGGCAAGAAGGGGGGGAGTGAGAGAGCAACTGTGTAATTTATGGATGACTTTTGTTTAAACCACGACAGTTCTTTTTGGCACCCAACGTGGGGCACGAAGGGTTGAGATAACGACAGATCTGACCGGATTAATAGTCACTCGTAACAATGCTGATTTATTGGCTCTCAAAGTTGTTGCTCTTGATCTCACAGTTTCAGAATGCTGTACATTACTTAGAGCCGGTATTTGCTGTGTTAGTGTTTATCAAGTGTGGGGCTTGGGCTAAGGTTCTTGTTTCACTGTACTTTATGGCAATGACTTGTAATACGGATGGGCTACGGCAGCAGGGCGAGATGGATGTGGCCGTGGACTTGTACATAGCCGTTCTGCTGCTCTTCACCATCCTGGACCTTGTCCTCACCTCCGTCTTCGTGAAGCTGTGGGGAGCCGAGGGGGAGCGGCCCTGGCCGAAGCACCCAGAGAGTGGCCCCGGGGACCAAGTTGCGACGGGAGGCGGCTGCCGAGCAGCGGGAAGAGGTGGCGGGAGGTGGCTGCAGAGGAGCCGAGAGCATCCCCCAGAAACCGCCCGCGGAGCCTCAGGAAGAGGCAGGAGTCCATGCAGCATTTCCCAGCAAGGCAGAGGAGGAAGATATGCACTCAGTAAAAGAGAAGCTGGTGGTGGGAGAGCCGGCAAGCACAGCAGCTACACCAGCCCCAGTGACAAGTACAGCAGCATCATTTGAGAGTTCTGAAGGTTTTGAATGGTCTTTGGGTACACTTGGGACCTGCCTGCTGATTATGATGGGGATCAGCATGCTGGCACACACACAGAGTGTGTTCTACCCACAGCCATTTTATCTGATCTCAAAAGTTAAGCAGAGTCAGGTTTGGGTCTTGTCTAGAGTTAGACAATGATATAGGAGGACCAGGAAACTGTCATAGCACAAAGATCATTAATATTATTATTACTTGCAATTTTAGACTACATAAATAATTTGAAGAGAGTCTGGTAACATCAGGAATAACCAGGCCTGCTATAGTGCATGAAGTGTTTTCTGGAAAAAGCCCTTTTCAACTTGCCAGTTTTCTTCTCTCCTCTGTGCTACTTACACACGCCATAACACCAAAAAAACAACCAGAAATATCTAAAACACAACTACCCAAGCATTCTTTTTCACAGACCACAAGAACTTTTGGAAAGAATGTTTAACAGTCAAAATTTAATAGGGTTACTCTATTTCATCAACTATGACAAATGTTGACTCAAGCAAACCCAGAAACATGACAAAGGTTAACTCAAGCAAACCCAGAAATATTAACAGTATTGCTTGCCAAGAGTCTGGATCCAGACTGTTACACTTAGAACAAAAGAAAAAGTTCTAAATACAGTCTTTCATACCACAACGTTTTCAGGTTACAAAAAGCAGTGTAAATACAAATTCACCAACTACCAGGAACAAAATGCCCTGAAGAATTTGTTGAAAAACACGATGGCCTGATAGTATGTATTTCAGCCTATTTTGAAGTATGCTTATACAAGTCACCTATTTTTACAAGTATCAGTAGCTTCATAAAATTTGGATGCAGCAGAACCCATTTTTACAATTCTAAGTAGTTAAAATAACCATGTATGGATTCACATGAAAAATGTCTTTTTAAGTAGTACTAGAGCTGTAACAATACCCCTCTCCACATGTTTTCTGTAGTACTGAAATACTACCATGATGATTGGTTTCTAAAACATCAAATAAAGAATAGCAGAAGTAGCATCCTCACTTTAGTGAAGGGACAGAATTTACAAGTCACTTTAAGAAAACCTGATATTCTCACTGTCTTTGGTGCCTGGTTGTTACATTTCTCCTGTGTAGTTAGCTCAGCTATGTAATCATGACTCCTTTTCAAACGGAGATCCATGTTTCATTAGATTATGCAAGTTACTGTTTCAATTAACTAAAAAACAAGTCTATAAACAAGAACAGATATGAAGCATTAAGGATGTCAGAATAAATGCAATTCAAATCTGTGAAGACTACAGCATTTTATTCCTGGATTAAGATCACTGGTCAGTATTTATGCTTAGAAGCTAGCAGAGAAAAATACCAAAATTCTACTGAACAGAAATTTTATTCAGTTAACAAATAAATCTCTATAGTTCATTCCAAAATACTGCAAATGCAAATGCAGGAAACATTCACTACACTTGACCAAAACCATCAAAAAAAACCCAATACAAAGAAAAAAGTAGGTAGCTTCTTGTATTCGCAGTGTCACTACAGAAAGGTCCAATGCCTCCCAACGTGAATTATCTTGTACTCAGACTCCCTCCATTTGCCTTCAAAATGACAAAGCCAACCACGTAGCTGAAACTGAGCAACAACAAAAATGCAATGAATAGAATATAATCTGAAAGGCAAATACATGCTGGGGTTTTCCCCTGTGAAACTTCACAGGGTCTTTCATCAATACATCTTTACCACTAGATTCTACATCAGAAAGACTGCTGGATTTTACGTCTACTCTCCTGAAATGGCACTCGTCAAAAAAGACCACATTCTTGCAACATTTAAAGAGTAATGTTTTCACAGCTAAACATTGCTAGGATACTGCTGCTGGTCTGCTTCTACAAGAATGCATCAATGTAACCAAAAATGCTTATGCTCACAAAAACAGTTAATTAACAGGGACAAAACATAGTTTTCTGCCACATTGATTGAATTTCTCAACCAAATTTGAAATTTCCATCTGGAAAATATATTCTTTCTTTTCAAGCGTTCAGAAAATAGTAGAGCAAAAAAAGGAGTCATAACTAGAAACTCCAGAAGGTTAGAGAGATTTATCTAAAACACAATTTACACACTATGCTACCTGTATGCAAAGAAAAGCTTATTAAACCTGTATTCTGGAACTGAAAATTTGAGAGGCACAACACAAATATATTCAATTAGAAAATACCAAATTTTGACAATGTAGGCAAGCAATTAATAAAAACCATCCAGGAACTGACCAGAGCAGGAGAAAGACAAGAAAAGTTGTCTCTTCTGCCCTTTGGCTTACATTACGTTCTTGAGCAGGATTTAAGTCTGTAAAATTTGCACAAACATTTATTTAACAATTAGTGCCATATCAAACCTTAAAATAATGCAAGTTAGTAAACCTTATGTCTTTTACATACCATAAGAACTAGAAAGCTTTCATCACCAAATAAAATTTTAGTGTCTGCCAATTATTTTGCAGAAAACTATCAGTTTCTGCACACACATCATTAGCAATGACTGAGAACTTTCCTTAACAGAATAATAGAAAGCAAACCATATCCTGGGTTGCATCAAAAGGAGCATGACCAGCAGGTCAAAAGAGGTGATCCTGCCCCTCTGCTCTGCTCTTGTGAGACCTCACCTGGAGTATTGTGTGCAGTTCTGGGGCCCTCAACATAAAAAGGACATGGAACTGTTGGAACAAGTCCAGAGGAGAGCCACAAGGATGATCAGGGGACTGGAGCACCTCCCATATGAATATCAGCTGAGAAAGTTGGGGCTGTTCAGCCTGGAGAAAAGAAGGTTGCGTGGAGACCTCACAGCAGCCTTCTAGTATCTGAAGGGGGTGCCTATAAGGATGCTGGGAAGTAACTCTTCATTAGGGACTGCAGTGATAGGACAAGGGGTAAAGGGTTCAAACTTATACAGGGGAAGTTTATATTGGATATAAGGAAGAAGTTCTTTACTGTAAGGGTGGTGAGGCACTGGAATGAGTTGCCCAAAGAAGTTGTGAATGCTCCATCCCTGGTGGTGTTCAAGACCAGGTTGGATGAAGCCTTGTGTTGGATGGTTTAGTGTGAGGTGTCCCTGCCCATGGCAGGGGGGGGGGGAACTAGATGTTCTTAAGGTCCTTTCCAACCCTAACTAGCCTATGATTAACACTTTCAGATGTATGCTTAACACCAAGTTCTCCAAACAGCCAAATCCTGGGGGGAAGGACCACAGAGACCACACACACACACACACAAACCCACACAAAAAAAAAAAACCACCAAAAACACTTCAAACTGCTTCTCTGAATGCTTTGTCTTGAAAGCACCATTATGTATGTTTCATTAACAGTCTGATACCATCTGAAGTGATAAGAAACAACAGCTTTCTGGTTTGCTATAACTAAACTCCTGGTAGCTTCTGCACTGTAAACTCACCAAGCTAGCAGGTTGTACAAGCACATCGCAGGTTATTGTACTCCAATTCCCTTAGCTGGCATCTGGACACAAGATGACTGCCCACTGCCCTCTACTCAAGTGAAAATGCTTGCCCTCAATATATTAAAATAGAGAGAAGCAAGCAAGTTTATTAAAGAAATCCCAAAATGTTTTTCAGTAGCATGAAAAAACATAGTTTTACTTTGTCTACATGCCTTCTTGGCTTAGTTTTCCTATTCTTAAGCATTCCTTAGGCTTATATTAGTTTTCCAAAAATAAGAAGTCCAATATTGCCTCTGCTGAAGAACCCCCTCCCTTAAAAAAGAAAAAATTGGCCAAAAAGAAGCCAAAAGATTCTCATCACCTCTAACCTGTTCTGTCAAACAATGCTGACTTCTCCTCAACTCCCATCAGGACATAAAAGGCCCTCATCAAGTGTTCCAGAGCTGCTTTCTTCCCTAGATTTTGGACCTATAAGTATTAGAAATGTGACAGACAGCACTTTGTCCTCAGTCACTGTATTTTAGTTGAAAATTTAATGTTTAATGACCCTTACTGTAAAAAAACTTATGCCAGGTTTAAGAACTTATGTCACCTCCCACTGATTTTATGTTCTGTGTTTTATCTGTTTATCTCAGCATAATTAAGTTGCATACGCAGAAGTCCCACAACACAGAGCTGCTGCCTGCAACTCTCTAGGCAAAGTACCTTACATACATAAAGGCAGAAGTTCCGCAGTCTGCTCAAGCAGCTACAATGTGAATCTCATATACAAGTCTAGATATTACTCTAACAAATTACACAAGCTTTCTGCTTCAACATAAAAACTGGAGCAGCAGCTATTCCCAAAAAAATTATCCTTTCATTACCACTCATCTTCTTAGATTAGCAGTCATGTGCAAGAGTTATCCCCCCCAACCATATTATTATCACAGTATATATTTCACCAGAACAACTTGATAAACATCAAATACGCAATAATGCAAGCTCATTAGCTGATTTTGTTACTTGTTTTGGAAAATAAAACTTGAAGAAGCATTTCAGTAACTTCCAGAAAAGTTACTTTCTTGTAGCAAATGTTTCAAGCATCTTCTTTTTTTAATAAAGCATTAAGTGATTTACATGAAGAAACAGACATCCTCAAAAGAATCGACATCCTTCTCTCTAAATTGGAGAGATATCAATTTGATGAATGGACCACTCGGTGGATAAAGAACTGGCTGGATGGCCACACACAAAGAGTTGTGGTCAATGGCTCAATGTCCGGCTGGAGACCGGTAATGAGTGGTGTCCCTCAGGGATCAGTGTTGGGACCGGTCTTCTTTAACATCTTCATCACTGACATGGACAGTTGGATTGAGTGCACCCTCAGCAAGTCTGCCGATGACACCAAGCTGTGTGGTCCGGTCGATATGCTGGAGGAAAGGGATGCCATCCAGAGGGACCTTGACACGCTTGTGAGGTGGGCTGAGGCCAACCTTTTGAAGTTCAACCATGACAAGTGCAAGGTCCTACACCTGGGTCAGAGCATTCTCAGGCACAGCTACAGGTTGGGCAAAGAAAAGATTCAGAGCGGCCCTGTAGAGAAGGACTTGGGGGTGCTGGTCGATGAGAAAATGAACATGAGCCGGCAGTGTGTGCTCGCAGCCCAGAAAGCCAACCGCATCCTGGGCTGCATCAAAAGGAGCATGACCAGCAGGTCGAAAGAGGTGATCCCACCCCTCTGCTCTTGTGAGACCTGGAGTACTGTGTGCAGTTGTGGTGTCCTCAACATAAAAAGGACATGGAACTGCTGGAACAAGTCCAGAGGAGGGCCACAAGGATGATCAGGGGACTGGAGCACCTCCCGTATGAAGATAGGTTGAGGAAGTTGGGGCTGTTCAGCCTGGAGAAGAGAAGGCTGCATGGAGACCTCATAGGAGCCTTCCAGTATCTGAAGGGGGCCTATAGGGATGCTGGGGAGGGACTCTTTGTCAGGGTCTGTAGTGACAGGACAAGGGGTAATGGGTTCAAACTTAAACAGGGGAAGTTCAGATTGGATATAAGGAGGAAATTCTTTCCTGTTAGGGTGGTGAGGCACTGGAATTGGTTGCCCAGGGAGGTTGTGAGTGCTCCATCCCTGGCAGTGTTCAAGGCCAGGTTGGATGAAGCCTTGGGTGACATGGTTTAGTGTGAGGTGTCCCTGCCCATGGCAGGGGGATTGGAACTAGATGGTCTTAAGGTCCTTTCCAACCCTAACTATTCTATGATTCTATGAACAGTGATGCTCTTTTCTCATTCATTTATAAGAGCAGCAGAGAAGCATAACATTAACAACTTTGCTTATTAAGTGGAGATCAATATGCAAATGAGAGGATTCAACAATCCAAATGTCAAGATAACTTCCAGTATCTATGCTGCAGAGATATCAAGTTCTGCTTACATCCACAAAGCAGTGCCTTTAAATAAAGATGGCTCCCAAATGTAATATTTAGCTCACTAACTCTGGCTTTATTCATCTTCTGGGTGTCCTGTGGGATGGTATAAGTAAGTTTGAAGTCTCCAATGAATGCACTTTAAAAAGTTCAAGGTAATATATTAAAACATGACTGAAAAACTGCTCTACAACATGTAATAAAAACTTATGAAAAGCAGGTTTACTGAAGGCAGATATTAAGTTCTTCAGAAAGGGTTGACAGGCATCACAAACAGCACAGCCATGCTTCAAAATACACTGTTTCAAAATAGCATTGTCACTGCACACATTGTAATGCATCAACAAGGCTGCACGGATCAACAAGGCTGCATGAAGCAACAAAACTATTTGAAGAACAGGAGGAGCGAAAGGATTACGGGGAAAAAAAAAATGGATATTTATGACGAGATGTCTGGTGTGACTCATACTCTGGTGACAGAAGGCAACCTATGATAAATCCAATTTCAGCAACAACTACCCAAATCTCAGCCGATGGCTGCTTGCCAGCACAGGACAACACACACCTAACCACTTATGAGCTCTGAAGATTTCTCATTCCAAAATCCAAGTTCCTAACTCTAAAGAGTTTACAAACCAGATGAATGTTCCAGTTTTGATGGAAAGTGGAAAAGATACACTGTGACTACCCTGCTTCAGAGGGAGTTTCAATTAAAAAGCTCTCTTCCGTGCAACAGCAGATTTGGAGAAGGCTGAGGTTCTGAATGACTTCTTTGCCTCGGTCTTCACTGGCAAAGGCTCTGACTGCACCACCCAAGTCTTAGAAGGTAGACGCAGGGACTGTGAGAATGAAGACCTTGGGCCCAATGTAGGAGAGGACCTGGTTCAAGACCATCTTCAAAATCTGAACGCGCACAAGTCCATGGGACCTGATGAAATCCATCCACGGGTCCTGAAGGAGCTGGCGAATGAAGTTGCTAAGCCACTGGCCATCATATTTGAAAAATCATGGCAGTCAGGAGAAGTTCCCAATGACTGGAAAAAGGGAAATATAACCCCCATTTTCAAGAAGGGGAAAATGGAAGACCCAGGGAATTACAGACCAGTCAGTCTCACCTCTGTGCCAGGAAAAATCTTGGAGCACATTCACCTGGAAGGCATGCTAAGGCACATGAAAAACAACAAGGTGCTTGGTGACAGCCAGCATGGCTTCACTAAGGGGAAATCCTGCCTGACCAATTTGGTGGCCTTCTATGATGGGGCTACAGAATTGATGGACAAGGGTAAAGCAGTTGATGTCATCTACCTGGACTTGTGCAAAGCATTCGACACTGTCCTGCACGACATCCTTGTCTCTAAATTGGAGAGATATCAATTTGATAGATGGACCACTCGGTGGATAAAGAACTGGCTGGATGGCCACACACAAAGTGTTGTGGTCAATGGCTCAATGTCCGGCTGGAGACCAGTAACGAGTGGTGTCCCTCAGGGATCGGTGTTGGGACTGGTCTTGTTCAACATCTTTGTCGGTGATATGGACAGTGGGATTGAGTGCACCCTTAGCAAGTTTGCTGATGACACCAAGCTGTGTGGTCCGGTTGATACCCAGGGATGGGAATATCCCTGGTTGATATCCCTGGAAGGGATGCCATCCAGAGGAACCTTGACATGCTTGTGAGGTGGGCTGATGCCAACCTTTTGAACTTGAACCATGACAAGTGCAAGGTCCTACACCTGGGTCGGAGCATTCCCAGGCACAGCTACAGGTTGGGCAAAGAAGAGATTCAGAGCGGCCCTGTAGAGAAGGACTTGGAAGTGCTGGTCGATGAGAAAATGAACATGAGCCAGCAGTGTGCTCTCGCAGCCCAGAAAGCAAACCGTATCCTGGGCTGCATCAAAAGGAGCATGACCAGCAGGTCCAAGGAGGTGATCCCACCCCTCTACTCTGCTCTTGTGAGACCTCACCTGGAGTACTGTGTGCAGTTGTGGTGTCCTCAACATAAAAAGGACATGGAACTGCTGGAACAAGTCCAGAGGAAGGCCATGAGGATGATCAGGGGACTGGAGCACCTCCCGTATGAAGACAGGCTGAGGAAGTTGGGGCTTTTCAGACTGGAGAAGAGAAGGCTGCGTGGAGACCTCATAGGAGCCTTCCAGTACCTGAAGGGGGCCTATAGGGATGCTGGGGAGGGACTCTTCATCAGGGACTGTAGTGACAGGGCAGGGGGTAACGGGTTCCGACTTAAACAGGGGAAGTTTAGATTGGATATTAAGGAGGAAATTCTTTCCTGTTAGGGTGGTGAGGCACTGGAATTGGTTGCCCAGGGAGGTTGTGAGTGCTCCATCCCTGGTGGTGTTCAAGGCCAGGTTGGATGAAGCCTTGGGTGAGATGGTTTAGTGTGAGGTGTCCCTGCCCCTGGCAGGGGGGTTGGAACTAGATGATCTTGAGGTCCTTTCCAACCCTAACTTTTTTATGATTCTATTATGACTAACACCTCAGTGTCTAAGTAAAACAAAGTTTCACTCTCCTCTAAAACAGGATCATAAAGAAATGAAGTATCTGAAAACCAAGAAAAAAGATAATGAGTTGTCGCTGTTAAATAAAACAACTCTTAAGCACAAACAATAAAAATCAAGAACTACAAGCATCTGTAGAAAAGTAGTATCTTACCCAAACCATATAGACAATCCCGGATGAAAACAGATCAAGGTGACCACCCAGGAGAGTGTATTCTCCTCATTAACCAAGCCTTTCCAGGACTCCCATCAGAAAACTCCAAGAAAAAAAGAAATTAAGCTGTTTAGCCAGGCTGGGTACAAGCTGAATAGAATCAGAATAGTTAGGGTTGGAAAGGACCTTAAGGTCATCTAGTTCCAATCCCCCTGCCATGGGCAGGGACACCTCACACTAAGCCATGTCACCCAAGACTCTGTCCAGCCTAGCTTTGAACACCACCAGGGATGGAGCATTCTCAACTGCCTTGGGCAACCCATTCCAGTGCCTCACCACCCTTACAGTTAAGAGCTTCTTCCTTATGTCTAACCTGAACTTCCCCTGTTTAAGTTTGAACCCATTACCCCTTGTCCTATCACTACAGTCCTTAATAAAGGGAGCCTCTCCAGCATCCTTATAGCCCCTCTTCATATCCTGGATGTCTGCTATGAGGTCTCCACACAGCTTTTCTCCAGGCTGAACAGCCCCAACTTCCTCAGCCTGTCTTCATACAGGAGGGGCTCCAGCCATCCTATCATCCTCATGGCCCTCTTCTGGACTTGCTCCAACACCTTCGTGCCCTTCTTATGTTGAGGACACCAGAACTGTACACAGTACTCCAAGTAAGGTCTCACAAGAGCAGAGTAAAGGGGTAGCACTAAACCCATTCCATCTGTTGCCAGGGTAACTGCATACCAACTTTCTTGTTTAAAGCTCACAAAAAAAACCCTGAAAAAGACAAAAATGAATGACAGTAATATGGTAACACCACTTTACTTGGCTCAAAGCAAGCATAAGCACCTCAAAGGCCAGAGCACACAGTTCAGCATCTGATGAGCCTTCACTGACCACCAGCTGCTTTTCACAAAAGAATCTCTCGCCTACCACAATGTTTTGGGGTTGCGGGATCATTAATTAGACCCAAATAGGAGGATGTACAGTTGTTCACCAAGCTCCAAGGACAGGAATTAGTCAGATCTTCCCTGCTCCACATTCCTGAAGCAAGCTGAAACTAAGCCAAAGGAGAAATTCTGCAACATTCTGCTAGCTCAAAGGGAAACAACAGGGAGTGAAAATGATAAAAATCTGATCCCAAAATATTACCTTGACCCACCAGTGCGTTAAGGGACTAGCTAAAAATCAGTCAAGGACTGTGCAGAGCTACACAACAAACCTCAGCTCAACTTCAGATCTGGAAGTAACAGGACTTTTCCACAAGGGAGAGTGTTTATGAGCAGGACAGCTCCTGGGGAAACAAAGTGTCCTTACCAGATGCCCTACCATGTCCATGTTAAGAGACTATCCACAAACAATGCCAGGACACCCCTTAAAGGGTGACATTTGCTAGTTTGTTTTTTTTTAAGTTGCATCCCATACGCCTCCACCACCTACAAACAGCTCCATGAACTTTTACATTAGGTAATGCCTACCTCTTCAGGGTTGTAGCACAAGCTCCTGAAGTGCTTTAAAGAGATAGACCTTCATAATAATTTGAAAGAGCATTAACTTACTACAAATAAAATTAAGACTTCATAACTGCTAAGACCACATGAATCTCATGGCTATCATTTGCCCTATGTTGTGGCATACCACAGTATGGCTTTAACATACTTGTTTTTTCATTTTCCCTAAATCCCTAACGAGACATCCTTTCCCACTGATCTGGAAAATAGTTGAACTCAAATCCTATTGGTCCAGAGACTCAGTGGATGGCAGGGAACACATACAAGTAACTGCTAACTGTGAGAACATTTCAGACAGTGACAGTGCAAAAACCCAAAATATTGGTGGGACTGAAAACACAGGAATTTAAGCAATCTGGCTCTTTAGCACTACAGCAAGGGTAAAACAAGAGCCGAAGCTGTAAATCTGTTTCCTCAGACACCCTTACCCATTTTTTAAAGGCAAGCATACATAAAGAAAAAAAGGAAGTTGCTACTCCAACTTTATACGATTTCATGTTTCATCTAACATTGGTGGGTACCAAAAAATTAAAGAAAAAACTTCTGATTTGATGCAGATTAGCAGTGATACTTAGATATTTCTCATAAATTAATCCCCATTTCCCAAACAAATTCCACTGGGTACACTGTGATACTATGTTTGACTGGAAACTGAATGTGCTCAGAAAATGGAACAGCCAAAACACCAACCCAATCATCTATGAAATTTTATTGAAGTCAGAAAAGAAGTTGATTTAGGGACAAGCCCTATCAAATATCTAGTGATAGAAGAGGACACAAGTGGGAAAATTGGTGCTGTTGTCTTGCATTTAAATATAATTTTTGGTAAATACATCATCTCCCCCCCATTACATTCTGTAACTGCTGTAACATCTTGTCGTGGTTTGAACCCAACCACAAACCACTTTTACTCACTCCCCCCCTTCCTGCCCTCCCCCTGCTCCTGGAGGGACGGAGAGGAGAATCAAAAAGAATGCAACTCCCACGGGTTGAGATAAGAACAGTTTAGTAACTAAGGTATAACATAGATCACTACTGCTACCACCAATAATAATAATGATAAAGGAAATAACAAGAGGAAAGAATACAACACCTTAACACCAGCCGACCAATAACTCGCCCCACTCCCCCCAGCCGAGCACCGACCGATACCTCCTCCAACCCTGCAGTCCCAACCCTTCCGGGTAACTCCCCATTACATCCTGGGCATGACGTGCTGTGGTATGGAATACCTCTTTGGTCAGTTTGGGTCAGGTGTCCTGTCTCTGCTCCCTCCCAGCCTCCCCTCCTCCCTGGCAGAGCATGAGGCTCAGAAAGTCCTTGGCCACACCAAACATTCGAGCAGCAACTGAAAACATCGGCGTTATCACCACTGCTCCAAGGCCAAAAGATCAAAACACAGCACTGTACTAGCTCCTAAGAAGGAGAAAAATGACTGCTGCTGCTCAAAACCAGGACATTATCCACCCCTTATTCCATACCATTCACGTCATGCTCAGATCCCACATCTTCAATATGCCATCACTCTTACATATATATATACATCTACATATACACAGAGAAAAACATCATTTCTTAGTGCATGGACCTATAAAGCTGCTGAGTCCATCTGGTCCATGATGTCAGGTTCCATCTCTTGTTACAGTCTCTCAGAGCAGGAGAGGCTGTGTGCAGTGTTCACACTCATGAATAACCTGGGCAATAGTGTCCATTGCTAAGTCCACCCCTCGATCATGAGTCCATCTCTATGTTGCATCTCTGCCCTGATGGCCTGAAGTGTCATGGCCCACCAGGCTCGAAATAATTCACTGTCCCCTTCAGCAGTTTCTGCAGCTTGTTGCTGGGGACTCCATAGAGCTGCCTTCCATCTCCGACGCTTCCAAAGCACTGGAGGGGCCCAGTGGACTAGATACTCACTCATACTGCCCCCCACACCCTGCCACTCATGGCTGTCCAGCCTTGGGGAAGATCTCTTGGTCCTCCCATATTGTTGTCTAACCCCAGACAAGAAGCAAACCTGACTCTGCTTGACTTCTGAGATCAGACAAAATGGCCGTGGGTAGAACACCCTCTGTGTGTGTGCCAACATGCTGATCCCCATCACAATCAGCAGGCAGGTCCCAAGGGTACCCACAGGCCATTCAAACCCTTCAGAACTCTCCAATGACGCTGCTGTACTTGTCCCTGGGGCTGGTGCAGCTGCTGTGCTTGCCGGCTCTCCCACCTCCAGCGTCTCTTTCCCTGGGTGCAGCTCTTCCTCCTCTGCCTTGCTGGGAAATGCTGCCTGGGCCCCTGCAACCTCCTGGGGCTCGGCGGGCGGCTGCCGGGGGACGCTCTCGGCCGCCGCGGGGCTGGGCTCGGCCGCGGGGCTGGGCTCCTCCGCTGGGCTCGGCTCCTCCGCGGGGCTCGGCTCCTCGGCCGCCTCCTCCCGCTGCTCAGCAGCCGCCTTCCTCCCGGCCTCCGGCCCCGCTCCCGCCGCCGTCTGGTCCCCGGGGCCGCTCTCCCGGGCCGCTTCGGCCGCCGCCGGCTCCCGGGGCCGCTCCCCCTCGGCTCCCCGCAACTTCACAAAGACAGAGGCGAGGGACAAGGGCCAGGGCGGTGAAGAGCAGCGGGACGGCCCGGTACAAGTCCACGGCCACGTCCATCCCTCCCTGCTCTTGGAGCCCACCCGTATTACAAGCCATTGCCATAAAGTACAGTGAAACAAAAACCTTAGCCCAAGCCCCACACTTGATAAACACTACCACAGGGAATACCGGCTCTAAGTAATGTACTACATTCTGAAGCTCTGAGAGCAAGAGAAACAACTTTGAGAGCCAATAAATCAGTACTGTGACGACTAATAATCTGATCATCTCCGTCGTTATCTCAACCCTTCATGCCCCACGTTGGGCGCCAAAAAGAACTGTCGTGGTTTGAACCCAACCACAAACCTCTTTTACTCACTCCCCCCCTTCTTGCCCTCCCCCTGCTCCTGGAGGGACGGAGAGGAGAATCAAAAAGAATGCAACTCCCACGGGTTGAGATAAGAACAGTTTAGTAACTAAGGTATAACATAGATCACTACTGCTACCACCAATAATAATAATGATAAAGGAAATAACAAGAGGAAAGAATACAACACCTTAACACCAGCCGACCAATAACTCGCCCCACTCCCCCCAGCCGAGCACCGACCGATACCTCCTCCAACCCTGCAGTCCCAACCCTTCCGGGTAACTCCCCATTACATCCTGGGCATGACGTGCTGTGGTATGGAATACCTCTTTGGTCAGTTTGGGTCAGGTGTCCTGTCTCTGCTCCCTCCCAGCCTCCCCTCCTCCCTGGCAGAGCATGAGGCTCAGAAAGTCCTTGGCCACACCAAACATTCGAGCAGCAACTGAAAACATCGGCATTATCACCACTGCTCCAAGGCCAAAAGATCAAAACACAGCACTGTACTAGCTCCTAAGAAGGAGAAAAATGACTGCTGCTGCTCAAAACCAGGACACATCTGCAGCACAGATATTTTCTGTTTAATTCATCCAATCATTTAACATCAATTTATAGCCAAATATAATTTCCTAGTTACAACAAAAACCTGAATGAAAAGAAACTCAGCATCTTCAGGAAGAAAGCTGAAGTCTGGTAATCTCTGGTTATGGCTAGAACAAAGTTAATGGTCTAGTGAGTAGAAATTCTACCTATATCACACACAGCATACCAGGCACTACAAATCAATTTTGATCATCTCTGATGTGCTTCCCTCCAGAGTTGTGGAATTTACAGCATATTATATCAAAATGAGCTTGTATTGAAGAGCCTGGTGTATGTTTGAGCAGCTGCACCAAGCAGCAGACAGGAAGTTCGGCTGCATTAGAAGCAAGATGGAAAATAGTATTATAAAGGGGAGGGGAAATAAAACAACCTTCACACATTTCATCAGCCTAGTGACTGGTATTTAAACAATAAAAGAAAAAAAATCTAAGACCTAATACTCTTTCTGGTAAGAAAAACAAGAGCTGTATGAACATATTGAGCAACAGTCAAAAACTGAGAACGTGTTATCTTACTGTAAAAAGTATACAAAATGAATCGTGTAAAGATATTTGATCACAGTTCTTACCAAAACAAGGGGACTTTCAATAAAATCAGATTCTGAGAAGCACTGAAGGCCAAACACACAGTTCAGCCTGAAGTTTGTTTATATGGTATCAATATAAAACTGAAGTCAAGGACTTCATTAAGCACAATAAAAACCAGTCTAAGTAATTAACAATACCAGAGAACCAAGGTGAAAATAAAGCCCTTGATTTCATTCCAGAGTTCCATTATGTGATTTTTCATTAGACTACTACTGTCTGCCTCTGGATTTCTTAATATCTTAAAACCACAAAAAAACACAACAAACACACACAAAACAACACCCAAGCAAACAAAAAAATGAAAAGCCCGCAAACTAGGAAGCCTTGGTATGATTTGGATATCCAGAAACAGGACATACACTGAATTTGATGTACCCTCCACACCCCCCCCAATCACAATGAAGTACAATGTTCTATCATTTCTACAAATCTAGGGACCTATCTTTAGTCCTACTTTTGCTATGACATACCTGAGAAAGTGCTCAAATACACAATTATATTTGCCACAGATCAAAGACAGCACAGAATGTTAAAACTATCTTGAAAAAAAAGTTTAGCTTGAGTTTAAAGCAAGTTGAAACATTAAGTGAGCACTTAGCTATCCAATCCTTGAATTAAGATAGTGTACCCACTAGAGGCCTGCCTACTCATCCACTGTGAACATCAGATGCATCAAATTAAAAGGCAAATTAAGCATACAAAACCCCCCTCAGTTAGGAAATACCAGAAAGAGAAACCTCAAGCCTGTAAAGCAGTATTCACAGAATCCTGACTTTCACATGGATTTACAAAGGTGTTATTCAATCACTTAAGAAGCAATTCTAGCAGACTGGTGGCTTTGTCAATCTTCATACAAAACTGCTTAGTCATAATAGCGACATACTTCAACCCTGGATAAACTATTCTGGGCCATTATTTGTTCAGCCAAACCCCAAAGCAGAATTCCAGAACAAAAATATTCTAGTGTTGGGAAGTTTATCTACATTCTAGATCTCACACTAATGCCTAAAAATAATAATAAACCGACAGCTCCCCCCAGGCTTTTTTACTCATATAATTAAAAACATGCATTGCTGGCTTAAATCTGGTGATGAACAAGCACATCATGCATTGCCTCGAGAATCAAAGCTCTCAAAACAACGTTTCACAGATCTACAAAAAATCACATGGTGTTAAGAGACTGCTGGAGCCTAAGAAATTCTTAAAGCCAAACAACAAAAATCTACAGAGGACAATCTCAGGACAACTCACATGAAACACTTTCTGTTGATACAAGGAACACGCTCACATCTTACTTACTCCTCTTCTGAGGCTCTTAGAGTGGCTTACTCCCAGAGAACTTTAATTCTGTGCAGAGCAAGCCTGCATTCACATGTGATTGACACTAGTAGAGTTTAATTACAACCGTGAATTTGCAATTTGTTCATACTGGAGCATAACACTACTCCCCATTTATTAGTTTGTCCACCTCCAGACTCATTCAGATGAATTCTTCTAAACATTTTAACAAAGCACTCCAGAATTTACTGTAAACACATAAAACAAGGAGTGGCATTCATTAGTGAGGCTCAAGTTCTCTTTTAATACACAGCATATCTACCACGCTCTTACATGATTAAGACAACATAAGAAAATAGATGAATTAGTTCAGTACTTTAAGAATTCATTCAGAGGAAAAAAAAGTTAAAAAAAAATCATAGGAGTAAATAAAATTAGTTTTGAACTGGCAAGGAAAGAGACTTCAGTCTTCTTACATATTACAAGAAAAATTCCTCATTCAATTGTGAGCCAGAATCAATATTTTTTCAGTCAGAGCCAGATTCAATTCAGTTTCCTTAGCAAAGCAGTCAATACTCAGCATAGCCAAATTCACTCCTCCTCCCCAATTTGTCAAACTTCTGCGAGCCTCACAGGACTACATGGAAAACTTTCTTCCAAAAGAGCTCATTAACTTGAATTCCAAATGCCATAACTGCACTCAAGATTTTTTTTTTTCCAATCAACTTTTCCCACTATAGGTAATATTTACCTTCCACCTAGCAGCAAAAGACCCAATATGCCATTAAACCCAAATATGCTTCAAATATTTCCTCCAGCCCAGTAGGTTTCGTAGCAGTAGCCATTACTTGTTACAAGAAGGAGTAAAAATTTTAGATAAAAGCAAGAATTTTGTGGTCTACTAAAAAATGTTTAAAGTAAAAAAAATATACAGAAATTAGTCTGAAACAGAAAGGCTGTGGGGGCTTAAGTGCTGGTCCAAACATACTGGGGTCTGCAGAAAGTCTCTTACTGAATTCAGTGACCTTTGGATCAGTCCTAAAGCACCTACAGCAGCACAGATAAAAGACAGCATCCACTTTTTAAATATACGTTTTTCCTGTAGAAGGGGGGGGGGGGGGGGGGGGAAGCAGGTGTGATTTCAGTAGCTTTATTCTGATGAGACTAAGCAAGGCTTCTGGCTTTAAATCTAGTACAGCTTCACAGTAGCCATCGCTATCATGAGGGAATTCTAGCTTTCAATATCAATCTATGGGACAGGCACCTCAGGAAGAAAAAATAAAAATAATAAAAAAAAAATCAGAAATCAATTCCAAAAGTAATGCTGCTTCTGTGTTATCTCTCACAGTGAAACTGAGAAAGAAAAAGTTCCACTCCATTAAGCAGCATGGTGAATGCTTGCTGTATCAACTGGCAACTTAAAACCCAAGGAAGTAACCTATTCAAAGTACAAATTTTCATTAGTCTACCACAATACACTGCCAAAAGTCTAATTTCTGAACCATTTTTGAAGCACCTAATCAACACCAAATTTAAGTTGCTCCCCAAAATTTTGTCACAGCATGACAGCAGAAATAAAGTTACATTCTTCAAAATAATAAAAAGCTATTGGGACTGCCCACATGTTTCCCTCCAGAAATACTAGCATCCTCTAAACCAAAGTGATACCAGACTTTATCAGTTCAGTTTCCATCTGTACTCATGGGACTACCTACATGCACCAAGATGTGAAATATTAATTTCAGCTCATACATGTGGTCCATATTAATAACATCATAAGCACAACATAAAAGTACATTTCAGTCACACCAATTCCCTTCTTACCTTTCCTCCTTCTCTTTCAAAGTCAACATATTCCCGAGTTGGTGTCTGTCTCTGCTCCCCCTGCCAACTGGCTGGAAAAAACTGGAGAGACAGATTGGTTCCCGTGGCCACAAAAGCCTTTTAGAAA
This sequence comes from Lathamus discolor, assembly GCF_037157495.1. NCBI lineage: Eukaryota > Metazoa > Chordata > Aves > Psittaciformes > Psittacidae > Lathamus > Lathamus discolor. Next base: position 25,220,343 of record NC_088908.1, read on the forward strand.
AACCAATACAAACAGAATCAGGAAGCAAAACAGTACATAAATTACGTAGGCAGTCATTAATTTTTACATGAGTTCATGTCTGAAGCCAGGCAGCATAGAGAACACTTAAAGTCAAGAACACACACTCATTTTTCTTAAATATAAAGTTAAACATCCGATTCCATTTTGACAACATTTGCCATTGGCTGTTTTGGGTATAAAATACAACACAGAATCAATACTTCTTTCAAATCAGTTTTGCTGACTAAGAATCCGTCCTTTCAGTTCTGTCTGGATACCCTGCACCTACTTAGAGTTCCTACAACATTAAAAATTGCCCATGCTTTTCAAAGAGCTTGAATATCTCTAGAAGTATTACTGAAGGAAAATTAACTCCTGAGACCTGTTACATAGGACAATTCTTTTTCAAAGGACTGTTTCCTTTCACAACCTACCTTGTACCTAGGTAAACACTTAACTGGAATGTAAGTATTCCTATTTTGTCATCTAATATACAGCTCAATTAGACTTAACAGGATGAAGCCCTCTTGCCATATTAGGAAACCACTGAAATCCAAATCAGCAGATGCTGTGTCAATGAGAATAGGCAACTGTAGGAATTCTCAGCTGCAGCCCTTCGTAAAAATCATTAAAGGATTTATTAAAGGATCATGACTTAACCATATCAGAAGCATAAGCTGCTTTCACGTAAATAATTTTCTATGGTATCAAATAAAAGTAAGATTCAGTTCTCTTTATAAACTCTGTATATTTGTAATCCTAACTCCAAGCCATGCAGCATATGTAAATTTCTAGACATTATTTCAATTTAAAAAAAAAAAAATTTCTACAAGTCAGGTTCACAGTATTTACACCCTTCACTGGCACACTCAAGTGTCCTGTAAGCATGTGAATACTCAAGCATGCTCCCAGAATACCTCTACTCAAAATCCCAGGGTTAAACATAATTTGTTGCAATCAAATAAAGTGATTATGGTAATCAATGCAGTTAAGTAGTCATTAATCCTGAATACAGTTTTCCTTAAAAGCTATACAAATACTGTTCTTATAGTTAGAATCTCCTGACAAGCAGATTCTTTTCAAGCAACCCAGAATTCAGTAACTTTTTAGTGTAACTGTACTGCTACCTGACACAATAGCTCTACACATTAAGATAGTTCTAGTCGCATACTGCAATGCTAACACAAGATTAACACCTCCCATTTTGAAAAGAGAAGTTCTTTGTCTTGACTTTTTGCCCCTCCACCAAGAGAGGCTAATACTCTGCAATCAAGTTCCCTTCCAGACTATCCTTATCCCTCTGGACCACTCTGGTTTCCCTCAGGCGCCAAGGATACTATACTTGCCTTCTGGGAAACAAAAAAAAAAACTGAAGTGCCCATGCCTCCCTGCTTCCACCCGCAAACTTGTGCTATGAAAAAAACATGGAAAAAATATCAGAAAAAAAGCAGCACAAATTACCACATCCTCATCAAGTTACGCAGGCAATGTTTAAATCACAGGCTATCTAAAAAGCTACGTAGATATTTATTAGCTGGATTTTTTAAGTCTGTTCCTTCTCTTTGAGCAGATAAAACCATCCAATTAAAATACCCATGTGCTTCTTAAAACTGTGAAATACAAGCTCACTCCTCTAATCAAGATAACAGAGTTTTATTGAGGGACAAAGTCAATAAAGCATAGACAACAGCACTGGGCACGTGACCGTAGCTAGAGGCACACTGATTAGCATTTGTTACAGGCATATATACTTTCACTATTGTATTAGCCATATACATATTCATAATTCCCACGTAGAGGCAGGGAATATTATAACTAGCTCCAGGAGCTTATTATCATAAGTCTCCTCCTCTTGGCATCTGCTCACCGGTGACTGTGGGCAGGGGTCTTGGGGATGAAGTAAGCAGTCTTCCTCACAGTGTACTTTTCATCTTTGGCACAGTTGGACACCCCAGTAACCACAAAACTAGCTGAAACCAGCCATATCTGTAATTTTTCTGATAGCTAGCAAAGTTTTAAAACAGTGTGACCTTCCTGCAAAATTTATTGCAAGCAAAAAAAGACAGGCAGACAAGGAATATCCAAAGCTAGCAGATATTCAGGAGACACTGTCTCTAAACTAACTGATAAGTAGATGGTGTGAAATAATTCACTCATGTTTAGTGGGACCACTAAATCCTGTTATCTCACCACAGACTTACAACACAAACATTCTTCTTTATCTTCAACCTAAGTTAAGATAAAAAGTACTTTAACCCTATGTTTTCCAGGCACTAGCTTTCCTCATATCAAGTCATCCCCCCCACTTTTCTTTTACCTTTACAAATTCTTTTGCTATGTGACTCCATTTTGCTCAAGAGTTCTGGCCATTTTCAACTTGTTGTCTAATCTTGCGTCCTTAACGAGCTTTGTTTCTGTTATTGGGAACTCATACAATTACATCCACATAGCAACACCTATGATTTGCTAAAGCCAATACATTTACGTGTTTATCACAAAATCAAACCCGAGAAGTCTTGCTAGTAACCATACAGGACTAGACTGAACCCAACAATTTTCCTCTAATAACAAGCAAATTCAAAAAATATTTAAGAAAAATCACACAAGCTTGGGCTTAAACTTGAAAGTAAGAAAAATCATGGTTTGTTTTGATTTTTTTTGATGGTGGGGGGATGGTGGTTTTTTGGGGTTTTGTTTGTGGTTTTGGATTTTTACTGAGCCTTTTAAGTAAAGCTCAATCTGAAATACTATCCTACATATGCCTCACATTTTACAAAATGCTCATCAGGTAGTACAAGGGTGATCTGACCCACTTGCATACAACATTTTATGTTGCATGTAAGTGTATATTAATACCTTCCACACAAGAAGGTAGTTAGAAGTCTCCCAAAATAAACTGAACATGTAAAGTTATTTTCAGGTTACCAAAGCAATACCAGTAAGACCAAAAATTTTCAGTAAAACTTTTCAGTAACACTGGTAATTATTTTCTTTATTCCATCAAAAGTTATTTGACAGAAGTAACCAACAACCTACTGCCAGTTCTACATTAAATCCCTAAGCTATTCTCTGCATTTTTTTGCTGCTTGAAAATATGTAAGGTCATTTGTAAAGTCTCCCTTTGAAAATAAAAAATATTTTTTCAGGCATCAAGGATTTATTCAAGACTGAATAAAAGTAAAATAGCTGGCTCTTTTTAACATCAGTCATTACACACACATTTCTAAAGAAACCCAACTACTTGTGCCCTGTTCACAAACCAAAACTAGATGTTTCAGATCAAGTAGTTTAAACACTTTCATAATTAAGTAAAAAAACAAAAGACAAGCATCACTGGTTGCTTCCAAGAGATGAAGCTCTGGCTAACAAAGACAGCAGCAAGTACAGAGGTGAAACTACAGTGATTTCCCTTTTATATAACTGTGTAGGCTGCATTAGAAAGCTAGGTTATGGCCTACATGTCCATTTATTTTATTTTTTAGTAGACTCGGGTATATTATGCACTTTTACCTGCTCAGGAACTTCAAGTGTTAGCAAATTATGTTTTCCCTGCCTACCCATTGTTTCCCTGGTGAATATTTAATTAATTAATTAAAGAGACTGACTACAGGCTACAGGGACCTTTTCACTAAATAATATCCTGTGGTCTTAGAACCTGTGATAAGATTCAGCTAAATATAAAGTTACTCAATAAAAGGTAAGCATGTACTTGAATGCATATCCTTTTACTCACAAATGCAAATAAACAAGATCAGTTGCAGTAACTGGTATTCAGTTATATTTGCTGGGATGTACGTGCATAATAGCTCCATCATACATTAACTAGCAGTATCTATACCATGTGAAATTAAAAAAATAATCATAAACCGAACTTGGTGAAAGTAGGGATTATTTTCTATGGAAAGAGAATTTTTACCTCTTTTACCTTTCATTATATTCTATTAATGAGAGATTACTTAATTTTATTAACAGCAAAGAGTTAAGAACTTAACAACAATAAGATACTGATCCTGCAGAAGCAATATATAGCAGAAATCAACCCAAAAAATAACTAGTCAGTTCTTGACTACTCTAGGCCATACTTCATCTCACTTCTGAATTAAGAAACAGCAAGTAGCCTGCAACTAGTCTTAATGAATGATAAAACCAGGGCTGAAGTGGTGAGTTTCAAAAACTAACTTTAAAAGTATTTGATTTGTTTAAGGTCCCTCACAACCCAAATGATTCTATGATTCAATTCGCAAGCACATCGCACAGCTCAGTCAAGACCTTTTAGCTAGCACCTCCTGAACAATTTTACACGTTTCTGAAAGCTAGCTTGAGATGGGGGGGGGGGGGGGAAGGTTGGAAGACCGAGTTGAATACTGAAATAAGCAAGTTACGACTAACACGTGCACAGGGCAGGCAGCACAGCCAGTTCATATTCGCGTGTGGCCTTGAAATGTTCCTCACCTAACCATCACTTCCCTTCAATCTCCCAACCATATTTTCACTGATGGCGAAAGCAGAGCGACACGTTTCAGCGAGGAAAGCTCTATTCTGAAGAGGGGAAGAAATGCTGCCTTTTAACGAAAGCCTCCTCTCCCTCGCCCTTTGAAAGGCGGAAAAATTTTTCTTTTCCTCAAGCAAAACTTTTCAGCCCGGACACCGACCACCGCTCCCTCCCGTCGCACCCTGCATTTCAGGCTCGGGCACTTCGAAAGGTCTCCCCCTCCAAGACTCCCTAAAACTTTTAATTTAAAATCTCACCCACGGGGTGAAACGCCCCAGAGGAACTGCCGGACCCCGGGACAGCCGCTTCCTGCTCGCGACTACCCGGCGCAGGGACCTGAAAGAAGCTCAGCACCACTTACAATCTCGGAGCGACCATCACGACAGGCGTTCTGAAAACGAGCCTGCCTCTCCTCGTGCGGCCGGTCCCTGAAGCCAGTGTATTTAACCTGCGAAGGACAGAATGCGCAATCAGGAAGGGCCAATCGCGGCAATAAGGGCGCAGCGGAGTGCACAGACTGCAGCTCTCGACTGAGACGAGATGCTTCCCCGGCCCCTCCGCGGAAACTTTCGAGAAGAGACAGGAAGAAAACAGGGAGAGTGTGTATACTCGTCATCACCTCACCTCACACTCTCGGCTCAGCTTCCTGAAAAACTCCTCATTCTCGAATTTGCTCCGCTGATCAGGGACAACCCGCGGCATAGTGATGAGACTGCCGCCAACTGCCTGTTCACTCACCCGGCCAGCAGCTTCGCCCTTTGTTAACCCGCCCATCAACCTCCTCCTCTTCTCTCCTCCTCCTGCCACCACCCCCCAACTTCCTCCCGCACTAGTAAACTCCATCCCAACAGCCACACCACTCACAACTCAAAGCACCACCACCGCGCATGCGCCACCGGGCACCGCCCTCCGAGGCGAGACGTCGGTTTAGTCAGTGTTCTTCCCTGGCGTGTGTGAGTATGGTAATTTACTCCGCGGGGCTGAGGCGAGCGGGGGGTCGCTACTCTTCGTTCTTATTTTGTAGAATCATAGAATAGTTGGGGTTGGTAAAGGACCTTAAGATCATCTAGTTCCAACCTCCCTGCCATGGGCAGGGACACCTCCCATTAAACCATGTCCCCAAGGCTCTGTCCAACCTGGCCTTGAACACTACCAGGGATGGAGCATTCACAGCCTCCCTGGGCAACCCGTTCCAGTGCCTCACCACCCTTACAGTAAGAACTTCTTCCTTATATCTAATCTAAACTTATGTGATAAAAACATAAATGTATTGGCTTTTGCAAGTCATAGGTGTGGTTATGTGGATATAACTGTACAAGCTTACAATAACAGAAACAAAGCTCACTAAAGACACAAGATTAGACAAGTTAAAGAAGGGCCGGAACTCTTGAGCAAAATGGAGTCACATAAAAGAATTTGTAAAGGTAAAAGAAAGAAGGGGGTGAGGAGGGCTTGATATAAGAAAAGCTAGTGCCTGAATGACATAGAGTTAAAGTAATTTTTAGCTTAACTTAGGTTGTAGAAAGGGAAAAATGTTTATGTTGTAAGTCTGTGGAATGTAGTGGCCCCGCTAAACATGAGTTGATTGTTTCACAATAGTCTTCTAAAGTATCTTTAGCTTTAAAGAACAATGTTTGTGTTGTAAGTCTCTGGTGAGATAACAGGATTTAGTGGCCCCACTAAACATGAGTGAATTATTTCACACCATCCTTCTACTTATCAGTTAGTTTAGAGACAGATCCTCCCAAACATCTGCTAGCTTGGGATACTCCTTGTCTGCCCATCCTGCAATAAATTTTGCAGGAAGGTCACACTGTTTTAAATCTTTGCTAGTTATCAGAAGAATTACAGATATGGCTGGTTTCAGCTAGTTGTGTGATTACTGGGGCGTCCAACTGTGCCAAAGATGAAAAGTACACTGTGAGGAAGACTGCTTACTTCATCTTGAAGACCCCTACTCACAAGAGGAAGACTGCTTACTTCATCCCCAAGACCCCTGCCCACAGTCACCACAGAGCAGTACCCAGACGCCAAGAGGAGGAGACTTATGATAATAAGTTCCTGGAGCTAGTTATAATATTCCCCGCCTATACACGGGAATTATGAATATGTATGTGACTAATGCAATAGTGAAAGTATATAAACCTGTAACAAATACTAATCACTTGCGCCTCTGGGTACGGTCATGCGCCCAGTGCTGTTGCTTTTGCTTTATTGATTTTGTCCCTCAATAAAACCTTGTTATCTTGTTTAGAGGAGTGAGTTCGGATTTCACACTTCCACTTTTTAAGTTTTAAACCCTTACCCCTTGTCCTGTCACTACGCTCCCTAGTGAAGAGTCCCTCCCCAGCATCCTTGTAGGCCCCATTCAGATACTGGAAGGCTGCTATGAGGTCTCCACGCAGCTTCTCATCTCCAGGCTGAACAGCCCCAACTTTTTCAGCCAGTCTTCATACGGGAAGTGCTCCAGTCCCCTGATCATCCTCATGGCCCTCCTCTGGACTTGTTCCAACAGTTTCATGTCCTTTTCATGTTGAGGACACCAGAACTGTACACAATACTCCAAGTGAGGTCTCATGAGAGCAGAGGGGCAGGATCACCTCTTCTGACTTGCTGGTCACGCTCCTTTTGATGCAGCCCAGGATACAGCTAGCTTTCTGGGTTGCGAGCACACACTGCTGCCTCATGTTCATTTTCTCATTGACCAGCACCTCCAAGTCCTTCTCCACAGGGCTGCTCTGAATCTCTTCTTTGCCCAACCTGTGGCTGTGCCTGGGAATGCTCTGACCCAGGTGTAGGACCTTGCACTTGGCATGGTTAAACTCCATAAGGCTGGTATCAGCCTACCTCACAAGTACCTCAAGGTCCCTCTGGATGGCATTCCTTCTCTCCAGTGTATCAACCGAACCACACAGCTTGGTGTCATCAACAAACTTGCTGGGGGTGCACTCAATCCCACTGTCTGTGTTGCTGATAAAGATGTTGAACAAGACTGGTCCCAACACCAATCCCTGAGGGACACCACTTGTTACTGGTCTCCAGCTGGACATTGAGCCATTGACCATAACTCTTTGTGTGCGGCCATCCAGCCAGTTCATTATTCACAGGGTGGTCCAATCATCAAATTGATGTCTCTCCAATTTAGAGACAAGGATGTCATGTGGGACATTGTCGAACGCTTTGGACAAGTCCAGGTAGATGACATCAGCTGTTCTACCCCTGTCCATCAGTTTCATAGCCCCATCATAGAAGGCCACCAGATTGGTCAGGCAGGATTTCCCCTTAGTGAAGCCATGCTGGCTGTCACCAAGCACCTTGATATTTTTCATGTGCCTTATCATGCCTTCCAGGAGAATGCGCTCCAAGATTTTGCCAGGCACAGAGGTGACACTGACTGGTCTGTAGTCCTCTGGATCTTCTATTTTCCCCTTCTTGAAAATGGGGGTTATATTTTCCCTTATCCAGTCGTCGGGAACTTCTCCTGACTGCCATGATTTTTCAAATATGATGGACAGTGGCTTAGCAACTTCATTCGCCAACTCCTTCAGGACCTGCGGATGGATTTCAGCAGGTCCCATGGACTTGTGCACGTTCAGGTTCTTAAGATGGTCTCGAACCATATCCTCTCCTACAGTGGGTTCAAGGTCTTCATTCTCACAGTCCCTGCATCTACTTTCCGAGACTTGGGTGGTGCAGTCAGAGCATTTGCCAGTGAAGACTGAGGCAGAGGAGTCATTAAGTACCTCAGCCTTCTCCAAATCCTGTGTAGCCAGTTCTCCTGATAGCTTCTGGAAAGGACCCACATTGTCCCTAGTCTGTCTTTTATTTGCTGCATACCTATAGAAGCCTTTCCTGTTATCTTTCACACATGTGGTCATACTCAGTTCTAACTGGGCCTTAGCTTTCCTAACCTGGTCCCTAGCTTCCCGGACAACATCCCTGTATTCTTCCCAGGCCACCTGTCCTTGCTTTCACCTTTTATAAGCTTTTTTTTTCCCCTCCCAGTTTCCTCAGCAGCTCCTTATCTATCTATGGAGGTCTCCTGGCCCTCCTGCCTCATTTCCTTCTACTCAGGATGCAACACTCCTGAACTTCAGATTATTGAAAAACATGTTCTTAAAGAATTCATTTCATTTTTATGGTGAAAGTTATGTTTCAGAACAGATCTGAGTTCTTTCATCTTGCTACATGCTAACCACATTTATGCTATATTCCTGGCAGTGTTCAATGCCAGGTTGGACAGGGCTTGGTGCAACCTCCAAGTGGAGGTGGAAGGAGTCCCTGCCCATGGCAGGGGTCTTGGAACTACATGAGCTTTAAGGTCCCTTCCAACCCAACCCAGTCTATGATTCTATGATCAAAAATTGTTTCCATATACCTAATACATCAAGCTGCCATGTCATATCATAAGTGGATTGTTGACTGTTTTATTGCTCTTTCAGAGAATTCAAGGCTCCACTGAGTTGAATGCAGAGACTGAGAGACAAAGTCATGAAGCCTGTTGTCTAATTAGACATTCAAGGCTAGGAAGAGCTGCCACCATTTACAGATGGAAGACTGAGAGGTAAAGTCTCTTGCTGAGGCTGATGCTCAAAGTTAGTAATATTTAAATTTGTGTGTCAAACCAAGTCCACAAGGAAATATTCCTTGTTATCAGCACATTCCATCACAAGCAGGTTCAGAGCATTCTGACATAGGGGGTCCCAACCACTGCTTTCATTATGGAGCTTGCAAAGGTACAAGTATATAAAGGTTATTGTTTTTGTTCACATTGATCTTATCCCTTTGAGAATTTGGACAGGATTTCAAAGAGGCAGGGTGCTGATAGTAGCTTTGTTTTTGTGCTTCTCTGTTGCTAGAGCTATTTGTTTATACTGACTAGGAATTAGGATGTCCCCAGTCCTCCACCTTGATCCTAACAGGCATGCTCTCAGTCAGAATGACTTTCCCTTGATTTCCCTGATCTAGTTGAAGATGTCGATGCTCATTGAATGGGGGTTGGACTAGATGACCTTTGAAGGCCCCTTCCAACCCAGATGATTCTATGATTGATTCATAGGTGCACAAAAAATTCCTCATGCAGATTTTATTGCATATTCTGAGTTGAAGAGTGGATTTCCAGCTGCCCCTTTGCCTTATTTCAAGACATTTCTCAGCATGCTCTACCATAGGATTTTCTTATTAGATGTGGTTTTTCATCCCTCAAGTCTTTAGGGTTATAATTTGCTGCCTTTTTGTGCTTTCCTCCCCCTGCACAGGCCTTACTGACAGGAAAGCAGGGACCAGCAAGACATCTACGAGCCAATGCTATAGCAGTAGTTAAAGTAGCAATGCCCAAGAGCAGCAGAGGTTGCTTTTCACCCCTCAATCACCTCTGTGGTCTCCATTAGCAGCACTTGTAGATGTCCAGTTAAGGCTTAAGACTGACTCACAAGAACAAGGGGAAACAAAGGTCACTTCCAGTTTCACCAGAAAAATTCCAGTGTATACTCCAAGCCCGTAATCCAGACATGATTAATAGTGTATCAAAGGCAGATCTGGTTTCAGAGATCCTAGATTTTCAGTGGTCTCAGCTGTTCTGGGAGAAAAAACCAACCCACCCTTGAAAGCTGAAGGAGGAAAAATACAGCTCAAATACGAAGTAGGATCCTGTCACAGGGGTGTTAAATAACAGTGTTCTACACAAACACAGGCTGCTCTGGGGAGCATTAAAACAAAGGTAGGCCATTTTCCTCAGGATTTCCACCTCCATTCTCCCCTTTCACCAACACAACCTAATTTAAAAACTTTTGAAGGAATTTCTGAAACCCACTTTCCCTCTCACTCTCAAATTTGCTTGAATTTGACCTACAGACTCAACAATTTGTTGTGTAGAAAAGTAAAAGGCACAAAGGTGTAGTGATCTCCCACACCTTGCTTTACTAACAGTCCAGTGTCAAACCAAGTCTGTTCAGGGTGAGACTTTTTTTTTTTTTTTTTTTTTTGATAGTAAGTCCTTTCAGGACAAGGAGAGCAACTCCTGATCCTCTCACAAGAAACATTTCAGTATCAACTGGTATTCCCAGACTGGAGCCAGGCCAACTAACCAATGTCTGCCATGGAGAGCTGTCATTTTGGGGGTAAACACCTGGCTGACTGATCTTCAAGTCACAGCCCTGCTCCCAGACTTCAGATCAGAGCACTCAACTTCCAAAAATAATCCCATCTGCCATAATGCAGCAGTATCCTTCCCTAAGCTCATTCTCAGAAACAGCTGAGACTTTTGTCTGCATTTTAAAACAAAAAAGCAAAGAGAAGGGAAAAAGCAAGAGGTAGGAAACAGCCTGAGGGAAATGCCTGGCATAGAAAAGTTTTAGCTTAAATAACTGAACTTTGGCAAAGATGTAAGCAATCAGACTGCTTCTCACAATGAAAACCACCCACTCAAAAACACAGATACCTCTTGTATCTGCAAAAACCTGTGCTCTACAGCAGATAGGGTGAGCAGTAATGATGTGTTGTGGTTTAAGCCCAGCCAGCAACCCAGAACCACGCAGCCACTCTCTCTCTCCCCCCCTTCTTCTTCCCCCCACAATCAATCCCCTCCACACCCATAGGGATGGGAGGGAGAATTGAAAGAATGTAACTCCCAGGGGTTGAGATAAGAACCATCCAGTAGTTAGCTTAGTTAAGCTATAACACAAAACCACTACTGTTACCACCAATAATAATAATGATAAGGGAAATAACAAGGGAAGAGAATACAATTGCTCACCCCCCCCCCCCCCCCCCCCGCCAACCGATACCCAGCCCGACCGAGCAGTGATCTAGCCTTTCCGGGTAACTGCCCCCAGTTTATATACTGGGCATGATGTGCTGTGGTATGGAATACCTCTTTGGCTAGTTTGGATCAGATGTCCTGTCTCTGCTTCCTCCCAGCTTCCCTTCCTCCCTGTCAGAGCATGAGACTCAGAAAGTCCTTGGTCAGAGTAAACATTACTTAGCAACAACTAAAAACATCGGTGTTATCAGCGCTGTTCCCAGGCTGAATGTCAAAAACACAGCACTGCACCAGCTACAAAGGAGAAAAAATGATTGCTACTGCTGAACCCAGGACAAGATGACAGCAGCAAGATCAAGATTAGGTAACAGGAGAACACTGAACTGTAAGGATAACTTGAGTCCTGAGATAGATTTCCCAGGAGAAAGTAGTTTCCACCATGGGAGGTAGTCAGAAGCAGATGGAGTGCAACCATCCCTGCTGTAGCAAAGAGCATCTAAAAAGTGTACCAGGTAACACAAAGTTCAGTATTTACTCTATACAATGATTTACACATGCTAACAACAAGCAATAATGCTCTTCCCTTAGATCACTTTGACAGTTATGAAATCTTATTTTTCACATCCAAGTTTTAAGAGACAATATCTCTACCCCCATCTGACAGAAGTGATGAAGCAGAGGTACATGGAGGTTGTGTGACTTGTCCATGCTCATCAAAAACTACTTTGGGTAGGACTGATGACACCAGCATTTAGAGTTCTGCATTCATCACCTGTCAACCCAAATTTTTCTTCCCCCTGGGAATTTCAGAAAAGTTCACACACACATTTTCATGGCCACAGATTGATGGAGTTCCTTTTTTGGGCTGCTGCTTCTGCTCTAGGGTTTGAGCCCAGTGCCCTAGGATCTCCTTATACCTACCTCATACTCCCTTTCTTCTTTTTTCCAGCCAGGGGATTTCCACTCTTGTCAGATCCAAGGTTGCATACATCCCTTTTATCTAGCAGTTTGCTGTGCTTAGTCTTTCTGATGAAAGATCTTGGATAGGAGATTCCCTCCCCACCTTCAGCATCTACTTTTCAACTCCTTCCTTTCACTTTCAACCTGGCAGGTCTTCACTACATGTCTAACTACTTAATAAAATGGTGATTCCTATTTGCTGGTTTTGTTCCTCTTTCGGGCTTCATTTTAATTGTAGAAAGTCAAAGAGGAAACCTTTGGAAATCAGAAGCCACTTGAAAGTATCAAAAGATTCAACAGAATGACCTACTGCTGCCCAACCAAGGATGCCTGGTGGGTAGCTCATGACCCTGGAAAGAGCTTGTGTCCTCACCACTTCTCTATTGCTCTTAACAGCAGCCTCCTTGATGTTAGCACATACCGACAAATTTATGAGCATCAGTTTTGAGTTGAGCTTGACAAATCTTTGGAGATCCAGAGGTTTTAAATTTCTTCTACCCCATTGTCTTTCAGATTTGATTTTCATGTCTTTTCATATTTATGGTCATTTTTTCAGTAAAACCAAGTTGTTCACCTGTTTTTTCTTTGGTTTGCCTCTAGATGGGAAACAACTACAATTCAGGATCTGTTCTTATTTTACAATTTGCACAGTGATTTCCTACAGCACTGGATCCCAGCCTCTATCACATCTGCTCTCAGTTTGGCGATGCACTCATTTTCCACTATGGTATCTTAATGGCTCTTTTCTGCTCTCATAAAGAGTCTACTGCCATTTCAGAGTTTTACCCTTTAATGTCTTCATCTGGCAGGAACCTGAAGAAACATTAATTTCCAGAGATTAAAACCAGGTGCACTCTTCATGCTACTGTTTTAGGGTCAGGAAGGGGTATGTTTGGCCACCCAGCTTAGGCTTCTGCCTCCAGTAAAAGCCAAGTACAGATTCAAGGGATTCACACCTTCACTTGTCTGATGAAAGTGTGCTGAAGACAACTCACAATGGCACTGAAGGGTTACCTTCCTGACAGATCAGCCTGCAGGCAGCATAGTCCATCACCTCAAGGTAAGGCTTGCAGATCATTACAGAGGAGAAAACAAGCTTAACCAACCATTACTTTGCAGCTCTTTCCCAATTAGTAAGTTGTCATGGCAGACCTGTTTCTCTCTGCCAAAGGAGAGACATAAGCTGGGCATTGCTCAGCTAAGAGCAGTCAACACAAAAACCAGGGAAATTGTTCTTAACAGAAAATATTAACTCAAGCACTTCAGTGTAAGAGCAGAGCTTTAAGGTCCAACTCTCCCTGTTTCAAGGTGCATCACCCACCACATGGTTGCAAAAGGCTGAATTTCAGTAGGTTTTCTCCCCCAAGATGTACATGACTGGAGTTCGATCTCCCATAGAAAAAGCCACAGATACCTGAAAGCATCTCCAAGAAACAAATTCCCCAAGAACCACAAAGCTGGTAAAAGCCTCCACTTTCTGTCCACTAAAAAAATACCCTAGTAATTTTGGATTCAATTAGTTACAGCCCTTGAATTACTTCGGGGCATGCTGAAATTAAATGTAGTTGTGTCAGTCTGGTTCTCAGGTAACCAGAGCTCAGCATCCAAGCCACACACCACTACTGTCCCCACCCAGGCACAGGGGAACAAAGTCCTAACAGTGCTTTCCTGTGGGTCTGTTCCCCAGCATTTAGCACCAACACTGCATTTAGGAACAACGTGATTGTCTGCAAACATCTAACAAAAGCCCAGGAGCACTGTGCAGCAATTGAACTCACTGCCTGGAAGCTTCTTGCTCCCACAGCAGCTGCCTGCACACCAGCTTTCATTCTACTTCACATGAAGGTCATGCAAAGTGCTCCAAAAGTCAGGTCTGCACATTTTTCTCAGAAGCTGCCTGTAATCCACCTTTTTTTAATCTTATGCAGGCAAAATTGCTTACAGCTGCAGTCCCAAGCACGGAGGCAGGCTGTTAAACAGGCTGCACCATCCTCCTCCACTTTGTTTCTCAAACACTGGTATTTGATAACAAACAAGAGCTTTCCTCCAAGGAAAGCAACATTGCCATAACCAAGTGAGAAAACTGGATCACAAGTTATGAAGTGCAAGAAGCTACATTCAAAACACAGTCAAAGAAGAGGTGTGCATGAACATAGCACCATCTTTGAACAGAAAGAAGAAGTGCTCATGGCAATGCAGGATGCAAAGCTGATTATGTTTTGCTCTGTAGGAAAACACGTGTAGCCAGGGAAAACATGACTGCCAAAAAATTAAAAGGAGACTAAAATTCACAACTTCATAAGCAGTTCTACAAAGTATTAATTTTTTTCATCCTGCTTTCCCTTCAAAGGCTTAAGAAAACACATTAGAGACAGTTACAAGAATACCCTAAATCCTGAGACCAGAGGCAGGAAAACTGATGTGTAGCTTAAGTTCCCACTCAGCTGCATAAAAAGTAAATGTTACTTAGCAACAGCTGAAAACATTGGTGTTATCAGTGTTGTTCCCAGGCTGAAAGTCAAAAACACAGCACTGCACCATCTACAAAGAAGGAGAAAAATGACTGCTATAGCTGAATCTAGGACACTCAGTCATGAGAGGGAATCAACTCAGCTAGATTTCCACCCATTACATTCAGTCCTCTGATTCCTGATAATGATGGAGACACACTAGAGCCCCAGTGTAGCTAAGTATGAAGGTCATAGAACAGCTGCACAACTATGTTTTCCTGCCTCTTTTTGACAGTTGCAATGAACATAGAATCATAGAATAGTTAGGGTTGCAACGGACCTTAAGATCATCTAGTTCCAACCCCTCTGCCATGGGCAGGGACACCTCGCATTAAACCATGTCACCCAAGACTCCATCCAACCTGACCTTGAACACTGACAGGGATGGAGCATTCACAACTTCCTTGGGCAACCCATTCCAGTGCCTCACCACCCTTACAGTAAAGAACTTCCTCCTTATATCCAATCTAAACTTCCCCTGTTTAAGTTTTAACCCATTACCCCTTGTCTGATCACTACAGTCCCTAATGAAGAGTCCCTCCCTGGCATCCCTATAGGCCCCCTTCAGATACTGGAAGGCTTCTATGAGGTCTCCACACAGCCTTCTCTTCTCCAGGCTGAACAGCCCCAACTTTCTCAGCCTGTTTTCATACAGGAGGTGCTCCAGCCCTCCTATCATCCTCATGGTCCTCCTCTGGACTTGCTCCAGCATCTCCATGTCCTTCTTATGTTGAGGACATCAGAACTGTACACAATACTCCAAGTGAGGTCTCATGAGAGCAGAGTAGAGGGGCAGGATTGCCTCCTTTGACCTGCTGTTCATGCTTCTTTTGATGTAGCCCAGGATACTGGTCTTAAATAAGACCAAGGATGCTAGCCTTCAAGATAGCAGAGTGGAGCCCAGCATGGAGCGAGACTGGAACAGAACAGAAGCAAGGACATACCAACTGCTAACTTGGCACTAGGACCTTGCAAGCGTGTACAAGCACAAAGGTCATTCAGTAATCAGTGAGGAAATCTATTGATGACCACCAAACACCCCCACTCAGCAAGAAAGTGCATGCGTAATTAGGATGCAAATATTATAATTAGTTCCTAGGAAAGCTATGAATATGCATGAGTATGCTAAATATACAGCTGCCATCAACAAGTATCAGGTGCATTCACCTTTGGGCCCAGCACAGCAATAAAGAATGCCTGCTTTCTAGAACTCCAAATTGAGTCTTAGAGAGTTTCTCCGATCGACTTTTATGGTAACAACATGCTTGGCTTTCTGGGCTGCAAATGCAGACTGCTGGCTCATGTTAAATTCCTCATCAAACAACACCCCAAGTCCTTCTCTGCAGGGCTGCTCTGAACCTCTTCTCTGCCCAACCCGTAGCTGTGCCTGGGATTGCCCCAACCCAGGTGTAGGACCTTGCACTTGGCTTTGTTGAACTTCATGAGCTTGGCATTGGCCCACCTCACAAGCGTGTCAAGGCCACCTGGATGGCATCCCTTCCCTCCAGGGTATCAACCGAATCCCACCTCTTGGTGTCATCAGCAAACTTGCTGAGGGTGCACTCAATCCCACTGTCCGTGCTGCCGACAAAGATGTTACTTGCAAGAGGAAGTGAGGATTCTCCTGTCTATGGAGCGCTTTGTCCAGAGTCCTTCTGATCAGGCGGTCTGTAATGGATCCCCACAGTAATGTCCCCCATAGCCATTCTCCCTTTGACTCTGACCCACGAACTCTCTGTTGACTGCTCACCTGTCCCCAGACAGAGTTCCATACTCTCCAGCCTATCACTGATATAAACAGTTACTCCCCCTCCCCATCTGCCTGGTCTGTCTTTTCTAAAGAGCCTGTAACCTTACATTCCAATACTCTGATCATAGGAGCCATCCTACCATGTTTCTGTGATGCCAATTATATTATATCCCTGTAGCTCTGCACACATCTCTAATTCCTCTTGTTTATTCCCCATACTATGGGCATTTGTATAGAGGCATCTGACCCAAGCTCCAAATGAAGCTGACTTGTTGGCTGAAGCAGATAAATATATATACTCTAACATATATACATATATGTTATATACATAAACATGTATACTCTACCGAATACACATACTTTGTTATGCCTCTCAGTCATGAGAGGGAATCAACTCTCAGCTAGGTTTCCATCCATTTCACTGGGTTTGGAGGGCAGATGGGGAAATGGAGTGGACTAGGATTGTGAGCTCTCTTTGTGTTAAGGAAAGGAAGAAGAACACAGCAACTCTGGATATGGAGCTGCCTGGGCTTAGCTGTTGCAGGTGAAAACAGCTCTGACCTTTGCTCCATTGTCCTGATGCATGCTCCTCACAGCTGCCTGCCTTTGCAGTCTTATCAGCAAGCCCCAGAGCCTCTCGCTAGTGCCTTTTCTGCCCGAGCATTCCCAGAGCAGGCAGACAGTGCTGGCTGTGCCTGTGCTGCACAGTGTGCCCTGGGTTCTGGATGGGTTTTACCCCCAAATAAACCATAGAATGACAGACTGGTTTGGGTTGGAAGGGACTAGATGATGTTATGGTCCTTTCCAACCCTAACTATTCTATGATTCTATGATTCTATGATGTGGTTCCAACCTGTGGGTGATGGATAGAAACAGTTAACAAAATGGATCACCCTGGTTGGGCTTAAGCCTTGGGAACTGTAAAGAGAACAATGAAGGGTAAAGATCAGTTAGCAAAACAAAGCAGGCGGTTTCCAAGATAAAGCAAGATGTGCATGTCAAAGACAGACCAAACTGTGAATATTTGTAACCCTTAGTAGTTTTGCTAAATCGGGATGATAAGGGAGTAAAAGAGTGGAAAGTTACTGCTTAGCACTTAGTAGACTATAAAAGGGATGCCAGACGTGAAATAAACGATTTCAGATTTCACCAGAACTGGAGTCCATCTTTGATACGCCACAAATGGCGTCCGAATAGGAGGAACTCGGGCTAATCCATCAGAGTTGGCGACCGGTGGCGTAGCTCGGCTGAACTCAGAGGAGTTTGGTGGGGGAGCACCGAAGTCGTCTGGACACAAACCTATCACCTGGGAGAGGTGAGGAGGCTGGTGGGGAAGCACCGAAGAGGTCCGGACATAACGATCACCTGGAAAAGGTGAGCAGCCGGGAACGGGACTATGGGGGGGGAATATTACTAAGGAAGAAGCCTTCGTTTTATAGATGTTTTCTGTCCTTCTTAAGGTGAAGGGAGCAACCTTTAAAGAGACAGACTTAAATTTAATGTTGAAATGGTTGAAGACGTGTTATCCAGAGATTGATGAGTCCACTGTATTTGAGGTCTCTTTGTGGAATAGGGCAGGAGTTAAATTGTGGAACGCAGCCACAAAAGGCAATGACACTGTAAAAAATTTGTTAGTCATTTGGAGAACTATTTTAGAGACGTTAAAGTCAAAAAATGAGATCGTGGAGTCCAGTGCCCCACCCCAAACCTCCACAGTTTGCTGCCGCGGCTGCGAAGACTGAGGATGGGGATGAAGATGATCCTTTTGACCTAGGCCCTATTGACCCCGAGAAGGAGCCTACGCATGTTCATACGACTGCTGTTGCTGCTCCTGAGGTTCTGACACCTGATAATTCTGATGCTGACCTGGAGGGTCCTTTTGACCCAGAGCCTATTGATGCGGAAAAGGAGCCTGATTTATATCCCCCAGATCCTCATCACAGAATCACAGAATCACAGAATCCCAAGGGTTGGAAGGGACCTCAAAAGATCATCTAGTCCAACCCCCCTGCAAGAGCAGGGTAACCTACAGTACATCACACAGGAACTTGTCCAGGTGGGCCTTGAATATCTCCAGTGTAGGAGACTCCACAACCCCCCTGGGCAACCTGTTCCAGTGCTCTGTCACTCTTACAGTAAAGAAGTTCTTCCTGATGTTAACGTGGAACTTCCTATGCTCCAGTTTACACCCATTGCCCCTTGTCCTATCACTGGATATCACTGAAAAAAGCCTAGCTCCATCATCCTGACACCTACCCTTTACATATTTGTAAACATTGATGAGGTCACCCCTCAGTCTCCTCTTCTCCAAGCTAAAGAGACCCAGCTCCCTCAGCCTCTCCTCATAAGGGAGATGTTCCACTCCCTTAATCATCTTTGTGGCTCTGCGCTGGACTCCTTCAAGCAATTCCCTGTCCTTCTTGAACAGAGGGGCCCAGAACTGGACGCAATATTCCAGATGCGGCCTCACCAAGGCTGAGTAGAGGGGGAGGAGAACCTCTCTTGACCTACTAACCACTCCCTTTCTAATGCACCCTAAGATGCCATTTGCCTTCTTGGCCACAAGAGCACATTGCTGGCTCATGGTCATCCTCCTATCCACCAGGATCCCCAGGTCCCTTTCCCGTTCACTACTTTCCAGCAGGTCAACCCCCAACCTGTACTGGTACATGGGGTTGTTCTTCCCCAGATGCAAGACTCTACACTTGCCCTTGTTAAATTTCATCAAGTTTCTCCCTGCCCAACTCTCCAGCCTGTCCAGGTCTCGCTGAATGGCAGCACAGTCCTCTGGTGTGTCAGCCACTCCTCCCAGTTTTGTGTCATCAGCAAACTTGCTGAGGGTGCACTCAGTTCCCTCATCCAGGTCATTGATGAAAATATTAAACAGCACCGGTCCCAGCACCGACCCCTGAGGAACTCCACTAGTCACAGACCTCCAGCTAGATTCTGCGCCATTGACCACAACTCTCTGCCTTCTTCCTTTCAACCAGTTCTCGATCCACCTCACTACTTGATCGTCAAGCCCACACTTCCTTAGCTTATCTATGAGGATGCTGTGGGAGACAGTATCAAATGCCTTACTGAAATCAAGAAAAACTACATCTACCGCTCTACCATCATCCCTCCACCTAGTCACTTCCTCATAGAAGGCTATAAGGTTGGTCATACATGACTTCCCCCTCATAAAACCATGTTGGCTGTTCTTAATGACCCCCTCATCCTTGATATGCCTAGTGATGGAGTCAAGAATAAGTTGTTCCATCATCTTTCCAGGGATGGAGGTAAGGCTGACCGGTCTATAATTACCCGGGTCCTCCTTCTTGCCCTTCTTATAGATTGGTGTGACCTTTGCCATCCGCCAATCCTCAGGCACCTCGCCCGTTTCCCACGACTTACCAAAGATGATGGAAAGTGGCCTAGCAATGACCTCCGCCAGCTCCCTCAGCACCCGTGGGTGCATTCCATCCGGACCCATCGATTTACAGATGTCCAGTTTGCATAGCTGATCCCTAACCCAATCCTCATCTACCAAAGCAAACTCCTCCTTTGTCCTGACTCCTTCTGGGGCTATAGAAATCCGGGGCCCTCGGGGAGAGTCTGCAGGAGTAAAGACAGAGGCAAAGAAGGCATTCAGCACCACTGCCTTCTTTATATCCTCTGTCTCCAGGGTACCCACTTCGTTCAGCAGTGGGCCTCTATTGCCTCTTGTTTTAGTTTTATTTGCTATGTATTTGAAGAAGCCCTTTCTATTGTCTTTAACCCGACTAGCAAGATTGAGTTCCAAGGAGGCCTTAGCTGTCCTAATTGCCTCCCTACATCCTCTAACAACTGTCCTATATTCCTCCCAAGCGGCCAGCCCCTCCTTCCATAATCCATAGATTCTCCTTTTCCACTTGAGTTTGCCCAGCAGCTCCTTGTTTAACCACACCGGTCTCCTAGATCCCTTACTTGACTTCCTACTCATTGGGACGCTCCGATCCTGAGCTTGGAAGAAGCGGTCCTTGAATGCTAACCAACTATCTTGAGCCCCTTTACCGCCTAGTACACTTTCCCATGAGACTTCCCTTAGCAGTTGACTGAAGAGGCCAAAGTTGGCCTTTCGGAAATCCAGAACTGTGGCTTTGCTAGGTATTCTATTCCTCCCACACAGGATCCTAAACTCCACCATCTCATGGTCACTGCAGCCAAGGCTGCCATTGACCGTCACCACTTCGACCAAACCCTCCTTGTTGGCGAGTACTAAATCTAGCAGCGCTGCTCCCCTAGTTGGTACGTCCACCATTTGCATTAAGAAATTATCATCAATGCACTCGAGGAACCTCCTAGACTGTGAATGACTGGCTGTGTGAGTCTTCCAGCAAATATCGGGGTACTTAAAGTCCCCCACGACGACTAAGGCATGTAGTCGCGAGGCTACTTCCAGTTGCCTGTAGAAAGCCTCATCAACTCCTTCGTCCTGATCAGGAGGTCTGTAATAGACCCCCACAACTGTATCACCCGTGCCAGTCAGCCCCTTGATTCGTACCCACAGACATTCCACTTGCTCCTCATCCGACCCCGGACAGAACTCAATACATTCTAGTTGCTCTCTCACGTAAAGAGCAACTCCACCACCTCGCTTCGCTGACCTATCTTTCCTAAAAAGGACATAGCCATCCATGACCACATTCCAGTCATGTGAACTGTCCCACCATGTCTCTGTAATCGCCACTAGATCATAACCTTTAGCCCGCACACAGACTTCTAACTCCTCCTGTTTATTCCCCATGCTGCGTGCATTGGTGTACAGGCATTTCAGGGAGCCAGTCCTAGTACCCTTTTTCCCCTGCGGGACAGGGTCTAAAAAGCTATCCTTTCCCACAAGTGAAACAAGAGATTGATAGTCCTCCTTAGCCCGCCATCCTTCAATCCCTAGCATGTTCCTCTTGGGCTTGTCCCCAACAGGCCCAGTTAAATCCCCTCCCCCCTTCATAACTAGTTTAAAGCCCTGTCAATAAGCCCTGCTAACTCCTGCCCCAAAACCCTTTTTCTTCTCTGGGACTGGTGTATCCCGCCTGTCACCAGCAAACCAGGTGTCCCATACAGCAGCCCGTGACTGAAAAACCCAAACCCCTGCCTTTGGCACCAGTCACGTAGCCATACATTAACCTGCAGAGTCTTCTTATATATCCCTTCACCCTCGCTTGCAACAGGTATGGAGGCAAACACCACTTGCGCTCCAGACCCTTTAACCAGCCGTCCCAGGGCCCTGTAGTCTCTCTTCATTGCCCTTATGTTCCTCGTAATAATTTCGTCACTGCCAACCTGAAAAACCAGCAGCGGGTAGTAGTCAGAGGGCTGCACCAGTTCAGAGAGCTTCTTTTTAACATCTCTAATCCGAGCCCCAGGCAGGCAGCAGACCTCCCTGTGGGGTGGATCCGGTCGACAAATGGGCCCTTCTGTTCCCCTCAGAAGGGAGTCACCCACCACAATTACTCTTCTTTTCTTCTTGGTTGGGGAAGGTCTGAGGCATGTGGGTGAGTGACTAGCCCTGGGTGACTCACTAGATAGATTTGCCTCACCATCTCCATTCACCTGGCCCTGAATTTCCAAGACCTCGTACCTGTTATTCAAGGGCAATTGGGAGGGAGGAAGGGATTGTGAGGGTTTTCGCTTACCTCTCCGAGGAGAAACCTCCCTCCATCCATCCTTGTCCATTAAGCTCTCTCCTTCTGTCTGATGGTAGGAGGGAAGGGGATCCATAGCTTGTTGAACCACTTCCCTCTGCCCTTGCCTTAGGGTGTGGTTCCACCAATCTATTTCACTTTCACACTCTCTAATGGCTCTCAACCTTTCTACCTCCTCCCTCAATTCAGCCATGGTAAATGGGCAGCTGTAAAGGGAGAAGCAAGACGGGTGGGGGATGCAGATGTATTGTGTGCTTTCCCGGTGGTGTATGTGCTGGATCAAGACCCACGGTGGGAAAGTCTCTCGTATGCTCTTATCGGGGATATCGGGCAGACCGTGGCAGACCGTGGCAGATCGTGGACTTGGGGCCCCATATACAACTCATTTGATACAGTATCTCTGTGATACTCGTGTACTAGAAGTTGGCAAATATAAGTATGTCCGTGTTTCTATTGACGCTTGGAAACCTTTATAGATATTGCTGGCCACTTCTTCCGATGTAGGCTGGCCACCTGTGTCAGAATGAGTGTGCATTTTGGTCAGTATAAAAGCCCAAGCCTCATGCGATGTGGGGGAGGCAGAGCCTCTGCGGGGACACCCACTAAGGTTGAGCCTGCCACCTTGCACTGCGATGATGCTTCTCGGAGCTGGTTTCCTAATAGTCTTCATAGGGTCCTTGTGCCACGTTCTGTACGTGCTCTTAATGGATTATTGCTTAATAAAGCAGGGCAAATGTATTTTCTCTATAGATTTTGTTGTCCTCAGCTTCAGCCCATGTTCCTGGAGAGCTGGGGGGTGTGTGGGGATGTGAGCTCTTCTGTGGGCAGCTGAGGAGCCCAGTTCTGCACTCAAACACCCCCTTCCCACAGTGGAATTTGGGATTTTTTTTGGTGCCTAAGTGGGTTGTACAAGGTGGGGGAAAGGGAGGGTTGAAAGGAAATCAAAGCTCTTTGAGGGATGGGAGTAGAGTCTGCATCTTGTGTCAGGAGCAGTGTTTGACCCACCACTGTTCATTAGAACAGTTCTTTGGAGGAGAAAGGTGAGGACAGTGCTCAAGAGTTGCTGAGGGCTGGAGGAAAAAATCACCCTCCAAACCCTCCAACCTCCCCAGAGGGGTTGTGGAAGGAGGAGGTGCCGTGCTGGGTCAGAAATGGTGCATGAGCAGAAACCCAGCAAGCCAGCACACTGGAGAACTACCAGAAAGAGAGAGGAGAGCAGGATGCTCCCTTCACGAGCTGACATGCATAGCATGTACATAGCATGCACCCAGGTGTTTTTAGTTAGTGTCCCCACCTTTGTGCCAGCAGATCTTGCATGGCAGATTTGGTGATTTTCCATGGGGCCTTAAGAATTCAATTTTGCTTTTAAATTTGCTGCCTCTAGGCAAGATGGAGCAAGTTTTTATGCACATGGTGCCTCTTTGCGTAGTGGTCTGATGTGCAACAAGGAGAAGAAAAACAAAAAATCTATCTATATAAAGGATGATATTGTGTGAAATTATTAAGTAAACAGGGGAGCCGGGGCTGGATTTGCTGAAAACCATGTACTGTGTGGGACTGGGTTGGCTGGTGGGCTGCACTGTAAGCTTTAGTCCCCCTTTTCCAGTAACATGGCTTGCCAGGCCCAGCTTTCACAGGAGTTTATTTTCAGAGCTCCTCCAAGCAGAGGAGTGGGAATACTCCGGCCCCACATCCTGCTCCTGGCACCATCCGGGGGGAGGTTTTGGCATGATCTCCCTGACTCATTTCTCTCTACTGTTTCCAGAGACTCACCAGCGATAAACAGCATCCTTATTCAAGGCAACATATTATTTTCATTAAAAGCAATAAATAGTCTCTCCATGGACTTTTTCGTATGCCTTATATTTAAAGAAAACCAAATCATAGAATCACAGAATCATAGAATCACAGAATCATAGAATAGTTAGGGTTGGAAAGGACCTTAAGATCATCTAGTTCCAATCCCCCTGCCATGGGCAGGGACACCTCACACTAAACCATGCCACCCAAGACTCCGTCCAACCTGGCCTTGAACAACACCAGGGATGCAACATTCACAGCTTCCCTGGGCAACCCATTCCAGTGCCTCACCACACTTACAGTAAAGAACTTCTTCCTTATATCTAACCTAAACTTCCCCTGATTATATTTAAACCCATTGCTCCTTGTCCTATCACTACGGTCCTTAATGAAGAGAGCCTCTCCAGCATCCTTGTAGGCCCCTTCAGATACTGGAAGGCTGCTATGAGGTCTCCATGCAGTTTCTCTTCTCCAGGCTGAATAGCCCCAACTTTCTCAGCCTGTCTTCGTATGGGAGGTGCTCCAGTCCCCTTATCATTCTCGTGGCCCTCCTCTGGAGTTGTTCCAACATCTCCATGTCCTTTTTATGTCGAGGACACTAGAAATGCACACAGTACTCCAAGTGGGGTCTCACGAGGGCAGAGTAGAGAGGCAGGATCAGCTCCTTCAACCTGCTGGTCATGCTTCCTTTGATGCAGCACAGGATATTGTTGGTTTCTGGGCTGCAAGTGCACACGGAAGCCAGTTCATGCTCAGTTTCTCATCAGCCAACACCCCCAAGCACTTCTCCACAGGGCAATCCTACTCCTTGCATCTGGATCCCATACTTCCTCCATGGGATGCTGCGCTGATGAGGACACACCTGAGCAGCCTCCACTCATGGGACAGGAATTATCTGGTAGGTGTCCTGGATTCAGCTGTAGCAGTCATTTTTCTCCTTCTTAGTAGCTGGTGCAGTGCTGTGTTTTCAACTTTAGCCTGAGAACAACACTGATAACACACCGATGTTTTTAGAATACTTAGGGTTGGAAAGGACCTTAAGATCATCTAGTTACAACCCCCCTGCCATGGGCAGGGACATCTCACACTAAACCATGTCACCCAAGGCTCTGTCCAATCTAGCCTTGAACACTGCAAGGGATGGAGCACTCACAACTTCCCTGGGCAACCCATTCCAGTACCTCACCACCCTTACAGTAAAGAGCTTCTTGCTTATATCCAATCTAAACTTCCCCTGTTTAAGTTTTAACCCATTACCCCGTGTCCTATCTCTATAGTTCCTAATGAAGAGTCCCTTCCCAGCATCCTAAGCATTCCCTCTCCAGCACTTTAGTTGTTGCTAAGTAATGTTTACTCTGATCAAGGACTTTTCATTCTCATGCTCTGCTAGTGAGGAGGGGAAGCCGGGAGGAAGCAGAGACAGGACACCTGCCGTGGTTTAAACAAAAGTCAGCCATAAATCACGCAGTCGCTATCTCACTCCCCCCCTTCTTGCCCTCCCCCTACTCTTGGAGGGACAGAGAGGAGAACTGAAAAGAATTCAAAAGTTAAGCAGAAGGCCAGGAGGAAGGCTGCTGCTGAGCAGAGGGAGGAGGCAGCGGAGGAGCCGAGCCCCGCAGCCGAGCCCAGCCCCGCGGCGGGCAAGAGCATACCCCGGAAGCTGCCTGCCGAGCCCAGGAAGATGCAGGAGTCCACGCAGCATTTCCCAGCAAGGCAGAGGAGGAAGATCTGCACTCAGGAAAAGAGAAGCTGGTGGTGGGAGAGCCAGCAAGCACAGCAGCTACACCAGCCCCGGTGACAAGTACAGCAGCATCATTTGAGAGTTCTGAAGGTTTTGAAGGGCCTTTGGGTACCCTTGGGACCTGCCTGCTGATTGTGATGGGGATCAGCATGTTGGCACACACACAGATTGTGTTCTATCCACGACCATTTTGTCTGATCTCAGAAGTTAAGCAGAGTCAGGTTTGCTTCTTGTCTGGGGTTAGACAACAATATGGGAGGACCAAGAGATCTTCCCCAAGGCTGGACAGTCATGGGTGGCAGGGTGTGTGGGACAGTATGAGCGAATATCTAGTCCACTGGGCCCCTCCAGCGCTTTGAAAGAGTCAGAGATGGAAGGCAGCTGTATGGAGTCCCCAGCAACAAGCTGCAGAAACTGCTGAAGGGAACAGTGAATTATTTTGAGCCTGGTGGGCCCATGACACTTCAGGCCATCAGGGCAGAGATGCAACATAGAGATGGACTCATGATCGAGGGGTGAACTTAGCAATGGACACTATTGCCCAGGTTATTCACGAGTGTGAACACTGCACACAGCCTCTCCTGCTCTGAGAGACTGTTACAAGAGATGGAGCCTGACATCATGGATCAGATGGACTCAGCAGCTTTATAGGGACTGGTCCATGCACTAAGATAAGAGTGCACTGAGATAAGAGTGATGGTATGTTGAAAGTGTGGGATCTGAGCACGACGTGAATGGTATGGAATAAGGGGTGGATACTGTCCTGGGTTCAGCAGTAGCAGTCATTTTTTCCTTCTTAGTTGCTGGTGCAGCACTGTGTTTTGACTTTTAGCCTGGGAACAGAGCTGATAACACAAATGTTTTAGTCTGACCAAGGATTTTCTGAGCCTCATGCTCTGCCAGGGAGGAGGGAAAGCTGGGAGGAAGCAGAGACAGGACACCTGACCCAAACTAGCCAAAGAGGTATTCCATACCACAGCACGTCATGCCCAGGATGTAACGGAGAGTTACCCGGAAGGGATAGGGGACTGAAGGGTTGGAGGATGTATCGGTCAATGCTCGGTTGGGTGGGGTGGGGCAAGTTATCGGTTGGCTGGTGTTGAGGTGTCGTATTCTTTCCCCTTGTTATTTCCTTTATCATTATTATTGGTGGTAGCAGTAGTGGTTTGTGTTATACCTTAGTTACTGTTCTTATCTCAACCCGTGGGAGTTGCATTCTTTTTGATTCTCCTCTCCATCCCTCCGGAAGTAGAAAGAGGGAGAAAGGGGGGGGAGTGAGTGGTTGAGCTGTGTGGCTAGGTTTAAACCACGACAACACATGACCCAAAGTAGCCAAAGGGTTATTCCATACCACAGCACGTCATGCCCAGTATATAAACTGGGGGGAGTTGCCCTGAAGGCCCAGATTGCTGCTCAGGTTGGGCTGGGTATCGGTTGGCTGATGGTGAGCAATTGCATTCTCTCCCCATGTTATTTCACTTATCATTATTATTATTGGTGGTAGCAGTAGTGGTTTTGTATTAAACCTTAGTTACTGGACTATTCTTATCTCAACCCGTGGGTTTTACATTCTTTCAGTTCTCCTCCCTATCCCTCTGGGAATGGGGAGAGGAAGAAGAGGGGGAGTGAGTGAGCAGCTGCATGTGTCTGAGTTACCAGCTGAGCTTAAACCAGGACAGTTCTTTGTGGCGCCCAAGGTGGGGAACGAAGGGTTGAGATAATGACATATCTGACCAGAGTGTGCCTAATCGCATTTGTGATAAGCATTCATTGTTTCAGATTAGTAGTCACTTGTTACAATGTTGACTTATTTGCTCTTGGAGTTGAACTCAGAGTATCAGCATGTCATACCTTACTTGCAGACAATATTTGCTGTTTTAATGTTTATCGGCTTTGGGGCCTGTGCTAAGGTTTGTGTTTCACTTTTCTTCATGGTAATGACTTGTAATACAATAGAGTCATTGATCATGAAACTGGGCTGGTATGTGTTCTCAACATGGTCATCACCTCTATACTATGGGAGGCATGTAATGGGAACTTTTAACAGTTACACATCTTTCTTTTTCCTTCCCTCGGGAGGTCAGCCTATGGAGGAGATATTCCCTCACACCCTCCGCTCCCCCACCAGGCTATTTACAGTAGGAGTAGATTCTGGAAAAGTTAAAAATCTTGAATATCGTTTCAATGCCCTTGAAAGCATCCTGCTCCTTTCGCTGAACCCACAACAGTAGGAATGGCAGCAGTGGGTTGGATGCCTTTGGGGATGCTTCTCCCTGGGTGAGGAAGTTATTATTTGATATACAACAGAGGGCAAAGCCAATGAGCCCTGTCATCATCCTGCCCCGGACCACATCCCTTCCTGCCCCGCATGGACCTTCCTGCCCCAGGTGGATGGAGTGAGGCAGCTCCACACTCATATGAACAACAGCAAGTGACCCTCTCCTTCTAAAAATGGGTGCTGCCAGGCCTGGATCTGCAGTAGTTTGGGATCTGGTCTGAATAAAGTGTTTTATGTGGAAAATCAACCCACAAAAAGCAGGTATGGAGTCACTGTGTTGATGAGAAGTGGGTACTGGTGGGGGGGATGCACCAGCATGGGGGTGCACAGGGGTGCAGAGGTGCATGCATGAATGGGAGATCTTCTTTGCAAAGCAGGATAAAGGCTGAGTGGTATTTTGTCTCACAGCAAGCCAGCCAGAACAACTCATTTCTCCCCAATGTGCTCACAAGATGTTTCCAGCATTAGGTCCCAAGTGTGATCTGGGTAAGCCTGCCCAGGCACAAAGCAGCCTCAGTCCCCTCTGTTTCCAAACAGCAATTCTTCAGTCCTTTCTCTCCCTGTACTAATGTCTACTTTTACAAACAGAGCCTTGGCTTGTCCTGGAAACTCCCTCGTGCAGAAGTGCTGTTGTCCTTTCCTGCAGGCAAAGGGCCAAAGCCCCTCACTGAGAGATTTCCCCATTGAGATTAGCACCACACTAGGCCATTTCCTATGTCCATGCAGCAAACTTGACAGCCGTATGACTCCCGTCTCCTCCCTGGCTCAGCCCTGACCCTGGGCTCATCCTTGTCCACTCTGGTGTGCTGGAGAGAGATGCCTTTGTTACAGTGGCTTTGGCAACAGCTTTTATCCTGACAGCTTCTCCAGGAGAGTTGGTGAATGGGATGTTTGTATCCCAGTTCTTCACAGTTTATCCAGCCAGGTTTATTCTCAGGGAGTGGCTGGGGTTTGTGCTGTCCCAGCCCAAGAGCCAGCTTGAAGGGATCCATTTCAGGAGGACAAAATAAATCCATCAGTTGAACATGATCCATGTGCAACACGGCACCTTGGACTCCACCCAATGCAGTATTTTCCTCCAGTTTGGGGCTTTATTGCAAATCTGTGACAAAGCCTGGATTTGTTGGATGATTCATTTTTACTCCAGTGTCAAAAAAAAAAGCCAAACACAAAACCCACCCCATATCTGACCTACTGGGTGGTCTTGAAGCCCTGTCATGCTGGGGCACATATCTGTCGTGAAAGGAAGACTTGGACGACTCAATATGAGTTAACAGCAAGCTTCGTTTATTGGGCTTCTACCTTCGGTTAATATAACAGTAAATATGCAAATACTAGGCACTTGATTGGTTCTGGCACAAATAAGGTATTGCGTAAGCTCTACATTTTTGCAGCTACACCGTGCACCCCCCCCCATCCTCTTTCTCATGCACTTATTGCTTAGTGTCCTTGGCTGTGATTGGTCATAGTATGTTGCTGTTTGCCGGTGTCCTTCAGTTCCTCATTATCTGGCGTGAGAAGTCTGCACCATGTTCTACACAGATGTCTTGTTTCAGCTCGTTGATGGGAACATGACCTTTTTCGACAAGCCAATCCCCCACAATTCCCCCGTTTTTCTTTATGAAGGAATAAGGATTGAGTCAGGAGTCGTTGTAAACAAGTAGAATAACATTGCAAAGCACAACAAAGCAACAAACCCCCTATAATTATGAGACCTATAACGGCGAAGCAGCTTGTAAAGCAAATGTATATGCAGCTCTATGAAGCGAACCTCAATTTTCAAATAACTTGAGTAATTCAAAATTTGTACTTCTAAAATCAGTTAAATATTTCTGAAGCGCTATAAGCGAGTTATATAAAAGTTATTTTGACAGACTATATAAAAGGTCTTTGTTTTAGTTAACTCTGGCGAAGATATCTTATAGACTGATAACCATCACAATATAATTCTACTGTAGGGTCACACTGATGATAAAAACTACAAGGTAGTGTCTACTGTGGTTGCCAAGTCCATTCCGAGGTTGTCGGTGGTGGCTGGTTGCAAGGCAATGGAGTTTGACTTGCTGCGTACACACGTTGAGGTGCAGGGGCTGTAGGACCCATACTTGGGATCATCACGCGAGGGGTCTTGGCGCTCCGCTGCCTGTTTCCCAACCGGTTCTGTTTGCGTCGACAGGTAGCAGCACAATGGTTATCCATTTGACAATTAGGGCACCAAACCAAGTTGTGGCAATCTTTTCTTATGTGCCTATTTTGACCACATTTAAAACATTGAGGACCCTTGACCATACCGGTGGCTTACAGAGGTGTCAAGGCTGCTAATACTTGTGACTGATTTTTTTTTTTTAATTGTCTTCTTCATTGCTACTTGAGCCTCCTTAGTGGAGAATTGTCCAGTTCCCATCAGGTGTTGTAATTGCACCCCAATCAGGGGATCTCCCTGGCCTCGTTGAACTGCAATTGCCTCTTGATAGGTTTTCTGTCAATACATGCCCCATAATAACAACTGCAAAGGGGTGAGGATTAATTTCACAATATTTTTAATATCCTCGATTAACAGCAAATCTGTTCCCCAAATATATGACAACATTTGCCTAGTGGGTTCAGACTGAATGCCTGTAGAAAAAACAGTTTGCCTTAACTGAGATAGCAATTTCCAATTTAAGGGAGACATTTCAGCATTTACTGCCTGACCTTGAGCATTAATCTGGTACTTAACAGGAAAGGTGAGAATCTTTTCCTGCAATGCCTGCGAACAATCAAAATCATTGTTTGACAGAGCCTCTCTCTGAATATTTCCAATCTATCACCTGGATTCGCATTTGTCTACCCGTGCTCTGCAACTTTACCTTTTTTTGGTTTTGGTGGGGGTTTTTTTGTTTGTTTTGTTGTTGGTTTTTTTTTAAGTTGTTCACCCTGCTTTGCACAGCTACAAACAGCAGCCTGCTCAGCAGCAGCTACAGCTGCCTGCCTGCTTCAGCAGCAACCATAAATACCTGTCAGCAACCACACTTTTGCATTAACCCTTTCTTGCCTGAAATGTTAAACCACTACCTGTTAAAAACTTTTACATGAACACGATAACAAAAAAAAAAAATACATAGAACACCATCTGCCCTCATCACACACACATACGTATGGGATCCCACAAGCACACTCCACACAACTACAATATTTGAAACACAAAATCCAGACAATCATTACTCCCACTACACAGTCCCACGTACAGAACGTGGCGCAAGGACTCTGTGAAGACTATCAGGAAACCAGCTCCAACAAGCATCATCACAGTGTGAGGTGGCAGGCTCAGCCCTAGCAAGTGTCCCCGCAGAGGCTCTGCCTCCCCCACATCGCATGAGGCTTGGGCTTTTATACTGACCAAAATGCACACTCATTCTGACACAGGTGGCCAGCCTGCGTCAGAAGTGGCCAGCAATATCTATAAAGGTTTCCAAGCGTCAATAGAATCATAGACATATTTGCCAACTTCTAGTACATGAGTATCACAGAGAGACCGTATCAAATGAGTTGTATATGGGACCCCAAGTCCACGGTTCGCCACAGTCCGCCACAGTCCTCCCGATACCCCTGATAAGGGCATACTAGAGACCTTCCCACCGCGGGTCTTGATCCAGCACATACATCACAGGGAAAGCACACAATACATCTGCATCCCCCACCCATCTTGCTTCTCCCTTTACAGCTGCCCATTTATCATGAGGATCTGGGGGATATAAATCAGGCTTCTTTTCCGGCTCCATGTCAAAAGGCCCATCCAGGTCAGCATCAGAATTAACAGGCGTCAGAACCTCAGGAGCAGCAACAGCAGCCTGATGAGCACGCACAGGTTCCTTCTTGGGGTCAATAGGGCCCAGGTCAAAAAGACTGTCTTCATCTCTGTCCTCAGTCTTTGCAGACGCGGCGGCAACTGGCAGAGGCTCAGGGGTGGCCAGGGGTGGGGGGGACACTGGGTTCCACGATCTCACTTTTTGACTTCAACGTCTCTAAAATAGTTCTCCAAATGACTAACAAATGTTTCACAGCGTCACTGCCTTTTGTGGCTGCGTCCCACAACTTAACTCGTGCACCATTCCACAAAGAGACCTCAGATACGGTAGACTCATCAGTGTCTGGATAATGCGTCTTTGACCATTTCAACATTAAATTTAAGTCTGTCTCTTTAAAGGTTGCTCCCTTCACCTTAAGGACTGAAAACATCCATAAAACAGAGACTTCTTCCTTAGCGATTTTTTCCCAAGTCCCAAGCTCAATGGATTCTCCAGCCCCCTGGATTAAGTCCTTTTCCTTAATACTGCACTTTTCTAAAAAGCAATTTAATAAATCTAGGGCAGCTTGCCTCTCCATACCTCCTTTTAAGGTGCTTGCGCTCTGTTGCCCTACGAGGCTTTGGCTGCTCCTCCTCCTTGGTGCAACACTGTCGATACAGCCACTGCAAGTCCAGCGGCGCCCAGATCCCGTCTATATGGTCGTCCTTTCGCGCAATGCTCTGCTTTGACCCTCTGGGGCAAAATCGGAGCCAAGTGCCAGTTTTCACGGCCGTGGTGTTACCATCCAAGCGAAGACAAGTATCACGTCGGAGTCACCATTTGTCGTGAAAGGAAGACTTGGACGACTCAATATGAGTTAACAGCAAGCTTCGTTTATTGGGCTTCTACCTTCGGTTAATATAACAGTAAATATGCAAATACTAGGCACTTGATTGGTTCTGGCACAAATAAGGCATTGCGTAAGCTCTACATTTTTGCAGCTACACCGTGCACACCCCCCCCATCCTCTTTCTCATGCACTTATTGCTTAGTGTCCTTGGCTGTGATTGGTCATAGTATGTTGCTGTTTGCCGGTGTCCTTCACCCTCATTATCTGGCGTGAGAAGTCTGCACCATGTTCTACACAGATGTCTTGTTTCAGCTCGTTGATGGGAACGTGACCTTTTTCGACAAGCCAATCCCCCACACCTATCGATTTAACAAGAGGACCATGGTGTTTTGGCACAAGATGCTTGGGCATTTTGTGGAAGCAGATAAATGCGGGGCACTCTCTGGCTGTTCCTAGGTGACTGCTGCAGGACATTCCAGACCTCCCAAAACGCTTACGGAGCTGCTCTGTTTAACAGCTTATTCTGCCTTTGGTTTCATGTTTTGACCAAACCAAAGCTTCAGAGACCTCTAGACCCTGGTAGCTGGAGATGGCAACTCACTGTGATGTTCCAAAACCCAACTGGCCACCAAGCCCAGCAAGCTCCTGAAGAGCCGTGTCCTCCTGTGGCCATGGCACCCCTGAACCCAGCACCCTGGGCTGCCCTCAGCAACAAGGAAGAGGAAAATTCGGTCAGGTGTCCTGTCTCTGCTTCCTCCCGGCCTCCCCTCCTCCCTGGCAGAGCATGAGGCTCAGGAAGTCCTTGGCCAGACCAAACATTCGAGCAGCAACTGAAAACATCGGCGTTATCAGCACTGTTCCCAGGCCAAAAGATCAAAACACAGCACTGCACTAGCTCCTAAGGAGAAAAATGACTGCTGCTGCTCAACCCAGGACAGTTACTGAGCAGCTCAAAAAAAAAATTATTTTTATAAATTGCACCCTGTCTATTCACAGCCTCCATCAGCAGCCAGCTGCTGTGATAATGATGTTTGGTAGCTTGGATTTAACCCAAATGTTCACCTGCATGTAGAAATAATGATCCCAGGACAATGTGGTGCCCCTTAAAAACTCCCAGTTAAAAACACCCCCCAGGAGATTCCGGTGGGCAGAAGTGACCCAAGGGTCGGCCATACGTCCTAGCTGCGTCTGCACTGGGGCTGCTAGCCCCACAGCCCCACAGCCTTGGTGTTGGTTTCTTGGCCAAGCTTCTCTTGAGTGAGGAGTATCTGAAGTGGAATTCCTTGCTGTGCTATTGTCCCTTGAAAGCCACCATCCAGCCTTATTCTGGGGATGGCTCCTCACCCCCAGCAGGCAGGGAGTTCTAAGCCTGTGTACATGCTCCCTGCTTCCTACAAGGGGATTTGTAAGGGGAGAGGGATGTCTTCTGGAGCAGCAAACTAAAATGCATCTGACATTCAAAACAAGGTCTGGAGTTGATTAGAGCAGCAATCCGCAGATTAGGACCCGGGCGTTTCTGAGGGATCAAACAAAGGCGCTTCACGGGGGTGTTAGCTCATGTCGGTGCGTTTTCTTCACGGCCCAAATTATGACAGGATCCAGATGTGCTCAAAGGAGCATCTGCAGCATGTGTAATCCTGAAGGCAGGTTGGGCGACCACAGAGCCTTCAGATCCCCTTTTGAATGCCACTGATGCAATTCATGCCTGCTGTACAGCCCAGCACCCAAGCCTTCCTCCCACAGGAGCCTGGGAAAAGCAACAGGATCTGAGGATGTATCATGTCAGGAGCAAACGTTTTTTTGAGCAGAGATAGTCTTCAACACAGGCTTAAAGTTAAGCCCATGCTTGAATGTATTGTGGCCATGTACCAGCTCTTGGCTGGTGGTGGATGGGCTGATCCATTGCCTGGCTGCACCCTGCTGCAGGGCTTAATTGAATTGTGTCAATTAAGGGACATTAGTTCTGCTTCTTCAGGCAGTCCCAAGCTCTGTCCTTCTGCTGGGCAATGGGAATGATGGCTCCTCCCCAGCAAAACCCCATTTTATGGGCAAGACAGTGTGGTTTGCAGAAGCACAGATCTATGCAAAATCACTACAAGCTGCTGAGCAGCCCTGGAGTACCTTCCAAAAAAGGGAGAACAGCTTCACCTCCAAAGCAGGGCTGTGCTTCTCCATCCATCCTCAGCAAAAACCCCTGACCACCCTATCTACTCACCAGGCTGTGGAGTCCTTGTATATTTAATGATGCTTGTGTAATGAGGGACAAACACATCTTGTCCTTGTCAACAGGTTAAGTCATGAGAAATTTAGTGATGTTGGAAAAGAGCTGCTTGTGAGCAGAGCCCTGTCACATTAGTCCAAACCAAACACATGTGATAGATTAAAAATAAAAATGATATTAAATTCTTTCAGGATGTGAAATTTAACAAAGGCCTGTTGTGCGCAGAACAGAGGGAAATGCTGGAGTCAGGACCGGAACTCACTTAGCCAGGCAGTTTTAGAAGGACCACCTTGGATTTATTTAATCCCAATGGTTTCGGTCTCTGCATGCAGGTTTAGTTTGTGATCTATAAATGCCTCTGTCTCATCTTCTTGGGTTCTCATCTTTGCCCCGCACCTTCATGGCAGGAGAGCTCAGGCAGCCAGGCTCCCAGATGACAGGGAGCGAAGGGCTGTGTCGGAAAGCAGAGCTCTCTCTTCCTGCCCAGGAAGCCATGGCCTTTCCCAGCAAGGAGAAACAAAACCCAACAAATTCCAGAAAGTTTCAAAATCATGATGGCAAAGCCCAGAGCATCGCCTGGGAATGGAAAAGCACTTTTCAGATCGACACTGGAAGCTTTTTTGCCTTTGCTTTTCGCCAAATGCTTAAATCCAAAAACTCACTTCATATTTCCTCCCTCACCTCCCCCAAGAGTAAAATTTTAACTCTACCAAAGCCACATGTTGCACAAGGGTTTTGTCAGCCATCGTGGCTTAGGAAGCAGGATGGAGATAAGTCATTGTTGCCCCGGCAGTCACATTTCTCACCCCACCCCTGGGCTGCTTTCTGCCCTTTGCTCAACTCACATAATCCATGCTGCTTCTGCCAGCTGGCCAAGAGGAGCCTGCCAAGCTGGAGGAGGGCTCAGAGCCCTGGCCCACCGCAGCTAATGCAATATTTACTGCTGCAGAGAGGCACTGGAAGATGCAGAGAATGAGCTTTGTGCAGGGCAGCTGCAGGAGGGTGGGGGTGCCTGGGAGGGGCATAGGGATCCCCCATCTCATGGCATCTGGGGTGAAACCAAAGCTTCTCAGGGCATGATGGAACTCAGATGTGAGCTGGGCATGGTCTGTAGGTTGGGCAGGGTGGACGTGCACATGAGAGCATCAGCGTGTCCAAAAGTACCTCCAGCAGTGCTCATTTGGGGACACAGGGACAGTCCCATGGCCATGGGGAAGTCTGGTTCCTGCTCCTGCCAGGACGGCTAGTCAAAGCCTTTCTTTTTGGAGAAATGGCAATTAAAAGTGAAAAACTGGTCCTGAGTTTGTAGGACTTTGACTTGCAGGAGGGTGCCCTACTGCACACGGGGAGATTCCTGTGCCGCTTGCCAAGAGCCCCACATGGGTCTGTTTTAGTTAATCAAGTGCAGGTTTTGTGCAGCCTCCTGCTTTTTCATCAAGAGGATGAAAAACACTTTCCAATGGCAGTGGGCAGAGATCTGCACCCCCAACTCTTCCCAGGTAGATTTATTTTATTGACCCATTTTACTGAGGATTTACCTGCAGGACCGAATCTGGAGCTGCTCCAGTGACCTTTATGGGAGCACCACTGAAAATCTCCCTCCAGGATGCATCCAAGGTCAGCCAGGGAGGCAATTACAATATAGGAAAGGCCATCCATCCTTGGCATCTCTGGGGTGGGAGGTGTGTGGGGCACGGGAGGGCTAGACCCCCATGTCGAGATGCTCGTGCAAGAGCCTCAGAGGTGGCAGGACCATCTCCATCCTTGCTGTGGGAGGCTGGGCTTCCCATACCCACCACTTAACCAGCTGCCTGGTGCCAAACAGTTAAACCTGCATGAGAAATAGAGGCAGTGTGGGCAGGTGAGCCTCCATTCATGTTCTGCTGTGGTCAGAGGGCAGTTGCACACAGGCCGGGTATTCATCTGCACAATGATTATATGGCCTTAATTGAATTCTGCCTCTCAAGTCCCTGGTGTACAGCTGTATCTGGCTGCTTTAGCCTTTCGTGTTCCTTCTGCCACAGGAAGAAGGGAATGACTTCTTCAGCACAAGTCCATTTGGTGTTAAAAATGGGAAATCAGTTTGCTATCAATTGGCATTTCTCTTAATGTATTCTTGCAACCGCTCATTAAATTTTCATTCAGTTATCCTGGGCTGCATTGTATATTTTTCCCCCCATCCTTTTCAGAGTCAATAGGTGATAATGGATGCATCCATCCCTCCCATGGAAGCAAACTGTGCAGTGTGCAGCTAATTTAATTGAGGAGAAGCAAATCTTAATAAA
This sequence comes from Lathamus discolor, assembly GCF_037157495.1. Classification (NCBI taxonomy): domain Eukaryota; kingdom Metazoa; phylum Chordata; class Aves; order Psittaciformes; family Psittacidae; genus Lathamus; species Lathamus discolor. The sequence goes on from NC_088908.1 coordinate 25,257,423, forward strand.
GGAAAAGGGAAGAGCAGTACTTGTAACAGGATGGCTGATGCTATAATGACCTGTCTTCTGAAGAAGCAGAGCAGCCGAAACTCTCCCACTACCATTAATGTTCAATATGTCAGAGCTGAAGGTACCAGAAACAACCTCATTAAGCAGGACACTCATGCTGGAAGGGGAGGCACATTTATATTCTGACAGGGTATTATCTAGGCAGCAATAATAATAGCAGGAGTAATAATAATAATAATAAATCATTATTGCTTGGCATTGTTGGCTGTAGTGGGACCCAAAGGTGTGAAACAGCTCTAAGAGAGTTAAGAGGGTGAGTGGTAGACACAAGCATTGACAGGATAACATGGGTTTGAAGGACGATCTGGGACAGGTCCTTTCCTGCTCATGGCTCAGTTTCTCCAGCTGCAAAGCAAGGCACTGATACCTGGCTTTGCAGAGAGTGCTGCAGCTGCTCAGCACTCAGCTGCAGTGCTTAATTGCATTAAGATTATTTAATCTTAATGCAATTCCATTTGTTCTTCTCTACCAAGACTAACATGGTATGTTGTCCACCCAACATCATCATCCTTTTGGGAAGGAAAGCTGCAGCCTGAGCTTGGCTCTTGCTATCATGGCCATCCCCAAGTCCCCCAACCTCTTCCATCTCCATACAGGGCATATTAAGTCTGGATTTGCCTCTGCTCTGACTGGAAGTGCTTTTCCCCATGGGTGCATCCTGCTTGCTGCAGAGCTTCCAAGGACAGCCTGGCCCTTGTTTATCCCTTTACATGGGAACAGGAGGGATGATGACAAGTCCAGACCTCATACAAGCTTGAAGGTGGGTTTGTTTTTGGATCCTTTTTAAATTTTCACATTCAAACTCATTTGTCATAAAGCTTGTGACAACAGCTTGTCCATCTGCAATGCTGACAAGCCCAGCCACTAGCCAAAATATATTCCAGATTCAGCTCTGTCCTGGGTTCAGCAGTAGCAGTCATTTTTTCTCCTTCTTAGTAGCTGGTGCAGCACTGTGGTTTTGACTTTCAGCCTGGGAACGGCGCTGATAACACCAATGTTTTTAGTTACTGCTCAGTAATGTTTCCTCTGACCAAGGACTTTCTGAGTCTCATGCTCTGCCAGGGAGGAGGGGAAGCCGGGAGGAAGCAAAGACAGGACACCTGACCCAAACTAGCCAAAGAGGTATTCCATACCACAGCATGTTATGCTCAGGATGTAAACTGAGAGTTACCTGGAAGGGCTAGTTCACTGCTTGGTCAGGCTGGGTATTATCGGTCAGTGGGTGGTGAGTGGTTATATTCTCTTCCCTTGTTGTTTCCTTTATCATTATCATTATTGGTGGTAGCAGTAGTGATTTGTGTTATACCGTAGTTACTGGAGTGTTCGTATCTCAACCAGTGGGAGTTACATTCTTTCGATTCTCCTCCCCATCCTTCTGGGAGCAGGGGGAGGGAAGAAGGGGGGGAGTGAGAGAGAGACTGTGTGGCTGATTTACGGCTGAACTTAAACCACGACAAGCTCCAAAAACTGCATGCCTCCTTTGAGTACCATACATTTCAGATAGACATGTTGTCCCTATGTGCAGCACTTTACTGGGGTAATGTCTGCGTGGCACAGTCGTGCATGTCATTTGTTAATGTGTGATCAAGTGTTCAGGCTCAGGGAGACACACTTGCTGTTATCATGGGCTTAGGTAGGGCTCTTGGCAGAGCCAGGCAGGCAGAGGAGAGCTGGGCCCTGGCTCATCTCTCAGCGTGTCTGAGCGGTTACATGCAGGGCTGGGAGCCTTGCTGCACACCCCTCTGGTTATCCGGGTTTCAAGACAGCCTTTGCTAAAGAACCACAAGGCAGACAGCGGCAGCAGCTCAAAGGGACCAGGGACTGAGGTAGCAACAAAAGACCTGGGTCCAAATCAAAAGGATCTCAGCAGCCGTGCTGAGGGGGCCAGCTCCTGCTGGGGTGGGGATGGGGATGCTCCCTCCTCTTCAGAGGAGGGGAATGAAGGGGAGAGGGGGAGTGAGGCTGTAACACTGCTCTGCACCCTTCTTGCACTCATCAAGCTGTACTTTGCTGAACTCATTCCCTTCACACTGCCTCCTGCAAAGATCTAGTTTGTCTCCAGCACTGCAATGCTTTTTTAGGACACAGAGAAAGGAGTGCCATGCATCCTACAGGTGTGTCCAAAAAACATGCTGCTCAGCCTCCGCTTAGCCATCACCCTGCACCATCCTGGGTGTGCTCCTGGCAAATGTGAGCTTTTGAGAGGAGGGAAGAGATTCAGAAACTCAGGATGTGCTCAAAGCAAGTGTGTTAGCTGAAGTAATGGGAGCTCTTTTCCTGAGTGCTTGCAGTAAGCTCCATTATCGCGCCAGGGCTCTGTACCTTCAGTGCTGTGCAGTTGGGCAGAAATGCTCCTTAATGCCAGACTGGAGCTATCTTTTGTAGTGCAACTGTTCCTCAATAATCTTGAAATGGAATATAATTAGGAAAGGAGGAGGAGAGTGTGTGTGGGAACTGCAACCTGTTCTGTTCCTGCTGTGTGGATGATTAAAGAAGAATAATTGCTGATAGTGCACCTGGGTCTTGAGCAAGCCAAGGAGTGTTTGTGTGCATGCGTGCAAGGTCAGGCTGGAAAACCGCCTGGGGAGTGACTGTTTATAGAATGGAATTTAAAGTGACTGAAAACAGTCACTGTGATTGATGTGGTCTCTGGCTTAATAGCTCAGATCTGTATCTGTATGCTATATATTACCATGCTGTAGCAAATAAAGAGGAACGGGAACTAGTTTTGCAAGCATGGTGTGTGTGTATGTTTGTTTAGCATCTTTCTTTACAGACGCCGCAAGTGTGCAGTTGTAGTTGGGAGCTGTAATGCATGGCTTGTGCCAGTGCAGCCCCTGTCCAGGACCATTGGCCATGGAGCATCTTCACCCCACAGAGCTGGCTGAAGCCTTTACCTTAAAAATGAGGAGTAAAGAGGAGGGTTTGGTTGGGGATTTTTTCCTCTTATCTTGAAAAAAGCTGAAAATTGTTTCAGAAGAGGCTCACAAGCTTTAAATCATGCTTCTGAAGAGCCGGTTCAAAGCAGTGGCATCTCCAACTGCAGACCCACCCTGGGCTACAGGGCTGTGCTGTCATCCCCAGATTCCAGATACCTCCCAGACAGAGGGATCCAAGTCTAGGACACAGGGATGGAGAGGGAGGAGCCACCCCACTGTGGGGATTCTCCGGTGGCTAGAAAGGGTTGTGCTTGCAGTGAAAACCTCTCCCTACACCCTGGCCAGTGATTTCATGAAACCTGCAGGTGCACAATCACCTCTGGAGCCTGATCCTGGACCTCACTGAACTGATACCACATGCAGCAACCAAGACAAATCCTACAAAGACCACAAACATCCCTCCCCATGAAGGTACCAGCCTTGTTTGCTGCAGGGTTGAGGCTGAAGGAAAAAAAAAAAAGGCTTTACAAGCATCCCTAAGCTCACACGCTGATCTCTCCTACCCAGAGGCTGCCTATGGAGGGTGCCCTCAATTTGTAGAAAGCTGAGGTTCTCAATGACTTCTTTGCCTCGGTCTTCACTAGCAAGTACTCTGACCACATCACCCAAGACTTGGAAGGCAGATGTAGGGACTGTGAGAATGAAGACCGTAGGCCCACTGTAGAGGGGTATCAGGTTCGAGATCATCTTAGGAACCTGAATGTGCACAAGTCCACGGGACCTGATGAAATCCATCCTCGGGTCCTGAAGGAGTTGGCGAATGAAGTTGCTAAGTCCATCATATTTGAAAAATCGTGGCAGTCAGGTGAAGATCCTAATGACTGGAAAAAGGGAAATACAACCCCCATTTTCAAGAAGGGGAAAATGGAAGACCCAGGGTATTACAGACCAGGCAGTTTCACCTCTGTGCCTGGCAAAATCTTGAAGCACATTCTCCTGGAAGGCAAGATAAGGCACATGAAAAACAACAAGGTGGTTGGTGACAGCCAACATGGCTTCACTAAGGGGAAATCCTGCCTGACCAATCTGGTGGCCTTCTATGATGGGGCTATGGAACTGATGGACAGGGGCAGAGCAATCGGCATCATCTACCTGGACTTGTCCAAAGCGTTCTACACTGTCCCGCACGACATCCTTGTCTCTAAATTGGAGAGAAATCAATTTGATGGTTGGACCACCCGATGAATACAGAATTATCTGGATGGCCGCACACAAAAAGTTGTGGTCAATGGCTCAATGTCCACATGGAGATGGGTAAGGAGTGTTGTCCCTCAGGGGTGGGTGTTGAGACCTATCCTGTTCAGCATCTTTGTCGGCAACATGGACAGTGGGATTGAGTGCGCCCTCAGCAAGTCTGCCGATGACACCAAGCTGTGTGGTTCGCTTGATACGCTGGAGGGAAGGGATGCCACCCAGAGGGACCTTGACACACTTGTAAGGTGGGTCAATGCCAACCTCATGAAGTTCAACAAAGCCAAGTGCATGATCTCCTAGGGTTGGGGTAATCCCAGGCACAGCTACAGGTTGGGCAGAGAAGAGGTTCAGAGCAGCCCTGCAGAGAAGGACTTGGGAGCGTTGGTTGATGAGAAAATGAACATGAACTAGCAGTGTGCAGCCCAGAAAGCCAACCGTATCCTGGGCTGCATCAAAAGGAGCATGACTAGCAGGTTGAAAGAGGTGATCTTGCCCCTCTACTCTGCTCTTGTGAGACCTCACTTAGAGTACTGTGTCTGGTGTCCTCAACATAAGAAGTACATGGAGCTGTTGGAACAAGTCCAGAGTAAGGTCATGAGGATGATCAGGGGACTGGAGCACCTCCCACATGAAGATGATGGGCTGTGAAAGTTGGGGCTGTTCAGCCTGGAGAAGAGAAGGCTGCATGGAGACCTCATAACAGCCTTCCATTATCTGAAGGGGGTCTATAAGGATGCTGGGGAGGGACTCTTCATTAGGGAATGTAGTGATAGGACTGATGCAAAGGGTTAACCAATGTACAGGGGTGTTAGGGTTAAGCCACTTGTTTAACAATTTTACTGCTTGCTCATGCTTATCGTATTTGCAATGTACAAGGGGGTAGGTCAAACCGCTTACTTAACAATGTTACTGCTTGCTCATGCTTATCGTACTTGCAACGTACAAGGGGGTAGGTCAAACCGCTTACTTAACAATGTTACTGCTTGCTCATGCTTATCGTACTTGCAACGTACAAGGGGGTAGGTCAAGCCACTTGCTTAACAATATCACTTTAACCATTCTTTGATTCTATGGTGAGCTTGGACCCAGCACACTATGGTGAGCTTGGACCCAGAACACTGGCCTGGGCAGGGGCTGTTGCACCCTGTCAGCTTCCACAGCCCCAGCTCCACCCCACACCCCATGCTGTTGTAAAAGATTTGCTGAATCAGATCTAAACCAGGCCTGGAAATTCCTTTGGTATGTGTCCTGGGTTCAGCTGTAGTACTTTTCTCCTTCCTAGTAGCTGGTACAGTGCTGTGTTTTCAGCTTTAGTCTGAGAACAATGCTGATAATACACCAGTGTTTTAGTTGTTGCTGAGTAATGCTTACACCAATCAAGGACTTTTTCAGTCTCACACTCTGCCAGTGAGGAGGGGCATGGGAAGTTGGGACGAAGAAGAGACAGGACACATGACCCAAACTAGCCAAAGGGGTATTCCATACCACAGCACATCATGCCCAATATATAAACTGGGGGGAATTACCTGGAAGGCCCAGATCGCTGCTTGGGTCAGGCTAGGTATCAGTAAGCGGGTGGTGAGCAATTGTATTGTGCATCACTTGTGTTTATTGTTTTCTTTTCCTTTTCCCCTTTTAGTTTTACATTCTCTCCCCTTGTTATTTCCCTTATCATTATTATTATTGGTGGTGGTAGTAGTAGTTTTGTATTATACCTTAGTTACTGGACTGTTTTTATCTCAACCTGTGGGATTTACATTCTTTTTATTCTCCTCCCCATCTCTCTGGGAGTGGGGGAGGAAGAAGGGTGAGAGTGAGTGAGAGGCTGCATGGTTTTGAGTTACCTGCTTGGTTTAAACTATGACAATGAGCTGAGCTGGGGATTTCAAACTACATATAGCTTTTTCATTATAATGCCTGTGCTTTTTTGTATATACATATATATATTGATTTTGGAAGGGCGGGGGTTTTGTGCTTTCCCAGCCGCAGGTTCAGTCGGGTCCCTGCCCCGATGCTGCTCTGCATGCTGTGGCCGCCTGCTCCCATACTAAAAGCTTTTGCCTTCCAGCTGCCTGCTGATTAATACAACTCACTTAATGCTTACTCCCCTGTTGTCCAAAGGTATTGGATTTCCAGTCCCTTCTTGTCAGGCTGAGCAGCCAGAGCCCTGCTCTGTTGCATGCACAGTCTTGCCGAGAGCCAGAACTGTTACCCCTCTTGGGATTAAAAGTCAGTTTGTGGAGATTTTCCCCTTTCAGCCCTGGGGAGGGGGGATTTATTGTGAATCACTGGAGCAACACTGCTGCAGAAGGATGGGCTGGGGAAATAGGGACACATAACCTTCATCCTGGCTTTATCCCATGACCTAAGACCACATTTACACATACATCCTGGTTAAGTGAAGGACACAGGGTTGGTCACCCCACAACTATCACCCCATTTTGCAGGGTGATGCAGAACCCCATGGTTCTGCCACCAGGACATGAACCAGCTCCAAACCCATGAGAGATGGAAACTGGGCAGACAGGAGAATTTTTCCAGGGTGGGATTAAGATAAAAGGATTTCCATTGGAGCCCCTGCTTATTGCGGTTGGGCAGGGCTTCTGTCCCACACTCCCCTGTCCCCCTTCCCCTTCCCACCTCCATGGAAAACACCTTCCTGGGGAGATACTGGGAACTTTTAATAGAAAACCAGAAGTTTAAATTGGCATTAGCAGCAGCTGAATCAGTGCTTGGAGCCACACTGTGCTGACAGTTTAACAAAACAAAACAAAACAAAAGGAATAATAATATTGAACATGCAAAACTGAGCATGGGAGGAGGGGACTGTTCTAGTGACACTTCCCATCTCTGTCTGGGGAGATTAAGGAAACGTCAGAGTAAGAAGCACATTTAATGTTTAAATTGCATTATTTTGCTTATTTGGCTAGCAAAGTTGAGTTGTTCTGGAGGACCAGGCAAGGCTTTACAGGCAGCATTGCTCCCTGAGCTGGTGGTTCAAAGAAAACCCCCTAAACCCGGGGGCTCTTCCCAGGATGCTCTGTCAGGGTACCCCAGGGCAGTGACTTGAAATATTTCCCTTCCTTTATGGGGGAAGGTGGCAGGGAGCCTCCATCAGTTTCACACAGGCAGGATTTATCCCCTTCCCTAATTTTCTAGACTGCCCAGGCAGACATCTGATAGCAGAGGGTTTCTTTCAAACAACTTCCCATTGCAACAACAACAAAAAAGAAGCAACTGGGAGAGAAAGGGGATGAACCACTTTATTTGCTTCACCAGCACGAAGGTTTCCTGGTCGGGGCAGGTCAGAAGATGGAGAGGTGGCAGGGAAGGATGGGGCTGGGACCCCCATTCCATGGTGATGCAGGGCACTTTCCTCTGATGAGGTCCAGGGCAGGCCGGGCAGGGCAGTGAGTGTGGAGGGAAAAGAACCTTCAAAGGGATTTCTTTAGGAAAAGGGGTTATAATTACCTGTTTATGGTTATAGTTATTTCCTACCATCCCTCCCTGCCCTGCCCCAGCTCAGTGCTAAAGAAAGCATCCCACCCCAGGCATGGACTACAAAGTGCCTGGAGGTCTCCACCCCAAATATTTAACAACCAGCCCAGGACCGCTTCTGTGGTAGCAAATTCCTTTCCAAATCCCCCCTGCAATTTGTGGTGGGCAAACCTTGCTGGGGTTTGAGGATTTAGCACATTTTTGCCCCACCATGTTTCACAGGGAGGGCTTGGGACTGTCTGGGCTGCGTATTGTGTGGTCTGGCCACCGCCAAGCGTGGTATCCCACACCCTGCCTTCTTAGAGGCATCCCAGCACCCATCCTGCCTGGTCCCAGCAACAGGAGGGCACTGGAAACCCCTCCAAGGGGTCCCTGCATCCCATCCCCTCCACCCTGTGCCCCTGCATATTTGAGTCTGCCACCAAGGCTCAAGGTCGTCAGGCATTTTGTTGTTCTTTCTTTTTCCATTTTGTGTGGTTTGTGGGCACATAATGGAAGGTGGATTCTGGAGGTTTTGTTCTCTTGCTTTTTTTCAGGCTGCTTTCTTTATGTTTTTCTTCCCCCACCCCCCCCCCCCCCCATGGATTTTGTTTTAGGCAATGGCGGTCACCTCTGGCAATGGCTTGCACCAGCCTCCTATAGCATCGCTCACTAAAGCTCAGCTGTGCTCTGGCCCACGGCAGCAAGAAGCTGCCAGCCCTGAGGGGTTCATCTGCTGCTGGTGTGACCCAGGCTGGCACAGACAGTGGGGAGGAGCCCGGGGGTGCCCATGTACCAATGTGTGAAGCCCTGCAGATCTGCCCTGGTGTGATCAACAGGGGTTTGCTGGAAGAGGGCGTTGAAGGATGAATTACAGGCTGAGAGAGCTGGGCTTGTTCAGCCTGGAAAAGGCTCCAGGGAGACCTTAGATCAGCTTCCAATGCCTAAAGGGGCCAACAGGAAATCTGGAAAGGGACCAACAGGAAATCTGGAAAGGGACAAGGACATGTAGTGATAGGACAAGGGGGAATGGCTTTAAGCTGAAAGAGGGGAGATTTAGATGAGATATTAAGAAGAAATTCTTCACTATGAGGGTGTTGAGACATTGCCACAGGTTGCCCAGAAAAGCTGTGGCAGTCCCATCCCTGGCAGTATTCAAGGCCAGGTTGGACGGGGCTTGGAGCAACCTGGTCTAGTGGAAGGTGTCCCTGCCTGTAGCAGCAGGTTCAGAACTGGATGAGTTTTAAAGTCCCTTCCAACCCAAACCATTCTATGAATGGTGGGGTGATGGCTGGCAGGAGGTAGGGAGGGAGGTGATGTTGCAGCTCTGCTCCCTGTGGTGCTGGCAACCTTGACACCCACCACCGTGATTTTGGGTGGCCCCAGCCCACCTAGCCACACCTGGGGTTGCTGCCACCCACCACACTCTGCTTTAATTAGCTGGGTGGTTTAATGACTAGCTCAGCTGTGACCACAGAGCTTTCTCAGCTAAGCAGCTGTGGTTTGTTATGGCTGTGTCTGCTCATCCCCTTGTACACTCTGTGTGCCCCCTCCTTTTCCTCATGGGGAGCAGGGCACTGAGGAGGGGGACACATGGGGACCCAACCCTTATTATACACCAGAGAATCCACATGCCACCCTGGCATGCAGGAGCAATGCAGGGGTGCTGAGGATGTCTGGATGCCAACTCTCTTCTGCCTGGGTTGCAGCTCCCCCTGAAAGATGCTTCCATTGGCACAGCCATGGGGTGATGGACTCCCCTCCCACTGCCCTCATCCATGGGCAGGCATTGAGCCATCAACCTTGCTCAGAGCTGGGGGTATTTATACTGGGAGCACTGGGAGAGCATTTTTAAATTGAGCATCACCCAATGGCTGCTGTGGAGGGGAAGCTGCTCCCTGCTGTTGCTGGGGCTGACATTACTATTCCTATCACACAGCACTGAGTGAACAGCCTCAATCTTTGGAGGGAGATTGCACTTTCCAGTGCTCACGGTGTTAACAAAGCCCCTGGGAGGCTGAGGAAGCAACAAGCCTGTAGCAAAGAGACAAAAGCATGTGCTGAAAGAGACAGCCAGGCAGGAGAAGCCCTGGGCACTGATCTGTCTCACCAGGGCACTGCAGCGGGTGCTCAGCTGCACAACAGTGCCTACACCTTGCTGCCTAATTGGTGACCTCCCAACCCAATTAAAGTCCGCACTAATTGACCTCACTGCTGTTGAGCTGTGCTGAGCAGAGAGCAGGAAGGTCAGGGGATCAGGGTCATCATCCTCCTCTTCAGGACAGAGGATACCCATCCCCAGGGACTTTGCTTTTATTCCCTTCCCCAAAGCAGGTTTTGTAGCAAGTGAGCTGCCAACGCAATACTGCACCTTCAGCTCTGGAGAGGGGGTGGATTCAGAAGCCAGAGAGGAAAAAAATTCTCCTTGCTGAGCATTTGAGGCCAGATACTCACATGCTTGTTTACACTTCAGGCTATTTTAACCCATCTCTGGCTTAATGTTATTTTCTGTGCCTTGTAGCTAAGCAGAATCAGGATGCAAGTCATTAAAATAATCTTTTGAACCTATCATTTCATGAGAGCTGTAAAAGGGGGAAATCAGTAAAAAAACACCAGTATGGAGACAGTCTCTGTGCACCAGGTTGGGCAGCTGGAAACAGCCTCATCTGCTGCCAGTGGGGAGCTGAGGCTTTGCTGAAAAATGGGTATGTTGGCGTAGAAACCCAAGTCTGTGGGTAGCCTGCCACAAAATTCCAGCGCTGATGCAGTGGGCTTGGAAAGCACAGTGAAACACAGTGTCTGTCCCCTCCATGAGGACATGGAATGGCTCCTCTTGCTGAGATGAGGTATCCCGTTCACTGTGGGAAGCCTGTGGCTGCCAAGGATGGATCCCAACAGCAAATGGCATCTTTGATCTTGTGGTTGCTGGCACTGGAGAGGCTGCTGCGGGGTCAGTGCTGAGTGGTGCAGCAGGATCCTTGCTCCCAGCCTCAAATATCCATCTGCTCCGCTCCAGCCACAAACCCTCCCCCCGACTAGGAAGAGGGAAAATTACATGCTCTCATTTGCAGATTTGGTGGAGATAAATCCTCCTGGAAGGTGTGGCTGATAGAACGAGGCTGTGTGCCACGGGAGCACCCTCTCTCCCACCATACCCACTGTCCCAGTACCAGGGCTGTCCTGCTCCTAGGGAGAAGCTGGGAAACTCCCTCCCACCTTCTCAGGGTGGCAGAGGGCCAGGTTGATCCCATAAAACCCTGAGGGCAGATCACTCCATGGGCAAAATCATCTCAAGTGAAGCACAGGAGGAAAAGTGGAGCAGTGATGTATATGGGGTGGCCACTCATGTAGCCAGAGGGTTTGGCCTCAGCTGCTAGGAAAAGCAGACAGACTCAGCAGTGTCCCTTCACTCTGAAAGGGGCAAAAGGGGCATAAGGGACAGCCAGCTCCCTAGGGGCCATCAGCAGGGAGTGATGTGGTGGGTATCAGCCCCTCTGGAATGATGCTGGAGGGATGCTGTGCAGAAGGGCTGCAGGCAGTGAGATGAAAGCTGAGAGGAGCCCAGGAAGGGGGAAAATAATCCTAATGTGTGCCATATTTCATAACATGAGATGTGAAACTTTAATGGGATCTGAGATATCAAAGAGGACAGAAAGCCTAAGCCTTTGCATGGCACATAAACCCCAACAGCAACATGCGATAGGATCACCACACTCCTTTGCCTGCAGCCCCTGAGGATAGACCCTGCTCACCCCTGGAGCTCTGGCTCTCTTGCTTAGCTCAAAGACATGTCAGTGCAAGAGGTATGGCACCGTGAGCTGTGGTCAGTGCTGTATTTCTCTGTTGCAAAGCTGAGGAGTCAGTCCTAGCTGGAGGATCTCCCAGAGGCATCGAGAGATGGGCACTGCCAAAATTTATGGCTCAGAGGCAGCAGAGCCATGCCATAAAATAAGAGGTATGCAAGAGAGCTGGTCCCTGTGCTTCCCCAAGGGGAAGCTCATCCCCTTGCCTGTCTTCTCCCCCAGACCAATTTTCTCTCATTTTGGTTTCGCAGCCAACACTGTTCATTGATGTTAAAACATCTCCATCCCTGGAAAAAGTTGTTATTCATCCCTGCACCACTGGAGATATATAGCTGTAATGGATAACAACCACCACTGCTCACACCGGCAACATCAGGACCAAGAGGGAGATGAGATTTGAGGTGGTCATGTCTGCAAGACCTCTGCTCTGTAGCAGCAGCCACTCCCCATCACCACCATCCAGCTTTGCTGCCCATGGTTGGCCTCTCCCAACGTTTAACCCCCCTGGCTGCATCCCATGGACTTACTCCCCATCGACCCTCACCAGGACTGAACTCTGCAGCTGCCCCCACCTCCTGTTTAAGGACAGGAAATATGATTTCAGCTGTGCTAGTGTTTATCCTAGTGGATAAGTGTGGCAGTCACAACTCTGCCAAGTGACGCTGGTGGTGGCTGTCCGGGCTGCACTAGAGGTTAATGTGGGTCCCAGCTGAATGTACCAGCCCAAGATGGGCAGCACTGGGATGCAGGCTGGCATGTGGGTAGGGGAAAATCAGAATTTGTACTTCTGAACAGTGGCCAAGGAATCAGAGAACATCATCAATGGGCTGGAGAAGGGAAGGGAAAGGTCTCCCAGGGGGATTGACCCACCATATGATCCCATGGCAGTGGGTATATCCTCAGTGCACCAAAGCCACAGGCACAGGAAGAGCCTGAAAACAGGTTCAAAGGGACAAAGAGGAAAATTCTGTCAGAAATGTGAAAGAATAAAAGCAGACGGGGGTGGGGGTGGAATTAATAAAAATGTGTCCAGGAGTTAAAAATAATGAGCTAAACTAAGGTTCTCCTGTTGACTTCACTTTTGGATTTCACCCTGATGGGAGATTTATAAGGCACTTATCTTTCTTATTTGGGGAAGGATTTGCAAACTTGTGCCCTTACCCACCACATAAGGGAGCCATGGGTACCACATGCCTGGCTTTCCTGAGCACAGCTGATGTTTCTGCCTGGAAACCACATCGGGAGCAAAATCTGTGCCCAGGATGAGAGGTGATCCCATCTGGTGGGGACAACAGCTGCAAGTCAATGGGGCAGTTGCAGGCGTGACCTCAAGCTGACAGCACACTGAGGGGGAAATGGCTATTCCAGGTAGGAAAGCATTCCTCTAGCCCAGCCATATTCCCGAGGACAACAGGCAGCTGAGTCCCACTGAGTTCATCATGGCAAGGCTATTTCCAAAGGTGGAGGTTCATTTTAAACATCCGAAGAAGTCCCAACGAGGAAGTCGATAAGGATGTGGAAGAGTTTCAAGGAGAGGCTGCAGGCAGGGCTGCCTGCTGTTACTGCAGCAGCGTGGAGAAATGTTCACTTGGTATTTGCAGGCAGCTGTTTACCAACAGCATTAAAATGTGTTTGAGGTGGAAGAGCAGCAGCACTCAGCTTCCAAAAACCACCGTTCTCATTCCTTGTCTAGCAGTGTGAGAACCACCCCCACCCCAGTCTGAGACAGGTTCAGCCACAGGTCCTGGGTCCCGCTCTGCAACCACGGGCACAGTACAGCTCTCCGTGTGTGTGTGTGGGTTGTTAATTAAAACAATTACAAAGCAATAACTGCTGTTTTCAAGAAGGGGAAAATGGATGACCCCGGGAACTACGGACCAGTCAGTGTCACCTCTGTGCCTGGCAAAATCTTGGAGCAGATTCTCCTGGAAGGCACGCTAAAGCACATGAAAAAAAACGATGTCCAAAAGAAGTTATGAATGCTCTGTCCCTGGCGGTGTTCAAGGCCAGGTTGGACAGACCCTTGGGTGACATGTTTTAGTGTGAGGTGTCCCTGCCCACGACAGGGGTGTTGGAACTAGATGATCTTAAGGTCCTTTCCAACCCTAACTTTTCTATGATTCTATGATTCAATTCCCTCCCCCTTGCTTTGCCCCCGCAGGGATGTGGGTTTCGTGTCGCCTCCCCAGCTCCCACTCGCGTCTTGGGCTGCACTACGGTGTCCCCTGCCGGCCGCTGGGGCGCGTCTCCACGCGGTTTATAAAGCATCGCCCCACACACAGCCCCTGGGAGACGAGCCCGGGAACAATGCGTGAAACAGTGAGTCAAAGAAGGATATTTGGGCTGGAGAGAGCCCTGCAGAACTTTCCAGGGTAGCTCCCCCGCTGCAGGAAGTGGTAGCCTGCACCCACCCCACCTAGCAAGGTGTCCTCTTCGAATCATAGAATCCCAGACTAGTTTGGGTTAGAAGGTACTTTAAAGCCCATCTAGTTCCAACCCTCTGCCACAGGCAGGGACACCTTCCACTAGACCAGGTTGCTCCAAGTCCCATCCAACCTGGCCTTGAACACTGCCAGGGATGGGGCAGCCACAGCTTCTCTGGGGAGCCTGCGCCAAGGCCTCACCACCTTCAGAGGGAAGAACTTCTTCCTAATGTCTAATCTAAATCTCCCCTTTGTCAGCTTAAAGCCATTCCCCCTTGTCCTGACACTACATGCCTTTGTCAAAAGCCCCTCTCCAGATTTCTTGTTGGCCCCTTTAGGCATTGGAAGCTGCTCTAAGGTCTCCTGGAGCCTTCTCTTCACTGTCAGAAGCGTCTTTTCCTCCCTGCAGTCAGGAGCTAATTCTATTTCCAGTCCTACCAGACTTTCAGAAAAGCAGCTGTTTTCTGTTAAATCCCACAGTATTTAAAAGGTAATTAATGTCTGGCTACTCCCTGCTGAGTTGTAAATAATTTTTTCCAGCACTGAAAATTGTTTACTAGCACTTTCTGGTGGCCTTCTTTTCTGAAGAGGGGATGACTGGCTAATTACTCCATCGGGGCTCTGTGTCTCACACATTGGGCTGGTCCAGACACTCTTGGAGACTTATTTGCAAAATTCAGATTAAAATGTTGCACAGTTTGAAACAAAATATTTTCTTCCCTCTATCTCAATGTTTTATTCACCATTTTCCTATATTCTATCCCAGTTCCATGTACCATTCTCTAATCTGTCCATCTTGGATTTTGACTGTGGATGTAATGCATCATCTCAGTGTTTGCAGTGTTACACACCAGTGTGTCTGCAGGGATGTCTCCAGCCACCTCAGGAGAATGATGACAGCAGAGGGGTTGACCCACTGATTCCATCTGGAAACCAGTGCCGTGCGAGCTACCCCTCCAGAAGAAAACACCATAGGACCCAGCACCAAGCTCACCCACTGCAGCCCAAATGTCTTCCTCCCACCAGTGATTCCTGCATGGGGCCTTGACTCTGTTACTGAAAACATCCTGCCAGTGCCAACCCTGAAGTCAGGAATGGAAATAAAACATCTCCCTGGGGAGGACACCCCGTGCAGGGACTTCTCTTTTGCTATGCTCTGAGTACTAATAGCTTTGGTATTGGAAAATGGCTGGGTGATTGACCCATAAAGCTGTCAGAGCTGGAAGAAGGGCTGCACCACACACCTGTGGTGTCATCACCCACATTTCTGTGCTAAAACCTCACCTATGACTGCCTGAGTATCACATCCTTGTACCTTGAGCCAGCTAAGGAGTGCTGCATCCCAACTACAAGGAAGTGCAGCAGGAGGGCCAGGAGACCTCCTTGGATGGATAAAGAGCTGCTGAGGAAAATTCAAAGGAAAAAAGAGGCTTATAAAAAATGGAAGCAAGAAGAGGCGGCCTGGGTAGAGTACAGGGATGTTGTCTGGGAAGCTAGGGACCAGGTTAGGAAGGCTAAGGCCCAGTTAGAATTAAACCTAGCCAGGGATGTTAAGGATAACAGAAAGGGATTCTACAGGTACGTAGCAAACCAAAAACAGACTAGGGACAAAATAGGCCCCCTGAGGAAGCTTTTGGGAGAACTAGCTACACAGGATTTGGAGAAGGCTGAGGTTCTGAATGACTTCTTTGCCTCAGTCTTCACTGGCAAAGGCTCTGACTGCACCACCCAGTTCTTAGAAGGTAGACGCAGGGACTGTGAGAATGAAGACCTTGGGCCCACTGTAGAAGAGGATCTGGTTTGAGACCATCTTCAAAATCTGAATGAGCACAAGTCCGTGGGACCTGATGGAATCCATCCACTGGTCCTGAAGGAGCTGGCGAATGAAGTTGCTAAGCCACTGGCCATCATATTTGAAAAATCATGGCAGTCGGGTGAAGTTCCTAATGACTGGAAAAAGGGAAATATAACCCCCATTTTCAAGAAGGGGAAAATGGAAGACCCAGGGAATTACAGACCAGTCAGTCTCACCTCTGTGCCTGGTAAAATCAAGGAGCATATTCTCCTGGAAGGCATGCTAAGGCACATGAAAAACAACAAGGTGCTTGGTGACAGCCAGCATGGCTTCACTAAGGGGAAATCCTGCCTGACCAATTTGGTGGCCTTCTATGATGGGGCTACAGAATTGATGGATAAGGGTAAAGCAGTTGATGTCATCTACCTGGACTTGTGCAAAGCGTTTGACACTGTCCCACACGACATCCTTCTCTCTAAATTGGAGAGATATCAATTTGATGTATGGACCACTCGGTGGATAAAGAACTGGCTGGATGGCCGCACACAAAGAGTTGTGGTCAATGGCTCAATGTCTGGCTGGAGACCGGTAACAAGTGGTGTCCCTCAGGGATCGGTGTTGGGACCGGTCTTGTTTAACATCTTCATCGCTGACATGGACAGTGGGATTGAGTGCGCCCTCAGCAAGTTTGCCGATGACACCAAGCTGTGTGGTCCGGTTGATATGCTGGAGGGAAGGGATGCCACCCAGAGGGACCTTGACACGCTTGTGAGGTGGGCTGATGCCAACTTTATGAAGTTCAGCCATGACAAGTGCAAGGTCCTACACCTGGGTCGGAGCAATCCCAGGCACAGCTACAGATTGGGCAAAGAAGAGATTCAGAGCGGCCCTGCGGAGAAGGACTTGGGGGTGCTGGTCGATGAGAAAATGAACATGAGCCGGCAGTGTGCGCTCGCAGCCCAGAAAGCCAACCGTATCCTGGGCTGCATCAAAAGGATTGTGACCAGCAGGTCGAAAGAGGCGATCCTGCTCCTCTACTCTGCTCTTGTGAGACCTCACCTGGAGTATTGTGTGCACTTCTGGTGTCCTCAACATAAAAAGGACATGGAACTGCTGGAACAAGTCCAGAGGAGGGCCACGAGGATGATCAGGGGACTGGAGCACCTCCCGTATGAAGACAGGCTGAGGAAGTTGGGGCTGTTCAGCCTGGAGAAGAGAAGGCTGCGTGGGGACCTAAAGCAGCCTTCCAGTATCTGAAGGGGGCCTATAGGGATGCTGGGAAGGGACTCTTCGTCAGGGACTGTAGTGACAGGACAAGGGGTAACGGGTTAAAACTTAAACAGGGGAAGTTTAGATTGGATATAAGGAGGAAATTCTTTCCTGTTAGGGTGGTGAGACACTGGAATCGGTTGCCCAGGGAGGTTGCGAGTGCTCCATCCCTGGTGGTGTTCAAGGCCAGGTTGGATGAAGCCTTGTGTGGGATGGTTTAGTGTGAGGTGTCCCTGTCCATGGCAGGGGGGTTGGAACTAGATGATCTTGAGATCCTTTCCAACCCTAACTATTCTATGATTCTATGATTCTATTTGACATGCTGGGCTCTGAGAGTGCAGGAAGGCAGCCAGCGGGGACCTTAGCATGGGGACCCATGTCACCACCCAGCCACACACTGATGTAGCTAAGCCCATCAGCGGTGCCAAGGAGAGTTCCTCTCTCCATTCCTTATTTTGGCTCTGCTCCACATCTTTTCTGCTTGACTAGAAATGGTGCTGGATGCCTCAATGGCACAGAGTAGCTCCAGTGATGTTGCAATGCAAATGGATGCTCACTTGTGTAGAAAGTGATTGCAGATGTGAAGTTAGAGCAGCTAAAGAGAGGCATTGCCCTGGGGTGGGGGTTAGACCCTGTTATACCACCCCGAAATCCTCTTGCCCATGCCCTCACTCTTTGAGAACATCACTGGAGTGCAGGGAAGCAGCTGGCTAACAGAGCAGCCAGCGGGGCCAGTGATGGTCCTGGTACACCAAAGGATGTCAGCATATCATTGGGTTTGAGTGCATTGCACAATGTACATGTCAAATTATCAACTGATTAAAAAGCACATGCTAGAGACAGCACAGAAGCTGGTGGACACAGTTTTCTACATTGGAAAGGCACAGCATGGTGGAGAAAAGCTCCCCATGACTGAGCAGTGTGTGCTTGAGCCCAAAACCCACCCATGTCCTGGGCTTCAACCCCAGCAGCATGAGCAACAGGTCAATAGAAGGGATTCTATTTAGGGGGCCTTATAAGGATGCTGGGGAGGGACTCTTCATTAGGGACTGTAGTGATAAGACAAGGGGTAAAGGGTTAAAATTTAAACAAGGGAAGTTCTTTACTGTAAGGGTGGTGAGGCACTGGAATGGGTTACCCAAAGAAGTTGTGAATGTTCCATCCCTGGCAGTGTTCAAGGCCAGGTTGGACAGAGCCTTGGGTGACGTGGTTTAGTGTGAGGTGTCCCTGCCCATGGCAGGGGGGTTGGAACTAGATGACCTTAAGGTCCTTTCGAACCCTAACTATTCTATGATTCTCCCACACCCCCACCCCCCCCACATCCCACCCCCCCCCGCAGTCCTGTGTCCAGCTCTGGGACCACAACACAAGAGGGAGGTGGAGCTGTTGGAGCAAGTCCAGAGGAGGCCACATAGATGCTCCAAGGGCTGGAGCACCTCTGCTCTGGAGACAGGCTGAGAGAGCTGGTCTTGTTCAGCCTAGAGAATAGAAGGCTCTGGGAGACTTTAGAGCAGCTTCCAGTATCTAAAGGGGACAACAAGAAATCCGGAGAGAGACTTTTTACAAGGGCCTGTAGGGATAGGACAGAGGGGGATGGCTTTAAACTGACAGGGGGGAGATATAGATTAGACATTAGGAATAAATTCTTTACTATGAGGGTGGTAAGACACTGGCACAGGTTGCCCAGAGAAGCTGTGGCTGCCCCATCCCTGGCAGTGTTCAAGGCCTGGTTGGATAGGGCTTGGAGCAACCTGGTCTAGTGGAAGGTGTTCCTGCCTGTGGCAAAGGGCTGGAACTAGATGAGGTTTAGGATCCCTTCCAACCCAAACCATGCTGTGATTCTACAAAAGGGAGCTGGGGCTTGGGACTGGACCCCACTGGGTGCCTGTTGGGTGCCACAATATGCTCGTGTCCCACCAAGTGGTAACACTCAAGGAATGAGCAGAGCCTGCAGCCAGGCCAGGGCTCAGGGGGGCACTGGGTGCACCACAGTTCCAGAAGAAGACCCTTCAAAGAGCAAGACCTGACACCTGGAGCAGCCGCATCAGGCTGGGTTTGGAGATGGCTGGTGGGGTCACGGCCAGGGCAGTAGGGGTTAGTGGGGAAGGATGTGCTCCCTGGCCTCCTGCAATACAGAGAAATCTCCAGGAAGCAAACTGGGTTTTTTCCCTGTGGAAAGCAGACCTCGATGCTCAGACATGCAAACCCCAGCTGAAGCAGCAGGGCTGCAATATGAGGCTGGGAAATGATACAGTCAATGGAGCTGCTCTAATGAGAAAAAGAACCAGACATCATATGGTGTTGATTTAGTGCTCAAATTTGAAGAATAGAGGAAAGAAAGGAAAATAACATCAAACAAACCTCAAACCCCCATGAGTTTATAAAGCTGTTTTGTGCAAACACACTGCTTTTGCCCTGAGAAGCAAGCAGTGCTCCTCCCACTGTGCAGGGCTGCAGTTAATCTGGGTTCAACAAACCAGAAAAGAAGTCCCCTGCTCTAATAAGAGCCAGCTCTAATAAGAGCCACCTCTTGCTGAGTCTTAGACATCTGAGATTTGTAAAATGATGGTGAAGATAAAGAAAATTAAAGCATTACTCAGGATGGCACCATTCAGCTTTTCCCCAACAACAGTTTTAATGATGTTTTTATAATTTGAGGCACCTGATCAGCTTCCAGAACTGCGGGCTGGCATCACCCTCAGAAACTTTTGAAGTCTTCCTGCTACTGTCTAAAAATTGTGTGGTTTGGATGCAGTGTGAGGTGCTCTTGCTGGGGGATGCTACAGACTGTGACCACCTTTCATATCCTATGGCTACAAAAACTAAACACCCCTTTGTTGTGGTTTAAACCGATCCACACAGCTCGTCCACTCACACCCCCCCCCCCCCGACCCTCCCCGCTCCCAGAGGGATGGGGAGGAGAATCAAGAGAATGTAACTCCCACAGGTTGAGATAAGAACAGCCCAGTAACTAAGGTATAACACAAATCACTACTGCTACCACCAATGATAATATTGATAAGAGAAAATAACAAGAGAATACAATACCACCGCCGAATGAGTTCGACCCCCCTGGAGAGAGAGTGTGCCCTTCCGGGTAACTCCCAGTTACCTCCCTGGGTATGACGTGCTGTGGTATGGAATACCTCTTTGGCTAGTTTGGGGCAGGTGTCCTGTCTCTGCTTCCTCCCAGCCTCCCCTCGTCCCCAGCAGAGCATGAGACTCACAAAGTCCTTGGCCAGAATAAACATTACTTAACAACAATTAAAAACAATCGGTGTTATCAGCTCTCTGCCCAGGCTGGAAGTCAAAACACAGAGCTTGCACCAGTTACTAAGAAGGAGCAAAATGGCTCCTGGTAAACCCAGGACACCCTTATAAGTAGTCCCAGGGCTGGTGTCTAAAGAAACAGTGAAAGGTCAGCCTGCTTGGGGAAAACACAGGAATTCATCTAAGACCATCCTGTGAACTGAAGCCAATTTAGACATCTGAACCATCAGTAGCATGAGGAGTTTGAATCACCCACACCGAATCTCCTCAGCAAAGGCAGAGGCGGACCTGTGTTTGAGGAAGATGTAATTAGAGGAGATCCCAGACCACTGACTCCATTACTTCAGCTGTGATTAATAGCAGCAGCGGCATGGAGCATCGCTAGGGAGGATGGATGCATGATCTCAGTCTGTCAGTGATTTCCCTCCACCAAGAGATGCTCTTGGTAGCTGAAAAGGGAATTTAAATTAATTGCCTCATCCACAAAACAGGTACCTCCAAAAAGCAGGTAGTTTCAACCTGTGCTGCCAATAGGAGCTGCAGAGCCCCATGGCTTGGGCCCAGAGTTGTACAGTCAAAGGAGCAATGCTGGGGATACAGCAGGTCTGGAGCTGTTGGGGTTATGGACACTGCATGTCTGTACCATGCCATCATCTGCGCTCTCCTACTATAACCACCACTTGATTTACTCCATAAATAGGCATTATGATGCTTAGTTAGCATACGAGATGCTCTGTCTGATATAGAATGCTCCAGTAATGTCACATTCATATGCTTAGGATTTTTTTTTAATTTACAGAATCACAGACTGGCTTGGGTTGGAAGGGACCTTAAAGCTCATCTAGTTCCAATCCCCTGCCACAGGCAGAGACATCTTCCACTAGACCAGGTTGCTCTAAACCCTGTCCGACCTGGCCTTGAACACTGCCAGGGATGGGGCAGCCACAGCTTCTCTGGGCAACCTGTGCCAGTGTCTCACCACCCTCACAGGGAAGAACTTCTTCCTAATGTCTAGTCTAAATCTCCCCTCTGTCAGCTTAAAATCATCCCCCTTGTCCTGTCACTACATGCCCTTGTAAATAATTACATAGCTGTGCTGTGTTTGTCACCCACCAACTCTTGGCTGAGACACCAGTGACCAGCTGCCATTCCACAGCTCCTGCTATTCTGTCAGTTGCTCTCGCTGCCCCTCCCAGCCCATGTGTGGCCGAGTGTACCTCCTGATGGGATTTTTTCTTTAATAACTAAATGAACACGCCAGCGGCAAATGCTACAGAGTCAGAAGACAGATAGCCTGTTCTTGCAGCTGGAGGAGACAAGTGATGAGGCCGAACTGGCTCCTCCTGTGAAATGCTGAAGATGGCAGCATGCACCAGCAAAATGGAAACTGCTGGCAGCAAACCTCCCTGCAAAGAAAACCATGAGTTTATAGGGTTTACTTGCTATAGGCCAGGAGCAAAAATAAACCCCAAAGCTCATAAACTCCAGTCTTATAAACCCTGAGAAAAGCCAGGTATGTGCATGTATATGCTTGTGGGGAAGAGCAGGGTTTGACACTGCTTAGTTATGTCCACAAAAGCCACATGTGCAGCTTGTGTTGATGTCCATTCTCCTACCTTGAAGAGAATATACTTTGGATATACTTTTTGCTCAGTGTATTTCATTGGGGTTGGAACTAGATGATCTTAAGGCTCTCTCCAATCCAAACCATTCTGTGATTCTGTGATTCAGCGATTCAGCCAACTCCCTGAGCCTTTGCTCTGGACCACACCATGGTGGCTCATGGTGACTCCAGCTGCTCCCTCCCTTGCACAAGCGTAGTGGGCAGAGATTTTGAGTGATGAAAGGGAGATGCAGGGAAAGCACCCTCCATCCCAGCAGGCAGTCACACAGCCACAGAGCCAAAGGTGCGTTCGCTGCAGCTTAGCAAGACAGCAAGGGTAATAAGTGATGCTTCTAGCCCCTAAAGCATCAGGGAGTCAATCAGGCACATAAGGAGCAGCATTTGGGCTGCGCCTGCCAAGCAGGAAATTGCCCTGCTGCAAAATTTGTGAAGAATATTGTTTAGGTTTCAAATTCTCTTCCCTCCCCCTACCCAGTGTTAAGTTCAAACCCAGGAGATATGCTTTGATAGATTTGCTTTGTCCATCATTTTTGAAAAATCATTGCAGTCAGGTAAAGTTCTGATGACTGGAAAAAGGGAAATATAAGCCCCATTTTCAAGAAGGGGAAAATGGATGACCCAGGGAACTACAGACCAGCCAGTCTCACCTCTGTGCCTGGCAAAATCTTGGAGCAGATTCTCCTGGAAGGCATGCTAAGGCACACAAATAACAACAAGGTGGTTGGTGACAGCCAGCATGGCTTCACTAAGGGGGAATCCTGCCTGATGAATTTGGTGGCCTTCTATGATGGGGCTATGGAACTGATGGACAGGGGCAGAGCAGTTGATGTCATCTACCTGGACTTTTGCAAAGTGTTTGACACTGTCCCGCATGAGATCCTTGTCTCTAAACTGGAGAGAAATCAACTTGATGGATGGACCACCCTGTGGATAAATAATTGGCTGCATGGCCACATGCAGAGAGTTGCGGTCAACAGCTCAATGTCCAGCTGGAGAACAGTAGCAAGTGGTGTCCCTCAGGGATTGGTGTTGGGACCAGTCTTGTTCAACATCTTTATCGGAGACACAGACAGTGGGATTGAGTGCACCTTCAGCAAGTTTGGTGATGACACCAAGCTGTGTGGTTCGGTTGATACGCTGGAGAGAAGGGATGCCATTCAGAGGGACCTTGACACGCTTAAGAGGTGGGCCAATGCCAACCACATGAAGTACAACAATGTGAAGTGCAAGGTCCTACACCTGGGTTGTGGCAATCCCAGGCACAGCTACAGGTTGGGCAGAGAAGTGATTCAGAGCAGCCCTGCAAGAAGGACTTGGAGGTGTTGGTCGACGAGAAACTGAACATGGGCCAGCTTCCATGTGCACTTGCAGCCCAGAAACCAACCATATCCTGTGCTGCATCAAAGGAAGCATGACCAGCAGGTTGAAGGAGCTGATCCTGCCTCTCTACTCTGCCCTCGTGAGACCCCACTTGGAGTACTGTGTGCATTTCTAGTGTCCTCAACATAAAAAGGACATGGAGATGTTGGAACAACTCCAGAGGAGGGCCACGAGGATGATCAAGGGGCTGGAACACCTCCTGTATGAAGACAGGCTGAGAAAGTTGGGGCTGTTCAGCTTGGAGAAGAGAAGGCTGCATGGAGACTTTATAGCAGCCATCCAGGATCTGAAGGGAGCCTACAAGGATGCTGGAGAGGGACTCTGCATTAGGGACTGTAGTGACAGGACAAGGGGTAACTGGTTCTAACTTAAACAGGGGAAGTTTAGATTGGATATAAGGAAGAAGTTCTTTACTGTGAGGGTGGTGAACTGGAACAGGTTGTCCAAAAGAAGTTGTGAATGTTCCATTCCTGCCGGTGTTCAAGACCAGGTTGGACAGAGCCTTAGGTGACATGGTTTAGTGTGAGGTGTCCCTGCCCATGGTGGGGGTGTTGGAACTAGATGGCCTTAAGGTCCTTTCCAACCCTAACCATTCTATGATTCTATGGGAAATGCTTAATTTCAGAAATAGTTGGTTTCATTTCTGACCTGTTTAAAGGCATGTTTGGAGTTTTAAAGCATAAAAAAAAAGGACAGAAATTAAGGCATCTTGGAGAATAGAAATGAAGAAAACAAAAAAATAATAGTAACTTCAAAGGCTTATTTTTAAATGAATAATGCACAAGAGCTGACACATTCATTTTTCTTTCTGTCATTGTCAGATGTCCTAATCCCAGGACACCAGAACAGAGTGGTCTCTCTGTTGATAAAGTCCTCTGAGACTCAGGAATCGGAGCCACCCAGCACTCCAATGAAAGCAGCAGCAAAGCTGTACAGAAGCTCAGTGTATGGAGAAAATCAAATGAGCATCATTCAAAGTGTGTCATGGCGGGATGTGACCAGGCACATGTCCAAATCCAGGCTCTTCTGAGTGCTGCAAAATCCTTTAGTATCCTGATTGCAGCAGCCCTGGGGCTCCTGAAATTCAGGAGACCTTGCAACTACCCCGCACTCAGCAATGAGTTTGAACTCCAAGAGGTTAAACACCAGCCAACAAAACCTCACCCTAAAATTCAAGTATAATCCATAGAGCAAGGATTCAGGGAGAGGAATTAAGCCCATGCAAAAGCTGTCTCTAACCAGCAGTTCCAACATGATCCCATGTGCCTGGGCTTCAAAAGAGCAGACTTTGGCCTCTTCAGGAGCCTGCTTAGTAAGGTTCCATGGGATATAGCCCTGGAGGGCAGGGGGGCCCAAGACTCTTGGTTGATATTCAAGGATCACCTACTACAAGCTCAGGAGTGCTGCATCCCAACTAGAAGGAAGTGCAGCAGGAGGGCCAGGAGACCTCCTTGGATGGATAAGGAGCTGCTGAGGAAAATTCAAAGGAAAAAAGAGGCTTATAAAAAATGGAAGCAAGAAGAGGCGGCCTGGGTAGAGTACAGGGATGTTGTCCGGGAAGCTAGGGACCAGGTTAGGAAGGCTAAGGACCAGTGAGAATTAAACTTAGCCAGGGATGTTAAGGATAACAGAAAGGGATTCTACAGGTACGTAGCAAACAAAAAACAGACTAGGGACAACACAGGCCCCCTGAGGAAGCTTTCGGGAGAACTAGCTACACAGGATTTGGAGAAGGCTGAGGTTCTGAATGACTTCTTCGCCTCGGTCTTCACTGGCAAAGGCTCTGACTCCACCACCCAGTTCTTAGAAGGTAGACGCAGGGACTGTGAGAATGAAGACCTTGGGCCCAATGTAGGAGAGGATCTGGTTTGAGACCATCTTCAAAATCTGAACGCACACAAGTCCGTGGGACCTGATAGAATCCATCCGCAGGTCCTGAAGGAGCTGGCGAATGAAGTTGCTAAGCCACTGGCCATCGTATTTGAAAAATCATGGCAGTCGGGTGAAGTTCCCGACGACTGGAAAAAGGGAAATATAACCCCCATTTTCAAGAAGGGGAAAATGGAAGACCCAGGGAATTACAGACCAGTCAGTCTCACCTCTGTGCCTGGTAAAATCAAGGAGCACATTCTCCTGGAAGGCATGCTAAGGCACATGAAAAACAACAAGGTGCTTGGTGACAGCCAGCATGGCTTCACTAAGGGGAAATCCTGCCTGACCAATTTGGTGGCCTTCTATGATGGGGCTACAGAATTGATGGATAAGGGTAAAGCAGTTGATGTCATCTACCTGGACTTGTGCAAAGCGTTTGACACTGTCCCACACGACATCCTTCTCTCTAAATTGGAGAGATATCAATTTGATGGATGGACCACTTGGTGGATAAAGAACTGGCTGGATGGCCGCACACAAAGAGTTGTGGTCAATGGCTCGATGTCCGGCTGGAGACCGGTAACGAGTGGTGTCCCTCAGGGATCGGTGTTGGGACCGGTCTTGTTCATCGCTTGTTCATCTTCATCGCTGACATGGACAGTGAGATTGAGTGCGCCCTCAGCAAGTTTGCCGATGACACCAAGCTGTGTGGTCCGGTTGATATGCTGGAGGGAAGGGATGCCACCCAGAGGGACCTTGACACGCTTGTGAGGTGGGCTGATGCCAACTTTATGAAGTTCAGCCATGACAAGTGCAAGGTCCTACACCTGGGTCGGAGCAATCCCAGGCACAGCTACAGATTGGGCAAAGAAGAGATTCAGAGCGGCCCTGCGGAGAAGGACTTGGGGGTGCTGGTCGATGAGAAAATGAACATGAGCCGGCAGTGTGCGCTCGCAGCCCAGAAAGCCAACCGTATCCTGGGCTGCATCAAAAGGATTGTGACCAGCAGGTCGAAAGAGGTGATCCTGCCCCTCTACTCTGCTCTTGTGAGACCTCACCTGGAGTATTGTGTGCACTTCTGGTGTCCTCAACATAAAAAGGACATGGAACTGCTGGAACAAGTCCAGAGGAGGGCCACGAGGATGATCAGGGGACTGGAGCACCTCCCGTATGAAGACAGGCTGAGGAAGTTGGGGCTGTTCAGCCTGGAGAAGAGAAGGCTGCGTGGGGACCTAAAGCAGCCTTCCAGTACCTGAAGGGGGCCTATAGGGGTGCTGGGGAGGGACTCTTCATCAGGGACTGTAGTGACAGGACAAGGGGTAACGGGTTCAGACTTAAACAGGGGAAGTTTAGATTGGATATAAGGAGGAAATTCTTTCCTGTTAGGGTGGTGAGGCACTGGAATAGGTTGCCCAGGGAGGTTGTGAGTGCTCCATCCCTGGTGGTGTTCAAGGCCAGGTTGGATGAAGCCTTGCGTGGCATGGTTTAGTGTGAGGTGTCCCTGCCTATGGCAGGGGGGTTGGAACTAGATGACCTTGAGGTCCTTTCCAACCCTAACTATTCTATAATTCTATGATTCATGAGGTCATTAAAAATGTTGTTCCAGGAGCCAGGACTGGATGTCCAACAAAGCTGTCCCCTGCCTTCACACACACAGCAAGTGCCAGAACAGGGCAGATTTCATGCTTAGCAGTGATTCAGTAGCTAATTGAACCTAAGGAAAGCCAGTTTGGCAATTCACAGCCCTAATTCATTGTGAGCTTTTGAAGGTAAGGGTGCTTCCTCTAGCCTAAGGATGCAGAACCACAACAGGCCAAGAGGATGCAGGATTTGACTTCTGTAAAACCAGGGATTTGCGGTAGGGAGAGCCATTGCGTAAGGAAAGCTGATGGGCAAAATGGCTCTTAATTACCAAAACTTTCAGTAGAGATGATTAGCACCTTCACCCCCTCCTGCCTTTGGGGAAAAAAAGCATTGGAGCTGCCACTTCCTGGCCTATCCTTCGTCAAGGAATGCTCCTTTTCCCATCCTAGGTCAAGTATCGGGCATTTATTTGGCACTACAACTGCCCTTAGCAATTGTGCAACACACAAGGATGGAGAAAGGGAGGAAGCTGGGCTAAAGAAATTGGAAGTAAATAAGTGGTTTCCTGCAAAGAGACACATGGCCCGAGGGCATGACAGAAACACCCCAGGAGACCTGAGCATCTCCTGCAGCCCAGGGCTGCTCAGCACCCACAGACTCCTGACAAACAGGGAGAAGAGGGAAATAAATGCTACACAGCTGGTAATTTCTCTGGTGTTGGCTGAGTGGCAGAGGATGAACCTATACTCCTAATTAATTGCAATTGGTTTTGGACAAAGTGGGAGTGAAGGAGAACAGCTTCTGCTCACTGGAGTGGGAAGCAAGAGCCTCTGGATGGAAATGTGGGTGCTGAAGGAGCTGCAGCTGTGGCTCCTCAGGCTCAAGTGATGCCAACCCTGGGGAAGGGGGTGAGAGACAGGAAGGAACTGGTACCTCTCTCCTTGGCCAGACGTGGGTGGCTGCAGGATGCTCTATGCGTTGTTCCCCAGGTATTGCTGGGGCTGCAGGATATCTGGAGAAGCTGCCAGGCCCCACGGGTGAGTGTGGGGTGTTGGATTGGGCCCTCCACCTCCATTTCATTTAATATTTTCTCCAAGAAAAGTTGTGTGTAGGTGCTGTCAAGGTTGTGAGGACATCATAACAATTTGGAGTGCAGCAGGAAAACTGGCTTAAGTTGCTCTCACCTGTTAAAAAGTTAAACCCAAGAGGTTATAGCGACCTATAACATTATGTGGGTGCTGGGTGAAGGGTTTGGATGGAAACAATACAGACAGCAAGCAGCCAGCTGGAGGGAGGGGAAGCTTCCCTGGGCAACCCATTGCAGTGCCTCACCACCCTCACAGTGAAGAACTTCTTCCTTATATCCAATCTAAACTTACCCTGTTTAAGTTAGAACAAGTTACCCCTTGCCTTATCACTACAGTCCTTGATGAAGAGTCCCTCTCCTGCATCCTGGTAGGCTCCCTTCAGATCCTGGATGGCTGCTATTAATGCAGAGGGTTAACCAATGTACAAGGGGGTTAGAGGAATTCGCAAGGAGAGAAAACATGCAGTCAGGATTAAACAATACCCCCTGAAAAGGGAAGATAGGGAAGGAATTTGCCCAGTGACTGAAAATTTCCTACAGCTAGGACTGCTAAGAGTGCCAATCTGATTTTAACACCCCTATTTTACCTGTTAGTAAATCGGATGGGTTATACCGGGTGGTACAGGACATACAGGCTGTTAACAAAATAACTGAGGATCCTTACCCAGTAGTAGCAAATTCACACACTTTGCTAACATGCTTAACATCAGAGCCAACTTGGTTTACTGTTCTAGATTTGAAGGATACTTTCTTTTGCCTCCCTCTCCATGAAGCCAGCCATAAAATCTTTGCATTTGAATGGGAAAGCCCTAAGAGTGGGTGAAAAATCCAGCTCATGTGGACAGTGTTGCCTCAGGGATTTAAGAACAGTCCCATCCTGTTTGGAGAACAACTTTCAAAAGACTTAGAGTCCTGGGAAGCCCCACCGGAAGATGGGAAGTTATTGCAGTACATAGATGACATCCTAATAGCTACCCAGACAGAAGAAGCTTGTGTGGCCTGGATGGTATGATGGTGTAGATTGTGGATCTACCATCATTGACTAATTGTTAAGCCTCTACATGCACTACAACAAGAATCTTCAGTGGACAAAGGAAGCCACTTGAGCCTTCCACCAATTAAAAAAACTCCATGATGTTGGCACCAGCCTTAGGACTCCCAGATGTGAGTAAACCATTCTTTCTTTTCTCCCATGAGAAACAAGGAATTGCCTTAGGAATACTAGCACAGGACTTGGGCCTGTACCGGCGAGCAGTTACTTATTTTTCTAAGCAATTGGACTCCGCAGCTGAAGGATGGCCTGGATGCCTCAGGGCAGTTGCAGCAGTTGTACTAAACATCCAAGATTCACCTTGGGCCAGAAAATGACTATGCTGGTGTCCCATACAGTGCCTGCAGTGCTGAAAGTGAAAGGCGGGCACTGGCTTTCCCCACAAAGGTTTCCGAAATATCAAGCCATCATGGAGGAGCAAGCTGATGTAGAGATAGTGGTAACTAACTTTGTCAACCCACCTTCTTTCCTCAGCAGAAACGAAGGAGAACCAGTACACCACGATTGCCTGGAGACTATTGAGGCCACATATTCCAGTCATCCGGATCTGAAAGATACCCCATTAGATGACGCGGAAACCTGGTTTACTGATGGGAGCAGCTATGTCGTCAGTGGAAAACGGCATGCTGGATATGCAGTTAGGCAATAGAATCTGGACCATTACCCATAAACACCTCTGCACAGAAGGTGGAACTGATTGCTCTGACTAGAGCTCTGGAACTGGCAAATGGGAAAAGCATAAAATATGCATTCAGAGTTGTGCATGCACATGTCACCATTTGGAAGGAGAGGACTGTTGAATTCACAAGGAAAAAAACATTAAACATGCACAAGAAATATTGAGACTGATGGAAGCAGTCCAACTACCTGAGAAGGTGGCAATTATGCACATAAAGGCACACCAGAAGGTGAGCTCAGAATTAGAGAAAGGAAATGAGCTGGCGGACAGAGAGGCAAAAGAAGCTGCAAAAGGTGAGATAACAATTGAAGGAGCTTTAATTCCTGATGGGAAAATTTCTCTGGAAGGTAAGCCAAACTATAATAAGGAAGATCAGAAATTGATTATAGATCAAGATGGAATATTTAATGAGGAAGGGTGGGCTAGTACACCACAGGGGAAGATAATTGTTCCCTCATCTTTGTTATGGTCCTTAGTAAAGAATGAACATTAAAAAAAAAACACACTGGGGAGTAGATGCCTTGTATAAATATTTGATAAGCAAAATTATGGCTAGAACTCTGTATGCTACTATTCAACAGGTAACTCACCAGTGTGATCTCTGCCTCCAAACAAACCCCAAAAGTAATCCTAAACCCCAAACGGGTCAAATTGGGAGGGGCAAGGGACCAGGACAACAGTGGCAGATCGACTTTACAGAACTGCCAAGAAAAGGGGGGTATAGATATTTGTTGGCATTAACGGATACCTTTTCAGATTGTCCAGAAGCCTTTCCAACTAGAACTGTGAAAGCCTGAGAAGAAACGCAATTGATACTAAGGACATATGCCTTGATACAGAACAAGGCATTTGTCATTTTGAAATCCATCCAGACATTACTCAAAGGACTGTACTTTTATAGATATTGTACTTGTATATATTGTATATATGTGTGTGCTTAAGAACTGCTTGTGCTTTTGCGAGGATAGATAATGATAATGAAATCGTGACTGTTAAGAATCATTCTAATTTTTGTATTTGTAATTTTACTAAGATCACTGGGTGTGACTTTACATATTCAGCACCAGCTGTATCCCACCAACTGATAAAATCCAATTACACAATGTACCACGAGCTATTACCTACCCCCATTGGAATGGACCTTACGTTGGTAAGACAATTAATAGAACATCCAGACCTGATAAGAGGGGTCCAGGAAAACAGAAAGAAAACTTTAATTACTGTCCATCATGACACGGAAGAAATAAGCAGAGTTCTACTAAGGGTAGGACAAGATACAAGCCACCACTGGTGAGATGTACTTTTCGGATGGTCACAAACTGCAACTGGTATACTGAATACGTTGTGTCACCCCACTGTCGTTCTTCTAATGTTAGTTAGTATTAGTTTTGTATTGTCTATTGAATTATTTGTTTGGAACTGGCGAATGTTACAACACATAATGATTTTGACCTCTCTATCAAATACACATGGTAAGGCACTGAGAGATACCTACTGCAGGAGTTGGTCAAAAGAGGAACTTGTCTGAAGAGTAAAAGAATTTACTCACTTTATAGAAAAGGGGGGACTGATGCAGAGGGCTGACCAAAGTACAGGGGGATCCAACTAATGTACAAGGGGGTTAGAGGAATTCGCTTGCTTAAACAAAAGTATTGTCTGTTGTAAATACCTATCATGCCTACTAAGCAGAACAAAGGCACTAACTACTGGTTCTATTGATAAGGAAAAGCAGACACCTGAGTCTATTGATAAGGGGGAGAAGCAGATGGTTTATGGCTGGGATACCGATCAAACCCTAAGGCCATGCGTGAAGACTAAAAGGTGAAAAGTTTAAGTGGAAGACTCATTTACTTCATCTTGAAGACCCTTACCCACAGGAGGAAGACTCATTTACTTCATCTTGAGACCCCTGCCCATGACCAGAGGGGGCACTGTGCAGGCGCAAAGGACCTTCTAGCTCATTATAATATGAAGCGGGGATAGATACTAAATATGTATAGGTGTATCGAGTAATCTAATGCATGTGTATACCTTAAGAGAATAAATGTAGAGGGGAAAACGACCCTGGGTGTGCATACTTTGGAGGAACTATCCCCATGCACCTCAGCGCTGAATAAAAAGCATACCTACTTTACAACTTTAACGAGTTGTGGAGTCAATCCCTGCATCACAGGGAGGCAATGTTCCTGGTTGCTCTAAGAGTCAGCCAAGGCTTCTCCCCGGGGAAGGGGCTCAGAGCACTCTGTAGCCAACTTTTAACAAGCATCTAGTATGATAAATGGTATATTTCAAGGACACTTCATAAAAAAAGGGGGAAAAAAAAGGCCCTTGAAAGCCTGCTCAGCACATGGGTGTGGTGTATCAAAGACAGACTCCAGTTCTGGTGAAATCTGAAGACCTTTATTTTGCATCTCGCATCCCTTTTCTAGTCTACTAAGTGCTAAGCAGTAACTTTCCACTCTCTTGCTTCCTTATCATCCCGATTTAGCAAAACTAGGAAGGGTTACAAATATTCACATTGTTTGGTCTGTCTTTGAGATGCACATCCTGCTTTATCTTGCAAACTGTCTGCTTTGTTTTGCTAACCGATCTTTACCCTTCATTGTTCTCTTTACAGTTCCCAAGGCTTAACCCCGACTAGGGCAATAGCACCTGGTGTTTTCACTGTTCCCAAGGTTTAAGCTGGACCAGGTCGATAACACCTGTATCCATTTCGTTAACTATTTCTGTCCCATCACCCACATCTCCCCCTTTTTGTTTTACTAAAAGACAGCTTTTATAGATTTATGATCTACTTTTGCCAAAGTTTCTATATTCTCCATTAACTATTGAAGCAAACAAGGCACACAGATTAGAATAGCTAAAAAGATTAACAAAATGATTAATCCAAACAAGGCATAGATTAGGATATCAAAAACACTAACAAAATGATTAAGATAAAGTAAAGCCATCCCTGTAATGCTCAAGCCAGAAAACACTTTGTTCAACCAGTTCAGTCCCTCATCTTCCTGAAGGTGTGCTGTCCTTGCTATTAAGTCCGGAATGCTTTTATGGATGATCTGATAAATTCGTGCAGCGCATACCAGCAAAATCTTCACACCCATTGTCTTGAGCTAACAATAAAAATTAACAGTCGTTCTGTTCTGTAGTGATGCGTGCCTCACAGAATCAACGTCTAAAAGCAACCCTGTTGTCCAGTTGATACAGGGTTAATGAAATGTACAATGTATATCAAAATCACTTTGTAAATCGATAGAACATGGATAGCTCTGTCATAAATAATATAGTAAAAGAATTTACTTACTTTATAGAAAAGGGGGGATTGATACAGGGTTAATGAAATGTACAAAGGAAAATACAGGGGATTGTATAAGAGAGTTAGAAGAATCCCTTGCTTAAACAAAAGTATTGTCTGCTGTAAACACCTATCATGCTTACCAATCGAACAAGGCACAGACTACTGATAAGAGGAGGAGACAGAGGCCTGATTCTACTGATAAGCAACTATTGACAAGGAAATGCAAATGTCTGGGTCTATTGATAAGGGGGAGAAGCTGATGATTTATGGATGAGGTACCGAGTAAACCCTAAAGCCATGAGCAAAGATTAAAAGGTGAAAAGTTTAAGAAGAGGAAGACTCATTTACTTCATCTTGAGGACCCCTGCCCACAGGAGGAAGACTCATTTACTTCATCTTGAGACCCCTGCCCATGACCAGAGGGGGCACTGCGCAGGCGCAAAGGACCTTCTAGCTCATTATAATACGAAGCGGGGACAGATACTAAATGTGTATAGGCGTATCAGTAATCTAATGTATATGTATGCCTTAAGGGAATAAATGTAAAGGAAAAACGACCCTGGGTGTGCATGCTTTGGAGGAACGATCCCCATGCACCTCAGCGCTGAATAAAGCATACCTACTTTACAACTTTAACGAGTTGTGGAGTCAATCCGCGTATCACAGTGGTACCCTTTCCAGGCTTAAATGTTCCCAGTCTATTACTAGTGGCTGGAAAGTCCAGTTGCGATATGCTCCCGCATGGATATGCTCTCCGTTGACTGGTTCTCCAAAAAGAGACCGGTTAACTTTGTACAGTTCTCACAGGTTATCTTGAAACCAGTGATGAATCAGCATCAATCTTCATTGGCAGCCATCGCTTGTATAAACAGATGGGTACATCATGTGGGGATCCATCAAGGTCCTCGTTTTGTGGAGACACAAGCATAGCCTCTTTCCCAAGTTATTAACTTAAAAAGACCTTCCCAGTTATGATTTTCCAAAGACTTTACCATTACCATAACAGGCTCTTTCCCTGGTATCGGATCTGAGCCTACACGGGTTAGTGCAGAAAAATGCCTAATCATTGGGGGGATATTCATGCCCGTGTGTAAATCAGAACTGGATAATGTTAAAAAATTTAAGACAAACAATGCTTTATTGATTCATGCATTTGGGGTCTCCCGTATCATTCCCCCTTTTTGTTTTGCTAGCATGTTTTTTACAATTTGGTGTGTCCGCTCTATCACTGCTTGACCTGTGCAATTAACATAACCACCCACTACTCCAGGCAGCATTATTTCAGTAAGATTAGTCTGATTTGAAGTCACTTGAACCTTTATAACATGTGGCATACCAGTGAATCCTACACACCATGTAACCGGTCAGAATAATGGGGGATTTAATAAATGTGCCCAGTATACTTGTCCATTACCCATGGTCACACATAATAGAACAGATATTAAAAAGATTTCTGTCATTGTCGTTTCTTTATGTTGTTGAGTTCTGGGGCTGTATACACTTCGCTGGCAGTTAGTATGGTCCTGTCGATAGTTGTACACAGCTGTATCCTTCACCCCATGTCAGCAAAGGCACTGGTCCTTTCCACTCGTTATCATGTAGGTTTTTGTATAGAACCAGTGGTTTGGGTAAGGAATCGTCCGTCAGATGTCACAAGCACTGTATTGCGGAAAGAGAATCAAAACTAAACAAAGTATTAAAGAATTTGGTACAAATTGCGGTTTTGCTAACTGTCTGTGTGGAGAAAATCCTTGCATTCCCCTTTTTTTGTTTTATATATCTACTATCAATACCTGCTTTAGATGACCCTACTTGAGCAGGGGATTTGGACTAGATAATATCCCCGACATATGCCAACCACAGGCTGCTGGGACTGCCCTTTTTCTCCTGGATGGCTCTGATAACAGAGGAGGTTGTTGTGGTTCAAACCCAGCCACAGAGCTCGTTCACTCACTCCCCCCCCCTTTTCCCCCTCTTTCTTTCCTTCCCCCCCTGCTGGGATGGGGAGGAGAACTGAGAGAATGTAACTCCCACGGGTTGAGATAAGAACAGCCCAGTAACTAAGGTATAACACAAATCACTACTGCTACCACCAATGATAATAATGATAAGAGCAAACAACAAGAGAAGATAATACAATACCACCGCCAAACGAGTTTGACCCCCCTGAAGAGAGCCCGTGCCCTTCCAGGTAACTCCCAGTTATCTCCCTGGGCATGATGGGCTGTGGTATGGAATACCTCTTTGGCTAGCTTGGGTCAGGTGTCCTGTCTGCTTCCTCCCAGCCTCCTCTCCTCCCTGGCAGAGCATGAGACTCACAAAGTCCTTAGTCAGGGCAAATATTACTTAGCAAAAACTAAAAACATCGGTGTTATCAGCTCTGTTCCCAGGCTAAAAGTCAAAACACAGCGCTGCACCAGCTACTAAGAAGGAGAAAAACTGACTGCTACTGCTAAACCCAGGACAGTATTCCATACCATTCACTTCATGCTCAGATCCCACATTTTCAATATACCATCTCTCTTATATACATCCACATACACACACAGAGAGAAAGAAATAATTTCTTAGTGCATGGACCAATCCCTATAATGCTGTCGAGTCCATTCGGTCCATGATGTCAAGTTCCATCCCTTGTAACAGTCTTTCAGGGCAGGAAAGGCTGTGTGCAGTGTTGGATTGTTGCCTGCTGATGCTGATCATTCCTTCACTGTAGAACTCCTCTGGTTCTATCAAAATTCATTCTTTGTTGGGATGATGGTTGGAGGGAAGTCAGGGCCAGTCGCTGGTGACCCGAAGACATCTAGTTGATGGGCTATAAAAGCATTACACAGCATACAATAAAGTTCATTGGCTGTTTTCCCCTAAAATCAAATCCCCTTGAGGTATACATTGGACTTCCCCATCTTCCCACATTACCCACCAAGTATATCCGGGTCCCTGAGCAAAAGCAATCCCACGAATGGGTTGGCCTTTACCTGAAGCAGGAATAACCCAGACTGTCTTCCCCAGCAAATTCTTCATGTGCACCACAGGAACTTTATCCCCTTGTACAGGATGTAAAAGTTTTGACTGGGCTGGGCCAGCTCTGTTGGCAGATCCTCTGGTGTTGACCAACCAGGGGGCCTTTGGTAAGTGTGTATCCCAATGCTTGAAAGCTCCCCCACCCATTGCTCTCAGTGTGGCTTTTAACAGCCCACCGTACCGGTTGATTTTCCCACAGGCTGGTGCATGGTAGGAAATGTGATATACCCATTCAATGCCATGCTCTTTGGCCCAAGTGTCTATAAGGTTATTCCGGAAATGAGTCCCATTTTCTGACTCATTTCTCTCTGGGGTGCTGTGTCACCACAAAATCTGTTTCTCAAGGCCCAGGATAGTGTTCCGGGCAGTGGCGTGGGGTACAGCATATGTTTCCAGCCATTTGGTGGTTGCTTTCACCATGGTAAGCACATGGCGCTTGCCTTGGCAGGTCAGTGGGAGTGTGATATAGTCAACCTGCCAGGCATCCCCATATTTATACTTCAGCCATCGCCCTCCATACCAAAGAGGCTTTAACCGTTTGGCTTGTTTAATTGAAGCACATTTCACACTCATGAATAACCTGGGCAATAGTGTCCATTGCTAAGTCCACCCCCCTGTCACGGGCCCATCTATATGTTGCATCTCTGCCCTGATAGCCTGAAGTGTCATGGGCCCACCGGGCCAAAAATAATTCACCTTTATGTTGCCAATCTAAGTCCATCTGAGCCACTTCAATCTTAACAGCTTTATCAACTTGGTTATTCTGGTGTTCCTCAGTGGCCTGACTCTTGGGTACATGGGCATATACATGGTGTACCTTCACCACCAGGTTCTGCACCCAGGAAGCAATATCTTGCCACAGTGCAGCAGCCCGGATGGGTTTACCTCTGCATTGTCAGTTGCTCTGCTTCCATTGCTGCAACCACCCCCACAGGGCATTTGCCACCATCCATGAGTCAGTATAGAGATAAAGTACTGGCCACTTTTCTCATTCAGCAATGACCAGGGCCAGCTGGATGGCTTTCACCTCTGCAAATTGACTCGATTCACCCTCTTCTTCAGCAGTTTCTGCAACTTGTAGTCAGAGACTCCATACAGCTGCCTTCCATCTCCGATGCTTTCCCACAATAAGGCAGGACCCAACAGTAAACAAGGCATATTGCTTTTAACTTTCTGACAGTTTATTATATGGTGGGGCCTCTTCAGCACACATCACCTCCTCCTCTGGTGACATTCCAAAATCTTTGCCCTCTGGCCAGTCCATGATGACTTCTAGAATGCCTGGACAACTGGGGTTTCCTATTAGAGCTCATTGTGTAATTAGTGCAGCCCACTTACTCCATGTAGCATCAGTCGCATGATGTGTAGAGGAGACCCTGCCTTTGAACATCCAGCCCAGCACGGGCAACCAGGGTGCCAGGAGGAGCTGTGCTTCAGTGCCAATCACTTCCGAAGCAGCTCAAACCCCTTCATAGGCTGCCAGTATCTCTTTCTCAGTTGGGGTATAGCTGGCCTCAGATCCTTTGTATCCCTGACTCCAAAACCCAGGACAGAGGCCATCTCTCACATCAAGGTTTGGCATGGCATGTGTCCCCACCACTCAGTGCCTGCTGAGTTGCAGCCAACAGCAGAGCTAAAGGTTCTTCTTGGTGCCAACCAAGAGGCCAACCCAGTCTTGCCTTTGACTGTGGTAGCGGGCATTTGGCCAACCTCAGTCCTTGCACCTTTTTGTCAATGCAGAGTTTCACCTGCTTCATCCAGTAACAAGTCGCTACTGTGGCAAAGCACATACAGATTTACATTAGCAGAGTAACTATTACAGGGTGCAGCAGCATGTTGAAGATGCTGATGGCAGTGAGGGACCAGACAAAGAAATTTCTTACCAGTGGAGTTCTCCCACCCTCCTTATTTGTTCCATTACCTGCTTTATAACATCACCATTGTATTAGAATCTTTCTAGCTTTTGCCTTAGCATTTTCTAGTAGCTGTTGCAGATTTGCATGCTCTAACATCTCTTTTACAAGTGACAAATCCATACAATACAAGGTGTAGTTTCGTATTAGCAACTGGCTAGTAAATACAGGTGCTTTTATACACAAAACCACAGCCTCTAATAATAGCTACTTTACAAGCACACGTATTCAAGCTGTTACTTTTCAGTTGCCCCCAAGTGATGTTTTGCAATCATTCATTTTTCTCTTTCTCTATCTTATTCCACTCAGTGTATTCACGGTCAGCTCCTGTAGCTGAGGCATTGGGTTCCTCCACTCATCTGTCCAGCTCATGGCAAGGCTTGACAAACTTTGCAGGCAACCACCATGGACCTGTAGGTAGGAGGACACAAATATACCCTCTCCCCTAGGTTATCAGTTCTTGAGAAGTAGACAGGTTAAAGTGATTCCTTAAAGCAGAAGCATTCTGATGAAAAAGGAATGTGAAGCAGCTGCAGAAGTAAACTGTACATTTTTAACAGTCACAGAATCACATTTTGGGCAAGAAAGGGTTAATGCAAAAGTGTGGTTGCTGTCAGGTGTATATGGTCGCTGCTGAAGCAGGCAGGCAGCTGTAGCTGCTGCGGACTAGGTAGGCATTTGTAGCTGCTGCCGAGCAGGCCGCTGTTTGTAGCCGTGCAAAGCAGGGTGAACAACTTTGGAAAAAAAAAAAAACAAAAAACAAACAAACAAAAAAAACCAAACAAGAAACAAAAAACAAACCTCTCCATCTATTCAAGTATTGAGGCAGTTTGTAGAGACACCACAGACAAAGCCTAAAGAGCACCTGCAACAGAGTGGGTGCATCGTAGAAGCCTTGCTTAGTGTGTTTAAAGTAACCTGGGGGTGAATCACAGAATCCCAAGGGTTGGAAGGGACCTCAAAAGATCATCTAGTCCAACCCCCCTGCAAGAGCAGGGTAACCTACAGTACATCACACAGGAACTTGTCCAGGCGGGCCTTGAATATCTCCAGTGTAGGAGACTCCACAACCCCCCTGGGCAACCTGTTCCAGTGCTCTGTCACTCTTACAGTAAAGAAGTTCTTCCTGATGTTAACGTGGAACTTCCTATGCTCCAGTTTACACCCATTGCCCCTTGTCCTATCACTGGATATCACTGAAAAAAGCCTAGCTCCATCATCCTGACACCCACCCTTTACATATTTGTAAACATTGATGAGGTCACCCCTCAGTCTCCTCTTCTCCAAGCTAAAGAGACCCAGCTCCCTCAGCCTCTCCTCATAAGGGAGATGTTCCACTCCCTTAATCATCTTTGTGGCTCTGCGCTGGACTCCTTCAAGCAATTCCCTGTCCTTCTTGAACAGAGGGGCCCAGAACTGGACTCAATATTCCAGATGCGGCCTCACCAAGGCTGAATAGAGGGGGAGGAGAACCTCTCTTGACCTACTAACCACACCCTTTCTAATGCACCCTAAGATGCCATTTGCCTTCTTGGCCGCAAGAGCACATTGCTGGCTCATGGTCATCCTCCTATCCACCAGGACCCCCAGGTCCCTTTCCCCTTCGCTACTTTCCAGCAGGTCACCCCCCAACCTGTACTGGTACATGGGGTTGTTCTTCCCCAGATGCAAGACTCTACACTTGCCCTTGTTAAATTTCATCAAGTTTCTCCCCGCCCAACTCTCCAGCCTGTCCAGGTCTCGCTGAATGGCAGCACAGCCTTCTGGTGTGTCAGCCACTCCTCCCAGTTTTGTGTCATCAGCGAACTTGCTGAGGGTGCTCTCAGTTCCCTCATCCAGGTCATTGATGAAAATATTAAACAGCACCGGTCCCAGCACCGACCCCTGAGGGACTCCACTAGTCACAGACCTCCAGCTAGATTCTGCGCCATTGACCACAACTCTCTGCCTTCTTCCTTTCAACCAGTTCGTTTGCTGTATCCTTACACTTTTTTTTCTTCTTTCTCTGCCACCCTGATGCGGCTTGGGTGACAGCTGATAAAGCTTGTGGTTGCACTACCCCTCCATTTTTCAGTTAGCAGTTCTTGTTTCTACCCATCTATCTGTTCCTCCAAGTCTTGGATTCACCCCCAGGTTACTTTAACCACACTAAGCAAGTCTCCTACCATGTGCCCAGCGTGTTGCAGGTGCTCTTTAAGCTTTGTTTGTGGTGTCTCTACTTCGATAGATCGAGAGGTTTGGGTTTTTTTGGGTTTTTTTTTTTTTGTTTTTTTTGGTTTTTTTTTTTTTTTTGTGTGTGTGTATGTGTGTGTGTGTGCTTGTTTGGGGGGTTTTGTTAGTGGTTTTTTTTTTTTCTTCTTCACTCCTCGGCTCCGGTGTCCATCCTGGCCATTACACCAGTGGAGCGCCGGGTGCCGAATTGGAGGGCAGCTTCTTTTGAACATGGGTACCGAACTCTTATCAAATGACTTTTTTTTTTTTCCCCAAAGTCTCTCACCCTGCTCTGCAGAGCTACAAATGCTGGCCTGCCTGCTCGGCAGCCGCTATAAATGCCTGCCTGCTCAGCAGCAGCCATAAATACCTGACAGCAACCTCACTTTTGCATTAACCCTTTCTTCCCCGAAATGTTAATCTGCTACCCGTTAAAAACTTTTACTCGAACCCGACAACAAAAAATACACAGAACACCGTGTGCCCTCAACACGCACACACGCATGGGATCCCACAAGCACACTCCACAAGAATACAATATTTGAAACACAAAATCCAGACAATCATTACTCCCACTACACGACCCCACGTACAGAACGTGGCGCAAGGACCCTGTGAAGACTATCAGGAAACCAGCTCCGAGAAGCATCATCGCAGTGCGAGGTGGCAGGCTCAACCTTAGTGGGCGTCCCTGCAGAGGCTCTGCCTCCCCCACATCGCATGAGGTTTGGACTTTTATACTGACCAAAATGCACACTCATTCCGACATCGGTGGCCAGCCTACGTCGGAAGAAGTGGCCAGCAATATCTATAAAGGTCTCCAAGGGTCAATAGAAACATGAACATACTTATATTTGCCAACTTCTAGTACATGAGTATCACAGAGAGACCGTATCAAATGAGTTGTATATGGGGTCCCAAGTCCACGGTCCGCCACGGTCTGCCCGATATCCCCGATAAGAGCATACGAGAGACCTTCCCACCGCGAGTCTTGATCCGGCACATACACCACCGGGAAAGCACACAATACATCTGCATCCCCCACCCGTCTCTCTTCTCCCTTTACAGCTGCCCATTTATCATGAGGAT
Source organism: Lathamus discolor (assembly GCF_037157495.1). Lineage (NCBI taxonomy): Eukaryota > Metazoa > Chordata > Aves > Psittaciformes > Psittacidae > Lathamus > Lathamus discolor. Next base: position 25,298,465 of record NC_088908.1, read on the forward strand.
CTGGGGAATACAAATCAGGCTCCTTTTCCGCATCAATAGGCTCTGGGTCAAAAGGACTATCCAGGTCAGTATCAGAATTATCAGGCGTCGGAACCTCAAGAGCAGCAACAGCAGTCTGATGAACATGCACAGGCTCCTTGTCGGTGTCATTAGGATCGTTTTCATCCCCGTCCTCAGTCTTCGCAGCCGCGGCGGCGACCAGCGAAGGTTCGGGGGGGGAACTGGGCTCCACGATCTCATTTTTTGACTTTAACGTCTCTAAAATCGTTCTCCAAATGACTAACAAATTTTTCGCAGTGTCATCTCCTCGTTGTTGCATCTCACAATTTAACTCCTGCCCTATTCCACAAAGAGACCTCACATACGGTGGACTCATCAGTCTCTGGATAAGGCGTCTTCGACCGTTTCAACATTACATTTAAGTCTGTCTCTTTAAAGGTTACTCCCTTCTTAAGAAGGACTGAAAACATCCGTAAAATGGAGGTTTCCTCCTTAGTAATATTCCCCCCCCCCATAGTCCCGTTCCCGGCTGCTCACCTTTTCCAGGTGATCGTTATGTCCGGACCTCTTCGGTGCTCCCCCACCGGCCTCCTCACCTCTCCCAGGTGATAGGTTCCTGTCCGGACGATTTTGGTGCTCCCCCACCAGCCTCCTCACCTCTCCCAGGTGATAGGTTCCTGTCCGGACGACTTTGGTGCTCCCCCACCGGACTCTTCTGAGTTCAGCCGAGCTACGCCACCGGTCACCGACTCCGACGAATTAGTCCGAGTTCCTCGGGTTCAGGCGCCATTTGTGGTGTATCAAAGACAGACTCCAGTTCTGGTGAAATCTGAAGACCTTTATTTTGCATCTCGCATCCCTTTTCTAGTCTACTAAGTGCTAAGCAGTAACTTTCCACTCTCTTGCTTCCTTATCATCCCGATTTAGCAAAACTAGGAAGGGTTACAAATATTCACAGTTTGGTCTGTCTTTGAGATGCACATCCTGCTTTATCTTGCAAACTGTCTGCTTTGTTTTGCTAACCGATCTTTACCCTTCATTGTTCTCTTTACAGTTCCCAAGGCTTAACCCCGACTAGGGCAATAGCACCTGGTGTTTTCTTCACAGTTCCCAAGGCTTAAGCTGGACCAGGTCGATAACGCCTGTATCCATTTCGTTAACTATTTCTATCCCATCACCCACACATGGAGTTGTGTTGGAGACATTTACACAGATGATGAATCCTTTTCTCCTTTTCTTGTGTGGATGAAATGCTTCAAGGACAGTTGGGGAGACAAAGATGAGTCTGTACGTCTGCACCAGCCTGCACATGGGGTTATTGTATCAATCTTCTGCCAAATCAGATGTGGGAATCATCCCTTCTGAAATGCAACTTGTTCCGTAGAAAAAACCCTAATTTTAACATATTCTAATTAGGGAAGGGGGGGGGGGGGATTCTCGATTAAGCCCTGGCTGTGCCCAGTGCGGTACAAAAATTAAAGTAAGAAGTTGAGCTCGCATCTTGCAATTGAAATACAAGAGAGAAGCCAGGGGAAGGATGCTCTGGCTGTGCTTGGAGGGATGTGCTGAAATGGGGTGAGGCAGCTGAACCCTTCATCACCTCACCATGCGGGCCCAGGGAGAAAGGAAGTGCTGCCGAACAATGAGCTCAAGTAAGCTGCTGAACAAAAGCAAGGGCTTAACTCAGTAAATATTGAGACAAAGAGGCACAAAAGTACAGTGTAGTCAGTTCTAAGTAACGTTAAGTTTGATGGCTTTGTAATGGAAAATAACTGCCGTGCTTGAAGGTAGTTGACATACTTTCAGGTCCTTAGGACCTTAGTGCAAAGAAAAGTGTATGAAAAGCAGAATAGAAAAACTGGACCTGGGGATGAGGAGTATCTGGGACTAGCAGATGTCCAGGATGGGAGAAGTTAAACTAACTGATAAGTAGAAGGACAGGATGATTGCTATGTCTGTAATGTTAATTAAGCTGGTGCTTCAAAGACTGCCAGAAGTTATGAAGATTGTTGGAAGAAGTAAATGACCCTTAAAGACCACCATCACATTTTTGTATGCATGTGGGAAACTTTCTGGAAAATGATGTAATTCATGTGTAGCCTCATATATAAGGATGGCCTGTATAGCAATACGGGGACACACGTTAGGAGGAGCTATGCCCTGTGTCTCCCGGCGCTGCAATAAAGAATACCTGCTTGTCAACTTGAAACTGTTGGCGAATTTGTTCCTGGAGTTTTCTCCGAATCAATATCAACTGGAGATGAAGCTCCCACCAGCCAAGACAGCACCTCAGGGGCTGTAGCCCATGGTTCCCCTCGTGTGGATGCCCAGGTCTTAGCTGGGGGGCTTGTCCATGATGCACCCAGTCCATCTTCCTCATGGGAAATGTGCCCTCTGCATCCAGCACGTGCACAAGAAGGTCCTGCAACAGCACCCTGAGAAGCCAGACTCACCCTCAGCCATAGAGCAAGGGCACATCATGGCCTAGAGGCTGGGGTTTTGGCACAGGGACAGAAGGGAAGAAAATGGCTTTTTAAAACACCTGTGTCTGAGGAATGTGGTGCAGCAATGGGTGCCTTCTCAGCTCTCATCCGAGGGGTGTTTTCCTTCCAGCTTGCCTTTCCATCTATGCAGCATTCAGTGACTGCACAAATACCATTGTTAGCGTAAGAAGCGTAAGAATAAACACATAACCACCGGAATGGTTATATGAGGTGCTTTATTGCAGCGCTGGGAAACCAGGGGCACTCGCCCAAATCTGGCTTCGACCTCGTCACATCACGTTCGCAACTTATACACTAAAAATTTGGTCACTAATACATACTCAACACGGATTACATCATTAACTAATACATATGCATCAAGGATTACCACATCAGTCTATTACGACATCAGCCTCTTCTGCGCTTGTGCAGCCCCTTCTGGTGGTCGCATTGATGAAGTAAGGAGTCTTCCTCAGATGAAGTAAGAAGTCTTCCTCGCTCTGTCCTTTTCACCTTTCTGTTCTTTGGATATATCCCAACCATTGTGTGGATGCCAGCATTTTCTTATTCTCACTTGACTACCCTGGTGTGTCCATTAATTTCTGCTTCGATAGACTTTCACAATACTTTCTTAAATCCACCCATATGCCCTGCACCATATGTGATTATGTTAGCTCTTGTTAACACTGGTTACTGAATAACTATGGTACAAAACTACAAACAATACTGCAAAATTACAGTATTTCCAAAACCACACTATTGATTTATAAATTTTTCAAATATAATAATTTCTAATATTTAGTTATCGTAAAAATTTCGCCCCTTTCTCTAACACCATATCCCTTCTGGGACTTTGGGAAAGTTTCCTTTTTATTTTCACTTGCCTTTACAAATTGGGTTTTGGTTCCAAGAGCATGCAGCAGAGCCCTGTGCTTGGGCACATGGCTGTGACCCAGCCTGCAGGGAAACACAGCATCTGGCCACATACAGATACAGGAACCAACCAGAAATATAAATAATAAATTATTACTAAATAATGCATTTTCCCTCTCTTCTTGTGCTTGCTCCGTGCTCAATTACCAAGCAATTTGGAGCTCTTTGGAACATAGGTGGCCTCATGTAACAAACAGGGCCTTGAGCAACCTGGTCTAGTGGAAGGTGTCCCTGCCCATGGCAGGGGGGTTGGAACCAAATGATCTTAAGGTCCTTTCTAACCCAAACCATTCTATAATTGTATTGATACGTGGATTGACTCCACAACTCGTTAAAGTTGTAAAGTAGGTATGCTTTTTATTCAGCGCTGAGGTGCATGGGGATAGTTCCTCAAAGTATGCACACCCAGGGTCGTTTTTCCCTCTACATTTATTCTCTTAAGGTATACATATGCATTAGATTACTTGATACGCCTATACATATTTAGTATCTGTCCCCGCTTCATATTATAATGAGCTAGAAGGTCCTTTGCGCCTGCACAGTGCCCCCTCTGGTCATGGGCAGGGATCTCAAGATGAAGTAAACGAGTCTTCCTCCTGTGGGCAGGGGTCTTCAAGATGAAGTAAATGAGTCTTCCTCTTCTTAAACTTTTCACCTTTTAATCTTCACACATAGCCTTAGGGTTTGGTCAGTGTCCCAGCCATAAACCATCTGCTTCTCCCCCTTATCAATAGACTCAGGTGTCTGCTTTTTCTTATCAATAGTTGCTTATCAATAGAACCAGACCTCTGCTTTTCCCCTTATCAGTAGTTCTGATAAGTTCTGATAAGTTTTGTTCTGCTTAGGAGGCATGATAGGTGTTTACAAAAGATAATACTTCTGTTTAAGCAAACGAATTCCTCTAACCCCCTTGTACATTGGTTAACCCTCTGCATCAGTATGATTTGGATTTTTATTAACTGCCCAAAATGTTATTCCCTTGCAACTTATCTCCCTGTGTGCCTGTCCCCCTGCAGCAGCCCTGCAGTATCCCCAGAGTGCTGGGTTACAGCATCTCCTCCTTGGGGGGCTGCAGGGTGGCTGGAGCACCCCTGGGTGCTGTTGGAGAACCAGTCACGGGGATGGCAGTGAGGTTGGAGCGTGACAGGAAGAGGAGATGGGGATGCCCAGCCAACTGCAATGTATGAGCATGCAGCCAACACCCTCTCTAAGGCAGCTTACAAAAGCCATTTGCAATATTAATGCTGATAACCCTCTCATCTAGGGCTGCGCTTTACAGGGCAGAGCCTGTCCTGCTAAGCCCATTCAGATGCCCACCACTGGGCCTCAGAATTTTGCTCCAAAAGGCAGAAACAATATTTTTATATTCTGTGATTTTTCCCAGCGGATTTGATTCCTCTGCTTTCCCAGCCAGAATTTCCAGGAGAAAGGAAGTCTCCTTCCCAGTGAGAGTAATCAAGCATCTCACCAGCAAAGGCACAAAATGGCCATTCACACACTCAGCACATGGTACCAACTACACATGAACTGCCTGTCCTGCTCCCTTGATTCGGAGAAATATCCAGGAACTCGCTAACAAACTTTAAGTTGACAAGCAGGTATTCTTTATTGCGGCGCCGAGAGACACGGGAGATAGCCCCACCTAGCGTGTGTCTCCGAATTGCTAAACAAGCCGTCCTTATTATAGTCACTAAACATACATATTCATTACGTACATACATGCATATTCATGAGGCTACTTATGTATTACATCATTCTTCTAGAAAGTTTCCCCGCATGCGTACAAAAATGTGGTGGTCTCTGAGGGTCGTTTACTTCTTCCAATAATCTTCATCACTTCTGGCAGCCTTTGAAGCACATACAGTAGATAATGCTTACACCAGCTTAATTGGTTCAATAACACTGCAGACATAATCATCCTGTCCTTCTACTTATCAGTTAGTTTAGCTGCAGCCCATCCTGGACATCTGCTAGTTCCAGATACTCTTTATCTACACATCCTGTTTTTCTTACACTTATTTTTGTACTAAGGTCATAAAACTATGCCAACTACAATGGTTTATCTCATACAAGAATTCTCATTATGTTTGCTAGCTGCACTCTACTATTTTTTTCTCTGTGAAACATGTACCTCAGTTATTTTCCATTGCTACTGTTACAAAGCCATCAAATTTAACATTACTTAGAACTGATTCTACTTATTTACAAAGGTTTATATTTCATTTTGTGATTTTGTACCTCCTTGTCTCAGCCTCCAGCCACACACCCATTGCCCATCTTAAGGGCTTCGGTACAACACATCAGAAGTGAGAAGCAGCCATTCACCCCCCATGGGGTGATTCACCCGTGTCCACATACAGAAACTGTCACTCTCTGAAACAGCACGGTCCAGCTCAGGACCAAATTTAACTCTTAAAACTCAGTACCAGGGGACCAGGAAAGGCAGGAATTTGCACTGCAGTCGCTAATGCCAAAATCATCATGTGCCAAGTCATAGAATCATAGAATAGTTAGGGTTGGAAAGGACCTTAAGATCATCTACTTCCAACCCCCCTGCCATGGGCAGGGACACCTCACACTAAACCATATTACCCAAGGCTCTGTCCAACCTGGCCTTGAACACTGCCAGGGATGGAACATTCACAACTTCCTTTGGCAACCCATTCCAATGCCTCACCACCCTCACAGTAAAGAACTTCTTCCTTATATCTAACCTAAACTTCCCCTGTTTAAGTTTGAAGCCATTACCCTTTGTCCTGTCACTACAGTCCCTGATGAAGAGTCCCTCCCCAGCATCAAATGATAACAAATGCCATGCTTCTCTTTGGAGAAGGACAGTGTCTCAAGCTAATGCCTCCCCAAGGAGAACTTCACCACCATGATGAGGGCAAATATTTTCTTGGTAATATGTGCATGGATATGTGTCCAGGCTAAGAAGCAACATTTGTAGGTAGCTATCCTGCCAGAGGAACCAGTGGTGAGCAGGAATAGTTTCCAGTAGCTTCATAATTTCCAGTGGTTTCATAGTTTCCAACATGAAACCTGCCCCACCTAGCTCCAAATATCAACAGATACATGGCTCAAATGCAGCATTGATTTCAGCCATGGGTGACATGCTCTTAAGCAGCTGCTTCTTTACAGGGGAATCTATAAAAGAGAGACAGAAGAGGCTGGAAGAAGACAGCACTAAGGAGATGTCTGTGATTCAGGAGAATTCAGGAGACCTGAAAGCAAAATACAGCTGCAGCTTAGAGGCTACAACAGAAAATTTAGGTCAATAAATGTATTGAGTGAAAGCAACCTCAACACTGATCAAAAGTACAGAGAAAGCATCAGGGAGATGGGCAAATAACAGAAACTTTAATTCAGGATCCTACCTGCCAGTGTAATAAATATTAATGGAATAAGTTGGAGAAAGGAGGAGCTTCACTGGAAAAGCAATAGCAAAAACATTGAGATTGATTTTCCATCAAACAAAGTAAAGCACTTGAGAGCTGAGAAGCAAAATCTGATTTTAGAAGGGTGATAAGCAGGATAAATGGACTTCCAAAGAACAAATAAAGCTTTTGAGTTCACTTTGCCGAGGTGAGCAGCTCTAGAGAAGACATCTTCAACACCAGAGCATAGAAAAAACACAGCATCCAGGAATCTCCACCTTGAACGGCAAAAACCACCCAGGGAAACCCAACTCCTTGTCAGGACTTGCCCAGGAGCCAGCAGCTGAGCTGAGGCAAGCAGCTGACTCATAGGGGGCGGTGCCAAAAGGGACGGTACCACCCCTGAGCAGGTAATACAGCGCCCGTGGGGTTAGTGTGTAGGATGTGGTTTGGTAGGGTTTTTTTTTTTGTGTGGGTAGATGGGTTGGGAGAGTCTAGTCACTTGGCAGGCTTCAGAGGTAAGTTCAGTTAGCGGTCATTGTGAAAGTGCTCTGAGATGGCATTTTCTCAATAGAAAGCAAACTAAGTTCCTCTGTTGGCCAGGGAGGACATGGCAACTCAGACAGAGTTCCTTTATAAACATGTAGTTGTTCAGGTATCTAGCTGTAGTGAATGCCAGAGACTATTGGTGGTGTTAGATGGTGACTATGTAAGATGTTAGCAGGTTGATGATTTGCTCTGCGTGGTGGCAGAGCTATAGGAAGAGGTGGGATGGCTAAGGAGCATAAGAGAATCTGAGGAAGAGGTTGACTGGTGGACTTGTACTCTACCATCCCTGAGAGTAGCAAGCCACCTGAAGCAAAAGAACTTCAGGATCCCATACTTTCTTGCCATCTGGCAGATGGAAGGAACCTAGGGGACAGAGGAGGTTGGAAGTGGGTTACTCCTTGGAGTAGATGGTGTATTACCCCCCAGCTTATGTCACCTTCTCAAGTATCCGTTTACAATGGATTTGAGGCCCTGATACTTCAGGATCAGGAAAATGAGCAAGATGATGATAAGGGATCATCCAGGTTAGAAGAGTTCCCACAGAAAAGTCAGAGAACACCTGATTTTTATGACCAGCTGTACTAGAAAAAAAGAGTGGTGGTGATTGGTGACTCCACCCTAAGGGGAGCAGAGTGTCCCATATGTCGGCCTGACTGGACTCTCAGAGAAGTCTGCTGCCTCTCTGGGGCCAGGGTAAGGGACTTGACCAGGAAATTCACTTGTCTGGTAGGGCCCTGAGACTATTGTCCTTTATTAGTCTTCCAGGTGGGCAATAAAGAAATTTTTTCAAGAAGCCTGAGGGAAATCAGGAAGGACTTGAGGGTGTTGGGGCAACTGGTTCAGGGTTTGGGAGCCCAAGCAGTGTTCTTATCTTTCCTGTCAGTTGCAAACAGTGTCAATAGTAACATCAGAAAAGTCTCATTAATTAATTCTTGGCTCCGTGACTGGTGTCAGCACCAGAATTTTGGGGGTTTTGACCATGGGTCAGTTTATACAACCTGTTGGTGGCAGATGGGGGTACACCTGTCCCAAAGGGGGGAAAAGATTCTAGCCCAGGAGCTAGCAGAGCTTATAGAGAGGGCTTTAAACTAGGTTTCAAGGGGTAAGGGGATAACACCAGGCTCGTTAGACATGAGCTATGGGATAGCATGCCACTGTTGGCATCCAGATCCACAGGCCAACTTAAATGCATTTATACTAATGCCTGCATCATGGGCAACAAACAGGAGGAGCTGGAAGCCATTGTGCATCAGGGAAATCATGACATAATTGCCATCACAGAAATGTGGTGCATTTTTGTGATTTGCATTACTGGAGTGCTGCAGTGGATAGGCAAGGAAAAAGAGGTGGTGGGGTTGCATTGTATGTCAGGGAGCGTATTGACTGCTTTGAACTCAATGTTGTGAGTGAGAAGGTTGAATAGCTGTAGGTGAAGATCAGGGGAAGGCCAGCCAAGCAGATATCCTGGGAGGAGTCTGTTCTAGACCACCCAGACAGGATGAAGCTAGAGATGAAGTGTTCTTCAAACAACAGGTAAAAGTTTCATGATTGTTTGTCCTTGTCCTCATGGGGGGACTTCAACCTACTAGATGTCTGCTGGAAGTACAACACAGCAGAGAAGAAACAGTCCAGGAGGTTCTTGGAGGGTGTGGTTAGTGAGCCAACTAGGGGAGATGCCTGGCTAGATTTGCTGTTCACAAACAGAGAAGGACAGGTGGATGGTTGGAGGCTGGCTTGGGCAAAGTGATCACAAAATGATTTGAATTTTCAATCCTTGGAGAAGTCAGGAAGAAGGTCAGCAAGACCTCCACCTTAGACTTCCGGAGGGCTGACTTTGGCCTGTTCAAGATGCTGGTTGGCAGAATTCCTTGGGAAATGTTATTGAAGGACACAAAAGCCCAAGAAGGCTGGACACTCTTCAAGAATGAAATCCTTAAGGTGCAGGAGCAGGCAGTCCCTATGTGCCAAAAATCAAACCAGTGGGGAAGAGACCAGTCTGGCTGAACAAGGAGATAGTGCTAGAACTCGGGGGGGGGGGGGGGGGAAGAACTTATCACCCGTGGAAGAAGGGACAGTCACCCCACGTGAAATACAAGGGTGTTGTTAGGTTATGTAGAGAGAAACTTAGAAAGGCAAAGGCGCAGATGGAACTATATCTGGCCACTGCCATAGAAATAATAAAAAGTACTTTTTCAAACCTACTAGTAATAAAAAGAGGGCCAAGGAGAGCATTCATCCTCTGCTGGATACTAGGGGAAACCTAGTGAATGAGGATGAGGAAAAGGCTGAGGTACTTAATGCTGCTTTTGCTTCAGTCATTACTAGTCACACCAGCCATCCTCGGGGTACTCAGTGCCCTGAGTTGGATGGCAGAGATGGGGAGCTGATTGAAGTCCCCATAATTCAGGGAGAAATGGTTAGAGACCTCCTGCTCCACTTAGACATATACAAGTCTATGGGTCTGGATGGGTTACACCCAAGAGTGCTGAAGGAGCTTGATAAGCCACTCTCCACCATCTATCAGCAGTCCTGGTCTAGTTGGCAGGTCCCAGAGGACTGGAGGTTGGCCAGTGTGATGCCTCTCTACAAAAAGGGCAGGAAGGAAGACCCTGGGAACTACAGGCCTGTCAGCCTGATCTCAGAGACAGGATAGGTCATGGAGCAGTTGATCCTAAGTGAGATCATAAAGCACGTGAGGGAAAACAGAGGGATCAGGCCCAGTCACCATGGGTTCTCGAAGGGCAGGTCCTGCTTGACCAGCCTGATTTCCTGTGATAAGGTGACCTGCCTGGTTAATGAGGAAGAGGCTGTGGACATTGTCTATTTGGACTTAAGTATTTGACAGTCTTTCCCACAGTGTTCTCCTGGACAAACTGTTTGCTCATGGCCTGGATAGATGGATTCTTTGCTGGGTAGGAAACTGGCTGGATGGCCAAGTCCAAAGAGTGGTGGTAAATGGCAGCACATCTAGTTGGCAACTTGTCACTAGTGGTGTCCCTCAGGGCTTGGTGTTAGGGCCAGTGTTGTTTAATATCTTCATTGATGATCTGGATGAGGGGATTGAGTGCACCCTCAGTAAATTTGCAGACAACACCAAGTTGGCTGGGAGTGTTGATCCGCTGGAGGGTAGCGAGGTTTTGCAGAGGGATCTGGGCAGGCTGGATTGATGGGCTGTAGCTGGTGGTATGAGGTTCAACAAGGCAAAGTGCCGGGTCCTGCATTTGGGCCACAACAACCACATGTAATGCTCCAGGCTTGGGGAAGAGTGGCTGGAAAGCTGCTCGGTGGAAAAGGACCTGAGGGTGCTGATTGATGGAGCTGAACATGAGCCTGCTGTGTGCCCAGGCAGCCAGGAAGGCCATCAGCATCCTGGCCTGTATTGGAAATAGCATAGCCAGCAGGGCTAGGGAAGTGCTCATCCCCCTGTGCTCAGCACTTGTGAGGTCACACCTAGAATACTCAATGTGTTCAATTCTGGGCACCTCACTGCATTGAGGTGCTGGAATGGGTCCAGAGAAGGGCAACAAAGCTGGTGAAGGCTCTGGAGAACAAGTCTTATGAGGAACAGCTGAGGGAACTGGGGCTGTTTAGTCTGGAGAAGGCTCAGGGAGATTTTATTGCTCTCTACAACTACCAGAAAGGAGGTCATACTGAGGTGGGGATTGGTCTCTTCTCCCAAGTAGCAAGTCATAGGGCAAGAGGTAACAGCCTCAAGTTGTGCCAGGGGAGATTTAGACTGGATATTAGGAAAAATTTCTTCACAGAAAGGGTGATCAGGTATTGGAACAGGTTTCCCAATGCAGTGGTGGAATCACCATCCCTGGAAGTGCTCAAAAAAACTGTGTAGATGAGGCCCTCAGTGATATGGTTTAGTGGTGGTCTTGGCAGTCCTGGGGTAATGGTTGGAGTTTATGATCTTCAAAGTCTTTTCCAACCTAGCTGATTCTATGATTCTATACTACTACTTCAGGCCCACTGACTCTGGCTTGAATTTAAAGTGCTCAGCACTTCACCAGGCTGTGCCCTTTGAAACCCCTCAGAGGGTACCTCCTGCCATTCAAGAACCAACAAAACATATTTCTAACCTCAAGCCTCTCTAGGACCATAAAACTCAGACCTGCCCACAGAAGCAACTTGTACTCCCTATAATGATCCAGTTTACATGATGAGCACCACCATCAGCCTCTCATCCCACAGCCACCAGCTCCAGAGCCACAAGTGGTGAGGAAATACAGCTGTCCTCTTCCTTTTGCCCTCATGGGCCACTGGAAACTATTCCTGTTCAACCCTGGTTCCTCTGGCAGAATAGGTACCTACAAATGTTGCTTCCTAGCCTGGACACATATCCATGCACATACTCCCAAGAAAATAATTGCCCCCATCATATAAGCCTGAGGACTGCTGCTCTTCCAGTTACCTTGGCCAGTTTTGGTCCAATTTGCACCAGGAGATATGTACAATTTGGTCTGAAGGCACCACTGAAAATGGCCCTGGATCCTTCTGTTTTGGAGAGACTCATTGCCTGTGAAAAATCTCCTCCTGTTGATTCCCAGTGAGCCTCTCTGAGTGGGGAAACTTCTGCCTAGTTGGACAGTTGATGATGCACCCTGTGAGGGACTCCTACTGGCATCAGTAACATTGCAAGTAATGAGTTCATGCAGTGCCCCAGCCCAACTTTTTACTCCAAGCTTTAGCTTTCCAAGTGCTGGTACAAATTTGTGTGGGATCTTCCACTGCTGGGATGAGACCCCTCCTCTCCATACACTTGATGCTCCCTCAATGAGCCAGAAAGCAAAGCTCCCTTGTCACTTCACCACCCACCCCATCCAAACCTTGCTGAGCAGGCTCTGCTGCACCATGCACTGCAAGAGGAACTCATCAAAGCAGCCTTTTAATTGCTGGAGTAATGACTTAGATGTGCAATAAAATTATAAATAAAAATAATTAAACACAGCCTGACAACTGAGGAACACAATTGCACATCTGAAACTCAAAACCTCCTCCTAAGCACTGGTGGCAGGAAATAGGTAGGCGTCCACCTATGTCCTGTCAGTGAGACTTGCTGATGGGTTGTGTCATTTTGATTAGAGACCTAGCGGGGTTAATGGCACCACTGTTCTCTGATGAAGCCTCTGATCTCTGCCCAAAATGTTGCTGAATCCTGAGCTCAAGCTAGCAGCTGCATCAGAAAAGCAGGACTAAATCTGGCCATGCTGCTGATGGTAATGGAGCGAGGATTGGATGCTCACAGTTCTGTGAAGACCTCAGTGTATGGTCTGCTAGCCCAGCCTTCAATGGGAAATGTTGAAGAAGCTGTAAACCATGATGCTGGCCAGCCATGATTTAACCTCAGTCTTCATCAAAAAGCAAGTCCCACTCCCTCCAGCCATGTGTACCAGACCCAAAGGGTTACAGAGTGTTGTTTTCCAACAAGGAGAAGGTGATCTACTTCCTTCAGCCTTGCTTTTTCAAGCAAGTTTATAAAACCTACTTAAAATACTAATATGGAGATGATCAGAAATGCATGGGCTAAAGGGTTGATTTCATAACCTTAGAAATCACACTCCTTGAGACTTCTGGGCTGTGGCACAGCACTGTGCCAGGATGCCTGGGTTGACAACACCAAAACCTGACAGAAGCCAGAGTCTGACATACTTTAATTCTTCAAGAAAGTGCAGCAGCAACACAGGCTTGAGGAAGGAGGGAGAGGAGATGGGAAATCCAGCCCTAATGGAGAGAACTGGGATGCTGTCAATATTTTACGTTCTTTGTGACAGTTTGCTGCTGCCTCTATTGCCTGATGTGATTAGTCTGAGAAAAAATTGGCCAGTGCCTTCCCAGACCAATGCTGTCAAGGTGGCTCTTGACTCTTGCTCTGCCCACAGCCAGCATCCTCGCAGTCCCCAGGAGCCCTGCAAGCCCTGGGTACCCATGCAGGAAGTTCGTTATTTCTTCCCTCTGCATTTGGTGATATTATCTGGAAGAGCACTGGCACGCTTTCAGTCCAGACCTTATTGATACACAGACACAGAGGGGAAAAATACCTTCCTAGAGGTGTAGATAAGGTCTAACATGCATTTTAGTTCCAGAATAGATGTGCTAAATAATTGCACCTTGCAGCAAAGCCTCTCTAGTCACCAGAAGTGCTTCCTCCCCATCCCCAGCTTCTCACAAGCCCTGCACCAGGTTAATAGAAACTCTTTTTCTGAGTCAACATGGAAAAGACCAAAAAAGACTAGTGCAAAAGCTCTGTGTCCAACCTTGCATATGTTCCCACCATGCTTATATAAAGTGATTAGTGATAAACTGATAAAAATCCGGTGTGTGTATGAAGTGACGTGGCTGAATGAGCCCATCACAGGGCTCCACTGGAGCAGCTGTAATGTGCACACCAAATGTACAGCAGCTCCTTACCACTGAAAGCTGAGACTCAAACCAGAGAATCACACGAATTTCTCCCTGCCTTAGTGTTTGAAACCAAACCTTCTCCCCTGGGCTTGCTGCTGAATTCCAGATGCTAGCCCTGAGCATCGCTAAGCCTGCGGTGCTGCTCCCAGGGTGGGGGGAATATGGCACAGCCTGGATTATCCTAAGCAAGAACAGATCCTTCAAATGGCAGCACAACTACAAACAGTGATGGTGCCATTAGTGGACCTTGGCTTGCCTCTTTGCTAACTGTGCAGATAATTTCTGTGCAGCAGAAGTGTAAGTAAATAGATGAGAAGCAAAGAAAAAACTTACTGAAGTCGCTGAGAAGCATCAGGGCAATCTTTAAAAACTGACCAAGCACTCAGGAGTTTCAACTCTTTCAGTCTCAAAAGTTTATTATTTCTGGCTGTATTTACAATACAGGTAAGAGACTATCCAGAAAGGCAGATCCATTTAGCCCAGCACCTCGGTTTGTTGATTTGTAAAGCTGGTAAATACAGACCCACCTCCAGGCTCCTGTGTAGCTTAACTATTTGTCATATCAGTGATGTTGGAGCTGAGATGGGCTGAGGGTACAAGACAGACCTGTAGAGGAGTGTTACAGCCACAAAGGTGACAATTGCTGTGTTAATAATTAGCATCTCTTGCTATCAAAGCCTGTAAGGCAGATCAAGCAGGGATGAAAATGCTGTGTGCTGAGCCAGGATCTCCAGTGGGTTTGTGGCCAATCAATGACACTGTCCAGATTCCCACCATCTGCAGGGACTAGCGCAGGCTCTGAGAGCCAGTGACAATTGTGTGTTTAGAGGAAGGTCTGTATGTCTGGCAACAGGAGTTGATCCTCTTCCTTGCCAAATGAAGCCCAGAGACTTTGTGCACAAACCTATTATTTTGGAAAAGAGAGAAAAAGACCACCCCACAATGAAACTTCATGTTTCCTGCACTGAAAAGCACTTTATCCTCAAAGCGCAAAGCTAAACGCAGCTTGCACCAGCTCCTGAAGAAGACCTCACTCAGTCGATTCACTAAGTGATGTGCACACTTGCTGCCAGAGGGATTTCCGGCCCTGGAAGATGCTCACCCCCAACTGAGCAATGGACTCCAGGACACAGTTAATTCCTGCCACTTTGGGGGCTTGTGTTTTCCAACTGCACCTGGAAAAATTCTGCCTTTGCCATCACTTCTAGCAGCTCAGGAGCTGAGCTGGGAAGAGGCTTTCACAGGGGCTCCAGCACATGAATGCCAAATCACCCTGACATCTGCTTAAATAGAGGGGATGAACAACAATGCTCCTGTCCTAGTTCCTCTTGTATTTTAACATGTGACGTGGTTTAAGCCCAGCCAGTAACTCAGAACCATGCAGCAGCTCACTCACTCCCTGGCCCTCCTTTCTTCCTTCCCCCCCTTCCGGAGGGATGGGGAGAAGAATCGAAAGAATGTAACTCCCATGGGTTGAGACAAGAACATCAATAAGAGCCATTAATAATAATGATAAGGGAAATAACAAGGGAAGAGAATAAAACTGCTCACCACTCACTGCCTGATACGCAGCCCGAACTGAGCAGCGATCTAGCCCTTCCTTGTAACAGCCCCCAGTTTATATACTGGGCACAATGTGCTGTGGTATGGAATACCCCTTTGTCTAGTTTAGGTCAGGTGTCCGGTCTCTGCTTCCTCCTGGCTTCCCCTCCTCCCTGGCAGAGCATGAGACTCAGAAAGTCCTTGATCAGAGGAAACATTACTGAGCAACAACTAAAAACATCATTGTTATCAGCGTTGTTCCCAGGCTGAAAGTCAAAACCACAGCCCTGCACCAGCTACTAAGAAGGAGAAAAATGACTGCTACTGCTGAACCCAGGACAGTATCCACCCCTTATTCCATACCATTCACGTCATGTTCAGATCCCACATTTTTCAATAAACCATCACTCTTGTCTCATACATATATAAACACATCCATACACACAAAAATAGAGAGATACCATTCCTTAGATCATGGAACAATCCCTATAAAGAGGCTGAGTTCATCAGGTCCATGATGTCGGGCTCCATCTCTTGTAACAGTCTTTCAGAGCAGGAGAGACAGTGTGCAGTGTTAGATTGTTGCCTGCTGATAACACTGCGGAACTCATCTGGTCACTGCTGAGCTCGACTGGTTTCGTCAAAGTTCAGTCTTTGTTGGAATGATATTCGGAGAGAAGTCAGGGCCAGTCACTGGTGACCTGAAGACATCTAGTTGGTGGGCTATAGAAGTGCTAAATAGCAGGCAACAGCATACAATTGAGTTCATTGGCTGTTTTCCCCTAAAATCAAATCCACTTGAGGTACACACTGGACTTCCCCATCTTCCCACATTACCCACCAAGTATATCTGGGTCCCTGAGCAAAAGCAATCCCACTAGTGGGTTTGCCTTTTCCTGAAGAAGGATTAACCCAGACTGTCTTCCCCAGCAAATTCATAGAATCGTAGAATAGTTAGGGTTGGAAAGGACCTTAAGATCATCTACTTCCAACCCCCCTGCCATGGGCAGGGACACCTCACACTAAACCATCCCACACAAGGCTCTGCCCAACCTGGCCTTGAACACCGCCAGGGACGGAGCATTCATAACTTCCTTGGGCAACCCATTCCAGTGCCTCAACACCCTTACATTAAAGAACTTCTTCCTTATATCCAATCTGAACTTCCCCTGTTTAAGTTTTAACCCGTTACCCCTTGTCCTGTCACGACAGTCCCTAATGAAGAGTCCCTCTCCAGCATCCCTATAGGCCCCCTTCATATAATGGAAGACTGCTAAGAGGTCTCCACACAGCCTTCTCTTCTCCAGGCTGAACAGCCCCAACTTTCTCAGACTGTCTTCATATGGGAGGTGCTCCAGTCCCCTGATCATCCTCGTGGCCCTCCTCTGGACTTGTTCCAACAGTTCCATGTCCTATTTATGTTGAGGACACCACAACTGCACACAATATTCCAAGTGAGGTCTCATGAGAGCAGAGTAGAGGGGCAGGATCACCTCTTTCGACCTGCTGGTCACAATCCTTTTGATGTAAGCCCAGGATACGGTTGGCTTTCTGGGCTGCACACTGCTAGCTCATGTTCACTTTCTCATCAAACAACACCCCCAACTCCTTCTCCACAGGGCTGCTCTGAATCTCTTCTCTGCCCAACCTGTAGCTGTGCCTGGGATTGCTCCAACCCAGGTGTAGGACCTTGCACTTGTCATGGTTAAACTTCATAAGGTTGGCATTAGCCCACCTCACAAGCATGTCAAGGTCCCTCTGGGTGGCATTCCTTCCCTCCAGTGTATCAACCGAACCACCCAGCTTGGTGTCATCGGCAAACTTGCTGAGGGCACACTCAATCTCACTGCCCTTGTCACCAACAAAGATGTTGAACAAGACTGGTCCCAACACCGATCCCTGAGGGACACCACTCATTACTGGTCTCCAGCTGGACATTGAGCCATTGACCACAACTTTTTGTGTGCTGCCATCCAGCCAGTTCTATATCCACTGAGTGGTCCACCTATCAAATTGATGTCTCTCCAATTTAGAGACAAGGATTTTGTGTAGGACAGTGTTGAATGCTTTGCGCAAGTCCAGGTAGATGACATCAACTGCTCTATCAGTTTTTCACACTCGTTAATAACCTGGGCAATAGTGTCCATTGTTAAATCCACCCCTTGATCACAAGCCCATCTGTATGTTTCATCTCTGCCCTGATGGCCTAAAGTTTCATGGGCCCACCAGGCAACCCTTATGTTGCCAATCTAAGTCCATCTGAGCCACTTCAATCTTAACAGCTTTATCCACTTGTTGGTTGTTCTGGTGTTCCTCAGTGGCCTGACTCTTGGGTACATGAGCATCTGCATGGTGTACCTTCACCACCAGGTTCTGCACCCGGGCAGCGATATCTTGCCACAGTGCAGCAGCCCAGATGGGTTTGCCTCTGCATTGCAGTTGCTCTGCTTCCATTGCTGCAACCACCCCCACAGGGCATTTGCCACCATCCATGTATCAGTATAGAGATAAAGTACTGGCCCCTTTTCTCGTTCAGCAGTGTCCAAGGCCAGCTGGATGGCTTTCACCTCTGCAAACTGACTCGATTCACCCTCTCCTTCAGCAGTTTCTGCAACTTGTAGTCAGGGACTCCATACAGCTGCCTTCCATCTCCGATGCTTTCCCACAATAAGGCAGGACCCAACAGTAAACAAGGCATATTGCTTTTAACTTTCTGACAGTTTATTATATGGTGGGGCCTCTTCAGCACACATCACCTCCTCCTCTGGTGACATTCCAAAATCTTTGCCCTCTGGCCAGTCCATGATGACTTCTAGAATTTCTAGTTGACTGGGATTTCCTGCTTGAGCTCATGTAATTAGTGCAGCCCACTTACTCCATGTAGCATCAGTCGCATGATGTGTAGAGGAGACCCTGCCTTTGAACATCCAGCCCAGCACGGGCTACCGGGGTGCCAGGAGGAGCTGTGCTTCAGTGCCAATCACTTCCGAAGGAGCTCGAACCCCTTCATAGGCTGCCAGTATCTCTTTTTCGTTTGGGGTATAGCTGAATCTCCTGTGAAGGTCCCTTGACCTTACTTCGTTTTATGGCAAAACTGTCTTTCAGCAGGATTTGGATTATTTTCCTCCCTTTCTCAGAAACTTCTTCTGCTGTATCACCCCACACGATAATGTCATCAATGTATTGCAGGTGTTCTGGAGCTTGCCCCTGTTCCAGTGCAGGCTGGATAAGTCCATGGCAGATGGTAGGGCTGTGTTCCACCCCTGGGACAGTCAGTTGCAAGCATACTGGACGCCCCTCCAAGTAAAAGCGAACTGTGGCCTGCACTCTGCTGACAAAGGAATTGAGAAAAATGCATTGGCAATATCAATTGTGGCATCCCACTCGGCTGCCTTTGACTCCAGTTCATAATGAAGTTCTAGTATGTTTGGTACGGCAGCACTTAAGGGTGGTGTGACTTCAGTCAGGCCACGATAGTCTACTGTTAGTCTCCACTCTGCATTAGACTTTCGCACTGGCCATACGGGGCTATTAAAGGGTGAGCGGGTCCTACTGATCGCTCCTTGACTCTCCAGTCTATGGATCAGCTGATGGATAGGAATCAGGGAGTCTCGGTTGGTGCAATATTGCTGCCGGGGCACTGTTGTGGTCGCAACTGGCACTTGACCTTTGACCTTCAGCAACCCCACAACAGAAGGATCCTCTGAGAGACCAGGCAAGGTGCACAGCTGCTCAATTTCTTCTGTCTCCAAAGCAGCAATACCAAAAGCCCATCAATACCCTTTTGGGTCTTTGAAGTACCCTCTCCTGAGGTAGTCTATGCCAAGGATGCATGGAGCCTCTGGACCAGTCATAATGAGGTGCTTTTGTCACTTCCTCCCAGTCAGGCTGATTTCAGCCTCCAGTACAGTCAACTCTTGGGATCCTCCTGTCACTCCAGAAATAGAAATGGGTTCCACCCCTTGACAGTTTGATGGCATCAGGGTACGCTTTGCGTACGCTGTCTACTAGAGACTTTTGTGGGACTGATGTGCCAGGCCATCTGTAAACAGATTTTAAACCTCATATCTAGGTAAAAATAAATTTAGAAGTAGCTGATTACCTCTAGCAGAAGATTTTCCATCAACATTTGATCAACCCCTTCCCTTCCCTACACATTAGGGATTTTTGCAGATTATTAAATCAGATTTTTGCATTATTATTTTTCCCCATTTGGAAACAAAGTTTAGAGTTTTCTTCAAAATTAAGGGTTTGGGGTTTTTTTTTTTGTTCAAAATCTATGCAATCCCACCAGAATAACTTGCTTGATTCTGGCATGATTGATGATCTGGTATGAACTCGCTTGATTCCTTGGGTGGCATGGTTTAGTGGGAGGTGTCCCTGCCCACGGCAGTTGGGTTGGAACTAGATGATCTTAAGGTCCTTTCCAACCCTAACTATTCTATGATTGTATGAAACAGAGAAGATTAGTTTTGAAAGAAAAAGAGGAGAAAAGAGAAAAAAAGTATCAGAAAAGAGAAAAAAAAGTATCAGAAAACTTTTCCAAGCAAGAGTAAACTTGTATGTGTATTCGAAGCCTTCACATAAAATCCACCTTGGATCAGTCTGTACCCTAAATGTCCATGAATGAATGGGCTTCTTAACAGCCCGAGCAAAAATACATTGGTGGGCAGATGCTCAGTTGTCCCTTCCATAGAATCATAGAATCATAGAATCATAGAATAGTTAGGGTTGGAAAGGACCTCAAGATCATCTAGCTCCAACCCCCCTGCCATGGGCAGGGACACCTCACACCAAACCATCCCACACAAGGCCCCATCCAACCTGGCCTTGAACACTGCCAGGGATGGAGCACTCACAACCTCCCTGGGCAACCGACTCCAGTGTCTCACCACCCCAACAGGAAAGAATTTCCCCCTTATATCCAATCTAAACTTCCCCTGCTTAAGTTCTAACCCATTACCCCTTGTCCTGTCACCACAGTCCCCGACGAAGTCCCTATAGGCCCCCTTCAGGTACTGGAAGGCTGCTATTAGGTCCCCACGCAGCCTTCTCTTCTCCAGGCTGAACAGCCCCAACTTCCTCCGTGCCACCTTCCTTCTGTCGTGGCCCAAGTGATCTCCTGCAGTTACAAGCAGCACTTACACCTTGTAGCATCTCATGCTCTTTGCATCGGCTGGAAGGTTTTCTCTGCCACGTTGTCCGTGTGGACTTCAGAAACTCCTCATACAGAGCACTCAGGAGGTTTAAGCTTTACTGACATGGAAGGAGATCCTGCAGAGTAGCACACGACCATCCAGGTGGAAACAGAGCTGTGGGTGCAGTGCAGGATACCACTGCCACCAAACCCAGGGCAGCATCCTAGACCCCCGAGTACAATGACCTTGAAGTCCTTAATTTGCCCAGATGAAGGTGAGAAGCTCTTATAGGAACTGGACCATTCATTTTCAAGATATTGGCTTGTGCTACACTTTGAGTGTAATAATCCCCTGGTGATTTCCTATCTGGATTTATTTAAGCAAATTGCGGCAATTTTTAGGGATGTGCATTGATATGGGAAAACTTCATTCATCTGGAAACATATTGCTGATTGAAAGTTAATCATAGGTAAAACAGAAACAGTATGGGATTTATTTTCCCTGGTAGGCAATTGGAAGTCTCTATGCATGTCTTTTACAGTGATGGAGACAGTTTGAAGCCACAGTGTTTCCTGAATTTAGCAGGAAACATTTCAGAGGCATTGGCTTGAGGTTTTGGAGTGGTGACAAAGTGCAGGAGACAAGGCAGGGCTGTGTCAGTCAGGAAGGGAGAACCTTCATGCAGAGCTGTGAAAGGGATCAAAGATACTGGGAGATGGAAGGAAGAGGAGGAGAAGGAATGTCCACAACAGGCTCCACTGCTGAGCACTGCCATCTCTCTCCCTCTGGCACAAGAAGGGCAAGTTATGTAGGATTAAATGTCTTCAGACCAGACGTGCTTAAGGAACTTCTTATTCCATACTTCAGGGCTCTGCTGGTGCCATCTCAGAAATACAAACACTTCTTGAGAGCTCTTGGAGGTCAGGTGAAGTACCAGAAGACAAGGAAAAAATGTAAACATGGTGTCTAAATATAGAGGGAGAAAAGAGCAGTAAGAATTATAGACCAGTCAACTTCTAGATGCTTCAAGAGAACTGAGCTATCCATCAATCTGTAAGCACCTAGGAGATAAAAAGGGAGATGAGTGACATCCAGCATGGATTATGTAAAAATGAGGCATGTTAAACTGATCTCATTTGGTTTCTCAGCAGATGTGAGAGAGGAATAGGTGGTGCCAATCTAAATTTTGGGAAAGATCTACATGGTGCCACATGACTGTCATAAAGTGACCTGGAAAAACTGTAGATGAAACTACTTCAGATCTTACACAAAAATGGATGAGTAGCACAACTCATTCCCAAAGAATACAGTTACCGGGTAGTTCATGGTGAGAGCAGAGGACTCTGTCAAACAGGACTCTGCAGAGATCTGGGTAGATTTTCCTCAAATATCCATCAATGCAAAATGGATGAAAAGACATAATTACATCTGGCAGTGACGTGGAGCTGGGAGAAGTACTTCAACACATGGGAGTATAAGATTTACAGCTTAAAATGGTCTTGTCAGGTTAGAGGAGTGAGGACCAGGTCTAGTCTGGGGTACTGTGCCTCGAGAAGGAGGAGGACCCAGTTGGAGAAGGTGTAGGAAAGAGTCATTGCATTTACTAAACCTGGCTTAGGTTAGAAGGGTGTCGTGGTTTAAGTCCAGTCAGTAACTAAGAACCACACAGTCGCTGTCTCACTCCTCCCCTTCCTTCCTGCTACTGCTGAACCCAGGACAGTATCCACCCCTTATTCCATACCATTCACGTCATGTTCAGATCCCACATTTTCAACATACCATCACTCTTATCTCATATATATACATATATATGCATCCACACAGAGAGAGGGAGAGAGATCATTCCTTAGTGCATGGACCAATCCCTATAAAGCTGCTGAGTCCATTTGGCCCATGATGTCGGTCTCAATCTCTCGTAACAGTCTTTCAGAGCAGGAGAACCTATGTGCAGTGTTAGATCGTTGCCTGCTGACGTTGATCGTTCCTTTATGGCAGAACTTGTCTGGTTTCATCAAAGTTCATTCTTTGTTGGGATGATGGTTGAGGGAAGTCAGGGCCAGTCACTGGTGACCTGAACATATCTATTTGGTGGGCTATAAAAGTACTACATAGCAGGCAGAAGCATACAATTGAGCTCATAGGCTGTTTTACCCTAAAATCAAATCCCCTTGAGGTATACATCGGACTTCCACATCTTCCCGCATTACCCACCAAGTATATCCGGGTCCTTGAGGCAAAGCAATCCCACGAGAGGGTTTGCCTTTACCTGAAGCAGGAATAACCCAGACTGCCTTCCCCAGGAAATTCTTTATGTGCACCACAGGAACTTTATCCCGTTCTACGGTATGTAAAAGTCCTGACTGCGCACTTAATTGCAGCATATTTTTCACATTCGTGAATAACCTGGGCAATAGTGTCCATTGTTATGTCCACTCCTCGATCACGAGCCCATCTGTATGTTGGATCTCTGCCCTGATGGCGCACTGGGCCAAAAATAATTAATTCACCCTTATGTTGCCAGTCTAAGTCCATCCGAGCCACTTCAATCTTAGCAGCTTTATCCACTTGTTGGTTGTTCTGGTTTTCCTCAGTGGTCCGACTCTTGGGGACATGAGCATCTACACGGCGTACCTTCACCTCCAGGTTCTGCACCCAGGCAGCGATATCTTGCCACAGTGCAGCAGCCCAGATGGGTTTGCCTCTGCATTGCAGTTGCTCTGCTTCCATTGCTGGCCTCAGATCCTCTGTATCCCCGAATCCAAAAGCTGAAGGGTCGACCTTGAGTCTCCCCTGAAGCTTTCTGCCAGAGGCTCCAGGTAGGACCATTCTCCCTGGCTGTGGTGTAGAGTACATTTTTTACATCTGGCCATATTTACATCATTTTTTTACATGATAGAGAGCACTTACATTCAGACTGTAATTTGGGATGTGCATTCTCCAGAACCCCACTGCACCCAAGAAAGCTTGTGTTTCTTTCTTACTAGCTGGTGGAGATACTGCTGTTATCTTGTTAATCACATTTGTGGGGATCAGTCTACGTCTGTCTTGCCATTTTATTCCCAAAACCTGAATCTCCTGTTCACGTCCCTTCACCTTACTTCATTTTATGGCAAAACTCTCTTTCAGCAATAGTTGGATTATTTTCCTCCCTTTGTCAAAAACATCTTCCTCTGTATCACTCCACACGATAATGTCATCAATGTATTGCAGGTGTTCTGGAGCTTGCCCCTGTTCCAGTGCAGGCTGGATAAGTCCATGGCAGATGGTAGGGCTGTGTTTCCACCCCTGGGACAGTCAGTTGCAAGCATACTGGACGCCCCTCCAAGTAAAAGCAAACTGTGGCCTGCACTCTGCTGACAAAGGAATTGAGAAAAATGCATTGGCAATATCAATTGTGGCATACCACTTGGCTACCTTTGACTCCAGTTCATAATGAACTGAATGGCAGCGTGACTTCATTCAGGCCATGAGAGTCTCCACTCTCCATTAGAATTTCGCACTGACCACATGGGGTTATTAAAGGGTGAGCGGGTCCTACTGATCGCTCCTTGACTCTCCAGTCTATGGATCAGCTGATGGATAGGAATCAGGGAGTCTCGTTTGGTGCAATATTGCCGCCGGGGCACTGTTGTGGTCGCAACTGGCACTTGACCTTTGACTGTTCAGCTGTTCCCAGGCTGAAAGTCAAAAACACAGTGCTGCACCTGCTACTAAGAAGGAGAAAAATGACTGCTACTGCTGAACCCAGGATGGTATCCACCCCTTACTCCATACCATTCATGTCATGCTCAGATCCCACATTTTTCAATAAACCATCACTCATATATATATACACACACACACACACAAAGAGAGAGATATAATTCCTTAGTGCATGGACCAATCCCTATAAAGCTGCTGAGTTCATCAGGTCCATGATGTCGGGCTCCATCTCTTCTTACAGTCTTTCAGAGCAGGTGAGACAGTGTGCAGTGTTGGATTGTTACCTGCTGATGAGAGTGCGGAACTTGTCTGGTCACTGCTGAGCTCGTCTGCTTTCATCAAGGTTCATTCTCTGTTGGGATGATGGTCAGAGGGAAGTCGGGGTGAGTCACTGGTGACCTGAAGACATCTACATGGTAAGCTATAAAAGTGATACATAGCAGCCAACAGCATACAATTGAATTCATTGGCTGTTTTCCCCTAAAATCAAGTCCCCTTGAGGTACACATTGGACTTCCTCATCTTCCTGCATTACCCACCACCCGTTGCTCTCAGTGTAGTTTTTAACAGCCCATTGTACTGTTCAATTTTCCCAGAGGCTGGTGTATGGTACGGGATGTGATATACTCACTCAATGCCATGCTCTTTAGCCCAAGTGTCTATAAGGTTGTTCCAGAAATGATTCCCATTGTCTGACTCAATTCTCTCTGGGGTGCCGTGTCACCACAAAATCTGTTTCTCAAGGCCCAGGATAGTGTTCCAGGCAGTGGCGTGGGGCACAGCATATGTTTCCAGCCATCCGGTGGTTGCTTCCACCATGGTATGCACATGGCGCTTGCCTTGGCAGGTTGGTGGGAGTGTGATATAATCAATCTGCCAGGCCTGCCCATATTTGTACTTCAACCATCATCCTCCATACCAAGGAGGCTTTAACCATTTGGCTTGCTCAATTGCAGCACGTTTCACACTCGTGAATAACCTGGGCAATCATGTCCATTGTTAAATCCACCCCTCTATCACAAGCCCATCTGTATGTTTCATCTCTGCCCTGATGGCCTGAAGTGTCATGGGCCCACCAGGCTAAAAATAATTCACCCTTATGCTGCCAATCTAAGTCCATCTGAGCCACTTCAATCTTAGCAGCTTTATCCACTTGTTGGTTGTTCTGGTGTTCCTGAGTGGCCTGACTCTTGGGTACATGGGCATATACATGGCGTACCTTCACCACCAGGTTCTGCACCAGGACAGTGATATCTTGCCACAGTGCAGCAGCCCTGATGGGTTTACTTCTGCGTTGCCATTTGCACTGCTTCCATTGCTGCAACCACCCCCACAGGGCATTTGCCACCATCCATGAGTCAGTATAGAGATAAAGTACTGGCCCCTTTTCTCGTTCATCAATGTCCAAGGCCAGCTGGATGGCTTTCATCTCAGCAAACTGACTTGATTCACCCTCTCCTTCAGCAGTTTCTGCAACTTGTCATCAGGGACTCCATACAGCTGCCTTCCATCTCCAACTCTTTCAAAGCACTGGAGGGTCCCACTGTACTAGATACTTGCCCATACTGTCCCACACACTGTGCCACTCATGACTGTCCAGCCTCAGGGAAAATCTCTTGTTGGTCCTCCTATATCATCATCTAATCCTAGACAAGTCTAGAGCCGGACCCTGCTTAGGTTCTGAGATCAGACGAGATCAGGCGTTTTCAGGGTGATGTGGCCATAGGCAGAACATATCATATGCAGCAACAAGCTGTTTCCTAGCAAGAAGAGCACAGTGCTTTCAAGGGCACTGAAAGGATATTCAGGATCTTTAAATCTTCCACAGTCTACTCCCAGTGTAAATAGCCTGGTGCGGGAGCAAAGGGTGTGTCTCCTTCATAAGCTGACCACCTGAGGAGGGAAAAAAATATGTGTAATTGTTAAACATTTCCATTATATACCTCCCAAAGCATAGAGGAGATGACCGCACTGGGAACATACACCAGCCCAGATTCATGATCAATGAGACTATTGTGTTACAAGTCATTGCCATGAAGTACAGCGAAACAAGAACCTTAGCCCAGGTCCCCCAGCCGATAAGCACTAAAACCAGCAAATACTGGTTGTAAGTAAGGTGCGGCATGCTGAAACTCCGGGATCAAGAGCAACAACTTTGAGAGCCAATAAATCAGCATTGTGATGAGTGAGTATTAATCCGAAAGAATAAATGCTTATCACAAATATGATTAGACACGCTCAGGTCAGATCTGTTGTTATCTCAATCCTTCGTGCCCCATGTTGGGCACCACAAAGAACTCTCGTTGTTTAAGCCCAGCCAACAACCCAGAATCACGCAGCTGCTCACTCACTCCTCCCCCTTTTCCTCCCCCTGCTCCCGGAGGAATGGGGAGGAGAATTGAAAGAATGTAACTCCCACGGTTTGAGATAAGAACAGTTCGGTGACTAAGGTATAACACAGAACCACTACTGCTACAACCAAGAATGATAATGATAAGCGAAATAACAAGGGAAGAGAATACAACCGCTCACTACCCGCTGACTGATACCTAGTCTGACCCGAGCAGTGATCTAGCCCTTCCAGGTAACTGTCCCCAGTTTATATACTGGGCATGATGTGTTGTGGTATGGAATACCTCTTTGGCTACTTTGGGTCAGGTGTCCTGTCTCTGCTTCCTTGTGCCTTCCCCTCCTCCCTGGCAGAGCATGAGACTCAGAAATCCTTGGTCAGAGTAAGCATTACTTAGCAACAACTAAAACCATCGGTGTTATCAGCGTTGTTCCCAGGCTGAAAGTCAAAACCACAGCACTGCACCAGCTACTAAGAAGGAGAAAAATGACCGCTACTGCTGAACCCAGGACACATATGTTCTGGGTGATTCTCCCATCTCCTTTTAAACCTCCAGATCAATCAAATCATACCTTGAGCAGTGGAAACAGTGTGTTCCAGTTTCATTGATTTTTTTCTCAGGAGTGAGCAAAAGTCTGGTTCCTCAGGTGTATGTGCCTGTCCCTGAGAGACAGAATGAGGATGGTTTCTCTCCTATACCATGCCTTGTATTTTCATAACACTTCCAGAAGCTCGGTGCCTTTGAGGCCTCCATCAGATTGGGCAAAATTGGCCAGGAAACTGAAACCTGGAAAAGAAATTAGCAGCCTTCCAGTATCTGAAGGGGGCCTGCAAGGATGCTGAAGAGGGACTCTTCATCAGAGACTGTAGTGATAGGATAAGGGGCAATGGGTTCAAACTAAAACTCGAGAAGTTCAGGTTAGATATAAGGAAGAAATTCTTTACTTTGAGTGTGGTGAGGCACTGGCACAGGCTGCCCAAGGAAGTTATGAATGCTCCATCCCTGGCAGTGTTTAAGGTCAGGTTGGATAGCGCCTTGAGCAACTTGGTGTAGTGGACCGTGTCCCTGCAAATGACAGCATGACTGGAACTAGATGATCTTAAGTTCCTTTCGAACCCAATACATTCTGTGATTCTAGGACCTTTACTAACCTGGGGAGCTTGAAGAGCAGACCGAGAAACATGTCGGGGGAACCTATCACCTGGGTTTTCAAAACCTCAGGATAAATACTAAACCTAATTACTTGTAGGCAAGTAGATGGACTAAAGCCACTCTGAAAACATTCTCTACTGAAACTTTTTTTTTTTTACAAGGAAAACTAATTCTGGGCTTATTAACCAGCTTCAATAAAGTCACAGTGATGAGCAGACACTGCTTAATTGCCTTCTATAACATAGCTAGGGAACTAGGAAACAGTAATTGCTCCTTGTGTCCTGAGCCACCCTCCCTGCAGGCCCAGGCACAATGCAGAAGGGGTCATTCAGGGTTTCCTGATTAAAACAAAGCCATGGAAGAGCACTGCTAAAGCTGGAGGTGACTGGCAGCCCCCAGCCCATGCAATTTTATTTCCTAGTTTCCTAGGAGAAGGAATAATGTTCAGTGCTGGTTGCTCTGGGGTAAAGAAAAAAGAATCACTGTAGTAACAGAAAAATTAGGAGACTAGATTTTGCATGGATAGCTTATTAGGTCAGAGCTGAAGTATACTTTGATTTGTATTGCTGATGATTCTACATGGGAACTAATTGGCCAAAGAAGCAAGGGATCTTTGTTGCTTTTGTAGTTTAATGAGGAAGGTATTGGGTAATGTGATGATTGTTTTCTAATAAAAAAATTCCAGTCCTTCTTTGAAGCATAATCTAAGCAGCAGGGTTGGTCTTCTTTAAAACAGGCATAAGGGATTATGCATTTCAATTTGACAGCCAAAATTTTGGAGCAGTCAGTGAACATAAATGGACCTTTACTTCAATAAATAATAGTGTATAATAATAAATTTGGGCTTCGTGATTTGTTTCTTTAAAAATCCCGATTGTAATGTTAAGATTCTATGGCTCTACTCACATAGTTTCAGTGCTCACTATTCTCAAGAAGCCACTGCAGGGTTCCCACTACTGCTCTTCTTGCAAGTTTGATGATACCTCCTGCATTTTCCTTAGAAGCCCCTGAAGGCATGTGAATTTGAGAGACCTTATGGAGTTTTGTGGAAAAAAATCTCACATTCTGTAGCAGCATAGAAGTTGACAAGTTTACAAGCTGTCCTGGGTTAATCTGTAGCAGTCATTTATCTCCTACTTAGTAGCTGGTGCAGCGCTGTGGTTTTGAATTTCAGTCTGGGAACAACGCTGATAACACCGATGTTTTTAGTTATTGCTAAGTAATGTTTACTGTGACCAAGGACTTTCTGAGTCTCATGCTCTGCCAGGGAGGAGAGGAAGCTGGGAGGAAGCAGAGACAGGACACCTGACCCAAAGTAGCCAAAGGGGTATTCCATACCACAGCCCATCATGCCCAGTATATAAAATGGGGGCAGTTACCTGGAAGGCCCAGATAGCTGCTCAGGTTGGCCTGGGTATCGGTCAGTGGGTGGTAAGCAGTTGTATTCTCTTCCCTTGATATTCCCCTTATTATTATTATTGGTGATGGTAGTAGTGGTTTTGTGTTATACCTTAGTTACTGGATTGTTCTTATCTCAATATGTGAGAATTACACGCTTTTGATTCTCCTCCCCATCCCTCTGGGAGCAGGGGGAAGAAGAAGGGGAGAGTGAGCGAGCAGCTGCATGGTTCTGAGTTACCAGCTGGGCTTAAACCACGATGTAGCTCAAGACACATCAGGACGGTTGCGTCGCAATTAGCAGGAAGTGCGGCAGGAGGGCCAGGAGAATTCCATGGTTGGATAAGGAGCTAGTGAGGAAACTCATAGGGAAAAAAAGAGGATGATTAAAGGTGGAAGCAAGGACAGGCAGCCTGGGAAGAATACAGGGATGTAGAAAAGAATAGAATAAAATTATAGAATAGAATAGTTAGGGTTGGAAAGGACTTTAAGATCATCTAGTTCCAACACCCCTGCCATGGGCAGAGACACCTCCTATTAAACCATGCCACCCAAGGCTCTCTCCAACCTGGCCATGAACACCGCCAGGGATGAAGCATTCACAACTTCCATGGGCAACCCATTCCAGTGCCTCATCACCCATACATTAAAGAACTTCTTCCTTATATCCAATCTGAACTTCCCCTGTTTAAGTTTTAACCCATTACCCCTTGTCTGATCACTACAGTCCCTGATGAATAGTTAAACCCCAGCATCCCTATAGCACCCCTTCACATATTGGAAGGCTGCTATGAGGTCTCCACACAGCCTTCTCTTCTCCAGGCTGAACAGCCCCAGCTTTCTCAGCCTATCTTCATACGGGAGGCACTCCAGCCCCTGATCATCCTCGTGGCCCTCCTCTGGACTTGTTCCAACAGTTCCATGTCCTTTTTATGTTGAGGACACCACAACTGTACACAATACTCCAGGTGAGGTCTCACGAGAGCAGAGTAGAGGGGCAGGATCACCTCTTTCGACCTGCTGGTCACACTCCTTTTGATGCAGCCCAGGATACGGTTGGCTTTCTGGGCTGCAAGCACACACTGCTAGCTCATGTTCACTTTCTCATAAAACAACACCCCCAACTCCTTCTCCGCAGGGCTGCTCTGAATCTCTTCTCTGCCCAACCTGTAGCTGTGCCTGGGATTGCTCCAACCCAGGTGTAGGACCTTGCACTTGTCATGGTTAAACTTCATAAGGTTGGCATTAGCCCACCTCACAAGCGTGTCAAGGTCCCTCTGGGTGGCATTCCTTCCCTCCAGTGTATCAACCGAACCACCCAGCTTGGTGTCATCGGCAAACTGGCTGAGGGCACACTCAATCTCACTGCCCTTGTCACCAACAAAGATGTTGAACAAGACTGGTCCCAACACCGATCCCTGAAGGACACCACTCATTACTGGTCTCCAGCTGGACATTGAGCCATTGACCACAACTTTTTGTGTGCTGCCATCCAGCCAGTTCTATATCCACTGAGTGGTCCACCTATCAAATTGATGTCTCTCCAATTTAGAGACAAGGATTTTGTGTGGGACAGTGTTGAACGCTTTGCGCAAGTCCAGGTAGATGACATCAACTGCTCTATCAGTTTTTCACACTCGTTAATAACCTGGGCAATAGTGTCCATTGTTAAATCCACCCCTTGATCACAAGCCCATCTGTATGTTTCATCTCTGCCCTGATGGCCTAAAGTTTCATGGGCCCACCAGGCAACCCTTATGTTGCCAATCTAAGTCCATCTGAGCCACTTCAATCTTAACAGCTTTATCCACTTGTTGGTTGTTCTGGTGTTCCTCAGTGGCCTGACTCTTGGGTACATGAGCATCTGCATGGTGTACCTTCACCACCAGGTTCTGCACCCGGGCAGCGATATCTTGCCACAGTGCAGCAGCCCGGATGGGTTTACCTCTGCATTGTCAGTTGCTCTGCTTCCATTGCTGCAACCATCCCCACAGGGCATTTGCCACCATCCATGAGTCAGTATAGAGATAAAGTACTGGCCCCTTTTCTCATTCATCAATGTCTAAGGCCAGCTGGATGGCTTTCACCTCTGCAAACTGACTCGATTCACCCTCTACTTCAGCAGATTCTGCAACTTGTAGTCAGGGACTCCATAAAGCTGCCTTCCATCTCTGATGCTTTCCCACAATAAGGCAGGACCCAACAGTAAACGAGGCATATTGCTTTTAACTTTCTGACAGTTTATTATATGGTGGGGCCTCTTCAGCACACATCACCTCCTCCTCTGGTGACATTCCAAAATCTTTGCCCTCTGGCCAGTCCATGATGACTTCTAGAATTTCTAGTTGACTGGGATTTCCTGCTTGAGCTCATGTAATTAGTGCAGCCCACTTACTCCATGTAGCATCAGTTGCATGATGTGTAGAGGAGACCCTGCCTTTGAACATCCAGCCCAGCACGGGCAACCGGGGTGCCAGGAGGAGCTGTGCTTCAGTGCCAATCACTTCCGAAGGAGCTCGAACCCCTTCATAGGCTGCCAGTATCTCTTTTTCGTTTGGCGTATAGCTGAATCTCCTGTGAAGGTCCCTTGACCTTACTTCGTTTTATGGCAAAACTGTCTTTCAGCAGGATTTGGATTATTTTCCTCCCTTTCTCAGAAACTTCTTCTGCTGTATCACCCCACACGATAATGTCATCAATGTATTGCAGGTGTTCTGGAGCTTGCCCCTGTTCCAGTGCAGGCTGGATAAGTCCATGGCAGATGGTAGGGCTGTGTTCCACCCCTGGGACAGTCAGTTGCAAGCATACTGGACGCCCCTCCAAGTAAAAGCGAACTGTGGCCTGCACTCTGCTGACAAAGGAATTGAGAAAAATGCATTGGCAATATCAATTGTGGCATCCCACTCGGCTGCCTTTGACTCCAGTTCATAATGAAGTTCTAGTATGTTTGGTACGGCAGCACTTAAGGGTGGTGTGACTTCAGTCAGGCCACGATAGTCTACTGTTAGTCTCCACTCTGCATTAGACTTTCGCACTGGCCATACGGGGCTATTAAAGGGTGAGTGGGTCCTACTGATCGCTCCTTGACTCTCCAGTCTATGGATCAGCTGATGGATAGGAATCAGGGAGTCTCGGTTGGTGCAGTATTGCCGCCAGGGCACTGTTGTGGTCGCATTTGGCACTTGTTCTTCGACCTTCAGCAACCCCACAACAGAAGGATCCTCTGAGAGACCAGGCAAGGTGCACAGCTGCTCAATTTCTTCTGTCTCCAAAGCAGCAATACCAAAAGCCCATCAATACCCTTTTGGGTCTTTGAAGTACCCTCTCCTGAGGTAGTCTATGCCAAGGATGCATGGAGCCTCTGGACCAGTCATAATGAGGTGCTTTTGTCACTTCCTCCCAGTCAGGCTGATTTCAGCCTCCAGTACAGTCAACTCTTGGGATCCTCCTGTCACTCCAGAAATAGAAATGGGTTCCACCCCTTGACAGTTTGATGGCATCAGGGTGCGCTTTGCGTACGCTCTCTACTAGAGACTTTTGTGGGACTGATGTGCCAGGCCATCTGATCCACACAGTCCAATAAATCCAGTTATCTTCTACCTCCACCTGGCTGGAGGCAGGGCCCCTCTAATAGTGATCACGATATAGGTTACTTAAGTTTTGTAGAGAGGGGTCTTCTTTATCACAGGACCTGGAGGAAAATCAGCTCTTCCACTCCATCTGGGAACCTGCTCCCCAGAAACTGAAGCCACAGCTTTCATGGGATGATCATCCTTGACCTTTGTTCTCCTCTTCAATTCACGCACATGTTCCTCCATAGCTGAGACAGGTTTTCCATCCCACTTCCTCATGTCTTCTCCGTGATCCCTCAGGTAAAACCATAGGGTGGCCCATGGTCTATACCTCCTATATCTTCTCTCTCTAGCAGTTGGACGCCTTTTGTCATCTGTTTGAACTCCTTAGACAGTTTTTCCACAGCTGAAGTGATGGAAGGGGTGAGATTGTCTTTAACTCTCGGAGTTAATGAATCATTTCATCAACTGTTGGTGGTACTATGTCATTCGAGGTTATTGCTGCCAGTGAGTGGGCATACGATGATTGTGCACTCTTTGTAAGTTTCCGCCACATGGATCGTGTATATTTGACTTTATCTGGATCTACGGATGCGTTCCCAGCATCCGGCCTGCGATAGATCATCTCTACAATGGCTGATTCCCTCAGAGACTGGATGCCTTTCTCTATCATGGTCCAGTTGGCCGAACGACTCTTAACATCATCCTTGTACGGAGAACTTTCTTTCACAGCTGTCAAGAGCCACCTCCAAAGGTTGAGGGACCGTTTCTCTTTTGTAATTTCTTTGTCAATTCCCTCTTCCCTAGCAAGTGATCCCAGCTGCAGGGGAAGTTTATTTTGGATAAAAGGAAGAAGTTCTTTACTGTAAGGGTGGTGAGGCACTGGAATGGGTTGCCCAGGGAAATTTTGAATGCTCCATCCCTGGCGGTGTTCAAGGCCGGGTTGGGCAGAGCCTTGGGTGTCAAGGTTTAGTGTGAGGTGTCCCTGCCCATGGCAGGGGTGTTGGAAGTAGATGATCTGAATGTCCTTTCCAATCCGAACTATTCTATGATTCTGACATCCCCCTAGTCCTCTGGCCTTCAACTGAAATTCTTTGTTACAACATCCTGGCTTATCCCCCCAAGGCTTGCTTGTTTACATTTCCTGTCTTTCAACATTCCATCTTATCATGCCAAAGCTTGTTCAGTGTCCAAGACTCAGAGCTTGTTCCCAGAGTGTTTCTCAAGCTCATCATGCAAATCCTATCGCCATCACCTCCCACATCTCTCCATTCTTTGTTTTGTACATCTACTACCAATACCTGCTCAAGGGCTCTATCAATAAGAGATTGTGTAAGTTTCATTAAAGAAGGAATACAAATTAACAAGCTAATAAACACTAACAAAACAAAAGCTCCTAATACAGTCATGTTTTTACCCATACTCCTAGTCCAGCAAATAAACCTGAAAAAGGGTTCCAGTCATCCTCAACCTGAAGTTTTCTTGCAAGTTCTTTGAGAGTTTGTATACTTTTGTGAACCAATTCAGAATGGTCTGAAAGGTTCATGCAACATAGGCCTTCAAAGTCCTCACACCCATGACCATTGGCAAGGAGAAGAAAATTTATGGCAGCCTGATTTTGTAAGGTTGCATGTCTTATGGAATGCACATCAAGGAGGAGACTGGAAAGAGCATTAGATGTAGCATTTGTTTACTTTGCAAGCCAACATTCTAATTTGTTTAAAGCTGCAAGAGCTTTAGAGACAAGTATGTCATGTGGGACAGTGTCGAACGCTTTGCACAAGTCCGGGTAGATGACATCAACTGCTCTACCCCTGTCCATCAGTTCCATAGCCCCATCATAGAAGGCCACCAAATTGGTCAGGCAGGATTTCCCCTTAGTGAAGCCATGCTGACTGTCACCAAGAACCTTGTTGTTTTTCATGTGCCTTTGCATGCCTTCCAGGAGAATGTGCTCCAAGATTTTGCCAGGCACAGAGGTGAGAATGACTGGTCTGTAGTTCCCTGGGTCATCCATTTTCCCCTTCTTGAAAATGGGGTTATATTTCCCTTTTTCCTCCACCCGACTGCCATGATTTTTCAAATATTGTGGCCAGTGGCTTAGCAACTCGCCTTATGACCAGGGCTTGGTCTGAGAGCTCTGCTCTGGCTGCCCTGGCGGTGGCCAGTGTAGGCACCCAGACAGAGCAGATGACAGGGGAGGCTGCAGTGCAGAGCTTGGAATGTAGAGAGTGTCTGCACTGGTCTTGTGAGGGAAAGGTGCACAACGGGCAGGTTGGCACTAGGTGCTCCCTGGTGGATATCTTCCTGCAGCAGGTGGCTGAGCTGCAGGATGCTGTTAATAGGCTGAAAGATGTCAGGGAAGCTGAGAGGAAGCAGCACTGCTTCCTCCAGGCCCAAACTGTGCAGCGGCCCCTGTAGCTCATGGAGAAAAGAAGGAGGCCACTAACGCGGGAGGCTGGGAATTAGTAACAAAAAAAAACAACAAAAAAAGGAGGAAAAGGACAATTAAAAGCAAGGGTCTTCCTCCTAAATCTGTTGTCCGCACCGAGAACCGCTTTGCTGTCCTGCAGGGGTCTAATGAGGAAACACACTCACAACGTAAACATGGGGTTAACATTGTTAATCTGCCTAGACTAGAAGGGCCTCCTCATAGCAGCCTTCCAGTACCTGAAGGGGGCCTATAGGGATGCTGGGGAGGGACTCTTCATCAGGGATTGTAGTGACAG
The DNA here is from genome assembly GCF_037157495.1 of Lathamus discolor. Classification (NCBI taxonomy): domain Eukaryota; kingdom Metazoa; phylum Chordata; class Aves; order Psittaciformes; family Psittacidae; genus Lathamus; species Lathamus discolor. Next base: position 25,333,799 of record NC_088908.1, read on the forward strand.
GACAAGGGGTAACGGGTTAAAACTTAAACAGGGGAAGTTTAGATTGGATATAAGGAGGAAATTCTTTCCTGTTAGGGTGGTGAGACACTGGAATCGGTTGCCCAGGGAGGTTGTGAGTGCTCCATTCCTGGCAGTGTTCAAGGCCAGGTTGGATGAAGCCTTGTGTGGGATGGTTTAGTGTGAGGTGTCCCTGCCTATGGCAGGGGGGTTGGAACTAGATGATCTTGAGGTCCTTTCCAACCCTAACTATTCTATGATTCTAGGATAGGTGAGAAGGGATGCAAGGCCATGCTTGATCTCCACAGATTAAAAAGATACCTCGAGGAAGTGATATCGGTGCATTAGAAGAGCGAGAATGGTTAATAGAAGTGTAATTATACCACACAGAAGCATTTTGATAAACAGCTAAAGAAGAGTTAACATTTTGCACTAACGATTGGTTTCATCCTGTATAATGAAAATACAAACACATGTCCATTTTTACAGATCCTAATAAATCAATTTCTTTTGGTTCTAAAAAGGCTACTGGTCGTTGCACCACCCAGCCATCCCATGTGTCCACAGAGTTCGAGGCTGCCATTGCTTGGGCTGCTGAGGGGGTGGCAGCCACCATCCAGTCATCCAACGGCAGTCCTACCAGGCATGTACTGAAAGGATTCACAGGTGTGGCAACAGACAGGCCGAGACAAGGAGGCACAAAATCACAAAATGAAATATAAACCTTTGTAAATGAGTAGAATCAGTTCTAAGTAACATTAAGTTTGATGGCTTTGTAACAGTAGCAATGGAAAATTACTGAGGTGCATGATTCATAGAAAAAAAACCCAACGTAGAGTGCGGCTAGAGAACATACTGAGAATTCTTGTATAAGATAAACCGTTTTAGTTGACATAGTTTTAGGTCCTTATGACCTTAGTACAATATAAGTGGGGATGGGGAGTATCTTGGACTAGCAGATGTCCAGGATGGGCGCAGTTAAACTAACTGATAAGTAGGAGAGTATGATTGCTATGTCTGTAGTGTAGCTGGTGTAAACATCTACTGTGCATGCTTCAAAGGCTGCCAGAAGTGATGAAGTTTGTTGGAAGAAGTAAACGACCCTCAGAGACCACCATCACAATTTTGTACGCATGCGGGGAACTTTCTGGAAAAGTATGTAATTCATACGTAGCCTCATGAATATGCATGTATGCCCGGTGACTATATAAGGACGGCTTGTGTAGCAATACGGGGACACACGCTAGGAGGAGCTATCCCCCATGTCTCCCGGCAGCGCAACGAAGAATACCTGCTTGTCAACTTAAACTTTGTTGGCGAGTTTGTTCCTGGAGTTTTCTCCGAATCAAGGCACAGGGTGTCTTGTCCTGTTGCGTTGGCTGATGTCACCCAGATGTTTTCTTTTGGCTGGGCTGGAAGCTACGGTAGGGTCAATCCGCCTGTGATGAAGAGACAGAAGACAAGGCCGGATGATCCCATCGTGCTGGGTCCCTACGTGGTCCTTTATCTGTGGAAACACAAGCATAATCTCATCCCCAGGTTATTAAAGGGAATGGGCCTTCCCATTTATAAGTTTCAATGATGTCTTTTATGCGGCTCCGCAGCATTGATCGAAGGCACAGAAAAGGCAAACCGCGGTGCATCTTGCGGAGCAAGAGGTATGATAAAACAGTCTTTTAAGTCAATGACTATGAGAGTCCACGTTTGTGGTAACATTGTTGGTGAGGGGAGACTGGGTTGTAAAGCTCCCATATCCTCAATGACCTCATTTATCTTTCTTAGGTCATGTAAAAGCCTCCAAGAATTATTTTTCTTCTGAATCACAAAGACAGGTGTGTTCCATGGGCTGGTTGTGGGGACTATGTGACCAGCTTTCAGCTGTTCATCCACCAATTTGTGTAATTGCAGCAGTTTTTCTTTTGGGAGGGTCCACTGATCTGTCCACATGGGCTCATCTGATTTCCAGGTTAAAGGTGGGACCTGCTGCAGAACAGTGGCCCCGAGGAGAAATCCGTGCTTAAGTGCATTCCCCATTGGCTTAGACAGTCTCTGCCCCATAGGGTAGGAGATCCAGGTAACACACAGGGCCTGATCAAGACAGATCTCCCTTCTGGTCCAAAAATAACAACAAGCTTCTTGCTCTACCAATTCCTGATAAGGAAGCATGAGTGTCCATTAAAGGCCAATGATCGGGCCACTGTGGCGCAGAAATGACTGTAACATCTGCTCCACTATCAATGATTCCTCACAAAGTAATTTTTGTCCCTCCTGATTTTAAAGTACAGGACAATTGGGGTCGATCCATAGTTAATCATAGAATAGTTAGGGTTGGAAAGGACCTTAAGATCATAGAATCATAGAATAGTTAGGGTTGGAAAGGACCTTAAGATCATCTACTTCCAACCCCCCTGCCATGGGCAGGGACACCTCCCACTAAACCATGCCACCCAAGTCTCTGTCTAACCTGGCCTTGAACACCGCCAGGGATGGAGCATTCAAAACTTCCCTGGGCAACCCATTCCAGTGCCTCACTACCCTAAGAGTAAAGAATTTCTTCCTTATGTCCAATCTAAACTTCCCCTGTTTAAGTTTTAACCCATTACCCCTTGTCCTGTCACTACAGTCCCTAATGAATAGTCCATCCCCAGCATCCCTATAGCCCCCCTTCAGATACTGGAAGGCTGCTATGAGGTCTCCATGTAGCTTTCTCTTCTCCAGGCTAAATTGTTGGGTCCAATAAATTTCAGGCTTCCCCGTAGATCCAGAACATCCTGAGCTCTGCATGGTGTGGAGGGCACCCGGTGACTGGGGTGAAAAATATATTAATTGTGCGATTCGGCTTCCTGCTGGTATAGTACATGGTGGCATTGGAGTCCATGCCATTATTTTAATTTCTCCTTGAAAATCAGCATCTATGATCCCTGGCAGCACAGAAAGGCCTCTTACTGTTGTAGAGGATCATCCAATTAACAATGCTGCCTTTCCATGGCCAAGTGGGCTGTATATGCCAGTTGGAATAAGCACAACTGATGAATTATTGTCTCTCCTGAGGTGGCCAGGTCCACTCCAGCACTGCTGGTTATGCTGGCACAGAAACTGTGGCAGCTCTGCAAGGGGGCCATTTGGAGGGGTAATTTGTTGTCATGTCACAGCCCCTCGCCACGCTTCGCTTGGGGTTTCCCTGTAAGGTTAAAGGCTGGCCATCTCGGTCAAATTTTGACCGACATTGATTTTCATAATGACACCCTTTACAACAGCATGAGCAGATTCCAGGTGCTCCCCTTTTATTATTTGCTTTTACTTTTGGACAGTCCTGTCTCAAATGGCCGTACTAACCACACGAAAAGCACTGCTGTGATTTAACCAGAAATGCCGCAAATGCTTCCGCAGAGACAGATCATGTTGTCTAGACCCGACGTTCATACAAGCATTTAACATATTATCTATGCTAGGATTTCGTAAAGGTCGCAATACTTTCTGACAGTCAGGGTTAGGATTTTCAATAGCAAGTTGATTAAAAATATATTCGTGTGCCTTCTCATTGTCGATCCAGACAATCCAGATCCTCATTAAGTTGGTCTAAAAACTTCATAAATGGATTGTTTGCCTCTTGTTTGATTCAGACAAAAGGCTGTCTCTGTTTACTGGCTTCAGGGACAGCTTTCAAAGCATAAAGTGCCAATTGTTTAACTTGCTGCAAGCCTGCCTGGCAAATCCTAGCTTGCGCTTGGTGCCAAAATCAGCTTGCCCCAGTAATGCATTAGCGGTAACCACTTGCAATGGGTCACACGCCCCCAACGCTAAGTTTTCAGTAGCCTGGACGCCCGTGAGCTGCCTCATTTTCCACTCCCACATAGTCTATTGCATGTCCGTCATTATCAAACGAAACAACGTTTTAAAATCATTTGAGGTAAATACATGAATATCACAGAGAGGCTGTATCAAATGAGTTGTATATAGGGCCCCAAGTCCATGGTCCATCACTGTTCACCTGGTATCTTTGATAAGAGCATACGAGAGACCTTCCCACTGCGGGTCTTGATCCAGCGCATACACCACAGAGAAAGCGTGCAATACATCTGCATCCCCCGCTCATCTCACTTCTCCCTTTACAGTTGCCCATTTATCATGAGGATCTGGGGGATATAAATCAGGCTCCTTTTCCGGATCAATAGGCCCTGGGTCAAAAGGACCATCCAGGTCATCATCAGAATTATCAGGTGGTAGAACTGCAGGAGCAGCAACAGCAGACTGTTTTTTTTGATCTCATGGCAGAGTCCGGCAAAAAGGGTAGTGGTAAGGGAGCCGAGGGTGCCGCTCCTGCTTCCTTTGCTTGTGAGCTGACATGAACTTTTAAAGTTTCAAAAATAATTCACCAAGGGCTCAGTAAAGTGGTGGCAACTTCATCATTTTTTGTGGCACAGTCCCACAAATTAACACCAATTTCATCCCAAATCTCTGGGATATAAATATTAGTGGAATTAATAGATGGATCGACTTTTGATGCCCAGAGAAGGATACGTTTCAATTCTTCCTCATCTACTTTTTTTCCATACTTCTTAAGAATATCAGCAAAGACTTGTAAAACATTTCTTTGCTCTTTTATTAAAGCAGTCCCCATAGTTTGCAGCTGCTTACCCTTGTCCTGCAAGAGGCAATCGAGCGCTCTGGATACGCATCCTTTCAGCGTGTACACTTCCTTTCAGTGAGTAGTCCCTTAGTTCGGCTGAGCAATGCCACCGGATCAACTACTAGTCACTTTCGTGCCCCACAAGGTGGGCACCATTTGTGGCGTATCAAGACATGGACTCAGGTTGGTGAGGATACTGAGACAAAACTTTATCGCAATCAAGCTCTTTTGTCCCTTTGTTCAGTACTTTCCCAGTCTGCACAAGCACACCACGTTTAATCTCATTGGCTTCTTTAAAAACCCCCAGGTAAATAGTCCAATTCATATGAGGACAGTTTCATCTTCTTGCTTCACATCTCCCATCCCCCATGTCCTCTGGCCTTCAACTGAAATTCGTTGTTGCAACAACATCCTAGCTTATCCCCCCAAGGCTTGCTTGTTTACATTTCCTGTCTTTCAACATTCCAATTTATTGCCCCAAGGCTTGTTCAGTACCAAAGCCTCAGAGCTTGTTCCCAGGGTGTTTCTTAAGCTCATCATGCAAATCCTATCACCTTCACCTCCCACATTGGAGTAGCTGTTGTATTTGGAGTTGGAGTAGCTGTGTTGTCTGTTGCTTTGCCATCAGGTCCAGAGACAAATTTTTCCTTTTGAAGGTGCTGGATAGCTTTGAACAGGGTTCTGTAAGCATAGGCCAAGCCCCAGGACATAGCCATGATTTGTCCCTCTCTGGTAAGACCAGGATGACAACACACCTCATTTAAGTGCTTTACTAATTTTTCTGGATTTTGCACTTGTTCAGTGGTGAAGTTCCAAAGCACTGGAGGGGCCCACTGGCCCAGATACTTGCCCATACTATCCCACACACCCTGCCACTCATGACTGTCCAGCCTCAGGGAAGAACTCTTGGTCCTCCTATATTGTCATCTAACCCTAGACAAGACCCAAACCCAACTCTGCTTAACTTTCAAGACCAGATGAAATGGTTGTGGGTAAAACACACTCTGTATGTGTGCCAACATGGTGATCCCCATCACAATCAGCAGGCAGGTCTCAAGGATACCCAAAGGCCATTCAAAACCTTCAGAACTCTCAAATGATGCTGTAAATAGTCTGGTGGGGGAGCTGGGAGCGTAAGGGAAAGTCTCCTTCATAGGCTGACCACCTGAAGAGGGAAAAAAAATGTGTAATTGCTGAACACTTTCGTTATATACCTCCCAAAGTATAGAGGTGATGACCACACTGGTCACGTAAGCCACATCAGTTTCATGATCAGTGATTCTATTGTATTACAAGTCAGAGAAGGCTGAGTTTCTTAATGACTTCTTTGCCTTAGTCTTCACCGGCAAATGCTAAGACCACACCACAAAAGTCTTGGAAGGCAGACGCAGGGACTGTGAGAATGAAGACCTTAGACCCATTGTAGGAGAGGATCTGGTTTGAGACCATCTTAACAAACTGACCATGCACAAGTCCATGGGACCTGATGATATCCATCCACGGGTACTGAAGGAGTGCCAGCAGTGGCAAATGACTGAGGACAAATGCTGCTGAAAATAAAGGGGGAAAAAAACCCTTCAATCGATTATATGTTTTAGAAACAATTGTGTTTCAAAATCAACAAGAAGAATTCATGAAAATCAATCCTAATTCAAGAGGGCTGGACTGCTTTGTTCATCTTTCCCTTTCCCTGTCTAAGCAAAGCAGTAAAAAATGATAGCTCCATGTCAGGCAAGGAAGCAATTGAAACTTCAAAAATGCTCAACATCAGCTGATGAAGCTTGATGCAGTCTCTATGGCCTGAAAGCTAAATATTCTGCAAGAGAAGCAATGTACCAGGTGCATGAGTGGTAGTTTCAGATAACTCCTATCCCTTCAGATTCCTTCTCTCAACAAAGCCAAGCAAACCAAGGTAAGATTGTCCTGCCACAGGGTAAAAGCAAATTTGTTTGTATCAGCAAAGGCACTGCACAGATGGGAGCTACCTCAGATGCTCTTTGCCAGCAGGAAACAGCCACTCTGCTCTTACACCGTGGCTATCCAGGACCACCACGGGGACATCAACAAAATGTCACAGCCACAGGAACACAGTGCATCCCACTGCACACAGCTGACCCAGAGGAAAGACTTCTCAGGAAGCCCGAAGTGGGGGTATGGGCACCTGCTGCTCCCTAGACCTTGTCCCACCTCAGCATCACACAAGGAGAAAGGCAATTTTCAGGCTGTCAACCTGGCAAAGAGGGTGCTTGGAGGATCATAACCAGGTGTGTTGATGTTGCTCCAAATAAATGGAATTGCCACCAGACTTTCCCACTTGAACACGGGGTGGGGGGATGCGTCCTTCTGCCAGGATTTGCCCTGCTCTAAGCTGACCTGAAGTCATGTGAATGTGATTCCTGCAGCACCCAGCTTTGTGCAAATAAACCATGTCTAGCCACCTCCAGAGAGCTTCCTGGAAGCACAGAAAGCAAGCAGAACCAGAGCAGAGCACCAATATCCACAAACTCATGTCATCTTGACTTGCCACTGCTGACAACGGCTACTGAATTTTGTCTTGAGGCAAGAAAGCTCAGACTCAAGTGTGGTTTAAAGGTATATGGAAAATAAAGGCTCTCTAGATAGCAAGGACATGCTACCCAAGGAGGGTTTCTGTTTAACAGGCAGCTACAGAACTGCATAGCTAGAGCTGACAGTTACTTGCAGTGGAGACTGTTTATCTGTGGGGTGCAGACATCTTCCCAGCTATCCCCAATGCTCTCTAAAAGGGAACAGGAATTTGAGTGACAAAACAAACCTGGGAATAACAGTGTGGAATGAAATGATGAAAGGCAGTTAAGAGAGAAGGAAAAAAACCAAACATGGAAGCAAAACATAGTGAGAAGAAAAGAGGAAATGTAAATCACAGTCTGGAGAAGGATCTTAGACATCTGAGATTTGCTCAGATTAAGAATTTCTTCAGACAAGGCTTTTCCACTTCTCTCTATAAAGTAATGAATTTTGTCAGACTTCCATCTGCCCGGTACAATCACAAAGGTTATTCAGAGACACTCCATACTTCTTCCTACATGTCTAGTGGAACCAGATGGAGATTTTAGGAGGGATTTACATGTCCTGCTATGGTCCAAATCCAAGGGATTTAGATACCACTTGATAACTTTCTATATATTTAAGGATTCAGTGCCTTGTTCTGCTATATGCTGCAATGTCTTCCTGTTACTGCATTTTGAGCAAATGCTTGAGGACTTGACATGCATTTCTCCATAGTACTGCAACAGAAATTGTAAAGAATATTTTTTTAGGGAATGGATCAGCCCCTTTTAAGACAGCATCCAGGATTTGGGGGTCTCTTCGTGACCCTCCTGGCAGTGATGTACAGCTTAATTTCCTTCTTGTCTTGTATTCCATAGGAAAACACACTGCAGTTTCACTGTGACTCAGTGGAGACCAGGATCTGAGAATAATGCATAGGGCTCAAGTTCTTACAAGGGAAAACAGGCAGAGATTTATGCTCTGCCAGCCCCTGCCTGGACCAGCCCAGCGATACAAGCATATGTTTGTACTGCTGTTCCATGTTGGCATCACCCAGCAGACAACGATGCTGTTTGCTCTCCAGAGAAAGTACCAGAAAGTGGTTGAATACCCCAGGGTGTGCCAAAGGGTCATTGCCAACGTCAGCTGGCTCATGCAGGCACATGGGAACGGTCCTGTCTGTCTGAGTGAGCCTTGTCCTGGGTCAGAAGGTGAGCAGAGCAACCCATTTACCAGCAGCATAGCCACACTTGCAAGCAAATTTATCTTTTCTCAAATATATCCATTATATCTGTTAATTTAGCTGGGAATGATTTGATGTAGACATGGGTAAGAGATTAAAACCGTATTTATTCCCGAGCCAGCCAGCTGTATTACCCATTTGCTACAACGGATAGAGGAATTACATGACCTTACTATTTTGTTTCATGTCAAAACTGCCCAGGATATATCCTCAGTTCCTTGCTGGGCTTTGGTTTGATTATTTTGTAATCACTTGCTAAGGTACACATGGCTGATATGAGGACAAGGCACATTTTGTTTGATTGACAGCACTTCTGGAGCTGAGCAGCCAGAGATCCCTCCTGAACCACCCTCTTCTTGCTAGGAGTATAATGCAGTTGGGATCTGGCCTCTGAGATATATATGCCTCCAGTGTTAAAGCTCATGCAGGTCAGGGCTGCCCTGGGACAGAGGAGATCTGTGGTTGTCACATTAATATTCAAGTCCTCTAACAATCACTGATTATTATCAAGAATAAGTGGCTGCTAAGACCCTTAGTTTCTGCTTTAGAGAAAACACATTTTAATTCTACCTTGTCATCAACCTGTTGAAGGCAGTGGACTTGCATCCAGACTGAATTTTCCCTCAGTAGCTTCATGCAAACAACAACCAGCTTTGCACACAGAGGTTAAATCCTATGGCATTTATTTTCAGTGCTTCAGTACTTTAAAAAAGAGCTCTCAGTGACCAGTTTTGTTCCTCATAACAAGCAAAGCAAAGGAGAATGGGTAGAAAGAAACATCATTCCTGTGTATATGCTAATGGATCATCTACCTTTCCCCAAAGGTGGGCTACTCAAAAATCAATAAGCTATTAATATCTTACATCTACACAATGCTCTTCATCCCAAATCTGAACACCAAACTATAGGACTCTCATGTCACCTCCTGCTGAAAGGTGGAAGAGGGCAAGTGTTTAATAATTCAGTGTAATTGTCCCCAATAGTGTAAGAGGTGAAGAACACAACATTCCATGAAGAATTCAAGAAGAGAGAAAGCAAGAGTCATCCAGCTTAATACTCATGTGAATGACTGATGTAGGATGCCAAGTATTTCACCGCAGCATCCGAAGCTCCTGGACACAGTCCTGTTGGGAGATCAGGGAATTCATGCAGTACATTTGAAAAACACTTCTTCAGCCACACAATAAGCATTTTCAGCCAAACCTGGGATCACTGATGCAGGCAGCAGTCAACTGTATCTTAGAAAAAGAGGACTGCTACAGAAATCTGGATTCTTCATGCTGTGATGATGCATTTTTCATCTTAATCATTAATGTGGAACTCTCTTGAGGTGGCCAGATGCTAAGTTTCCAATACCACTGAAATCAAGGGGAGTTTCAGTGCTGCCTGGAGAAGCCATAAGAAAGAGCCAAGAGCATCAATTTGGTAGGAGGCTTGCCAGACTGGTCAAGGATGCTTTAAACTAGAGGTGTTGGGGGAGGGGGGCATTATTCCATCCCAACACTCCCAGTCAGTTGCCAGCATCTATAATAAATGCTCGGAGCAATGTAGAGATATTCCAGCTGCTCCAGCCAATGAGCTGGCTTCATTTGGAGCTTGGCCTAGACGCCTCTATACTAATGTCTGCAGCATGGGGAACAAACAAGAGGAATTAGAGATGTGTGCACATCTACAGGGGTATGATATAATAGGCATCACAGAAACATGGTGGGATGGCTCCTATGACTGGAGTGTTGGAATGGAAGATTACAGGCTCTTTAGAAAAGATGGGCCCGGCATATGGGGAGGGGGAGTTGCTATTTATGCTAGGGATAGGCTGGAGAGTATGGAACTCTGTCTGGGGACAGGTGAGCAGTCAACAGAGAGTTTGTGGGTCAGGGTTAAAGGGAGAACAGAGATGGGAGACATTACTGTGGGGATCTGTTACAGACTGCCTGATCAAGAGGACTCAAGTGGATGAAGCACTCCATAGACAAATAGGAACAGCCTCACACTCATAGGCCCTTGTTCTCATGGGGGACTTCAACCACCCTGATGTCTGTTGGACACACGGTATGGCCTAGCAGAAGCAATCCAGGAGGTTCCTCAATTGTGTGGAAGACAACTTCCTTCTGCAAGTAATAGAGGAGCCGACAAGGAGAGGTGCCATGATTGACCTCGTGCTCACCAACTGGGAAGGGCTGGTTGGAAATGTGATGCTGCAGGGCAGCCTTTTTTGCAGCGATCATGAGATGGTCGAATTTGAGATCCTCAGGACAGTGAAAAGAGCGTGCAGCAATCTCACTGCCCTGGACTTCAAGAGAGCAGACTTTGGCCTCTTCAGGAACCTGCTTAGTAAGGCTCCATGGGATATAGCCCTAGAGGGCAGGGGGGCCCAAGACTGTTGGTTGGTATTTAAGGATCACCTACTACAAGCTCAGGAGTGTTGCATCTGAACTAGAAGGAAGTGCAGCAGGAGGGCCAGGAGACCTCCTTGGATGGATAAGGAGCTGTTGAGGAAAATTCAAATGAAAAAAGAGGCTTATAAAAGGTGGAAGCAAGGACAGGCAGCCTGGGAAGAATACAGGGATGTTGTCTGGGAAGCTAGGGACCGGGTTAGGAAAGCTAAGGCCCAGTTAGAATTAAATTTGGCTAGGAATGTTAAAAATAAGAGGAAGGGATTCTATAGCTATGTAGCCAATGAAAGACAGATTAGGGACAAAGTAGGCCCCCTCCAGAAGCTATCAGGAGAACTGGTTCCCCTGGATTTGGAGAAGGCTGAGGTTCTGAATGACTTCTTTGCCTTGGTCTTCACTGGCAAATGCTCTGACCACACCACCCAAGTCTTGGAAAGCAGATGCAGGAACTGTGAGAATGAAGACCTTAGGCCCACTGTAGGAGAGGATCTGGTTCGAGACCATCTTAAGAACCTGAACGTGCACAAGTCCATGGGACCTGATGAAATCCATTCGCAGATCCTGAAGGCGATGGCAAATGAAGTTGCTAAGCCACTGGCCATCATATTTGAAAAATCATGGCAGTCGGGTAGAGTTCCCGACAACTGGAAAAAGGGAAATATAACCCCCATTTTCAAGAAGGAGAAAATGGATGACCCCAGGAACTACAGACCGGTCAGTGTCACCTCTGTGCCTGGCAAAATCTTGGAGCAGATTCTCCTGGAAGGCATACTAAGGCACATGGAAAACAACAAGGTGCTTGGTGACAGCCAGCATGGCTTCACTAAGGGGAAATCCTGCCTGACCAATTTGGTGGCCTTCTATGATGGGTCTATGGAACTGATGGACAAGGGTAGAGCAGTTGATGTCATCTACCTGGACTTGTGCAAAGCATTTGACACTGTCCCACACAACATCCTTGTCTCTAAATTGGAGAGATATCAATTTTATAGGTGGAGCATTCGATGGATAAAGAACCGGCTGGATAGCCGCACACAAAAAGTTGTGGTGAATGGCTCAATGTCTGGCTGGAGACCAGTAACGAGTGGTGTCCCTCAGGGATTGGTGTTGGGACTAGTCTTGTTCAACATCTTTGTGGGTGACATGGACAGTGAGATTGAGTGCGCCCTCAGCAAGTTTGCCGATGACACCAAGCTTTGTGGTCCAGTTGATATGTTGGATTGAAGGGATGCCATCCAGAGGGACCTTGACACGCTTGTAAGGTGGGCTGATGCCAACCTTCTGAAATTCAACTATGCCAAGTGCAAGGTTCTACACCTGGGTTGGGGCAATCCCAGGCACAGCTGCAGGTTGGGCAGAGAAGAGATTCAGAGCAACCGTGCGGAGAAGGACTTGGGGGTGTTGGTTGATGAGAAAATGAACATGAGGCAGCAGTGTGCGCTCGCAGCCCAGAAAGCCAACCATATCCTGGGCTGCATCAAAAGGAGCATGACCAACAGGTCGAAGGAGGTGATCCTGCCCCTCTACTCTGCTCTTGTGAGACCTCACCTGGAGTATTGTGTGCAGTTCTGGTGTCCTCAACATAAAAAGGACATGGAACTGTTGGAACAAGTCCAGAGGAGAGCCACGAGGATGATCAGGGGACTGGAGCACCTCCCATATGAAGACAGGCTGAGAAAGTTGGGGCTGTTCAGCCTGGAGAAGAGAAGGCTGTGTGGAGACCTCATAGCAGCTTTTCAGTATCTGAAGGGGGGCTACAGGGATGCTGGGGATGGACTATTCATTAAGGACTGTAGTGATAGTTCAAGGGGTAATGGGTTAAAATTTAAACAGGGGAAGTTTAGATTGAATGTAAGGAGGAAATTATTTCCTGTTAGGGTTGTGAGGCATTGGAATGCGTTGCCCAAGGAATCTGTGAATGCTCCATCCCTGGTGGTGTTCAAGGCCAGGTTGGACAGAGCCTGGTATGTAAGGATGGCTATACTGTGCTGGGCCAAGGGCTGCTCAGCCCAGCCTCCTCCCTTCTCACTGAGGCCACTGGAGGCTATGGTATGAGATTACACGAGGAAGGCTTGCATGGAGCAGCCCTCTCCTCTTGCACTTGCAGCTCCTGACAGCCTGTCAAAAGTCAAAAACACAGCACTGCACCAGCTACTAAGTAAAAAAAAAAAAGACTGCTACTGCTGAACCCAGGACAAACCACTAGAAAATGGAAAACATTGACACTGAAAAGTCTCCTAGAGCTAGGAGTTGCAAGTCACTGCAGAAAAGGGAGAGGAGTTCACACCTTATTAAGGGTTATTGACAAGTTCTTTCTCACTTTGAGAAACCATAACTTGGGTCTCTGCCGACTTAAGTACTATTTCAGGCCACACAATAAATTTCTTTTCACAAGAAGTAGTAGAAATCTTTACTTTTATATATAAAAAACTTTATTGTGTAGAAACTGATGTAAACCCTTTGAAAATCATTGGTGTGAGCCACGGTAGTGAGCAGTGCTCTCGTTTAGCCGCTGTCTTCTGGGACTGGTAGACAGACCAGCTCCAAGAGGTCCTCCAGCTTTGGTACATGTAGTTCTCGCTTCCCCAGCAGATCTTCTACCTGGCATTTGCTACTTTCCCCTGAAAACATCCCAGTCACTTTCTGTCCCCTTCTCTGTGGCAGGAGAGACTTGAACTGAAAACTTCCTAAGGTTAGTTCTAAGCACTTTGAAGACAAGCGGTTTTATCTGTCATGCAAATGTGGTAACCACTGCCACTCCAGATGGCCAACATTTCTAGCCCCATAAGCCCTAGCCCAAAATCTTCACCTAATTCCAAGACAGGAGCTCTCAGTGACTCCCAGGTCCTGCAGTTATCATTTTCCACCCAGACATGCATGAAAATCTAACAACAAAAGTAGGATTTTTAGCATTTCCCTAAACCTGGTCAGGCTGTCCAACTTCCAGACACCAAGTATAGTGCAGGTAATCCACAGGGTTGTTTTTTTTTTTGGGGGGGGGGGTTTGTTTTGGGGTTTTTTTTTGTTTGTTTGGTTTTTTGTTTTTTAATATTGATATGTCATTCTTGCTTTGTTGCCAATTTTCCATACAATAAACCCATCCCACTCCTTCTCTTCCCTCAGTATTAACTGCCCTCTACTTCTTCAAGTGACTAGTCAAATTCTAAGGTGCTTCCCTCGCTTGATTTGCTGGAGTAGAACATATTTATGGGGTATGTATTAAGAGTGAAGTAAGGATATTTGCAATTTGACCTAGTATCTGTGCATTTCATTAATCCTTCCTCCATCAACCACTTAACCTTTATGGGCATGTTTATTGCCTGTCATTGTCATGGATTTCTGTCCATTCCTCCACTTTAGTGAGATCATGCAGTATTTTAAACCTGTCTTCCCCTGTATAATTAGGTTTAGCTGGAGGTTAACTGACATCAATTTAAAGAATGAAAAATTAGGCTGAACATCCAGGGAAAACTTCCTAATGGTGAGATCTGGTAAAATGCACTGCTGTCTCTCCATGGGATTGGTGGCTCTTCCATTAGCATGTGCATTAAAACTGCACTGGTGGATTATAAAATTATAGATTGTACATAACAATCCTGAAGTAGGAGGGGAAAGACAAGCTGCAGAGTATTGCAGCTTGCCTCCTATGGTCATCTCAGCCTGAATAAGAGCAGGCTCCATGGACACCTTAGTCTTCTAGTACCTAAAGGACTAAAAAGAAATCTGGAGAGAGACTTTTTACAAGGGCCTGTAGGGACAGGACAAGAAGGAATGGCTTTAAAATAAAGGAAGGTAGATTTAGACTAGATGTAAGAAAGAAATGTTTTACAATGAGGGTGGTGAAACACTGGACCAGGTTTCCCAGAGAGGTGGTAAATGCCCTATCCCTGGAAACATTCAAGGTCAGGTTGCATAGGGTTCTGAGCAACCAACTAGTGAAGGTGTCCCAGCTCACAGCAGGGGGGTTGGAACTGGATGAGCTTTAAAGGTCCCTTCCAAAATCCAAACCAGTCTATTATTCTAGGAAGAAAGCCAGAGCACTCTACAAACCCCTGACCTGGGTAGTCAGAGCCCGGGACAGTAAGGTATGCTGGAGGGCACATCTCTCCCCAGTCCCCAGAGATACCCATCACCTGCAGAAGGACCTGAGATCACAAAGTCATCATCTACCCCACAACATAACTTTGGGACAGTCTGTTTCAAAGGCATTGGTCAATTCTGCTACCATCCTTCACTTCTTATGGAAATCACTATCTATCTATCTGATTAATTTTTCTAGAAGAATGGTTGAAAACTGATTGCAGAAAGAAGCCTGTTTATGCTGAGACACAGATCAAACAGGAGAATAGGACTTTAAAATACACTGCTGACACTTAGGATTGTAAAGGTAACAGTCCAAGCAGAAAAAAAACATGTTCTTTATGCACCTCGAGTGAAATGGTTTAATTGCAGGAATGGCCAGAAAAAAGGTTTTCCTCCCCACTTTTTATGGAGAGGTTCTATCATATTTAAGGGAAAAAACCCCAAACCAAACCTATTTTTATCTGATGTTGGTACTGCCAGCAACCACTTTTTATTAAATAAGGACTTCTGTCAGCTCCTGTGAAATAGAAACATCATTTTCAGCAACAAACCCAACATATTTATCTCAAAGGCCAAGTAGGCTGGTACATATTTTGATTATTTGGGGGGAGGCAGGCTTTTTTCTTTTCAGGTCCTTGGAATTTGTCTGCCATGAATAAACAGATTTCTCAAAAACTGAAATTTCCCTCTAAGAAAATTTCAAAGGAAACATTTCCATCAGCTCTGCTGAATTAGCAGCAGAACAAAAATGTCCCCAAAATGGCTCAATTTCACAGCTGCTCTCCTGAATCTTCCTGAGAGATTTGTCAGTTTCTGATTTTCCCTTAAGAAAGATATTAGCAGATATTTGTGTAGTGACAGGGATGTACATGGGACAAAGGGCTGAGTATGGACTCCTCACTGGTTGAACAGAAGAGAAATAATTTTCTCCATGACAGGAGGTGCAGGCTCCAAATTTGTCAGATAATGAGTAGCCAGAGGCTGCTACAAAAGACTAATTCTCTTAGTAAAACCCTTGGAGAGTATCCCAGTATGACTCCGAGGCTGGCAAGCTGCTGGAGACATTGGGAAGTAAATGCAGCCCTCTCACGAGGACACTGCCTCTGGATTTCTTGATGTTCTTTTTCTATATGGCACTAATGCCCTCTGGCTAGAACCATTGAAATGAAACTTACTGATTGAAATTCTCATCCTATTGATTTTACACAAGAGATTTAGGCAAATATGAAAGAGTAGGAACTGTGCTGTGACCACTCCCATCTCCATTTATTCCCTGCTGAACACGTGGTAGGCTTGCTTGTCCATCTCAGTCCCCTGAGCTTCCAGAAATAAATTACCCAAAATTCAAATATACGGTACCTATTAGCTCACAAATGTGTGGCAAATATTACTGGTTCCTGAACACACTAACATTTTTTGTGAGTTCCTTTTTGCTTTCTTTTGTCTGCTTCTGTCGCACATCCCCTCTACCTCATTAATTGCATACCATGTTTTTCCCCTTCATTTCAGAGGTGTAGAGGGAAAATGGGAAAAACATGTTCTGGGAGGAAGGTAAGATGGGAAATGGTGCTGGAAGGAGACAATGTTTGCCTGGAAGGAAAATGCCAGGGAAGTTGTGCTTAAAATACTGTGAAATGCTATTAGAAATTGTATATCTACCTTTAAAGGAAGGGTCTTGGATGTGGGAACTGCAGAACTCAGGACAGTAGGTCAGAAGATCCCAGAGGAGGCAGTGAACAGAGGTCTTAAGTGGAAAGAAAGCACAGTGCGAGCATATGGTCACCCACACCCAACACCACAAACAATAGCCCACTGCTTTCCCTGAGCCCCTGCGAGGCAGCCCCGGTGCAGCCTGGATCCTTCCTGTAGGAAGCATTTCCTTCCTACAACACAGGGATGGTCCTATCAAGCTTCCTGTAGCCATTTGCTTTTTGGCAGGGAGGTGGAGTGGGCTTTAGAGGCAAAATCAGCTGCCTCACCTCTCACAGCTACTTCCTAATAACAAACCCTCCCTTTACAGACTTCTTGTTTATTGAAGTGGCAGTGGTCCTTGATTTTGTCCATTTCAGCTTGATGTATTTTACCTTGCTGCGCTTAGCACTTCATTCTTTCCTCTCTAGATCTTTTTATAGTCAGACTGTCACATATCAATCAATGTTATGGATTAAAGTTGAATATATTGTGACTTGTCTGGGCCAGTAGGAAAGCATTTTAAATGAAGTCTTATTTATTTCATTTTCCCCGTTGACATTTGTTTTCTTCTCTGTTTCCAACCTTGTGAAACATCGAAACCTGCCAGGGAAATTGCAGGATTTTAACTCACTATAATCCCTAAATAATTGTTGGATGTCATGGAATGGCGATGACAAGAGGGCAGGTCATCTGGTGAGATATGTGATTGCACTGCAACAAAAAAAGGATGAACCCCATGTGATTACACTGGTGGGAAACATAATCCAAAATAGTGGTGAAACTCGATGCCCTGCATCAAGCACATAAACGATTTGCATCCCAAGTATTGATGGAAGCGATTTCAGCTGCATGGGGCTGGGGGATGGCAGCCCCGGGCCTCTGGGAAGCCCAAAGGCCCGCACAAACACACCGTAGCCGCTGGACCCTGCCACCCGCCCTCATCGCCCAGGCACTGAGGTGCTCGGTCTCGAGTGACAGGAAAGGGGGAGGCAGCCGCCCGAGTCACGGCCTCTCCTGTGCGGGTGACAGCAGCGGCCCTGAGGAAGGCAAGAAGCCGGAGTCACAACCTCCATTCCACCCGGAGCGAGGGAGACAGGTATTAAGGCGGCGACATTTCCCCGTACCACGTGTGCAGCCCAGGCCGGACCTCGCTTCGGAGCCTGCGCTCAGCAGCGCCAAGGCTAGAGCTTGGATTGGGGCTGGGGCCGCGCCACTGGGAGCATGCGCGAGCTGCGCGCGTCACGGGAACGGGCGAGGTCGGTGGGAGTGTGGGGTTTCGGCGCGCTCCCTTTTTCTTTCCTTGTCTTCGCCATTCCCGCACTTTGTCGAGAGTTGCCCGTGCCGCGCCGCCCGCCAAGGAGGGGAGAGAATAAGGGAGAGGGAAGCACTCTCCCCTCGTCGCGTACCCTCTTGCTTTTCCTCCTCCTCCGCCTCCCGGCCGGGAAGAATTCACTGTGCCCGCAGCAGCCCCGCTGGATGCACTGAGCGCTCGGGCGCGGGGAGAGAGCCAGGAGAGGGAGCCGGGAGCCCCGCCGCTGAGGCGCTGCGCCGCCCGGAGGCTCACGGCTATCTGCTTGAATTCTTTTATTTCCCCCCCCTACGCTGATAGCTGGCTTCGCCCCTGCCTCCTTCTCTTCGCCCGCGGGAGCCAGCCGAGGCGGCGGCGGGGCCTGCATTCCCCTCCCCCTTTTTTATTTTTTAATTTACATTTTTTTTTTAATTTTTCGTCGCCGCCATGGGATGTACCTTGAGCGCCGAGGAAAGAGCCGCCCTGGAGCGGAGCAAGGCCATCGAGAAGAACCTGAAGGAGGACGGGATCAGCGCCGCCAAAGACGTGAAACTCCTCCTGCTCGGTGAGAACCCGGTCGCCTCTTCCCTACTCCGCGGCCCCTCACCCACCTTCTCCCCGGCCCTTATTCCCCCTTTCATTTCTCTTTCAACAGGGGCCGGTGAGTCAGGGAAAAGCACCATCGTGAAGCAAATGAAGTAAGTTCCGCGGTAGTGTGTGTGTGTGGGAGATGGACCGTGAGGGGGGAGTTAAACGGTGTTAATAGGAGGGGGAAGGGAGTTAGGGGCTCGCTGAGGTGAGGACCGCGGGCGCCATGTTTACCTGAGGCAACCGCGAGGGCGGGAAGGTGTAAGGCGGAGAAAAGGCTCCGCTACCGCGGTTCCCAGTGCTGTTCCGGACCGAGGTGGTGCTGAAGTATCGCTGCGAGATTTCAGCCTCTCCTTTGAATTAAAGCCGAGCGTGGCCACCCACCACCAATTACACTCAAACCCTGCCTTGGTGCCCGTGGTGGCTTCTAGAGCTCCCCTGCACATGCTCTGCCTGTATTTAATTCGTGCAATAAACAGCAGTGAAAACCCCCACCACACAGTCTCTTTCAATGCTGCATCCCGTAGGAAAGCAAGCGCAGGGGAAGGCTGCTGATGAAGGGATGGAAGGTGCTCCCGTGGCACCGTTATTCTCCCTCCTTCTTTTTAATTGAAAATACAGTGAAACACCACGGCCTCGCACCTAAACAGAGATGATGGTCTGGTCCGAGGCAGGTGCCATCACGGAACAAGCCCCGGCGCTGGTTCAGGGACTGGGTTTCAGCCAGGGAGAGGTGCGGAGCGGCAGCTGCTTTGCGATGGTTGTTAGAGGGATCGGGGGCTGGGAAGGCCCCCCCCGCAGTTGCTGAGCGAGGCGGGGGGAGGCAGCAGAGCTGGGTGTGGATGGGGTGCAGGGAGCGGGGTGCTGGCGGCCCTCTGCAGTTCCGGCAGCCAGTGCCTGTGCGGGGGCCGAGCTGGTCCCGGCGAGGCGCGGCTGCAGCTTTCAGATGGTTCGCGTGGTGGACAGCGCCCAGCGAGGACTACAACCGCAGGCGGCTCGGCCTCTTCGGCACCGCTCGGCTCCTCCCGGCGGCGGCCGAACGTCGCGCTCGGCTGCCTTCGGAGAACGCTCGGAGGCGGTCGGGGGGAAGCCGAACGAGCTCGGATATAGCTGAAGGGGCTTGTCGCCGCTCGGCAATCTGTTGCCTTGCACACCCGTAGCCGCCCTGGGTGTGCGTGCGCGCGCCACGGGGAGCAGATCTGGGCCTTCATCCTGTCTCCTCTCCAGCCAGAGTGGCTTAGCGGGTGACCTGGATATTTCTGCATCAACTCTGCTGCCACTGTGTCCAGCCCTAGGGGGTGGACTGGGAACTAAACCATCATCCCTGCCTGAGCCAGTGCTTTTCCCACAGCACTGCGGGGCTGGGAGGTCTGTCTGCAAGAAGGAAGCTTGTCTCCAGTACAGCTTTTCCCACCAACATCTGTATACCCTACTTGTGTAAAGGCTCTGAGCTTCTCCTTTCACAGTTTGAAAGGGGGCTTTCCACCCTGACAGTTAAATTTGGAGCTGGGGCGGGGTGGGTTTGATTTGCACTTGTTTGTGTGGAAAGGTGGATCAGAGGAGCTGTTACTGCAGATGAACACCAATAAATTATTTAATCTCTAGAAATTACTTCTGCAGAAGCATGCTGGAATGGTGGGCAATAGGGTTTGGTGGAAGGGAAAGGCTGTAGATACCACAATAGCAGTGCAGACACACGGAGCCCATAGGGCAGGTGGTGACCACACTGGCTTACACAATTAGTATGCAGTGACTCCTGTTTTCCAAAGAGCAGAGCTCTTGTTTTTTATCATGATGAAAATTGCATCAAGATAATGACCTGGTTGCTGGACTAGATTAGTATATTGAGGACTGAAATACACCCTGATATATATATATATATTATTTATATATATGTTTATATATATATATGTTTTTTTATATATATGTTTATATATAACAGTTTTAAAGTAACACATGCTAGGCTTGCAGCTTTGTACCTGACATGAAAATGCTGAGGAGGCTGCTATGGTGAAGGGGCATAGTGTTGGAAACTGGGAGGCATCCGTCAGTGTGGAAACTCCAGTGAAGTGTGCAGAGGCTGGGGTGGGGACAGCAGTGTTGCTCTGAGCATGTCAACAGGCATCTGGAGAGAGCCACACAGCTGTGGGTGCCAGGGAAAGGGATGTGCAGGGAACAACTCAGGGAAATTAACATTTCTGAAAATAAGTTTAAATGTAATGTAGGCATTAGCAATTCACCTGGTCAGGCTCCATTAGACAGGCTTGCTGAGAACTTAATGAATTCTTAATAAATATTAAATTGCATGTTAAATAGATTTTGATGAAAGAGACTTATTTTTTTAATATTGTGTTATTGGTGTGCTTCTACATAATAAATCTCATCCTCGTGAATGGCTAAAGCAGCTTAACACTTGGATATTGCCTTGAAAAGAAGCACAGGAATCTGTAGACAGATGAAAAAACACTAAAATAAAGGAACAGAGAACAGACTTTGTTACAGAGGACTGAAGGGATTATGCACTGTCCAGTTAATCCTTGAAATACTGGGTAGTGGGAGAAGTGACAGGTAGAAATTACAAGAATTTGAGAGTGTATTTGAGCCAGGATAGGGATTAGGATTTGTAAAATTAATTAAGGATGTTTTAATGAAATATTTGGAGATACCTTTCAGCTGGTGAGTGGGGAGTTATCCAGCAAAGAAAGAGGTACTGGTGAATGGCAGAGGTAGAACTGGAGGTTAATGTGTACATCTCAGACACTGGCAACGCAGACTAAGGATGGCGTTCTGCTTAGCACCAAGGTCGTTTTGACACCTTTAGACCTTGACTACACCCATCTTGGCTGATTAGGTTTGCTTGTTATTTTTTTCCCAACCAGTCCTGCAGCCCAGATACTTTCACCCATGCCTCAAAATGCAGGGTTAGGGCTAAGCTAGTGAAGGGAACAGTCCTGAATGGTGCAGTTGTGCCACACAAGCCAATGAGACTTCAGAGTGTGCCACAGTGTTCACAATCAGGCTGTGACCATATTCCATTTTCAAGCAGCTTAAACTAAAAACCAGCTTTAATGAAACAAATGTGGGGTCTCCTTTGAAGAACCAAGGTAGAGGGTGAGAGTTACTGGGTGAGAGAAATTCGTCTTTCACTCCTGCCACCCCATCTCAGCAAATTCACTTTGATGTAGGACTGCAATGGATGTCAACATTTTTTAGGTCTTATAACTTGAAATAAATGTTGTGCACATGCAGAATTTGGAATATGTGACCTTTTCTAGAATACCTGGCTTGTAGCATGGAATTGAGACTTCTGTTTTTCTAGGATATTTTTCTGGGGACTTAAAACTCTAGTGAATGTGTTCATCAAAAGGCCTAGCCTAGGCAGACACCAAGCATATCTCCATCTGTTACTGCTCAGCAGAATACTTAATATGTGCAACGGTCTGGTGGTGAGCAGGGATGGACTGTTCGGTTGGGGACACCATCCACTGCCGTCAGCATGAAGCTTCTAGGGAATTCAGTGTTTAATCAGGCTAACACAGAGAGGCTGAATTAGCTGGCATGGCTTCAAAACTAAGGTCCTGCTACCTATTCAGCAACAGCCATTCTGGATGTTGAGTCAGGGCAGTACTTTACCTTCCCAAACTAGGGGTTAGTGATGGTGGTGGCATTCAGGAGGAGACATGGCTTCACCTGCCCACAGGAAGAATCTTGGGTTTTGGGGTTTGGTTCGCGATTTTGCCTCTGCAGAAGCAGCAGCTTCTGTCCCCTGCTGAGCTGGGAGCAGAAACCTGGGTCTGGCTCCCTTTCACAAGATGCCAGAGCTTCCAGCCCTGTATGTCCTCCAAAACAGCCATGTCTTACTTCACCAGCAATGCAGGCAGTACCTCAGTTGATAGGCTTCTTTGCTGGGCCATGTTTTGGCAAAATGTTTTTATGTTATGTATAAGAAGGATGGGAATATTCAATAAGGAGAAAAATAGACTAGCATACAATGCTTATCTTTAAATATCTATCTGCTCCCCAACAGCTGTCAGTCCCATAAGGCATCTCATATATTGTTCTGACCTTTTCCAAACAGCCCCTCAAAACAGCCCCAGGCTCTACTTGCTCTGTGTAACTGAATTATAATCTAATGAATTTCTCTAGAGAAGCAGTCCTCGCCCACTGGTTTTACAGCCCATATCAGTAATTTGATGGTAAATGACACTGAAACCAAATGATGTGTTGTGAACACACACTCGGGTGCTCTTTGCTGCATGTCTGTATCTCAAAGCTGTAGTGATTTCACATTTTGAGCCCCTTCCCTTGGGAATACCTCACCTCACGGGGGCTTATAGTGTGGGGCTACTTCTTGGCCTCCGCAGTGTATTCCTGGGGACAGGAATGCCAACTGTGTATTCATGGCCTGTCCCACTCCTCAGAGCAGTTTTTTGGTGCCATTCAGCCCTTGCTCCTGTCCAGGAACTGTTTGATCCCTGGCAGCCCAGATGCACGAACCTCACTAGAGCATCAGGTCAGGCAGAGCCATCCCCATCCTTACTTGTCTTCTGCTCTGTTTTCCAGGATTTCTGTGACTTAAGGCCCAGTGACAGTCTGCTTCTGGGCAGTATTTGAACTGAGTTTCAATAAGCAGGGAAGGAGCTGCAGCCCTGGATGCTGCGGTTGCCACATTCCACGCCCTGCAGTGGAATAATGCAGAGTGGTTGCCTCTGAACGAGGAGAAAATAAGAGCTGGGAGGAGAGAACAGTGAGGCTGTACATTTTGACTTGTAGTTGCAAAGGGAAATCATGTTTTCAGCACTTATTTCCTTCCTTTTGGATTATTAATTGTGATTATAAGCCAAAACATTAACAACCATAGTTCATTCTTTTATACTTAAGGTTCTTGTTATTAGACTGTGAGAGTTTTCAGAGAAAAGCAGTAACAGTATTAGCAGGCAAGATGGAATACATTTTGGGTTTGGGTATTTTTCCTTGACAGTTCTTAATTTGTTTCTTGTTTTAGGGACTCATAAAGGTAAAAATATCTTTCAGTGACAACAGTGAACTGCATAGCTTCTCTGTCAGCCTAGGTTCAAAACCTTAAAAGAAATTTGCCTGTCATATTCTGACATGACACACCTAGTCCTGTTGGAAATGTTTTAGCACCTAATTAAATGAAAGCAGTTCTATTAATGAGCTCTGAAGAGACAAATCTGCTGCCCAAATGTAACCAGGGCTCTGTTTTGGTTTATGATTTGGCTAACCCAGAAGTCATAAGAGACATAAGATTGAGACATAACAAATGATAAAAGGTCGTTGTTTTCCTCTTCAGTCTGCCTTTTCCCATCGATCTGGGATACCACTTCATATCTGATGTGAGTTTTCCAGTATGCTTACCTGGGGAATACGGGGATAATAATAAAAATGGGTGAGGAATGAAAGACAAATAATGGAGGTAGAGGCACTCTGTTGGCTCTTCTGCTTGGTCTGGTCAAGAGAAAGGGTGGAATGAAGAAATGTCCTGGGTTCAGCAGTAGCAGTCATTTTTCTCCTTCTTAGTAGCTGGTGCAGTGCTGTGCTTTTGACTTTCAGCCTGGGAACAGTGCTGATAACACTAATGTTTTCAGTTGTTGCTAAGTAATGTTTATTCTGAACAAGGACTTTCTCAGTCTCATGCTCTGCCAGGGAGGAGCGAAGGTCGGGAGGAAGCAGAGACAGAGCACCTGACCCAAATTAGCCAAAGAGGTATTCCATACCACAGCACATCATGCCCTGTAACTAGATCACTGCTCGGGTTGGGCTGGGTATCGGTTGGCGGGTGGTGAGCGGTTGTATTTGCTTCCCTTGTTATTTCCCTTATCATTATTATTGGTGGCAGCAGTAGTGGTTTGTGTTATACCTTGTGTTATACACGGGCCACCCTATGGTTTTACCTGAGGGATCACGGAGAAGACATGAGGAAGTGGGATGGAAAACCTGTCTCAGCTATGGAGGAACATGTGCGTGAATTGAAGAGGAGAACAAAGGTCAAGGATGATCATCCCATGAAAGCTGTGGCTTCAGTCTCTGGGGAGCAGGTTCCCAGATAGAGTGGAAGAGCTGATTTTCCTCCAGGTCCTGTGATAAAGAAGACCCCTCTCTACAAAACTTAAGTAACCTATATCGTGATCACTATTAGAGGGGCCCTGCCTCCAGCCAGGTGGAGGTAGGGGATAACTGGATTTATTGGACTGTGTGGATCAGATGGCCTGGCACATCAGTCCCACAAAAGTCTCCAGTAGAGAGCGTACGCAAAGCGTACCCTGATGCCATCAAACTGTCAAGGGGTGGAACCCATTTCTATTTCTGGAGTGACAGGAGGATCCCAAGAGTTGACTGTACTGGAGGCTGAAATCAGCCTGACTGGGAGGAAGTGACAAAAGCACCTCATTATGACTGGTCCAGAGGCTCCATGCATCCTTGGCATAGACTACCTCAGGAGAGGGTACTTCAAAGACCCAAAAGGGTATTGATGGGCTTTTGGTATTGCTGCTTTGGAGACAGAAGAAATTGAGCAGCTGTGCACCTTGCCTGGTCTCTCAGAGGATCCTTCTGTTGTGGGGTTGCTGAAGGTCAAAGGTCAAGTGCCAGTTGCGACCACAACAGTGCCCCGGCAGCAATATTGCACCAAACGAGACTCCCTGATTCCTATCCATCAGCTGATCCATAGACTGGAGAGTCAAGGAGCGATCAGTAGGACCCGCTCACCCTTTAATAACCCCATGTGGTCAGTGCGAAATTCTAATGGAGAGTGGAGACTCTCATGGCCTGAATGAAGTCACACTGCCATTCAGTTCATTATGAACTGGAGTCAAAGGTAGCCAAGTGGTATGCCACAATTGATATTGCCAATGCATTTTTCTCAATTCCTTTGTCAGCAGAGTGCAGGCCACAGTTCGCTTTTACTTGGAGGGGCGTCCAGTACGCTTGGAACCCACTGCCCCAGGGGTGGAAACGCAGCCCTACCATCTGCCATGGACTTATCCAGCCTGCACTGGAACAGGGGCAAGCTCCAGAACACCTGCAATACATTGATGACATTATCGTGTGGGGTGATACAGAGGAAGATGTTTTTGAAAAAGGGAGGAAAATAATCCAACCATTGCTGAAAGAGAGTTTTGCCATAAAACGAAGTAAGGTGAAGGGACGTGCACAGGAGATTCAGGTTTTGGGAATAAAATGGCAAGACAGACGTAGACTGATCCCCACAGATGTGATTAACAAGATAACAGCAGTATCTCCACCAGCTAGTAAGAAAGAAACACAAGCTTTCTTGGGTGCAGTGGGGTTCTGGAGAATGCACATCCCAAATTACAGTCTGAATGTAAGTGCTCTCTATCATGTAAAAAAATGATGTAAATATGGCCAGATGTAAAAAATGTACTCTACACCACAGCCAGGGAGAATGGTCCTACCTGGAGCCTCTGGCAGAAAGCTTCAGGGGAGACTCAAGGTCGACCCTTCGGCTTTTGGAGTCGGGGATACAGAGGATCTGAGGCCAGCAATACCCCAAATGAAAAAGAGATACTGGCAGCCTATGAAGGGGTTCGAGCTCCTTCGGAAGTGATTGGCACTGAAGCACAGCTCCTCCTGGCACCCTGGTTGGCCGTGCTAGGCTGGATGTTCAAAGGCAGGGTCTCCTCTACACATCATGAAACCAATGCTACATGGAGAAAGTGGGCTACACTAATTATGAAATGAGCATGAATAGGAAATCCCAGTCAACCAGAAATTCCAGAAGTCATCATGGACTTCATGGGTTGCTGAAGGTCGAAGAACAAGTGCCAGTCGCAACCAAAATAGTGCACTGATGGCAATATCGCAGCAACCAAGACTCCCTGATTCCTATCCATCAGCTGATCCATACACTGGAGAGCCAAGGAGTAATCAGTAGGACCCACTCACCCTTTAATAGGCTTTCACACTGGCCATATGGGGCTAACAGAGAGTGGAGACTAACAGAAGACTATCGCGGCCTTGTCACACCACCCTTGAGTGCTGCTGTACCTGACATGCTAAAACTTCATTATGAACTGGAGTCAAAGGCAGCCAAGTGGTATGCCACCACTTATATTAACAATGCATTTTTCTCAATTCCTTTGTCAGCAGAGTGCAGGCCACAGTTCGCTTTTACTTGGAGGGGCATCCAGTATGCTTGGAACCCACTGCCCCAGGGGTGGAAACACAGCCCTACCATCTGCCATGGAGTGATCGAGACTGCACTGGAACAGAGGCAAGCTCCAGAACACCTTGCAGTGCATTGATGACATTACTGTGTGGGGTGATACAGAGGAAGAATTTTTTGAGAAAGGAAGGAAAATAATACAACCCCTGCTGAAAGCCGGCTTTGCCATAAAACAGAGGAAGGCCAAGGGACCTCCACAGGAGATTCAATTTTTGGGAATAAAATGGCAAAATGGACATCACCAGATCCCCGCAGATGTGATCAACAAGATAACAACATCTCCACCAACTAATAAAAAAGAAACACTATCTTTCTTGGATACTGTGGGGTTCTGGAGAATGCACATCCCAAATTACAGTTTGATTGTAAGCCCTCTCTGTCATGTGACCCAGAAGAAGAATGATTTTAAATGGGGCCCTGAGCAACCACAAGCCTTTGAGTAAATTAAATGTGAGATAGTTCATACAGTATGCCTTGGACCAGTCTGGACCGTGCCAAATGTAAATAATGTACTCTACACTGTAGCCGGGGAGAATGGTCCTACCTGGAGCCTAAAGCAGAAATCTCCAGGGTAGACACAAGGTCGACCCTTCGGCTTTTGGAGTCGGGGATACAGAGGATCTGAGGCCAGCAATACCCCAAATGAAAAAGAGATACTGGCAGCCTATGAAGGGGTTCGAGCTCCTTTGGAAGTGATTGGCACTGAAGCACAGCTCCTCCTGGCACCCTGGTTGGCCGTGCTAGGCTGGATGTTCAAAGGCAGGGTCTCCTCTACACATCATGAAACCAATGCTACATGGAGAAAGTGGGCTACACTAATTATGAAATGAGCATGAATAGGAAATCCCAGTCAACCAGAAATTCCAGAAGTCATCATGGACTGGCCAGAGGGCAAAGATTTTGGAATGTCACCAGAGGAGGAGGTGATGCATGCTGAAGAGGCCCCACCATATAATAAACTGTCAGAAAGTTAAAAGCAATATGCCTTGTTTACTGTTGGGTCCTGCCTTATTGTGGGAAAGCATCAGAGATGGAAGGCAGCTGTATGGAGTCTCTGACTACAGGTTGCAGAAACTGCTGAAGGAGAGGGTGAATCGAGTCAGTTTGCAGAGGTGAAAGCCATCCAGCTGGCCTTGGACACTGCTGAACGAGAAAAGGGGCCAGTACTTTATCTCTATACTGATACATGGATGGTGGCAAATGCCCTGTGGGGGTGGTTGCAGCAATGGAAGCAGAGCAACTGCAATGCAGAGGCAAACCCATCTGGGCTGCTGCACTGTGGCAAGATATCGCTGCCTGGGTGCAGAACCTGGTGGTGAAGGTACGCCGTGTAGATGCTCATGTCCCCAAGAGTCGGACCACTGAGGAAAACCAGAACAACCAACAAGTGGATAAAGCTGCTAAGATTGAAGTGGCTCGGATGGACTTAGACTGGCAACATAAGGGTGAATTAATTATTTTTGGCCCAGTGCACCATCAGGGCAGAGATCCAACATACAGATGGGCTCGTGATCAAGGAGTGGACATAACAATGGACACTATTGCCCAGGTTATTCACGAATGTGAAAAATATGCTGCAATTAAGTGCGCAGTCAGGACTTTTACATACCGTAGAACGGGATAAAGTTCCTGTGGTGCACATAAAGAATTTCCTGGGGAAGGCAGTCTGGGTTATTCCTGCTTCAGGTAAAGGCAAACCCTCTCGTGGGATTGCTTTGCCTCAAGGACCCGGATATACTTGGTGGGTAATGCGGGAAGATGGGGAAGTCCGATGTATACCTCAAGGGGATTTGATTTTAGGGTAAAACAGCCTATGAGCTCAATTGTATGCTTCTGCCTGCTATGTAGTACTTTTATAGCCCACCAAATAGATATGTTCAGGTCACCAGCGACTGGCCCTGACTTCCCTCAACCATCATCCCAACAAAGAATGAACTTTGATGAAACCAGACAAGTTCTGCCATAAAGGAACGATCAACGTCAGCAGGCAACGATCTAACACTGCACATAGGTTCTCCTGCTCTGAAAGACTGTTACGAGAGATTGAGACCGACATCATGGGCCAAATGGACTCAGCAGCTTTATAGGGATTGGTCCATGCACTAAGGAATGATCTCTCTCCCTCTCTCTGTGTGGATGCATATATATGTATATATATGAGATAAGAGTGATGGTATGTTGAAAATGTGGGATCTGAACATGACGTGAATGGTATGGAATAAGGGGTGGATACTGTCCTGGGTTCAGCAGTAGCAGGAAGGAAGGGGAGGAGTGAGACAGCGACTGTGTGGTTCTTAGTTACTGACTGGACTTAAACCACGACACCCTTCTAACCTAAGCCAGGTTTAGTAAATGCAATGACTCTTTCCTACACCTTCTCCAACTGGGTCCTCCTCCTTCTCGAGGCACAGTACCCCAGACTAGACCTGGTCCTCACTCCTCTAACCTGACAAGACCATTTTAAGCTGTAAATCTTATACTCCCATGTGTTGAAGTACTTCTCCCAGCTCCACGTCACTGCCAGATGTAATTATGTCTTTTCATCCATTTTGCATTGATGGATATTTGAGGAAAATCTACCCAGATCTCTGCAGAGTCCTGTTTGACAGAGTCCTCTGCTCTCACCATGAACTACCCGGTAACTGTATTCTTTGGGAATGAGTTGTGCTACTCATCCATTTTTGTGTAAGATCTGAAGTAGTTTCATCTACAGTTTTTCCAGGTCACTTTATGACAGTCATGTGGCACCATGTAGATCTTTCCCAAAATTTAGATTGGCACCACCTATTCCTCTCTCACATCTGCTGAGAAACCAAATGAGATCAGTTTAACATGCCTCATTTTTACATAATCCATGCTGGATGTCACTCATCTCCCTTTTTATCTCCTAGGTGCTTACAGATTGATGGATAGCTCAGTTCTCTTGAAGCATCTAGAAGTTGACTGGTCTATAATTCTTACTGCTCTTTTCTCCCTCTATATTTAGACACCATGTTTACATTTTTTCCTTGTCTTCTGGTACTTCACCTGACCTCCAAGAGCTCTCAAGAAGTGTTTGTATTTCTGAGATGGCACCAGCAGAGCCCTGAAGTATGGAATAAGAAGTTCCTTAAGCACGTCTGGTCTGAAGACATTTAATCTTACATAACTTGCCCTTCTTGTGCCAGAGGGAGAGAGATGGCAGTGCTCAGCAGTGGAGCCTGTTGTGGACATTCCTTCTCCTCCTCTTCCTTCCATCTCCCAGTATCTTTGATCCCTTTCACAGCTCTGCATGAAGGTTCTCCCTTCCTGACTGACACAGTCCTGCCTTGTCTCCTGCACTTTGTCACCACTCCAAAACCTCAAGCCAATGCCTCTGAAATGTTTCCTGCTAAATTCAGGAAACACTGTGGCTTCAAACTGTCTCCATCACTGTAAAAGACATGCATAGAGACTTCCAATTGCCTACCAGGGAAAATAAATCCCATACTGTTTCTGTTTTACCTATGATTTACTTTCAATCAGCAATATGTTTCCAGATGAATGAAGTTTTCCCATATCAATGCACATCCCTAAAAATTGCCGCAATTTGCTTAAATAAATCCAGATAGGAAATCACCAGGGGATTATTACACTCAAAGTGCAGCACAAGCCAATATCTTGAAAATGAATGGTCCAGTTCCTATAAGAGCTTCTCACCTTCATCTGGGCAAATTAAGGACTTCAAGGTCATTGTACTCGGGGGTCTAGGATGCTGCCCTGGGTTTGGTGGCAGTGGTACCCTGCACTGCACCCACAGCTCTGTTTCCACCTGGATGGTCGTGTGCTACTCTGCAGGATCTCCTTCCATGTCAGTAAAGCTTAAACCTCCTGAGTGCTCTGTATGAGGAGTTTCTGAAGTCCACACGGACAACGTGGCAGAGAAAACCTTCCAGCCGATGCAAAGAGCATGAGATGCTACAAGGTGTAAGTGCTGCTTGTAACTGCAGGAGATCACTTGGGCCACGACAGAAGGAAGGTGGCACGGAGGAAGTTGGGGCTGTTCAGCCTGGAGAAGAGAAGGCTGCGTGGGGACCTAATAGCAGCCTTCCAGTACCTGAAGGGGGCCTATAGGGATGCTGGGGAGGGACTCTTCGTCGGGGACTGTGGTGACAGGACAAGGGGTAATGGGTTAGAACTTAAGCAGGGGAAGTTTAGATTGGATATAAGGGGGAAATTCTTTCCTGTTGGGGTGGTGAGACACTGGAGTCGGTTGCCCAGGGAGGTTGTGAGTGCTCCATCCCTGGCAGTGTTCAAGGCCAGGTTGGATGGGGCCTTGTGTGGGATGGTTTGGTGTGAGGTGTCCCTGCCCATGGCAGGGGGGTTGGAGCTAGATGATCTTGAGGTCCTTTCCAACCCTAACTATTCTATGATTCTATGATTCTATGATTCTATGGAAGGGACAACTGAGCATCTGCCCACCAACGTATTTTTGCTCGGGCTGTTAAGAAGCCCATTCATTCATGGACATTTAGGGTACAGACTGATCCAAGGTGGATTTTATGTGAAGGCTTCGAATACACATACAAGTTTATTCTTGCTTGGAAAAGTTTTCTGATACTTTTTTTTCTCTTTTCTGATACTTTTTTTCTCTTTTCTCCTCTTTTTCTTTCAAAACTAATCTTCTCTGTTTCATACAATCATAGAATAGTTAGGGTTGGAAAGGACCTTAAGATCATCTAGTTCCAACCCCCCTGCCGTGGGCAGGGACACCTCCCACTAAACCATGCCACCCAAGGAATCAAGCGAGTTCATACCAGATCATCAATCATGCCAGAATCAAGCAAGTTATTCTGGTGGGATTGCATAGATTTTGAACAAAAAAAAAAACCCCAAACCCTTAATTTTGAAGAAAACTCTAAACTTTGTTTCCAAATGGGGAAAAATAATAATGCAAAAATCTGATTTAATAATCTGCAAAAATCCCTAATGTGTAGGGAAGGGAAGGGGTTGATCAAATGTTGATGGAAAATCTTCTGCTAGAGGTAATCAGCTACTTCTAAATTTATTTTTACCTAGATATGAGGTTTAAAATCTGTTT
The DNA here is from genome assembly GCF_037157495.1 of Lathamus discolor. Lineage (NCBI taxonomy): Eukaryota > Metazoa > Chordata > Aves > Psittaciformes > Psittacidae > Lathamus > Lathamus discolor. The sequence goes on from NC_088908.1 coordinate 25,365,510, forward strand.
ACAGTGGAGTTATGAAGCTAAATTCCAGTGATTCTCTTCTCACTCATTTAATAGCCTTAAATGTGATTAAAATCTCCTGGATTATGTTAAACTAAATCAACAAAGATACCCATGACCTTATGTTTCAGAGACTGCAAAGGCACAGTCCAGACCTCTGTGACAGGGTGCAAATCTCTCCAAACTCTCATTCTTCTTCCCCTCTGACTCTGCTTGAATGACATGTACATCCATTGAGTTCTACATCAATGCTTAAATTTGTCTTTGGGCTGTCTTGAGGGGTGATCCCCACTTTGGTTGCACACTGTAGTTGAGAGATGATTTCCTGGCCTGCATGCTCAGTTCCATGTGTCCTTCATCGGCCTGGGGTATTGGTTTGGCTTTTGTACCCTGCATTTGGAATACACCAACGACCCTTCCCATCTTTGCTCTGTGAAGACTGTTTCAGCATTTACATTTTCTAACAGGAAGCAGCAGAGTGAAATACTCTGGTTTTAAGTGTGTGTATAAAACAAGCTTAAGAGTGTAAACACTCTACTGCATCCTGCAAGTAATTAATTACTGTTGATAAATGAAAGACACTGTTTCTGATATTTCAAAAGAAGGCAAGGCAGGGCAGGCAGAGCAAATACAGCTATTGTTCTTGTAATCCACCCAAACTCAATGGGGACATAGTCATCCTTTGAAATGTAACACCACAAAGTCAGGAAAATGAAGCATCCTGTGACTTACCTGTGACAATAAGTATCACCCACACCAAGCCTAATCATGCATAGTCAATTATAGCAGTGGTTTTACCCACCCAAGTAACCCTAATGATAGGGTGTCGTGTCGTGGTTTAAACCCAACCACAAAGCTCGTTCATTCACACCCCCCCCCCTTTTCTTTTTCTCCCTCTTTCTTTCCTTCCCCCCCCCCCCGACCCTCCATGCTCCCGGAGGGATGGGGAGGAGAATTGAGAGAATGTAACTCCCACGGGTTGAGATAAGAACAGCCCAGTAACTAAGGTATAACTCAAATCACTACTGCTACCACCAATGATAATAATGATAAGAGAAAATAACAAGAGAAGAGAATACGATACCACCACCGAATGAGTTCGACCCCTCCGAAGAGAGACCGTGCCCTTCCGGGTAACTCCCAGTTACCTCCCTGGGCATGACGTGCTGTGGTATGGAATACCTCTTTGGCTAGCTTGGGTCAGGTGTCCTGTCTCTGCTTCCTCCTGGCCTCCCCTCGTCCCGGGCAGAGCATGAGACTCACAAAGTCCTTAGCCAGAATAAACATTACTTAGCAACAATTAAAAACAATTGGTGTTATCAGCTCTCTTCCCAGGCTGGAAGTCAAAACACAGAACTTGCACCAGCTACTAAGAAGGAGAAAAACGGCTACTGGCAAACCCAGGACATAGGGGATGGTGCTATATAGGTGCATTCATGGGATTGCTTTTGCTCAGGGGCCCGGACATACTTGGTGGGTAATGCGGGAATATGGGGAAGTCTGATGCGTACCTGAAGGGGATTTGATTTCACGGGAAAACAGCCAATGAACTCAATTGTATGCTGTTGGCTGCTATGTAGCACTTTTATAGCCCACCAACTAGATGTCTTCAGGTCAGCAGCGACTGACCCTAACTTCCCTCTGACCATCATCCCAACAGAGAATGAACCTTGATGAAACCAGACGAGTTTTGCGGTATCATCAGCAGGCAACAATCCAACACTGCACACTGTCTCTCCTGCTCTGAAAGACTGTTAGAAGAGATGGAGCCCGACATCATGGACCTGATGAACTCAGCAGCTTTATAGGGATTGGTCCATGCACTAAGGAATTATCTCTCTCTGTGTGTGTATATATATACATGTATACGAGACAAGAGTGATGGTTTATTGAAAAATGTGGGATCTGAGCATGACATGAATGGTATGGAATAAGGGGTGGATATTGTCCTGGGTTCAGCAGTAGCAGTCATTTTTCTCCTTCTTAGTAGCTGGTGCAGTGCTGTGCTTTTGACTTTCAGCCTGGGAACAGCGCTGATAACACTAATGTTTTCAGTTGTTGCTAAGTAATGTTTATTCTGAACAAGGACTTCCTCAGTCTCATGCTCTGCCAGGGAGGAGCGAAGGTCGGGAGGAAGCAGAGACAGAACACCTGACCCAAATTAGCCAAAGAGGTATTCCATACCACAGCACATCATGCCCTGTATATAAACTGGTAGCTGTTACAAGGAAGGGCTAGATCATTGCTCGGGTCGGGCTGGGTATCGGTTGGCGGGTGGTGAACGGTTGTATTCGCTTCCTTTGTTATTTCCCTTATCATTATTATTATTGGTGGCAGCAGTAGTGGTTTGTGTTATACCTTAGTTACTGGACTGTTCCTATCTCAACCCGTGGGAGTTACATTCTTTTGATTCTCCTCCCCATCCCTCCGGGAGCAGGTGGAGGAAGGTGGGGGAGTGAGCGAGTGGCTTCATGGTTCTGGGTTGCTGTCTGAGCTTAAACCATGACAGCGTCACTGCTGGCCAATGCAGGAGCAGGTTGCTGGTCATCTGGAGAATAAGAGCCAGGCAGTCAATAATAATGAGTCTTACAGACTCATAATTGACTGTCTGTGGTAGAGTTAGTTTTCTCCAGCCACTTTGCAGAGTTACAGCCTATCCCTTTTAGTGTCAAGTTCCACATGTTTCTCCTGGATTTGCAAGATACAAAACCACAAATGAGTGTTGAAGCTGATGGATTTGCATCCAGAAAGCCTGATGCAAGTTCAGGGACTAAGAGCTTGATTTTGCAATCTTCTGGGCTTATTCACCTCCTGCTCAAGCTGGGAAGAAAATAAAAAGCTTTTCATATGAGCCAGCAGCAGTTCACAGGGCACAGAATGACCTATCCTCTATATTCTGAAGTCTATGGTTAAACCCTGAGTGCAGAAGACAGGATTTGGTCCTTTAGTCTTTATGAGAGTGTGAAGACAAGTTCTGGCAGAAGAGAATTTGCAAAACCTTCTCAAATTCAGGTGGCCAGGTTATCTAGGAGTCTTGTCACTCTTCATGATGCAATTTCAAATCTCCTGAGAGTTTTGGTTTCCCGTAGGAGTCTGAAATTGCTTCTGTGGAGCCTGGACTTGCATGATGACTGGGCAAGCTCTGTTCTCAGAGCTTAGTTCTTGGTTTTGATTTTGAAAGAAAACTTCCAGCTCTCCTCACTTCAGAGAAAAGTTAAAAAATAAATGTTCTTATTCTAGCCTAAGGACTCAAGAATTGGGAGCAAAATAAAAAACAGCCCAAACGAAGACAAAGAAATGAAAGACATTTCAATTGCTTGGTTATTTTTGAAGCCGGGTTATTTTTTTTGCATTAGCAAGATTGAAACCAGCAACCTCACTTGTTTCAAATCAATTTGAGTGCTACTGACCCCAGATCCTCTCTTTGACCTCAGTGGACTTTGGGCCAGGATCTTCCCACACTGAAGATGATGTCTCTTCAGTGTACAATTTTTATGAGATCTGATGAATTTCAAATGTCTGCGTGGCACTTGGTGCAAACCTGGAAATGGCTGAGTTTCATTCACAAAAACAAAACTAGGAAACGAAGAGGTCTGGAAATCCCATTTGAAAAAGCATTGGCACATCAAACCTAAGGCCATTTTTCTTGCCTCAAAAATTATTTTATTTCATTCTTAGAGGGAAATACTAAAATGCGTAATGTAAAAATCCCCCTAAACTGTTAATTGAATCATTCTCATCTTATTTTTAAGACCATTTGTGCAAATGGCAGATGCAGGGAGGTTGGAGGATTAGAGTCCTGATTATAAGATGCTGTTAGGATTCTGCCTAAAATAACAAAACGCAAAAGTCTGAAAAATGCTACTGGATAACACAGAGCAAAGGAACTAATGGTTTTCTAGTGCTCAGCAAAAGGGAGAAAAAAGTCTTTTAATCCAAAGCTCCATCATTGTGTGCTTATTGCAATAAGAGAATAAAAAAAATGCTTACCCCCCCCCCCCCCCCCCCTTTCAAGTTAATTGAGAAACAGCTGAGGAGTGCTCTCTCAGAAGGGAGCCTAGGTAGCAAGCTGAAAATTGCTAATCAATAGTATTTTTGACATGGAAAGAGAAGGCTTGGCAGAGATGAAATTGCTTTGTTTTTCTTTATTCTTGGGCATGTCCTGCTCTGCTTGGTCACTAAAAATTATGTCATTTCATCCTAAGACCTTTCATCTGAGTATAAAACCAGAAGAATGTACAGCAGCTTGAGAGAGAGTAAAGAGGTATGGGTAACGCGGGGTCCTCACACAACTTAATGAGTTTGGGCTATGGCTATTAGTAACCTTCCTCTCCCCAACCAGGCCATCCTGTGGGATTTTGTGTCCTCTGGAGCTAAAGGCAATTTAGCATCTATTCTATTTGATACAGGATAACTTGTGCAATCTTTCAACAGAAACCTCGTAACAGTCTTCCACTACCTAAAGGGGGCCTACAAGAAATCTGGATAGGGGCTTGTTGCAAGGGCATGTAGCGACAGGAAAAGGGGGATGGTTTTAAGCTGACAGAGGGGAGATTTAGACAGACATTAGGAAGTTCTTCCCTGTGAGGGTGGTGAGGCCTTGGCACAGGTTGCCCAGAAAAGCTGTGGCTGCCCCATCCCTGGCAGCATTCAAGACCAGGTTGGACAAGGCTTGGAGCAACCTGGTCTAGTTGAAGGTGTCCCTGCCTGTGGCAGGGGGTTGGAACTAGATGAGCTTTAAGGTCCCTTCCAACTGAAGCCATTCTATGATTCTATGAAATTCTGCTGGTTAATGTTGCAGGAGTTGCTTTTGGGGAAAGGCTGGGAGACACCGATCCTAGTAAGTGCATTGAGGTGCTAATCTCTGTTCTCTGAGAAAGCCTAAAGGTGCTGGTGGATTCTGTGTAGGATAGTGGCATTCAGGAAAAACTGGGAGCAGGTTTCGGCAGAAGCAGGATCCAATGCTGGTGGGAAATACAGGGTTTAATAACAAGGAAAGGGAATTTCTTCTCTTTGGCATGTGGCAGGGTACTTTGTGTAGAAATACAAAGGTCTGGGCTTCACATCAGGAGGCCATGAGGGGTGCCTCCAGGAGCTGCTTTAGTGAGTGGAGGGGGGTTCAGCAGGCTTTGACTGGTCCAGAAGAACTCTCTACTCCAGAAATACCCTACTCAGAGAATTCATCACCCCAGTGTTAGCACCTTGTCAGGGGGGCTGGGAATGGATGTTTCACCTCTGTGCATGTCCCTCCTCTGAAACATAACCCCCCAGTGCTTAAAACAGTCTGAAAGAACAGTGACTCAGCATGCTTTGAGACTCTCCAGCAACTTCAGAGTGGCATTAAATGTTTTTGTCTACAAGAGTGTCATCAACAGCAACTTGTACACATTGTAATGGCCTGTTACAAGACTTGGAGCATTTCTAGATCAGCTGGCAATTGTTACAGAATAGGACGAGAAAAGAATGTGTCTGCATTGAGGAAAAGTATCACTTAATAAAAATATATACTACCTCCTGTGAGAATGCAGTGATTTATCCTCTTCCTGTTAGAGCTGATTTGAGCTAGTAGCTTCAATTTTAAAGCATTATGCAAACGTACAAAGGCTGAGTGCAAAAAATGGATGTTAGGCAGAATAATCAAGGCAACAAATGGTAAATTTTATGTCTAGGTTTCTGGAGCTGGGTATGTGGTAGCTTGTGCTCACCAACAGGGAAGGGCTTGCTGAGAATGTGGTACTCCAGGGCAGCCTTGGATGCAGCGATCACGTGATAGACGAATTTGAAAACCCCAGGAGAATGAGAAGAGCGTGTTAGCAAGCTCACTGCCCTGGACTTCAAAAGAGCAGACTTTGGCCTCTTCAGGAGCCTGCTCAGTAAGGTTCCATGGGATATAGCCCTGAGGGCAGGGGGGCCCAAGACTGTTGGTTGATATTTAAGGATCACCTGCTACAAGCTCAGGAGTGCTGCATCCCAACTACAAGGAAGTGCAGCAGGAGGGCCAGGAGACCTCATTGGATGGATAAGGAGCTGCTGAGGAAAATTCAAAGGAAAAAAGAGACTTATAATAAATGTAAGCAAGGACAGGCGGCCTGGGTAGAGTACAGGGATGTTGTCCGGGAAGCTAGGGACCAGGTTAGGAAGGCTAAGGCCCAGTTAGAATTAAACCTAGCCAGGGATGTTAAGGATAACAGAAAGGGATTCTACAGGTACGTAGCAAACCAAAAACAGACTAGGGACAAAATAGGCCCCCTGAGGAAGCTTTTGGGAGAACTGGCTACACAGGATTTGGAGAAGGCTGAGGTTCTGAATGACTTCTTTGCCTTAGTCTTCACTGGCAAATGTTCTGACTGCACCACCCATTTCTTAGAAAGTAGATGCAGGGACTGTGAGAATGAAGACCTTGGGCCCAATGTAGGAGAGGATCTGGTTCGAGACCATCTTAAAAATCTGAACGCAAACAAGTCCGTGGGACCTGATGGAATCCATCCGCGGGTCCTGAAGGAGCTGGCGAATGAAGTTGCTAAGCCACTGGCCATCATATTTGAAAAATCATGGCAGTCAGGTGAAGTTCCCGACGACTGGAAAAAGGTAAATATAGCCCCCATTTTCAAGAAGGGGAAAATGGAAGACCCGGGGAATTACAGACCAGTCAATCTCACCTCTGTGCCTGGTAAAATCTTGGAGCACATTCTCCTGCACAACATGCTAAGGCACATGAAAAAAAACAAGGTGCTTGGTGACAGCCAGCATGGCTTCACTAAGGGGAAATCCTGCCTGACCAATTTGGTGGCCTTCTATGATGGGGCTACAGAATTGATGGACAAGGGTAAAGCAGTTGATGTCATCTACCTGGACTTGTGCAAAGCGTTCGACACTGTCCCACACGACATCCTTGTCTCTAAATTGGAGAGATATCAATTTGATGGATGGACCACTCGGTGGATAAAGACCTGGCTGGATGGCCGCGCACAAAGAGTTGTGGTCAATGGCTCGATGTCCGGCTGGAGACCGGTAACGAGTGGTGTCCCTCAGGGATTGGTGTTGGGACCTGTCTTGTTTAACATCTTCATCGCTGACATGGACAGTGGGATTGAGTACGCCCTCAGCAAGTTTGCCGATGACACCAAGCTGTGTGGTCCGGTTGATATGCTGGAGGGAAGGGATGCCATCCAGAGGGACCTTGACAAGCTTGTGAGGTGGGCTGATGCCAACCTTATGAAGTTCAACCACGACAAGGGCAAGGTCCTACACCTGGGTCGGAGCAATCCCAGGCACAGCTACAGACTGGGCAAAGAAGAGATTCAGAGCGGCCCTGCGGAGAAGGACTTGGGGGTGCTGGTCGATGAGAAAATGAACATGGGCCGGCAGTGTGTGCTCACAGCCCAGAAAGCCAACCGTATCCTGGGCTGCATCAAAAGGAGCGTGACCAGCAGGTCGAAGGAGGTGATCCTGCCCCTCTACTCTGCTCTTGTGAGACCTCACCTGGAGTATTGTGTGCAGTTCTGGTGTCCTCAACATAAAAAGGACATGGAACTGCTGGAACAAGTCCAGAGGAGGGCCACGAGGATGATCAGGGGACTGGAGCATCTCCCGTATGAAGATAGGCTGTGGAAGTTGGGGCTTTTCAGCCTGGAGAAGTCTGCGTGGAGACCTCATAGCAGCCTTCCAGTATCTGAAGGGGGCCTATAGGGATGCTGGGGAGGGACTCTTTGTCAGGGACTGTAGTGACCGGACAAGGGGTAATGGGTTAAAACTTAAACAGGGGAAGTTTAGATTGGATATAAGGAGGAAATTCTTTCCTGTTAGGGTGGTGAGGCACTGGAATGGGTTGCCCAGGGAGGTTGTGAGTGCTCCGGTTGTGTAGTGACCGGATGAGTTATTGGTCGGCTGGTGTTGAGGTGTTGTATTCTTTCCTCTTGTTATTTCCTTTAGCACTATTATTATTGGTGGTAGCAGTAGTGATTTGTGTTATACCTTAGTTACTAAACTGTTCTTATCTCAACCCGTGGGAGTTGCATTCTTTTTGATTCTCCTCTCCGTCCCTCCAGAAGCAGGGGGAGGGCAAGAAGGGGGGGGGAGTGAGTAAAAGAGGTTTGTGGTTGGGTTTAAACCACGACAGTTCTTTTTGGCGCCCAACGTGGGGCTTGAAGGGTTGAGATAACGACGGAGATGATCAGATTAATAGTCGTCACAGTGCTGATTTATTGGCTCTCAAAGTTGTTTCTCTTGCTCTCAGAGCTTCAGAATGTAGTACATTACTTAGAGCCGGTATTCCCTGTGGTAGTGTTTATCAAGTGTGGCGCTTGGGCTAAGGTTTTTGTTTCACTGTACTTTATGGCAATGGCTTGTAATACGGGTGGGCTCCAGCAGCAGGGAGAGATGGACGTGGCCGTGGACTTGTACCCGGCCGTCCCGCTGCTCTTCACCGCCCTGGCCCTTGTCCTCGCCTCCGTCTTCGTGACGCTGCGGGGAGCCGAGGGGGAGCGGCCCCGGGAGCCGGCGGCGGCCGAAGCGGCCCGGGAGAGCGGCCCCGGGGACCAGGCGGCGGCGGGAGCGGGGCCCGAGCCCGGGAGGAAGGCGGCTGCCGAGCAGCGGGAGGAGGCGGCGAAGGAGCCGAGCCCCGCGGAGGAGCCGAGCCCCGTGGAGGAGCCGAGCCCAGCGGAGGAGCCGAGCCTCGTGGAGGCCGAGAGCGTTCCCCGGCAGCTGCCCGCAGATCCGCAGGAGGATGCAGGAGCCCAGGCAGCATTTCCCAGCAAGGCAGAGGAGGAAGAGGGTGTGGGGGACAGTATGAGCGAGTATCTGGTCCACTGGGCCCCTCCAGTGCTTTGGAAGCGTCGGAGATGGAAGGCAGCTGTATGGAGTCCCCAACAACAAGCTGCAGAAACTACTGAAGGGGACAGTGAATTATTCGAGCCTGGTGGGCCATGACACCAGGCCATCAGGGCAGAGATGCAACATAGAGATGGACTCATGATCGAGGGGTGGACTTAGCAATGGACACTATTGCCCAGGTTATTCATGAGTGTGAACACTGCACACAGCCTCTCCTGCTCTGAGAGACTGTAACAAGAGATGGAGCCTGACATCATGGACCAGATGGACTCAGCAGCTTTATAGGTCCATGCACTAAGAAATTATGTTTTTCTCTGTGTATATGTAGATGTATATATATATGTAAGAGTGATGGCATATTGAAGATGTGGGATCTGAGCATGACGTGAATGGTATGGAATAAGGGGTGGATAATGTCCTGGGTTGAGCAGCAGCAGTCATTTTTCTCCTTCTTAGGAGCTAGTACAGTGCTGTGTTTTGATCTTTTGGCCTTGGAACAGTGGTGATAACGCCGATGTTTTCAGTTGCTGCTCGAATGTTTGGTCTGGCCAAGGACTTTCTGAGCCTCATGCTCTGCCAGGGAGGAGGGGAGGCTGGGAGGAAGCAGAGACAGGACACCTGACCCAAACTAGCCAAAGAGGTATTCCATACCACAGCACGTCATGCCCAGGAGGTAACTTAGAGTGACCCGGAAGGGGTAGAGGGACTGCAGGAGTGACCCGGAAGGGGTAGAGGGACTACAGGGTTGGACGAGGTATCGGTCGGTGCTTGGCTGGGGGGAGTGGGGTGAGTTATTGGTCGGCTGGTGTTGAGGTGTTGTATTCTTTCCTCTTGTTATTTCCTTTAGCACTATTATTATTGGTGGTAGCAGTAGTGATTTGTGTTATACCTTAGTTACTAAACTGTTCTTATCTCAACCCGTGGGAGTTGCATTCTTTTTGATTCTCCTCTCCGTCCCTCCAGAAGCAGGGGGAGGGCAAGAAGGGGGGGGGAGTGAGTAAAAGAGGTTTGTGGTTGGGTTTAAACCACGACACCGGACAAGGGGTAATGGCTTAAAACTTAAACAGGGGAAGTTTAAATTGGATATAAGGCGAAATTCTTTCCTGTTAGGGTGGTGAGACTCTGGAATCGGTTGCCCAGGGAGGTTGTGAGTAGTTCATCCCTGGTGGTGTTCAAGGCCAGGTTTGATGAAGCCTTGTGTAGGATGGTTTATTGAGAGGTGTCCCTGTCCATGGCAAGGGGGTTGGAACTAGATGATCTTGAGGTCCTTTCCAACCCTAACTATTCTATGATTCTATGATTCTTTGTAGTGATGCTTCCTTGCTGCTAGTACAGTTCTCCTTATTCATTCCAGCCTTGTTCCTCAGCACCTTGGTAGCGTTGGCTTTGCTGTAATCGAGCTTCTTTCTTTACAGCAAAGGTGGTAGAATTATCTCATTTTGATGGCTCTCGATGAAATAATACCATATCTGTTTTAATTTTGTGTGGAACTGGTACAGGCTGATTCTGGGTCTCTCCAAAGTTCATGGTGAGATTTTTCAAATCACTTCCTGGGCATCACAGTGTGGATTTGCAAGCCCTAATTTGAGACCTCAATGGCTAAGTCTATGTTAATTCTCCATCCTTTCTCGTGCTCCTTCACGCCTGCCCATGACAGGGCATGTGCTCCTCCTCAGCATGGAGGTTTCTGCTTAGCTTCAGCCACAGGAGGGACATACCATCCTTGTAATGACTTTTAAATGTAACAAAATCAGGTTGGCTATTTCAGTAGTGCAGAACTGAATTTTTTATTCAGCATATTTTGGGAATATTCTTATTTACTCACAGCGTCTTTACATCTACGAGCAGTGCAAAAGGGTGTTACAGCAGGGGTAGTTATAGCTTTCTGCAGCTAAAACAGATCTTTCCACAATGCCCTTGTAAGAATGAGAGATGAGTCACTTGTTGGATGGTTGGCAAGGTGCACTGAAGCCATGGTTAGGTGGGGACCCCATCTCTTTGTCTACAAATTCTAAAATGGGCTGGTATTTACCAACATAATGTGCATGTCCCCACTGAAGACATTGCAGGGCCTTGTCTATCACACTCTGTCAGTTACACAAGCACAAATCAGAAGGGCGAAAGAAAACTGCTGTGATGAACATACAATACACTCAGAATGTCATCATACTGTTCATTAATCACCAGTCACCCTTCGGTGATTAATTATTTAGCCAAATTAGACAATTTTTTCCACATGAATTAGATGTTTAGCTTATAAAGCAGAAGGCTCCTAGTAGCATGCCCCTGTTTTCTTCAATTTAGCTGTACGATAAATTTATATTCTCCTGATTTCAAGGATGCTTTAAACTACATGTGTTGGGGGAGGGGGACATCATTCTATCCCAACACTCCCAGTCAGTTGCCAGCATCTATAATAAATGCTTGGAGCAATGTAGAGATATTCCAGCCGCTCCAGCCAATGAGCCGGCTTCATTTGGAGCTCGACTCAGATGCCTCTATACAAATGCCTGTAACATGGGGAACAAGCAAGAGGAATTAGAGATGTGTGCAGAGCTACAGGGATATAATATCATTGGCATCACAGAAACATGGTGGGATGGCTTCTATGACTGGAGTATTGGAATGTAAGGTTACAGGCTCTTTAGAAAAGACAGGCCAGGCAGATGGGGAGGGGGAATAGCTGTTGATATCAGTGTTAGACAGGAGAGTATGGAACTCTGTCTCGGGACAGGTGAGCAGTCAACAGAGTGTTTGTGGGTCAGGGTTAAAGGGAGAACAGTGATGGGAGACATTACTGTGGGGATCTGTTACAGACTGCCTGATCAAGAGGACTCAAGTGGATGAAGCACTCCATAGACAAATAGGAACAGCCTCACACTCACAGGCCCTTGTTCTCATGGGAGACTTCAACCACCCTGATATCTGTTGGAGAGACAGTATGGCCCGGCAGAAGCAATCCAGGAGGTTCCTCGACTGTGTGGAAGATAACTTCCTTCTGCAAGTAATAGAGGAGCTGACAGGGAGAGGTGCCATGCTTCACCACGTGCTCACCAAAAGGGAAGGGCTGGTTAGAAATGTGACACTGCAGGGCAGCCTTTTTTGCAGCGATCATGAGATGGTCGAATTTGAGATCATCAGGACAGTGAGTAGAGCATAGAGCGCAGGGGGCCAAAGACTGTTGATTGGTATTCAAGGATCACCTACTACAAGCTCAGGAGTGTTGCATCTGAACTAGAAGGAAGTGCAGCAGGAGGGCCAGGAGACCTCCTTGGATGGATAAGGAGCTGCTGAGGAAGATTCAAAGGAAAAAAGAGGCTTATAAAAGGTGGAAGCAAGGATAGGCGGCCTGGGAAGAATACAGGGATGCTGTCCGGGAAGCTAGGGACCGGTTAGGAAATCTAATGCCCAGTTAAAATTAAACTTGGCTAGGGATGTTAAGAATAACAGGAAGGGATTCTGTAGGTACTTAGTGAATAAAAGACAGATTAGGGCTGCGTGGGGACCTCATAGCAGCCTTCCAGTACCTGAAGGGGGCCTATAGGGATGCTGGGGAGGGACTCTTCGTCAGGGACTGTAGTGACAGGACAAGGGGTAATGGGTTAAAACTTAAACAGGGGAAGTTTAGATTGGATATAAGGAGGAAATTCTTTCCTGTTAGGGTGGTGAGGCACTGGAATCGGTTGCCCAGGGAGGTTGTGAGTGCTCCATCCCTGGCGGTGTTCAAGGCCAGGTTGGATGAAGCCTTGTGTGGGATGGTTTAGTGTGAGGTGTCCCTGCCCATGGCAGGGAGGTTGGAACTAGATGATCTTGAGGTCCTTTCCAACCCTAACTATTCTATGATTCTATGATTCCATGATTCTATGATTCAAATGCAAGGTCCTACACCTGGTTCGGTGCAATCCCAGGCACAGCCACAGGTTGGGCAGAGAAGAGATTCAGAGCAGCCCTGTGTAAAAGGAGTTGGGGGTGTTTTTTGATGAGAAAGTGAACATGAGTCGGCACTGTGTACTTGCAGCCCAGAAAGCCAACCGTATCCTGGGCTTGCATCAAAAGGAGCGTGACCAGCAGGTAGAAAGCAGTGATCCTTCCCCTCTACTCTGCTCTTGTGAGACCTCACTTGGAGTATTGTGTACTGTTCTGGTGTCCTCAACATAAAAAGGACATGGAACTGTTGGACCAAGTCCAGAGGAGGGCTACGAGGATGATCACTGGCTGGGGTGCCTCCCGTATGAAGACAGGCTGAGAAAGTTGGGGCTGTTCAGCTTGCAGAAAAGAAGGCTGTGTGGAGACTTCATAGCAGCCTTCCAGTACCTGAAGGGGGCCTATAGGGATGCTGGGGATGGACTATTCATTAGGGACTGTAGTGACAGGACAAGTGGTAACAGGTTAAAACTTAAGCAGGGGAAGTTTAGATTGGATATAAGGAAGAAATTCTTCACTGTGAGGGTAATGAGGAACTGGAATAGGTTGCCCAGGGTGGTTGTGAATGCTCCATACCTGGCGGTGTTTTAAGGCCAGGTTGGAGAGAGCCTTGGGTTTCATGGTTTAATGGGTGGTGTCCCTGCCCATGGCTGTGGTGTTGGAAGTAAATGATCTTAAGGTCTTTTCCATCCCTGACTTTTCTATGATTCTATGATTTACAGTTTATCAAAACCCCCTCAGTGCTCTATCAGCTTTTACTTTCTAGGTGATTGCTGCCCAGACAGTTCTTCAGCAGGAAGCCTAACGCTGCTCAATGTGTACATTTCAAATGTTTAAATTGAACAGTCGATAGATGAGCTGATGGTCTGTGGTTTGTTACCTTCATCTTTCTGCGTGTGCTGAGCCCTCATGAAACACTGGTAAGGAGTAACTGGAGAGTGCTATGCCAAATCCCAGCTCAAGGGTCTTAATTTCTCCAGCACTGACTGATGGTATCAGGGTCACCTTGGAAAAGCAGAAGGGCCCCCAAGACCCTCATCCTGCCCGCAGCCTTGTGCTTGATAGGAAAACCCCTGCGAGCATGTTACTGGGACCAGGCAGGTTTTACCTCTGCAGTGAGGTGGAATGTTCAGGAGAGATGAAAGCTGGCGTTGGCACTGGGGGATCCTGGTACTGATAGTGAATCCTAATCTTGGTATGTTCCGTGGTGATACTGTTGTCTGTTCAGTGTCTTTCACCATTGCTAATTATAAAAAAAAGTAACAACAGAAAAACAGATGAAGAGGATAGAAATACCCAGAGAGAGGCCATAAATGATAAAGAATTTGAAATTTCATATGGTTCAGTAAATAATTAAGAATTTAGGTTTTATTTATCTACTTTTGTATTTATCTATTTCTTCTGTTACCAATCCTGTCAAGAAATAAGCTTATTTTTAATTCATATTGTAAAGTTTTTTCTAGAAGACAGAGCATGAAAATTGAATTATTAAACTGGTACTTTTAGTTCTGATCAGTGAGATCAAATTGTACTACTTTGCCCATCTGTGATCACACATAGTGAGGCCTTCTGCCATAAACGGCCAGGATTTTTTAAGTTCTCCTGCATAGGACTTTGAAATAGGTTTGTGGAGTTTCCAGTAAAAAATGGAAAAGACTTTTTACAAAGTGTCCATAAGAGTGATACAAACCCAGGGAAAGTTGTGCATTTAAATTCCACAGCAACTGGAGAAATATACTGAGATTTAAAAAAAAAAAAAAAAAAAGATGTTTTTATTGGCTCCCTCATTAACTTGGGCACAAGCCTGTGCAGCGCAGAGCCTGTCCAAAGCTCCCTAACAGACGCTGCTCTTTCTGTTCTCCAGGAGAATCCTCCTTCAGCAGAACACTTTTCCTGGTCCTCCTGATGACCCGCTCAGTACTTAGCTCTCTGCTGTCAGTGTTCGGGAGCACTGAGCCCCACAGCTGTCTGATTTCAAGACAATAACAATTGTACAACTCAGAACTGCTGACAGTGGGGCCACAGGATTTGCAGTGCTGCTGGAGATGCTGCTAATCTGTATGTAGTTAAGTCCCAGCATTAGCCATAGCTCATGTTTCAGTCACGCTCAGATCTCAAACCCCAGAAAAAATAGAGTTTTCTAATAATGTGCACATCAACATTGATGAGCTTGAGCAGAATTGGGTTATTGCACACAAATCGGTTTGCATGCACCTAAGCTGTGTTGAAGACCACACCATCTCTGCTTGTGCTGATTGCCACCCAATTTTGTGTCACTTCTTGAATCCAAGCTCTTCTTCTTACACCTCTTGGAAAATGATCAGGAGAAAAAAAAGGTTCTGTGGCCCTTTTCATGCCACCCTCATTTCCTTTTTGCCTCAGGTACTCTCAGCTCTCAAATTTATTTCAGTTATTTGCCATGTTACTTGTGTCAGGAGAAAAGAAAAATACTGCCTGGTTTTAGAAGTGCAGGTTTAACTGTAGCATTTTATATATGCATTTAATGACTTTAAGAAATGAGGTGGTGTGAAATCATTTGGGACAAAATCATAGAGTCATACAATGGTTAGGGTTGGAAAGGGCCTCGATATCATCTAGTTCCAATCCCCCTGCCATGGACAGGGACACCTCACACTAAACCATCCCACACAAGGCTTCATCCAACCTGGCCTTGAACACTGCCAGGGATGGAGCACTCACAACCTCCCTGGGCAACTGATTCCAGTGCCTCACCACCCTAACAGGAAAGAATTTCCTCCTTATATCCAATCTAACCTTCCCCTGTTTAAGTCTGAACCTGTTACCCCTTGTCCTGTCACTACAGTCCCTGACGAAGAGTCCCGCCCCAGCATCCCTATAGGCCCCCTTCGGATACTGGAAGGCTGCTATGAGGTCTCCACGCAGCCTTCTCTTCTCCAGGCTGAACAGCCCCAACTTTCTCAGCCTATCTTCATATGGGAGGTGCTCCAGTCCCCTGATCATCCTCGTGGCCCTCCTCTGGACTTGTTCCAACAGTTCCATGTCCTTTTGATGTTGAGGACACCAGAAGTGCACACAATACTCCAGGTGAGGTCTCACAAGAGCAGAGTAGAGGGGCAGGATCACCTCCTTCGACCTGCTGGTCATGCTCCTTTTGATGCAGCCCAGGATACGGTTGGCTTTCTGGGCTGCGAGTGCACACTGCCACCCCATGTTCATTTTCTCATCGACCAGCACCCCCAAGTCCTTCTCTACAGGGCCGCTCTGAATCTCTTCTTTGCCCAATCTGTAGCTGTGCCTGGGATTGCTCTGACCTAGGTGTAGGACCTTGCACTTGTCGTGGTTGAACTTCATAAGGTTGGCATCAGCCCACCTCACAAGCGTGTCAAGGTTCCTCTGGATGGCATCCCTTCCCTCCAGCATATCAACCGGACCACACAGCTTGGTGTCATCGGCAAACTTGCTGAGGGCGCACTCAATCCCACTGTCCATGTCAGCGATGAAGATGTTAAACAAGACTGGTCCCAACACCGATCCCTGAGGGACACCACTCGTTACTGGGGACACCGCTCGTTACTGGATCTTGCCTTGTTCTCCTCTACTTGGTACACACAAAGCTGTATCTGAAATGTGGTGTTGAGTTTTGGGTTTCCTAAAGGAAGAGGTAAACCCCTTGTAAACTGAGGCCACTAAGGCATTGGGGCTGGTGCACAGGCTTAGTGGAGCCTGAGTGAGCTGGAAAAGAGAAAGCTGAGGAAGATCTCACTGCTTAGTTCCAATACCCAAAGAGATAAGATGAAACCAGACTCTTCTCAAGAGATGCACCATGAAAGGATGAGAGGCAACAGACATGTTTCATAGAAATTAAGATAGAATATAAGGAAAAAATGCTTCACAGGGAGGTTGATGCAAAAGTAGAACTGTGCCCAGGGAAGGGGAGAATCATCATCCCTGGGGATTTTCAAAACTCAGTGGGACAAGGCTATGTGCAAACTGACCTACCTGGTCCTCTGGGCAGTAACCTCTAGACCGAGGTATTCAATGATTTTATGTCAAGAAAAGCCAAATTAGTCTCCTTATTCAGTGTTCCTAACATCTGTTTTAACTAAAGAGCTACGCCTCTATTTGGAAACCAGCTGAGGGACAATGTTGTGCAGCGTTGACAGGGGTTTCCCTTAGAATGCTTAAAAGGCAAAGCTTCAGTTACTGTTTTTAATTCCCCTTCACACCACTTTGGTTTGTTTCTTTGCTTCTGGGCATTGCTTTCTTTGATTTATTCCATGCAGCATTTCACAGGCAGCCCTCTGAAATCCTAAGCTGGGGTTTGATTAGCATCTCTTTTTGTTGATGGTGTAGTTTTAAGTCACCTCTCTCTGTCCCTGCTCAGCTGTGGTAGTAAGGCGATGCTTGTGTGGGGATGTGAACCATTGCAGTGAACCAGACTCTGGTGCTGTTCTGGGTTAACATAACCCAAAAAACCCCAAACAAAACCAGAAAGAAATGTTCATCAAATGCTCCCATAAGGCAGCAGTGTACTGAAGGTTGAGATGTGAATTGTATTGAAATATTCAGTCACTCCTGGCTTGTTCTGTGTGTTGGAGCTTAATTTTTAAGGGTAAATCAGTCACATTTAAGGACTCTGAAAAGTAGTTTTCAAAAGTCTTTCTGTACCTTTAGGCATTTAAATGACAGGTGGGTTTTGCTTTTTTTTCCAAACCAGCCTTATTTTCTCCTATTAGTTCCTGTAAAAGAAATGCAAATCTTTCACTGGCTTGAAATTTCTGTTTTGTTTTAAATAAATTTCCTGTGATCCACAGCACAGTGAAAGGAAAGTTTGTTGCTGTTTCAGTGTATTTAGACAATCTTTCATGCTTGTGGAGGTCAAATTACTTAATCTGGTTATGCTATTTCAATCACATTTACATTTTTAATGCAAAGCTCAGGTTTGCTTCACACTAGAATTATCTCTCTGGTTTTGTAACAAGTTTTAGTTCTCCTGGACTTTAGAGACTTTTCTCTTTTAGTTTGCCTCAGCCTTAGACAGAGTCTTTGTAATTTATAAGGTAACTTTTCTCCACTGGGTTGACAAAATGCTGCAGAATCTTGAATACATAAATGGTGAAGAACATTTTTAGATTCCATTTTATTTGGAGCAAATTCTGAAGCTTGCATGAAAAGCCTGGTAGTGCTGTGGATAGCCTAACAGTGGTGCTTGGGGTGGTTTGCATAGGTCTCTGCTGCCCTTTTAAAGGGAAGAGCACTGTGTACAGAATCACCATCTTCACCCAGTATCCCATTCAGTCAGTGAGCTATCCCAATGCTCCCCTTGCCTCATGAGGGCTCACAGTTCACAGCCTCAGTAAAATGCTTTTTGTGCTCTTACTGTAAGTAAACCAGGTTAGAAAGTCTTTCCTGTGAAAGATACTTGTCACATTCATAGCCTCACAAAAGCTCCAGAAGGAGCCTGCCCCATCTCCCTTTCCTCTGTAAGTCTTGTGTTTCCTCTTTTGCTTAAAAGAAGCTTTCACACAATAAGCCTTTTTCCCAAGAAGAAGATGCTCTGTGTTAAGTAACTTAGGAAATAACAGGAAAACACACCAGACTGTTTAGTGTTTTCTGAAGCCCCACTTGCTTCTGAATTTTAACATCCCATGTTTCCCATCACCTTTTGCACTAGTGACCTTCTGGCTTCAACTAAGTTCCTGCACTGTCCCCTGAAGGTATGGAAATTTAGGCCTCAAATACTCATTTTGTTGACTTGTAACATTCCTTATAAACAAGCAGGAGAGAAATAGCCAGCCTGGCAGACGTTTAGCACCACCAGTCAAGACAAGAACTTAGTGCAGACAGTGAAATGTAGACAAGAGGCAGAGCTTGATCTTTAAAAGAAAGAGTCAAGCAAGGAATCATGATCAAGATCAGGCTCTGGATAACAAAATGAGGTTGCTTCCTAAGCAGTCATCCAGAAGACTGACAACAGCTTGATACATCAGTGCATAGACTGTACACTGACACCTTTATGTGAACCTTGCTCAAAGTAAGTGCCAAGAATTAGTGGATTAGAGCTGTCATGAAGGGCAAAGGCTGGCAGGAGAAATGGCAACACCTCACAGTGTTAGATGTGCGTGGTAGGATGTGACAATAAGAGAATGCCAAAAGCAAGAGAGATCCTAGCAGGCTCCTTTTTAATGGTAAGTCTTGAAGACTAATTTTCTAAGTGAGGCTGCAGGACCCAAAACTCTGCAAGCTAAAAGACAAAATAGTACCATATGCTTTCATCCTTCCATAACCAACACTAAAGCACAGAGGAAAGGGAGAGAAACTTATAATTCAGCTTCAGTTACAATCAAGCTTTCTCCAATCTCTGATTTATTCTCTCCTACAAGACCTCTTTAATATAAGTTATTATGAGTAGTGGTCCTGACTGTAAGTGGAGAGACACTGGACCATTTGCCCAAAGTTTATATGTATCCAACAGCAGTGTGATGAGTGTAAAAAAAAATGCAAATGTAGAATCATAGAATCATAGAATAGTTAGGGTTGGAAATGACCTCAAGATCATCTAGTTCCAACCCCCCCGCCATGGGCAGGGACACCTCACACTAAACCATCCCACCCAAGGCTTCATCCAACCTGGCCTTGAACACTGCCAGGGATGGAGTGATATAGGAATAAACTCCACAACTCTTTAAAGTTGTAAAGTAGGTATGCGTTTATTCAGCTGAAGGCACATGGGGGATTGCTCCTCCAAAGGCATGCGCACCTCAGTGTCGTTTTTCCTCTACATTTATCCTCTAAAATCATACATATGTATTTAGTTGCACAATACGCCTATGCATATTTATGTTCTATCCCCGCTTCGTATTATAATGAGCTCAAATGTTCTTCATGCATGTGCAGTGCCTCCTGGTGGTCTTGGGCAGGGGTCTCCAGATGAAGTAAACGAGTCTTCCTCAGGCTTGAACTTTTCACCCTTGGTCCTCACGCATGCTCTTTAGGAGCTTGGATGAGTCTGGTCTATGTCCAAATGATTTTTGCTGAAACCTAAATACCTATTTTCCTTATTAGGAGGTTATGTTCTGGTACTGCCTGGTAAGGCACGATAGGTATTTGCTGAGTGATGTATCTGTTAAGCAAGCTGTGTAACTTAAGCAGTACCTCCTTGTGCTCAATAGTCCACATCAGAAGCATTCACAACCTCCCTGGGCAACCCATTCCAGTGCCTCACCACCCTAACAGGAAAGAACTTCCTCCTTATATCCAATCTAAACTTCCCCTGTTTAAGTTTTAACCCATTACCCCTTGTCCTGTCACTACAGTCCCTGACAAAGAGTCCCTCCCCAGCATCCCTATAGGCCCCCTTCAGATACTGGAAGGCTGCTATGAGGTCTCCACGCAGCCTTCTCTTCTCCAGGCTGAACAGCCCCAAATTTCTCAGCCTATCTTCATATGAGAGGTGCTCCAGTCCCCTGATCATCCTCGTGGCTCTCCTCTGGACTTGTTCCAGCAGTTCCATGTCCTTTTTATGTTGAGGACACCAGAAGTGCACACAATACTCCAGGTGAGGTCTCACGAGAGCAGAGTAGAGGGGCAGGATCACCTCCTTCAACCTGCTGGTCACGCTCCTTTTGATGCAGCCCAGGATACGGTTGGCTTTCTGGGCTGTGAGCACACACTGCCGGCCCATGTTCATTTTCTCATCGACCAGCACCCCCAAGTCCTTCTCTGCAGGGCCGCTCTGAATCTCTTCTTTGCCCAATCTGTAGCTGTGCCTGGGATTGCTCCGACCCAGGTGTAGGACCTTGCACTTGTCATGGTTAAACTTCATAAGGTTGGCATCAGCCCACCTTACAAGCGTGTCAAGGTCCCTCTGGGTGGCATCCCTTCCCTTCAGCATATCAACCGAACCACACAGCTTGGTGCCATCGGCAAACGTGCACTCAATCCCACTGTCCATGTCAGCGATGAAGATGTTAAACAGGATCAGTCCCAACACCAATCCCTGAGGGACACCACTCGTTACTGGTCTCCAGCCAGACATTGAGCCATTGACCACAACTCTTAGCGTGCAGCCATCCAGCCAGTTCTTTATCCACCGAGTGGTCCATCCATCAAATTGATATATCTCCAATTTAGAGACAAGGATGTTGTGTGGGACAGTGTCGAATGCTTTGCGCAAGTCCAGGTAGATGACATCAACTGCTTTACCCTTGTCCATCAGTTCTGTAGCCCCATCATAGAAGGCCACCAAATTGGTCAGGCAGGATTTCCCCTTAGTGAAGCCATGCTGGCTGTCACCAAGCACCTTGTTATTATTCATGTGCCTTAGCATGCCTTCCAGGAGAATGTGCTCCAAGATTTTGCCAGGCACAGAGTTGAGAATGACTGGTCTGTAGACCAAATATACACAGGAACAGAGGCAGATCTTATACCCAATAGCAAAGTTTCTCTTAATTATTGTCTGAAGTGCTATAGTCTTCACTTAGTAGCAAAACATACCCAGAATGCCTATCAGGTTATGTCAGATTGACAGAGTATCACTGTCAAAGGCAATGTCAACTTTTCAGTGATGGATCAAGTGCTCTGATAAAAATCTGCGTATTCCAGGTTCAGGGACTGACTGATGGAAGTTGCCCTTGTCATGGAGAAAATTATAAACAGCTTCAGAATAATGAATTACAAGCAGAAATTGTACTAGTCAGTGATGGAGTAGACCATGGAAAGGTCATTTTGTCCAGCTCTGTCCTAATGCAGAACTCTTGATCACATATTCCTCAATGTTCTATGTGATTTACTTGTGAGTGACCTAAAAACATCGATATTTTCACAGTTCGTGCAGCACTGCTAAGTGCAGATATATTTCACATTAAAGAACTTTTCTAGTAGCCTGAAATTTTTGTCTGAAATTTCCTCTTGCTGCTTCTAATCACGTCTCAGCACAGAAAAGCTCTTAACATTATCAGTTGCTGGAGTCAAATGGGTCAATCTCTGGGCTAAACTGTATCTTTCCTAGCCTTTTTACCAAAGTTTGGATGGAGAAGTTGTTGGGGTTTTCCTTTTCCTATACTGAACATTTCCAGCGCAAGAGAGGCTGGAACCACAGACAGGAATTGTTGAGTCCCCACAATGGAAGGAAGTGGTTGGAGGAAGCCATACCAGTTCACAGTGGAAGGTTTCAGTGGTTACATCTCAGATCCCTCTTAGTGAATTTGTAATAGGCTGTGTCATCGAAAGCAAACTCAAAGCTGAAAGAAAGATTACACCGAAGGCAAATGAACCTTCAGTAGGGAGTTCATGGCTAGACTGCATTTTGAGTGCTGGCCAGCCAGGAGCTCAAGGCAGCTTTTGGGGAATGTGGAGGAGAAATCTAGAAGTGATTCTTCTTATTTCAAAGTCTTGGCTGGCTAAGCTGACCCAGCAAAGCAAATACTGCAAACTCACATGTGCTTTTTTGTCCACTGCACTAACAAATGCATAGCTCTGCAGTCCTCCATGTCTTACACGTGATTCAGAGAGAGCAGTAGAGTTAATGGACTGGTCTTTCCAAAGAGCAGGCTTCAAGCTTCACAGAACAAGCACGGGTGTTATTTGGCCTTGTCCTGGGTTCAGCAATAGCGGTTTGGGAGGAAGCAGAGACAGGACACCTGACCCAAACTGACCAAAGAGGTATTCCATACCACAGCATGTCATGCCCAGGATGTAACGGAGAGTTACCCGGAAGGGCTGGGGACTGCAGGGTTGGACGAGGTATGGGTCGGTCCTTGGTCAAGTGGGGTTGGGTGAGTTATTGGCTGGCTGGTGTTGAGGTGTTGTATTCTTTCCCCTTGTTATTTCCTTTATCATTATTATTATTGGTGGTAGTAGTAGTGATTTGTGTTATACCTTAGTTACTAAACTGTTCTTATCTCAACCCGTGGTAGTTGCATTCTTTTCGATTCTCCTCTCCATCCCTCCAGGAGTAGAGAGAGGAAAAGAAGGGGGGGAGTGAGTTGACGAGCTGTGTGTTTGGGTTTGAACCACGACAATTCCTTTTGGTGCCCAAAGTGGGGCATGAAGGGTTGAGATAACGACACATCTGACCGGATTAACAGTCACTCGTCACAATGCTGATTTATTGTCTCTCAAAGTTGTTTCTCTTGATCTCACAGTTTCAGAATGCTGTACATTACTTAGAGCCGGTATTTGCTGTGTTAGTGTTTATCAAGTGTGGGGCTTGGGCTAAGGTTCTTTTTTCACTGTACTTTATGGCAATGACTTGTAATACAGACGGGCTCCAGCAGCAGGACGGGATGGACATGGCCGTGGACTTGTACCTGGCCATCCCGCTGCTCTTCACCGTCCTGGCCCTTGTCCTCGCCTCCGTCTTCGTGAGGCTGCGGGAAGCCGAGGTGGAGCGGCCCCAGGAGCCGGCGGCGGCTGAAGCGGCCCGGGAGAGCAGCCCCAGGGACCAGGCAGTGTCGGGCGCGGGGCCGGAGGCCGGGAAGGAGGCAGCTGCTGAGCAGTGGGAGGAGGCGGCAGAGGAGCCAAGCCCGATGGCTGAGCCCAGCCCCGTGGCGGCCGAGCACATCCCCCGGAAGCCGCCCGCCAAGCCCCAGGAAGATGCAGGAGTCCACACAGCATTTCCCAGCAAGGCAGAGGAGTAAGACGTGGACTCAGGAAAAGAGAAGCTGGTGGTGAGAGAGCCGGCAAGCACAGGAGCTGCATCAGCCCCAGTGACAAGTACAGCAGCATCATTTGAGAGTTCTGAAGGTTTTGAATGGCCTTTGGGTACCCTTGGGACATGCCTGCTGATTGTGATGGGGATCAGCATGTTGGCGCACACACAGAGTGTGTTCTACTCATGACCATTTTGTCTGATCTCAAAAGTTAATCAGAGTTGGGTTTGGGTCTTGTCTAGAATTAGACGACGACATAGGAGGACCAGGAGATTTTTCCAAGGCTGGACAGTCATGAGTGGCAGTGTGTGTGGGACAGTATGAGCCATTATTTAGTCCACTGGACCCCTCCAGTGCTTTGGAAGAGTCGGAGATGGAAGGCAGCTGTGTGGAGTCCCAAGCAACAAGCTGCAGAAACTGCTGAAGGGGACAGTGAATTATTTTGAGCCTGGTGGGCCCATGACACTTCAGGCCATTAGGGCAGAGATGCAACATAGAGATGGACTCATGATCTAGGGGTGAACTTAGCAATGGACACTATTGCCCAGGTTATTCACGAGTGTGAACACTACACACAGCCTTTCCTGCTCTGAGAGACTGTTACAAGAGATGGACCAGATGGACTCAGCAGCTTTATAGGGACTTTTATAGGGACTGGTCCATGCACTAAGATAAGAGTGCACTGAGATAAGAGTGATGGTATATTGAAAATGTGGGATCTGAGCATGACATGAATGGTATGGAATAAGGGGTGGATACTGTCCTGGGTTCAGCAGTAGCAGTTATTTTTCTCCTTCTTGGTAGCTGGTGCAGTGCTGTGTTTTGACTTTTGGCCTGGGAACAGCACTGATAACACTGATGTTTTTAGTTACTGCTTAAATGTTTTAGTCTGACCAAGGACTTTCTGAGCCTCATGCTCTGCCAGGGATGAGGGGAAGCTGGGAGGAAGCAGAGACAGGACAGCTGACCCAATCTGACCAAAGAGGTATTCCATACCACAGCATGTCATGCCCAGGATGTAGCGGAGAGTTACCCGGAAGGGCTGGGGACTGCAGGGTTGGATGAGGTATGGGTTGGTGCTTGGTCGGGTGGGGTTGGGCGAGTTATTGGCTGGCTGGTGTTGAGGTGTCGTATTCTTTCCTCTTGTTATTTCCTTTATCATTATTATTATTGGTGGTAGCAGTAGTGATTTGTGTTATACCTTAGTTTCTAAACTGTTCTTATCTCAACCCGTGGTAGTTGCATTCTTTTCGATTCTTCTCTCCATCCCTCCGGGAGTAGAGGGAGGGGAAGAAGGGGGGGAGTGAGTGGACGAGCTGTGTGTTTGGGTTTGAACCACGACAGGCTTCTTGGTGGTTTTCTTCAAGTAGAAGATGCCAAAGAACTTGCTGTATCTGAAGCTGGTGCTTGCCAGAAACGCTTGTATGATCTACATGGATGAGTAGAGAAAAGGGGGCTGGGGGGGGGGGGGAAGGCCTCTGAGGGGTTACAGCTGAAGAGATACGAATAAAAATTCAGTTAAATAGAAGACAAAGCAAATTCAAACTAGCACTGACACCCTTGTCAATGCGGGTAACAAATCTTGATTTAATCTCTAAACCTAGCAAATGGAGAAGGCAACAGTGAAAAGAATAAATGACCACCCTGGAAGGAGCTAAAGATGATCAGTAAGATAAAAAGCTTCTTCTATGATATGCCTAGGGCTTGTAACATTGTCGGGGTTTAAGCCCAGCTGGTAACTCAGAACCATGCAGCCGCTTGCTCACTTCCCCCCTTCTTCTTCCCTGCTCCCGGAGGGTTATGGAGGAGAATAGAAATAATGTCAATCCCATGGGTTGAGATAAGAACAGTCCAGTAACTAAGGTATAATACAAAACTACTACTACTACCACCACCACCAATAATAATAATGATGATAAGGAAAATAACAAGGGGAGGGAATACAATTTTTCACCACCCACTGACTGATACCCAGACCTACCTAAGCAGCAATCTGTGCCTTCTGGGTAACTGCCCCCACTGGGCCTGAGGTGCTGTGGTATGTAATAAATACCCCTTTGTCTAGTTTGGGTCAGGTGTCCTGTCTCTGCTTCCTTATGGCTTTCCATGCCCCTCCTCCTGGCAGAGCATGAGACTGAAAAGTCCTTGATCGGAATAAACTTTACTTAGCAACAGCTAAAAACTTCAGTGTGTTATCAGCATTGCTCTTAGGCTAACGTCAAAAACACAGCACTGCACCAGCTACTAAGAAGGAGAAAAATGACTGCTACAGCTTAACCCAGGACAAACATATTCAACCAGAACAATAGATCTTGGGCTTGTAACCATTCCAAAGCTTGTCCAGTGTCCAAGATTTTTTCCTAAAGCACTGAGTTTATTTGCCAGCTGGAAAACTTCACATGGACAATGAACATAATCCCCTGTTGCGTTCCACCTTATATAGCCATCAGAATGATGCTAATTTGCTGTATTAAAATCAGAATGGCAGCATTTTGCACTCATTTTACCTCTGCCCTCAGTTATGCTGTTATGGGATGTTGAAAGTGATCTGCTATGGTTGTTCTGGTTGCTACTGGTTTCCTGTTTTGTGGGAGAGGTGTGCAAATGCTCAGTGTCATAAGCTGTTTAAGAGAGAACCTGAATGGTCTTCTCTCTGAAGATAATCTGTAATTGCTCCAGAAAGTGGTGGTTATTAATTTATTTCAGCTTTATTTTGCTCTTTGCCAGCTGTGTGAGGAGCATGTTCACTATAGCCAATCATTCCAATAGCTTAATTTATCCCATAAGTATTTTGCTTCTTTTGGGGTGTCACCACAATCTCGTTTAAAAGCCTGCTAATAGTAATTGAAAGCCTTTTTAAGGTTGCAATTAGTATCAGGGTTTGAGCTGTGTTTTATTTCTGTAAAACAGAAATAATAGTTCTGACATATACTAGGAAGCTAAACAGCCAGGGCTGCCATGCTTTTGGAGGCCTACATTGCTAGAAGAAACTCGCAGTGTATTGGCTTGATTCAGAACCCAGTGACATGAATGTGAATCTTGCCAAGGACTTCAGTGGGCTTTCAATCAGGTTCTGAGCACAAAGTGTGATCAGCGGTGGCCAGAAAAATATTAGACACAAAATAATAATGAACTTTGGCTTGCAAAGAGGGTGTCTGGGTCTTCTGCCTGTGGTTAAGAGGGATGTTGTTGATCCTTCTACAGAAAGCAAAGGGGAACAGAGGTGAAAGGATGCCAGTTGGGTTGGACTGACCTGTGTTTGGACCAAGCAGTCTCCTAGACCACTTGCAAAAGGATACCAGCTTTGTTGGGAAGGAGGACTCTGATGATGTTATCTGTTCATTTCCTTGTTCTCAATTATTTTAGCTGATGCCATCTATATGCTAAGTCAATCCCAGTGAATGGCATTTGAAACTTCCAGACCAAATTCATCAAATTATCACATTCAGGCTGGACTTTAAGTAAAAGAGATTTGGCTTGTTCTTTACACTTCTTGGCCCTGTCCTAAATGTACTGCCATTATAATGGAGGATTATCTGTACTGGAGGTTTTCTTCATTTCCATTAGGAAAAAAAATCATTCAGTGCAACAAGGGCAGCCTGAGATGGCAGGAAGAAGTTGGCTGCATGCTGATGCCTTTGTTAACCACCAGGCAGAGCCTGACATACCCTGACACTGCTGGGGCCTTGGCAAGGGGCTCTAATTTATTTAGTGCGTGGAACACATTGTTTTCCGAAAGGGAGGAGAATCAGCCCTTTATTGAACAGGAGTCACTGGGCAGTGTAGTCACTGGGCAGTGTAGTCACCAAGTTGCAGTAACTGGTGTTTGTTGATATAGTTGGCTTTTCAGAAAGTGCCTTTGTTGTGCTTATCATTTCTTTTAGTCTGCATCTCTGGTGGTGTGTAAGGTGGACCTAGGCTCTCCCTGTCTTTCCTAACCCCTCTGCCTTTTCTAACAAAAAACTCCAGGGATAGAAACAGGGAGACTCATAATTTTCAAGCTTAGGGATCTCCATAAGGCCCCTTCCCTGAGATACATAACAAACTTCTCATATTGCGATACCATCTGCTGTGGGTTGCCTTAGTTCAGTAGATTTCTCCAGTCCATTTGCAGACCACAAATGGCCCCTACTGCTCTGGTAGGCAGCATAAAGTGGTTTCAAGATTGCACTACACCCACACAGGGCTGCTGCTTGCTGGTTTGCATCAAAGCTGCAGCAAAGCACTGTGGCCTCTTCTTCATCATGTAACCCTTTATAACAACCCACATGACACATTTGCACTGAAGTGGAAGCCAGCTGGTGTAGTAGCCTCATGTCGTCTTAGAGTCTAGACACTGCACACATGCTCCCCCCCGAGAGGCATCATATGAACATAGGACAAACTATGGGAGCACTTTGGAGCAGAGACCAGTCTATAGTGAATTCACTTAAGTGAGAAAAATCAGGCTTTTAGTTTGTGTGTTAAGTACTCAACCAACAGAAGTGTAGATGTGGAAACCAAGAGGAGATTTTCTCTCTGGTGTCAGGGAAGCGCTAACCTAGCCTTGTGTGACAGATTCATCATACAATCATTCCAACTTGGTCCAAAGAAGCATTTTTCAGGCTGGGTTGTCCCAGAAAAGTCTTCAGTTTGGAAATAAAAACCCAGAGGTGAATCAAGAGACACAAGTCTCAGACTTTGCTCTGAACCAGTCTGTAGATCAGCACTCAGGACCAGATGTGCTCTGCACGTCTGCATGATGCTTCAGAGTAGGGTTTGGCACATGCGTTGTTCATGCTCAAGACTATATTCAGGTTGCTGTCTTGTTAGGGTGGCTGCTAAGGTAAAGATTCAGAGGGCCAGGAAACTCACCAACCAGTTCATAGAATCAGAATAGTTAGGGTTGGAAAGGACCTCAAGGTCATCTAGTTCCAACCTCCCTGCCATGGGCAGGGACACCTCACACTAAACCATCCCACACAAGGCTTCATCCAACCTGGCCTTGAACACTGCCAGGGATGGAGCACTCACAACCTCCCTGGGCAACCCATTCCAGTGCCTCACCACCCTAACAGGAAAGAATATCCTCCTTATATCCAATCTAAACTTCCCCTGTTTAAGTTTTAACCTGTTACCCCTTGTCCTGTCACTACAGTCCCTGACAAAGAGTCCCTCCCCAGCATCCCTATAGGCCCCCTTCAGGTACTGGAAGGCTGCTATGAGGTCTCCACACAGCCTTCTCTTCTCCAGGCTGAACAACCCCAGCTTTCTCAGCCTATCTTCATACAGGAGGCACTCCAGTCCCCTGATCATCCTCGTGGCCCTCCTCTGGACTTGTTCCAGCAGTTCCATGTCCTTTTGATGTTGAGGACACCAGAAGTGCACACAATACTCCAGGTGAGGTCACACAAGAGCAGAGTAGAGGGGCAGGATCACCTCTTTCGACCTGCTGGTCACGCTCCTTTTGATGCAGCCCAGGATACGGTTGGCTTTCTGGGCTGCGAGCGCACACTGCCACCCCATGTTCATTTTCTCATCGACCAGCACCCCCAAGTCCTTCTCTGCAGGGCCGCTCTGAATCTCTTCTTTGCCCAATCTGTAGCTGTGCCTGGGATTGCTCTGACCCAGGTGTAGGACCTTGCACTTGCCATGGTTGAACTTCATAAGGTTGGCATCAGCCCACCTTACAAGCGTGTCAAGGTCCCTCTGGGTGGCATCCCTTCCCTCCAGCATATCAACCGGACTACACAGCTTGGTGTCATCGGCAAACTTGCTGAGGGCGCACTCAATCCCACTGTCCATGTCAGCGATGAAGATGTTAAACAAGTTCCATGTCCTTTTGATGTTGAGGACACCAGAAGTGCACACAATAGTCCAGGTGAGGTCTCACAAGAGCAGAGTAGAGGGGCAGGATCACCTTCAACCTGCTGGTCACGCTCCTTTTGATGCAGCCCAGGATACGGTTGGCTTTCTGAGCTGCAAGCACACACTGCCGGCTCATGTTCATTTTCTAATTCATCAAGTGTTCTGAGTTCTTCAGCTAAAAGCTTCTGCTATAAATATTTTTTTGCATGGAGGAGAGAATAAATAAGTATGCAGATTGCTTTTATCTTTTTTGTTTTCTCCTAGAAACATGTCAACAGTAAAGCAAAAGGGGCAGAGTACTTTGTCATGTGGCCATAAAGAATAGCAGTAAAATGATGTTTGCTGACCAGGAGGGAAACATGACTTCAAGCCCCAAATGAGAGAATATATGATCTGTAGATTTGTACTAATATAACTGATCAGTGCTTGACATCTGTGGGAATCTAGTAAATAAATATGCCATCTCACAGATACCCAAACCAATTTCATCTGATATTGAACTTTCCATTTCCAGTTGATTTCCTACATTATGAATCAGTTAAGTAAATCTATCTGTGCGTGCTGCAGAACATGGAAGAACAGAGCTCTTAGCTGGGGGAGGAGAATAGCCTGGTTTTTAATGCCTGCACAGTACAAACTTGAAGCATCCTTGGCCTGTCCAGCCTAGCTGAGGTGTGAGGGCTCCTTTGGTCAGTCCAGGAATGGCCAGGTGAGTCTGTACCATGGGCCAGAAGTGTGCCAGTGCTCAGTCCTTCATGCAGGAGCCAGCAGCAGGCATGGAGATGCAGACAGGCTCTGCAGGACAGAGCATATTCCACTCTCCAGAAAAAGACAGGTTGGAGTCCAGCATCTCAGCTTCAAGGAAGATTTTATCCAAAGGTGCTGTTTGATTATTCATTGGTGTCCTGGGTTCAGCTGTAGCAGTAATTTTTCTCCTTCTTAGTAGCTGGTGCAATGCTGTGATTTCAACTTTTAACCTGAGAACAATACTGATAACACACTGATGGTTTTAGTTGTTGCTAAGTAATGCTTACTCTGGTCAAGGACTTTTCAGTCTCATGCTCTACCAGTGAGGAGGGGGATGTGAAGCCGGGAGGAAGCAAACAGGACACCTGACCCAAACAAGACAAAGGGGTATTTATTCCATACCACAGCACGTCATACCCAGTATATAAACTGGGGGGAGTTACCCGGAAGGCCCAGATCGCTGTTTGGGTCGGTCTGGGTATCGTATCGGTTGGCAGGTGGTGAACAATTGTATTTTGCATTTATTGTTTTTTTCCTTTTCCCCTTTTAGTTTTATATTCTCTCCCCTTGTTATTTTCCTTATCATCATTATTATTATTGGTGGTGGTAGTAGTAGTAGTTTTGTATTATACCTTAGTTACTGGACTGTTCTTATCTCAACCCATGGGATTTACATTATTTCTATTCTCCTCCATAACCCTCTGGGAGCAGGGGAGAAGAAGGGGGGAAGTGAGCAAGCGGCTGCATGGTTCTGAGTTACCAGCTGGGCTTAAACCAAAACAGTTGGCATTTCTCTGGTCAAATTCACTTTGTTGCCATAATGAATATGGTACATGTGGAGCTTGGGGCCCTGGGCCAGTGTAAAGGGATAAGATAATGGATGTTGCTTGAGTCCTTGTATTCAGAGCAGTTATTGGAAGGCACTAATCCCTCTCTGCTGATTACTGACTTTTGAATGAATCCGCATACACTCTCCAGCAGCCAAACTTGTGGGTTTTCAGGCTCAGTAAAGCTCAATAACACCAAGACCTTGCCATTTGTTTTCACTGTTACTATGACTTTTCTCTTTCAAAGCAGAGTTTTCTGCTGTGAATTCCCCACTGTTTGATCACAAAAGCAAGCAAAGGAAATTCTTATTTTTCATCCTGAACCTTTTTTTGTTTTTATTTTCCTAATTCACATGAGGTGACTTTGCTGGTCATTAGCTGAGTAAAGCATTAGTTAGTAAAGCATGCTCTCTATGTTGGGAGATAGCAGGGAAAAATCAAGTGTCTGGTTCCATGGTGGCAATTTGCTCTTGAAATAAAACAAGAATTGATAGGTTGCTACCCTCAGCTATATTTTTCTAGTAAATAAACATCAGCAGGATTTGAGCACAAATGCATGTTATTTTGCCCTGTTTAACTATTCTAAGGCTGTGTTCCTCTACAGCAGATAGAGTCGTTCTGCTGCGCTCCCATTCTGTGTTTCTGCACACTGAGCCAAGGATACGTTTTTTTAAGCACTGATCGGAACAGCAAATGCATCCCATTAATGCAAAGCAGTGCATGCTTTTTGATGCCTTTTAGAGGCCAAGGTTTCTATCAATGGAATGATTTGCCTCTGTGGTGCCTTTGAATAGCAGATTTGCTTACAGGGAACTGTGGTTTGACAGCACAGGGCATGGTGGGGACATCACACCCTAGGTGCCCACGCTGCCTAGTTGACTTGAGGACAGCAATCAATATGTGCTGGCTTAAGCAGGGCAGAAAAAGCCCTGAAGATATGTCTTTGAGAGAAAGATTCAGTTTTCCAAGATACACATAAAAAAGTCATTAACCATTTGGCAGTGGGCTGTTCAGCTTAAAAGTGAAATTCTTCATTTGAACCTCACAAAATCAGGATCATGCTTCTTCACTGACAGGCAGCAGGACCCAAAATAAAACAAAGAAGCAGCAGGAGACCAAGCAAAACACAACAGTGACATTTGTTCCACTTGGAGCAGGGGAGGCCCTGCTAATTTGGGCTGGAAGATCTGAGCACATGGCAAAAAGGTAGTCTGATGGACTGAGATAAATATACTGGGTCAGCCCCGAGCTGCAGGTTCTGTGCTCTCTGCACCAAGTCGAATCACAGCAGAAATAGGCAAATTCCACCCCTTCACCATCACTACGTTTCCCATAGCTCTTCCTAGAAAATTCAAAGGGATTACACAGCTTCTAGAAGGAATCTCAGCTTTTATTGGGGTTTCAGCTGTTTGACATGCTGTAAGATTTGCAGTGTGCATTACTCTTCCCACTCACTTCAACAAAACAATGTTTGTACTTGACAAGTTGGCTGTCCCACCTGCTGTTCACCTGAGACCCAGAGAAAATGCTCTTCTTCACACTTCTGACTAGCAATAGTTAGATTATGGAAGTTCATAGTGATGGAGGAAGTCTGTCCTCCATGGAGAACCATTCAGTGGAAGTTAGTAAGGAATCAGGATGGCTCTATTACAGTGATTATTAACTCAGAGTTCTGCCAGAGCATGCGCAAGCTGTAACATGAGCAAGATCCCATTGTGCTAGAACTCTACATGCAGCACGGAAAGACGGTACCAGCTACAGAGAGGTTTAAGCCCAGCTGGCAACCAAGAACCATGCAGCTGCTCGCTCACTCCCCCCTCTTCCAACCCACCGCTCCTAGAGGAATGGGGAGGAGAATTGAAAGAATGTAACTCCCACGGGTTGAGATAAGAACAGTCCAGTAACTAAGGTATAACACAGAACCACTACTGCTACCACCAATAATAATAATAATGATAAGGGAAATAACAAGGGAAGAGAATACAACTGCTCACCACCTGCCAACCGATACCCAGCCCGACCCGAGCAGTAATCTAGCCCTTGCGGTTAACTGCCCCTAGTTTATATACCGGGCATGATGTGCTGTGGTATGGAATACCCCTTTGGCTAGTTTAGGTCAGGTGTCCGGTCTCTGCTTCCTCCTGGCTTTCCCTCCTCCCTGGCAGAGCTTGAGACTCAGAAAGTCCTTGGTCAGAGTAAACATTACTTAGCAACAACTAAAAACATTGGTGTTATCAGCGCTGTTCCCAGGCTGAAAGTCAAAAACACAGTGCTGCACCAGCTACTAAGAAGGAGAAAAATGACTGCTACTGCTGAACCCAGGATGGTATCCACCCCTTACTCCATACCATTCATGTCATGCTCAGATCCCACATTTTTCAATAAACCATCACTCATATATATATACACACACACACACACAAAGAGAGAGATATAATTCCTTAGTGCATGGACCAATCCCTATAAAGCTGCTGAGTTCATCAGGTCCATGATGTCGGGCTCCATCTCTTCTTACAGTCTTTCAGAGCAGGTGAGACAGTGTGCAGTGTTGGATTGTTACCTGCTGATGAGAGTGCGGAACTTGTCTGGTCACTGCTGAGCTCGTCTGCTTTCATCAAGGTTCATTCTCTGTTGGGATGATGGTCAGAGGGAAGTCGGGGTGAGTCACTGGTGACCTGAAGACATCTACATGGTAAGCTATAAAAGTGATACATAGCAGCCAACAGCATACAATTGAATTCATTGGCTGTTTTCCCCTAAAATCAAGTCCCCTTGAGGTACACATTGGACTTCCTCATCTTCCTGCATTACCCACCACCCGTTGCTCTCAGTGTAGTTTTTAACAGCCCATTGTACTGTTCAATTTTCCCAGAGGCTGGTGTATGGTACGGGATGTGATATACTCACTCAATGCCATGCTCTTTAGCCCAAGTGTCTATAAGGTTGTTCCAGAAATGATTCCCATTGTCTGACTCAATTCTCTCTGGGGTGCCGTGTCACCACAAAATCTGTTTCTCAAGGCCCAGGATAGTGTTCCAGGCAGTGGCGTGGGGCACAGCATATGTTTCCAGCCATCCGGTGGTTGCTTCCACCATGGTATGCACATGGCGCTTGCCTTGGCAGGTTGGTGGGAGTGTGATATAATCAATCTGCCAGGCCTGCCCATATTTGTACTTCAACCATCATCCTCCATACCAAGGAGGCTTTAACCATTTGGCTTGCTCAATTGCAGCACGTTTCACACTCGTGAATAACCTGGGCAATCATGTCCATTGTTAAATCCACCCCTCTATCACAAGCCCATCTGTATGTTTCATCTCTGCCCTGATGGCCTGAAGTGTCATGGGCCCACCAGGCTAAAAATAATTCACCCTTATGCTGCCAATCTAAGTCCATCTGAGCCACTTCAATCTTAGCAGCTTTATCCACTTGTTGGTTGTTCTGGTGTTCCTGAGTGGCCTGACTCTTGGGTACATGGGCATATACATGGCGTACCTTCACCACCAGGTTCTGCACCAGGACAGTGATATCTTGCCACAGTGCAGCAGCCCTGATGGGTTTACTTCTGCGTTGCCATTTGCACTGCTTCCATTGCTGCAACCACCCCCACAGGGCATTTGCCACCATCCATGAGTCAGTATAGAGATAAAGTACTGGCCCCTTTTCTCGTTCATCAATGTCCAAGGCCAGCTGGATGGCTTTCATCTCAGCAAACTGACTTGATTCACCCTCTCCTTCAGCAGTTTCTGCAACTTGTCATCAGGGACTCCATACAGCTGCCTTCCATCTCCAACTCTTTCAAAGCACTGGAGGGTCCCACTGTACTAGATACTTGCCCATACTGTCCCACACACTGTGCCACTCATGACTGTCCAGCCTCAGGGAAAATCTCTTGTTGGTCCTCCTATATCATCATCTAATCCTAGACAAGTCTAGAGCCGGACCCTGCTTAGGTTCTGAGATCAGACGAGATCAGGCGTTTTCAGGGTGATGTGGCCATAGGCAGAACATATCATATGCAGCAACAAGCTGTTTCCTAGCAAGAAGAGCACAGTGCTTTCAAGGGCACTGAAAGGATATTCAGGATCTTTAAATCTTCCACAGTCTACTCCCAGTGTAAATAGCCTGGTGCGGGAGCAAAGGGTGTGTCTCCTTCATAAGCTGACCACCTGAGGAGGGAAAAAAATATGTGTAATTGTTAAACATTTCCATTATATACCTCCCAAAGCATAGAGGAGATGACCGCACTGGGAACATACACCAGCCCAGATTCATGATCAATGAGACTATTGTGTTACAAGTCATTGCCATGAAGTACAGCGAAACAAGAACCTTAGCCCAGGTCCCCCAGCCGATAAGCACTAAAACCAGCAAATACTGGTTGTAAGTAAGGTGCGGCATGCTGAAACTCCGGGATCAAGAGCAACAACTTTGAGAGCCAATAAATCAGCATTGTGATGAGTGAGTATTAATCCGAAAGAATAAATGCTTATCACAAATATGATTAGACACGCTCAGGTCAGATCTGTTGTTATCTCAATCCTTCGTGCCCCATGTTGGGCACCACAAAGAACTCTCGTTGTTTAAGCCCAGCCAACAACCCAGAATCACGCAGCTGCTCACTCACTCCTCCCCCTTTTCCTCCCCCTGCTCCCGGAGGAATGGGGAGGAGAATTGAAAGAATGTAACTCCCACGGTTTGAGATAAGAACAGTTCGGTGACTAAGGTATAACACAGAACCACTACTGCTACAACCAAGAATGATAATGATAAGCGAAATAACAAGGGAAGAGAATACAACCGCTCACTACCCGCTGACTGATACCTAGTCTGACCCGAGCAGTGATCTAGCCCTTCCAGGTAACTGTCCCCAGTTTATATACTGGGCATGATGTGTTGTGGTATGGAATACCTCTTTGGCTACTTTGGGTCAGGTGTCCTGTCTCTGCTTCCTTGTGCCTTCCCCTCCTCCCTGGCAGAGCATGAGACTCAGAAATCCTTGGTCAGAGTAAGCATTACTTAGCAACAACTAAAACCATCGGTGTTATCAGCGTTGTTCCCAGGCTGAAAGTCAAAACCACAGCACTGCACCAGCTACTAAGAAGGAGAAAAATGACCGCTACTGCTGAACCCAGGACACATATGTTCTGGGTGATTCTCCCATCTCCTTTTAAACCTCCAGATCAATCAAATCATACCTTGAGCAGTGGAAACAGTGTGTTCCAGTTTCATTGATTTTTTTCTCAGGAGTGAGCAAAAGTCTGGTTCCTCAGGTGTATGTGCCTGTCCCTGAGAGACAGAATGAGGATGGTTTCTCTCCTATACCATGCCTTGTATTTTCATAACACTTCCAGAAGCTCGGTGCCTTTGAGGCCTCCATCAGATTGGGCAAAATTGGCCAGGAAACTGAAACCTGGAAAAGAAATTAGCAGCCTTCCAGTATCTGAAGGGGGCCTGCAAGGATGCTGAAGAGGGACTCTTCATCAGAGACTGTAGTGATAGGATAAGGGGCAATGGGTTCAAACTAAAACTCGAGAAGTTCAGGTTAGATATAAGGAAGAAATTCTTTACTTTGAGTGTGGTGAGGCACTGGCACAGGCTGCCCAAGGAAGTTATGAATGCTCCATCCCTGGCAGTGTTTAAGGTCAGGTTGGATAGCGCCTTGAGCAACTTGGTGTAGTGGACCGTGTCCCTGCAAATGACAGCATGACTGGAACTAGATGATCTTAAGTTCCTTTCGAACCCAATACATTCTGTGATTCTAGGACCTTTACTAACCTGGGGAGCTTGAAGAGCAGACCGAGAAACATGTCGGGGGAACCTATCACCTGGGTTTTCAAAACCTCAGGATAAATACTAAACCTAATTACTTGTAGGCAAGTAGATGGACTAAAGCCACTCTGAAAACATTCTCTACTGAAACTTTTTTTTTTTTACAAGGAAAACTAATTCTGGGCTTATTAACCAGCTTCAATAAAGTCACAGTGATGAGCAGACACTGCTTAATTGCCTTCTATAACATAGCTAGGGAACTAGGAAACAGTAATTGCTCCTTGTGTCCTGAGCCACCCTCCCTGCAGGCCCAGGCACAATGCAGAAGGGGTCATTCAGGGTTTCCTGATTAAAACAAAGCCATGGAAGAGCACTGCTAAAGCTGGAGGTGACTGGCAGCCCCCAGCCCATGCAATTTTATTTCCTAGTTTCCTAGGAGAAGGAATAATGTTCAGTGCTGGTTGCTCTGGGGTAAAGAAAAAAGAATCACTGTAGTAACAGAAAAATTAGGAGACTAGATTTTGCATGGATAGCTTATTAGGTCAGAGCTGAAGTATACTTTGATTTGTATTGCTGATGATTCTACATGGGAACTAATTGGCCAAAGAAGCAAGGGATCTTTGTTGCTTTTGTAGTTTAATGAGGAAGGTATTGGGTAATGTGATGATTGTTTTCTAATAAAAAAATTCCAGTCCTTCTTTGAAGCATAATCTAAGCAGCAGGGTTGGTCTTCTTTAAAACAGGCATAAGGGATTATGCATTTCAATTTGACAGCCAAAATTTTGGAGCAGTCAGTGAACATAAATGGACCTTTACTTCAATAAATAATAGTGTATAATAATAAATTTGGGCTTCGTGATTTGTTTCTTTAAAAATCCCGATTGTAATGTTAAGATTCTATGGCTCTACTCACATAGTTTCAGTGCTCACTATTCTCAAGAAGCCACTGCAGGGTTCCCACTACTGCTCTTCTTGCAAGTTTGATGATACCTCCTGCATTTTCCTTAGAAGCCCCTGAAGGCATGTGAATTTGAGAGACCTTATGGAGTTTTGTGGAAAAAAATCTCACATTCTGTAGCAGCATAGAAGTTGACAAGTTTACAAGCTGTCCTGGGTTAATCTGTAGCAGTCATTTATCTCCTACTTAGTAGCTGGTGCAGCGCTGTGGTTTTGAATTTCAGTCTGGGAACAACGCTGATAACACCGATGTTTTTAGTTATTGCTAAGTAATGTTTACTGTGACCAAGGACTTTCTGAGTCTCATGCTCTGCCAGGGAGGAGAGGAAGCTGGGAGGAAGCAGAGACAGGACACCTGACCCAAAGTAGCCAAAGGGGTATTCCATACCACAGCCCATCATGCCCAGTATATAAAATGGGGGCAGTTACCTGGAAGGCCCAGATAGCTGCTCAGGTTGGCCTGGGTATCGGTCAGTGGGTGGTAAGCAGTTGTATTCTCTTCCCTTGATATTCCCCTTATTATTATTATTGGTGATGGTAGTAGTGGTTTTGTGTTATACCTTAGTTACTGGATTGTTCTTATCTCAATATGTGAGAATTACACGCTTTTGATTCTCCTCCCCATCCCTCTGGGAGCAGGGGGAAGAAGAAGGGGAGAGTGAGCGAGCAGCTGCATGGTTCTGAGTTACCAGCTGGGCTTAAACCACGATGTAGCTCAAGACACATCAGGACGGTTGCGTCGCAATTAGCAGGAAGTGCGGCAGGAGGGCCAGGAGAATTCCATGGTTGGATAAGGAGCTAGTGAGGAAACTCATAGGGAAAAAAAGAGGATGATTAAAGGTGGAAGCAAGGACAGGCAGCCTGGGAAGAATACAGGGATGTAGAAAAGAATAGAATAAAATTATAGAATAGAATAGTTAGGGTTGGAAAGGACTTTAAGATCATCTAGTTCCAACACCCCTGCCATGGGCAGAGACACCTCCTATTAAACCATGCCACCCAAGGCTCTCTCCAACCTGGCCATGAACACCGCCAGGGATGAAGCATTCACAACTTCCATGGGCAACCCATTCCAGTGCCTCATCACCCATACATTAAAGAACTTCTTCCTTATATCCAATCTGAACTTCCCCTGTTTAAGTTTTAACCCATTACCCCTTGTCTGATCACTACAGTCCCTGATGAATAGTTAAACCCCAGCATCCCTATAGCACCCCTTCACATATTGGAAGGCTGCTATGAGGTCTCCACACAGCCTTCTCTTCTCCAGGCTGAACAGCCCCAGCTTTCTCAGCCTATCTTCATACGGGAGGCACTCCAGCCCCTGATCATCCTCGTGGCCCTCCTCTGGACTTGTTCCAACAGTTCCATGTCCTTTTTATGTTGAGGACACCACAACTGTACACAATACTCCAGGTGAGGTCTCACGAGAGCAGAGTAGAGGGGCAGGATCACCTCTTTCGACCTGCTGGTCACACTCCTTTTGATGCAGCCCAGGATACGGTTGGCTTTCTGGGCTGCAAGCACACACTGCTAGCTCATGTTCACTTTCTCATAAAACAACACCCCCAACTCCTTCTCCGCAGGGCTGCTCTGAATCTCTTCTCTGCCCAACCTGTAGCTGTGCCTGGGATTGCTCCAACCCAGGTGTAGGACCTTGCACTTGTCATGGTTAAACTTCATAAGGTTGGCATTAGCCCACCTCACAAGCGTGTCAAGGTCCCTCTGGGTGGCATTCCTTCCCTCCAGTGTATCAACCGAACCACCCAGCTTGGTGTCATCGGCAAACTGGCTGAGGGCACACTCAATCTCACTGCCCTTGTCACCAACAAAGATGTTGAACAAGACTGGTCCCAACACCGATCCCTGAAGGACACCACTCATTACTGGTCTCCAGCTGGACATTGAGCCATTGACCACAACTTTTTGTGTGCTGCCATCC
The DNA here is from genome assembly GCF_037157495.1 of Lathamus discolor. NCBI lineage: Eukaryota > Metazoa > Chordata > Aves > Psittaciformes > Psittacidae > Lathamus > Lathamus discolor. The sequence goes on from NC_088908.1 coordinate 25,404,989, forward strand.
AGCCAGTTCTATATCCACTGAGTGGTCCACCTATCAAATTGATGTCTCTCCAATTTAGAGACAAGGATTTTGTGTGGGACAGTGTTGAACGCTTTGCGCAAGTCCAGGTAGATGACATCAACTGCTCTATCAGTTTTTCACACTCGTTAATAACCTGGGCAATAGTGTCCATTGTTAAATCCACCCCTTGATCACAAGCCCATCTGTATGTTTCATCTCTGCCCTGATGGCCTAAAGTTTCATGGGCCCACCAGGCAACCCTTATGTTGCCAATCTAAGTCCATCTGAGCCACTTCAATCTTAACAGCTTTATCCACTTGTTGGTTGTTCTGGTGTTCCTCAGTGGCCTGACTCTTGGGTACATGAGCATCTACATGGTGTACCTTCACCACCAGGTTCTGCACCCGGGCAGCGATATCTTGCCACAGTGCAGCAGCCCGGATGGGTTTACCTCTGCATTGTCAGTTGCTCTGCTTCCATTGCTGCAACCATCCCCACAGGGCATTTGCCACCATCCATGAGTCAGTATAGAGATAAAGTACTGGCCCCTTTTCTCATTCATCAATGTCTAAGGCCAGCTGGATGGCTTTCACCTCTGCAAACTGACTCGATTCACCCTCTACTTCAGCAGATTCTGCAACTTGTAGTCAGGGACTCCATAAAGCTGCCTTCCATCTCTGATGCTTTCCCACAATAAGGCAGGACCCAACAGTAAACGAGGCATATTGCTTTTAACTTTCTGACAGTTTATTATATGGTGGGGCCTCTTCAGCACACATCACCTCCTCCTCTGGTGACATTCCAAAATCTTTGCCCTCTGGCCAGTCCATGATGACTTCTAGAATTTCTAGTTGACTGGGATTTCCTGCTTGAGCTCATGTAATTAGTGCAGCCCACTTACTCCATGTAGCATCAGTTGCATGATGTGTAGAGGAGACCCTGCCTTTGAACATCCAGCCCAGCACGGGCAACCGGGGTGCCAGGAGGAGCTGTGCTTCAGTGCCAATCACTTCCGAAGGAGCTCGAACCCCTTCATAGGCTGCCAGTATCTCTTTTTCGTTTGGCGTATAGCTGAATCTCCTGTGAAGGTCCCTTGACCTTACTTCGTTTTATGGCAAAACTGTCTTTCAGCAGGATTTGGATTATTTTCCTCCCTTTCTCAGAAACTTCTTCTGCTGTATCACCCCACACGATAATGTCATCAATGTATTGCAGGTGTTCTGGAGCTTGCCCCTGTTCCAGTGCAGGCTGGATAAGTCCATGGCAGATGGTAGGGCTGTGTTCCACCCCTGGGACAGTCAGTTGCAAGCATACTGGACGCCCCTCCAAGTAAAAGCGAACTGTGGCCTGCACTCTGCTGACAAAGGAATTGAGAAAAATGCATTGGCAATATCAATTGTGGCATCCCACTCGGCTGCCTTTGACTCCAGTTCATAATGAAGTTCTAGTATGTTTGGTACGGCAGCACTTAAGGGTGGTGTGACTTCAGTCAGGCCACGATAGTCTACTGTTAGTCTCCACTCTGCATTAGACTTTCGCACTGGCCATACGGGGCTATTAAAGGGTGAGTGGGTCCTACTGATCGCTCCTTGACTCTCCAGTCTATGGATCAGCTGATGGATAGGAATCAGGGAGTCTCGGTTGGTGCAGTATTGCCGCCAGGGCACTGTTGTGGTCGCATTTGGCACTTGTTCTTCGACCTTCAGCAACCCCACAACAGAAGGATCCTCTGAGAGACCAGGCAAGGTGCACAGCTGCTCAATTTCTTCTGTCTCCAAAGCAGCAATACCAAAAGCCCATCAATACCCTTTTGGGTCTTTGAAGTACCCTCTCCTGAGGTAGTCTATGCCAAGGATGCATGGAGCCTCTGGACCAGTCATAATGAGGTGCTTTTGTCACTTCCTCCCAGTCAGGCTGATTTCAGCCTCCAGTACAGTCAACTCTTGGGATCCTCCTGTCACTCCAGAAATAGAAATGGGTTCCACCCCTTGACAGTTTGATGGCATCAGGGTGCGCTTTGCGTACGCTCTCTACTAGAGACTTTTGTGGGACTGATGTGCCAGGCCATCTGATCCACACAGTCCAATAAATCCAGTTATCTTCTACCTCCACCTGGCTGGAGGCAGGGCCCCTCTAATAGTGATCACGATATAGGTTACTTAAGTTTTGTAGAGAGGGGTCTTCTTTATCACAGGACCTGGAGGAAAATCAGCTCTTCCACTCCATCTGGGAACCTGCTCCCCAGAAACTGAAGCCACAGCTTTCATGGGATGATCATCCTTGACCTTTGTTCTCCTCTTCAATTCACGCACATGTTCCTCCATAGCTGAGACAGGTTTTCCATCCCACTTCCTCATGTCTTCTCCGTGATCCCTCAGGTAAAACCATAGGGTGGCCCATGGTCTATACCTCCTATATCTTCTCTCTCTAGCAGTTGGACGCCTTTTGTCATCTGTTTGAACTCCTTAGACAGTTTTTCCACAGCTGAAGTGATGGAAGGGGTGAGATTGTCTTTAACTCTCGGAGTTAATGAATCATTTCATCAACTGTTGGTGGTACTATGTCATTCGAGGTTATTGCTGCCAGTGAGTGGGCATACGATGATTGTGCACTCTTTGTAAGTTTCCGCCACATGGATCGTGTATATTTGACTTTATCTGGATCTACGGATGCGTTCCCAGCATCCGGCCTGCGATAGATCATCTCTACAATGGCTGATTCCCTCAGAGACTGGATGCCTTTCTCTATCATGGTCCAGTTGGCCGAACGACTCTTAACATCATCCTTGTACGGAGAACTTTCTTTCACAGCTGTCAAGAGCCACCTCCAAAGGTTGAGGGACCGTTTCTCTTTTGTAATTTCTTTGTCAATTCCCTCTTCCCTAGCAAGTGATCCCAGCTGCAGGGGAAGTTTATTTTGGATAAAAGGAAGAAGTTCTTTACTGTAAGGGTGGTGAGGCACTGGAATGGGTTGCCCAGGGAAATTTTGAATGCTCCATCCCTGGCGGTGTTCAAGGCCGGGTTGGGCAGAGCCTTGGGTGTCAAGGTTTAGTGTGAGGTGTCCCTGCCCATGGCAGGGGTGTTGGAAGTAGATGATCTGAATGTCCTTTCCAATCCGAACTATTCTATGATTCTGACATCCCCCTAGTCCTCTGGCCTTCAACTGAAATTCTTTGTTACAACATCCTGGCTTATCCCCCCAAGGCTTGCTTGTTTACATTTCCTGTCTTTCAACATTCCATCTTATCATGCCAAAGCTTGTTCAGTGTCCAAGACTCAGAGCTTGTTCCCAGAGTGTTTCTCAAGCTCATCATGCAAATCCTATCGCCATCACCTCCCACATCTCTCCATTCTTTGTTTTGTACATCTACTACCAATACCTGCTCAAGGGCTCTATCAATAAGAGATTGTGTAAGTTTCATTAAAGAAGGAATACAAATTAACAAGCTAATAAACACTAACAAAACAAAAGCTCCTAATACAGTCATGTTTTTACCCATACTCCTAGTCCAGCAAATAAACCTGAAAAAGGGTTCCAGTCATCCTCAACCTGAAGTTTTCTTGCAAGTTCTTTGAGAGTTTGTATACTTTTGTGAACCAATTCAGAATGGTCTGAAAGGTTCATGCAACATAGGCCTTCAAAGTCCTCACACCCATGACCATTGGCAAGGAGAAGAAAATTTATGGCAGCCTGATTTTGTAAGGTTGCATGTCTTATGGAATGCACATCAAGGAGGAGACTGGAAAGAGCATTAGATGTAGCATTTGTTTACTTTGCAAGCCAACATTCTAATTTGTTTAAAGCTGCAAGAGCTTTAGAGACAAGTATGTCATGTGGGACAGTGTCAAACGCTTTGCACAAGTCCGGGTAGATGACATCAACTGCTCTACCCCTGTCCATCAGTTCCATAGCCCCATCATAGAAGGCCACCAAATTGGTCAGGCAGGATTTCCCCTTAGTGAAGCCATGCTGACTGTCACCAAGAACCTTGTTGTTTTTCATGTGCCTTTGCATGCCTTCCAGGAGAATGTGCTCCAAGATTTTGCCAGGCACAGAGGTGAGAATGACTGGTCTGTAGTTCCCTGGGTCATCCATTTTCCCCTTCTTGAAAATGGGGTTATATTTCCCTTTTTCCTCCACCCGACTGCCATGATTTTTCAAATATTGTGGCCAGTGGCTTAGCAACTCGCCTTATGACCAGGGCTTGGTCTGAGAGCTCTGCTCTGGCTGCCCTGGCGGTGGCCAGTGTAGGCACCCAGACAGAGCAGATGACAGGGGAGGCTGCAGTGCAGAGCTTGGAATGTAGAGAGTGTCTGCACTGGTCTTGTGAGGGAAAGGTGCACAACGGGCAGGTTGGCACTAGGTGCTCCCTGGTGGATATCTTCCTGCAGCAGGTGGCTGAGCTGCAGGATGCTGTTAATAGGCTGAAAGATGTCAGGGAAGCTGAGAGGAAGCAGCACTGCTTCCTCCAGGCCCAAACTGTGCAGCGGCCCCTGTAGCTCATGGAGAAAAGAAGGAGGCCACTAACGCGGGAGGCTGGGAATTAGTAACAAAAAAAAACAACAAAAAAAGGAGGAAAAGGACAATTAAAAGCAAGGGTCTTCCTCCTAAATCTGTTGTCCGCACCGAGAACCGCTTTGCTGTCCTGCAGGGGTCTAATGAGGAAACACACTCACAACGTAAACATGGGGTTAACATTGTTAATCTGCCTAGACTAGAAGGGCCTCCTCATAGCAGCCTTCCAGTACCTGAAGGGGGCCTATAGGGATGCTGGGGAGGGACTCTTCATCAGGGATTGTAGTGACAGGACAAGGGGTAACGGGTTAAAACTTAAACAGGGGAAGTTTAGATTGGATATAAGGAGGAAATTCTTTCCTGTTAGGGTGGTGAGACACTGGAATCGGTTGCCCAGGGAGGTTGTGAGTGCTCCATTCCTGGCAGTGTTCAAGGCCAGGTTGGATGAAGCCTTGTGTGGGATGGTTTAGTGTGAGGTGTCCCTGCCTATGGCAGGGGGGTTGGAACTAGATGATCTTGAGGTCCTTTCCAACCCTAACTATTCTATGATTCTAGGATAGGTGAGAAGGGATGCAAGGCCATGCTTGATCTCCACAGATTAAAAAGATACCTCGAGGAAGTGATATCGGTGCATTAGAAGAGCGAGAATGGTTAATAGAAGTGTAATTATACCACACAGAAGCATTTTGATAAACAGCTAAAGAAGAGTTAACATTTTGCACTAACGATTGGTTTCATCCTGTATAATGAAAATACAAACACATGTCCATTTTTACAGATCCTAATAAATCAATTTCTTTTGGTTCTAAAAAGGCTACTGGTCGTTGCACCACCCAGCCATCCCATGTGTCCACAGAGTTCGAGGCTGCCATTGCTTGGGCTGCTGAGGGGGTGGCAGCCACCATCCAGTCATCCAACGGCAGTCCTACCAGGCATGTACTGAAAGGATTCACAGGTGTGGCAACAGACAGGCCGAGACAAGGAGGCACAAAATCACAAAATGAAATATAAACCTTTGTAAATGAGTAGAATCAGTTCTAAGTAACATTAAGTTTGATGGCTTTGTAACAGTAGCAATGGAAAATTACTGAGGTGCATGATTCATAGAAAAAAAACCCAACGTAGAGTGCGGCTAGAGAACATACTGAGAATTCTTGTATAAGATAAACCGTTTTAGTTGACATAGTTTTAGGTCCTTATGACCTTAGTACAATATAAGTGGGGATGGGGAGTATCTTGGACTAGCAGATGTCCAGGATGGGCGCAGTTAAACTAACTGATAAGTAGGAGAGTATGATTGCTATGTCTGTAGTGTAGCTGGTGTAAACATCTACTGTGCATGCTTCAAAGGCTGCCAGAAGTGATGAAGTTTGTTGGAAGAAGTAAACGACCCTCAGAGACCACCATCACAATTTTGTACGCATGCGGGGAACTTTCTGGAAAAGTATGTAATTCATACGTAGCCTCATGAATATGCATGTATGCCCGGTGACTATATAAGGACGGCTTGTGTAGCAATACGGGGACACACGCTAGGAGGAGCTATCCCCCATGTCTCCCGGCAGCGCAACGAAGAATACCTGCTTGTCAACTTAAACTTTGTTGGCGAGTTTGTTCCTGGAGTTTTCTCCGAATCAAGGCACAGGGTGTCTTGTCCTGTTGCGTTGGCTGATGTCACCCAGATGTTTTCTTTTGGCTGGGCTGGAAGCTACGGTAGGGTCAATCCGCCTGTGATGAAGAGACAGAAGACAAGGCCGGATGATCCCATCGTGCTGGGTCCCTACGTGGTCCTTTATCTGTGGAAACACAAGCATAATCTCATCCCCAGGTTATTAAAGGGAATGGGCCTTCCCATTTATAAGTTTCAATGATGTCTTTTATGCGGCTCCGCAGCATTGATCGAAGGCACAGAAAAGGCAAACCGCGGTGCATCTTGCGGAGCAAGAGGTATGATAAAACAGTCTTTTAAGTCAATGACTATGAGAGTCCACGTTTGTGGTAACATTGTTGGTGAGGGGAGACTGGGTTGTAAAGCTCCCATATCCTCAATGACCTCATTTATCTTTCTTAGGTCATGTAAAAGCCTCCAAGAATTATTTTTCTTCTGAATCACAAAGACAGGTGTGTTCCATGGGCTGGTTGTGGGGACTATGTGACCAGCTTTCAGCTGTTCATCCACCAATTTGTGTAATTGCAGCAGTTTTTCTTTTGGGAGGGTCCACTGATCTGTCCACATGGGCTCATCTGATTTCCAGGTTAAAGGTGGGACCTGCTGCAGAACAGTGGCCCCGAGGAGAAATCCGTGCTTAAGTGCATTCCCCATTGGCTTAGACAGTCTCTGCCCCATAGGGTAGGAGATCCAGGTAACACACAGGGCCTGATCAAGACAGATCTCCCTTCTGGTCCAAAAATAACAACAAGCTTCTTGCTCTACCAATTCCTGATAAGGAAGCATGAGTGTCCATTAAAGGCCAATGATCGGGCCACTGTGGCGCAGAAATGACTGTAACATCTGCTCCACTATCAATGATTCCTCACAAAGTAATTTTTGTCCCTCCTGATTTTAAAGTACAGGACAATTGGGGTCGATCCATAGTTAATCATAGAATAGTTAGGGTTGGAAAGGACCTTAAGATCATAGAATCATAGAATAGTTAGGGTTGGAAAGGACCTTAAGATCATCTACTTCCAACCCCCCTGCCATGGGCAGGGACACCTCCCACTAAACCATGCCACCCAAGTCTCTGTCTAACCTGGCCTTGAACACCGCCAGGGATGGAGCATTCAAAACTTCCCTGGGCAACCCATTCCAGTGCCTCACTACCCTAAGAGTAAAGAATTTCTTCCTTATGTCCAATCTAAACTTCCCCTGTTTAAGTTTTAACCCATTACCCCTTGTCCTGTCACTACAGTCCCTAATGAATAGTCCATCCCCAGCATCCCTATAGCCCCCCTTCAGATACTGGAAGGCTGCTATGAGGTCTCCATGTAGCTTTCTCTTCTCCAGGCTAAATTGTTGGGTCCAATAAATTTCAGGCTTCCCCGTAGATCCAGAACATCCTGAGCTCTGCATGGTGTGGAGGGCACCCGGTGACTGGGGTGAAAAATATATTAATTGTGCGATTCAGCTTCCTGCTGGTATAGTACATGGTGGCATTGGAGTCCATGCCATTATTTTAATTTCTCCTTGAAAATCAGCATCTATGATCCCTGGCAGCACAGAAAGGCCTCTTACTGTTGTAGAGGATCATCCAATTAACAATGCTGCCTTTCCATGACCAAGTGGGCTGTATATGCCAGTTGGAATAAGCACAACTGATGAATTATTGTCTCTCCTGAGGTGGCCAGGTCCACTCCAGCACTGCTGGTTATGCTGGCACAGAAACTGTGGCAGCTCTGCAAGGGGGCCATTTGGAGGGGTAATTTGTTGTCATGTCACAGCCCCTCGCCACGCTTCGCTTGGGGTTTCCCTGTAAGGTTAAAGGCTGGCCATCTCGGTCAAATTTTGACCGACATTGATTTTCATAATGACACCCTTTACAACAGCATGAGCAGATTCCAGGTGCTCCCCTTTTATTATTTGCTTTTACTTTTGGACAGTCCTGTCTCAAATGGCCGTACTAACCACACGAAAAGCACTGCTGTGATTTAACCAGAAATGCCGCAAATGCTTCCGCAGAGACAGATCATGTTGTCTAGACCCGACGTTCATACAAGCATTTAACATATTATCTATGCTAGGATTTTGTAAAGGTCGCAATACTTTCTGACAGTCAGGGTTAGGATTTTCAATAGCAAGTTGATTAAAAATATATTCGTGTGCCTTCTCATTGTCGATCCAGACAATCCAGATCCTCATTAAGTTGGTCTAAAAACTTCATAAATGGATTGTTTGCCTCTTGTTTGATTCAGACAAAAGGCTGTCTCTGTTTACTGGCTTCAGGGACAGCTTTCAAAGCATAAAGTGCCAATTGTTTAACTTGCTGCAAGCCTGCCTGGCAAATCCTAGCTTGCGCTTGGTGCCAAAATCAGCTTGCCCCAGTAATGCATTAGCGGTAACCACTTGCAATGGGTCACACGCCCCCAACGCTAAGTTTTCAGTAGCCTGGACGCCCGTGAGCTGCCTCATTTTCCACTCCCACATAGTCTATTGCATGTCCGTCATTATCAAACGAAACAACGTTTTAAAATCATTTGAGGTAAATACATGAATATCACAGAGAGGCTGTATCAAATGAGTTGTATATAGGGCCCCAAGTCCATGGTCCATCACTGTTCACCTGGTATCTTTGATAAGAGCATACGAGAGACCTTCCCACTGCGGGTCTTGATCCAGCGCATACACCACAGAGAAAGCGTGCAATACATCTGCATCCCCCGCTCATCTCACTTCTCCCTTTACAGTTGCCCATTTATCATGAGGATCTGGGGGATATAAATCAGGCTCCTTTTCCGGATCAATAGGCCCTGGGTCAAAAGGACCATCCAGGTCATCATCAGAATTATCAGGTGGTAGAACTGCAGGAGCAGCAACAGCAGACTGTTTTTTTTGATCTCATGGCAGAGTCCGGCAAAAAGGGTAGTGGTAAGGGAGCCGAGGGTGCCGCTCCTGCTTCCTTTGCTTGTGAGCTGACATGAACTTTTAAAGTTTCAAAAATAATTCACCAAGGGCTCAGTAAAGTGGTGGCAACTTCATCATTTTTTGTGGCACAGTCCCACAAATTAACACCAATTTCATCCCAAATCTCTGGGATATAAATATTAGTGGAATTAATAGATGGATCGACTTTTGATGCCCAGAGAAGGATACGTTTCAATTCTTCCTCATCTACTTTTTTTCCATACTTCTTAAGAATATCAGCAAAGACTTGTAAAACATTTCTTTGCTCTTTTATTAAAGCAGTCCCCATAGTTTGCAGCTGCTTACCCTTGTCCTGCAAGAGGCAATCGAGCGCTCTGGATACGCATCCTTTCAGCGTGTACACTTCCTTTCAGTGAGTAGTCCCTTAGTTCGGCTGAGCAATGCCACCGGATCAACTACTAGTCACTTTCGTGCCCCACAAGGTGGGCACCATTTGTGGCGTATCAAGACATGGACTCAGGTTGGTGAGGATACTGAGACAAAACTTTATCGCAATCAAGCTCTTTTGTCCCTTTGTTCAGTACTTTCCCAGTCTGCACAAGCACACCACGTTTAATCTCATTGGCTTCTTTAAAAACCCCCAGGTAAATAGTCCAATTCATATGAGGACAGTTTCATCTTCTTGCTTCACATCTCCCATCCCCCATGTCCTCTGGCCTTCAACTGAAATTCGTTGTTGCAACAACATCCTAGCTTATCCCCCCAAGGCTTGCTTGTTTACATTTCCTGTCTTTCAACATTCCAATTTATTGCCCCAAGGCTTGTTCAGTACCAAAGCCTCAGAGCTTGTTCCCAGGGTGTTTCTTAAGCTCATCATGCAAATCCTATCACCTTCACCTCCCACATTGGAGTAGCTGTTGTATTTGGAGTTGGAGTAGCTGTGTTGTCTGTTGCTTTGCCATCAGGTCCAGAGACAAATTTTTCCTTTTGAAGGTGCTGGATAGCTTTGAACAGGGTTCTGTAAGCATAGGCCAAGCCCCAGGACATAGCCATGATTTGTCCCTCTCTGGTAAGACCAGGATGACAACACACCTCATTTAAGTGCTTTACTAATTTTTCTGGATTTTGCACTTGTTCAGTGGTGAAGTTCCAAAGCACTGGAGGGGCCCACTGGCCCAGATACTTGCCCATACTATCCCACACACCCTGCCACTCATGACTGTCCAGCCTCAGGGAAGAACTCTTGGTCCTCCTATATTGTCATCTAACCCTAGACAAGACCCAAACCCAACTCTGCTTAACTTTCAAGACCAGATGAAATGGTTGTGGGTAAAACACACTCTGTATGTGTGCCAACATGGTGATCCCCATCACAATCAGCAGGCAGGTCTCAAGGATACCCAAAGGCCATTCAAAACCTTCAGAACTCTCAAATGATGCTGTAAATAGTCTGGTGGGGGAGCTGGGAGCGTAAGGGAAAGTCTCCTTCATAGGCTGACCACCTGAAGAGGGAAAAAAAATGTGTAATTGCTGAACACTTTCGTTATATACCTCCCAAAGTATAGAGGTGATGACCACACTGGTCACGTAAGCCACATCAGTTTCATGATCAGTGATTCTATTGTATTACAAGTCAGAGAAGGCTGAGTTTCTTAATGACTTCTTTGCCTTAGTCTTCACCGGCAAATGCTAAGACCACACCACAAAAGTCTTGGAAGGCAGACGCAGGGACTGTGAGAATGAAGACCTTAGACCCATTGTAGGAGAGGATCTGGTTTGAGACCATCTTAACAAACTGACCATGCACAAGTCCATGGGACCTGATGATATCCATCCACGGGTACTGAAGGAGCTGGCAAATGAAGTTGCTAAGCCACTGGCCATCATATTTGAAAAATCATGGCAGTCAGGTGAAGTACCTGACAACTGGAAAAAGGGAAATATAACCCCCATTTTCAAGAAGGAGAAAACTGAAGACCCAGGGAACTACAACAATTTTGTGGCCTTCTATGATGTGTCTATGGAACTGATGGACAGGTGTAGAGCAGTTGAGCAAAGCGTTTGACACTGTCCCACATGACATACTTGTCTCTAAATTGGAGACACGTCAATTTGATAGATGGACCATTCGGTGGATGAAGAACTGGCTGGATGGCCGCACGCAAAGTGTTGTGGTGAATGGCTCAGTGTCCGGCTGGAGACCAGTAACAACTGTTGTCCCTCAGGGATCGGTGTTGGGACCGGTCTTGTTTAATATCTTCATATTTGACATGGACAGTGGTATTGACTGCGCCCTCAGCAAGTTTGCTGATGACACCAAGCTGTGTGGTTCGGTTGATACGCTGGAGGGAAGGAATGCCACCCAGAGGGACCTTGAGGCGCTTGTGAGGTGGGCTGATGCTAACCTTTTGAACTTCAACCATGACAAGTGCAAGGTCCTACACCTGGGTCGGAGCAATCCCAGGCACAGCTACAGGTTGGGCAGAGAAGAGATTCAGAGCAGCCCTGCGGAGAAGGAGTTGGGGGTGTTGTTTGATGAAAAAGTGATCATGAGGCGGCAGTGTGCTCTTGCAGACCAGAAAGCCAACCGTATCCTGGGCTTGCATCAAAAAGATTGTGACCAGCATGTTGAAAGCAGTGATCCTGCCCCTCTACTCTGCTCTCGTGAGACCTCACTTGGAGTATTGTGTACAGTTCTGGTGTCCTCAACATAAAAAGGACATGGAACTGCTGGAACAAGTCCAGAGGAGGGCCACAAGGATGATCAGGGGCTGGAGTGCCTCCCGTATGAAGATAGGCTGAGAAAGCTGGGGCTGTTCAGCCTGGAGAAGAGAAGGCTGTTTGGAGACCTCATAGCAGCCTTCCAGTATGTGAAGGGGTGCTATAGGGATGCTGGGGTTTAACTATTCATCAGGGACTGTAGTGATCAGACAAGGGGTAATGGGTTAAAACTTAAACAGGGGACGTTTTTTTGCATATAAGGAAGAAATTCTTTACTGTGAGGGTGATGCGGCACTGGAATGGGTTGCCCATGGAAGTTGTGAATGCTTCGTCCCTGGAGGTGTTCAAGGCGAGGTTGGAGAGAGCCTTGGGTGGCATGGTTTAATAGGAGGTGTCTCTGCCCATGGCTGTGGGGTTGGAACTAGATGATCTTAAGGTCCTTTAACCCTAACTATTCTATTATTCTGTGATTCTGTGATTCATTACTAGCGCGGCTATAACCTGAATTTATTTGTCTGAAGCACACTCCCACTCTTACCTCTTCCCAGTGATGCTGCTGTTCTCACAGATAAACATGTCCTCACTGAATGGATTATAGCTCTCAGCCAAAGGCAAGCTGACAAGGGAAAAACAAGCAAATGCATTCCCAGGGCCTGATCCAACTCTTTGGGAAGAAAACAAACCCTTATGGTCTTCAGTAGAGACTTTATCCCACCCTTAACAGTGCCTTTGCTGATGTCTAATTGCACAGGGCCCAGTAAATCTGGGTTGGAAGGACTTGTTATGGAGTATATTGTGTCTTTCCATGTAGCAGCTAGCTCAGGGGCTCAATCCCATGGTTCCCTCCGCAGCCGTACTGCCAGCCGCCTTCATCTGCGCTCAGACATGTTTGCATTCCATGTGATGTGATCCCTTCTGCTGCCACCACAGGTTTGCCAAGTTCTGTGGAACTGTGAGTGCCTGGGAGGACAGACTGATGGAAAGAGGGATCCAAATTGCCAAAGGCAGTAACTGAAGGGAGCAGGGTAGTGAGGGGTGACACTGAATGAGCCAAGACTGACATTAATATTCACACTCCGAGAAAAGGAGAATGAGGGAAATAATGGTATGAGGGCCAATTGAAAGAAAAGTAAGTCAGAAATACTTATGTTGTGATAGGCAGATGCTAGGGAGGGGACAAGAGAGGTGTGAATTGAATGATCCAGAAATGTTGTTGATTTTGAGGTGGAAACAATCCTCTAAAATGAGGCTGATTCCGCCAGCCCTGGCTGTAGAACCTGTCTGCCTCCAGCTTATACCCACTAATCTGTGCCTGTTCTGCTGCTACCACCGGTACATCTTTCCATCCTGGCTATTTAAACAGCTCATTTCTTTTTCTCCCACTCACTGCTTGTGTGCTTTTACAGCTGGGGACCAGTGCTTTCAGTAGTAATAGGTTCACTATGAAGCTTGATTGTGTGTGAGCTGCTGCAGAGACTAACCAGATAACTCGTCCTGCCTGCGAGACACACTCCTGGCTGGCCTGGAGGTGTCTGGACAGATACATCTGCCATCCTAACCCCGAAAGGGATGGCATCTCTATGCTGAGGTCCTGTGTGGCTCAGGTTCCAGGGTGTGAGGTGTGGGAGGGGGACCCCTCAGGACATCACAGCCCGCACCTTCTAGACTTCCCTCATGATGTGGTTTGGTCCCTGGAGGGCATGTTGGAGCAGTTTCAGCATGTGCCACCTTGTAGAAGTCCCCTCAAGAGGCCAAGAGACTGAGGGAAGAGAGCAGCTGTGCTCCAACCATACCCAGTCCTTGGAGATGCTTGCAGAACATTTTTCCCAGGGGACCCCTGCTTGGTTCATCAATCTCATTCCCATTTTCCCCATTCCCTTACCCCTTTCTCAGGCTCTTGGTTTGGCGTTACTTGGGATAGATGTGATTTCCAGTTCCCAAGCAGAGGCGGCTGTGGCAGTCCTGCTGGAGCAGGGATTGCCTGGGACACCCAGCCTTCCTTCCCAGCCCTGCCTGCACCCTGCCAGGGCAGCCAAGCAGCATTTAGCATGAGTTACTTAATTTAATTTTGTCAATTGGCTGGTTAATGAGCTACTGTTTGATGTTACTCAGCACTATTGCGTCTGCTTATGGAGTAGGTGTTGCTTTTTATCACACATTTCCCCATATCCTGTAGGTTTTAAATCTGTTATATAGATATTAGTAAGCTACAGTAATCACTGTTTAAAGGGGGCACTGGCAGTGCTACTGAATGCTAAGTCAGTACTCCCTTACTTAAGAAGCTCATCATGACCTGGCAGTATGCACTTGAGACCAGAGACCCCGTGTGCTGGGCTGCATCCCCAGCAGTGTGAGCAGCAGGTCAAGGGAGGGGATTCTCCCCCTCTACTGCACTCTGAAGACCCCCCTCCCCCGCAGTCCTGTGTCCAGCTCTGGGGGCAACAACACATAGAATCACAGAATCACAGAATCCCAAGGGTTGGAAGGGACCTCAAAAGATCATCTAGTCCAACCCCCCTGCAAGAGCAGGGTAACCTACAATACATCACACAGGAACTTGTCCAGGCGGGCCTTGAATATCTCCAGTGTAGGAGACTCCACAACCCCCCTGGGCAACCTGTTCCAGTGCTCTGTCACTCTTACAGTAAAGAAGTTCTTCCTGATGTTAACGTGGAACTTCCTATGCTCCAGTTTACACCCATTGCCCCTTGTCCTATCACTGGATATCACTGAAAAAAGCCTAGCTCCATCATCCTGACACCTACCCTTTACATATTTGTAAACATTGATGAGGTCACCCCTCAGTCTCCTCTTCTCCAAGCTAAAGAGACCCAGCTCCCTCAGCCTCTCCTCATAAGGGAGATGTTCCACTCCCTTAATCATCTTTGTGGCTCTGCGCTGGACTCCTTCAAGCAATTCCCTGTCCTTCTTGAACAGAGGGGCCCAGAACTGGACGCAATATTCCAGATGCGGCCTCACCAAGGCTGAATAGAGGGGGAGGAGAACCTCTCTTGACCTACTAACCACTCCCTTTCTAATGCACCCTAAGATGCCATTTGCCTTCTTGGCCACAAGAGCACATTGCTGGCTCATGGTCATCCTCCTATCCACCAGGACCCCCAGGTCCCTTTCCCCTTCGCTACTTTCCAGCAGGTCAACCCCCAACCTGTACTGGTACATGGGGTTGTTCTTCCCCAGATGCAAGACTCTACACTTGCCCTTGTTAAATTTCATCAAGTTTCTCCCCGCCCAACTCTCCAGCCTGTCCAGGTCTCGCTGAATGGCAGCACAGTCCTCTGGTGTGTCAGCCACTCCTCCCAGTTTTGTGTCATCAGCAAACTTGCTGAGGGTGCACTCAGTTCCCTCATCCAGGTCATTGATGAAAATATTAAACAGCACCGGTCCCAGCACCGACCCCTGAGGAACTCCACTAGTCACAGACCTCCAGCTAGATTCTGCGCCATTGACCACAACTCTCTGCCTTCTTCCTTTCAACCAGTTCTCGATCCACCTCACTACTTGATCGTCAAGCCCACACTTCTTTAGCTTATCTATGAGGATGCTGTGGGAGACAGTATCAAATGCCTTACTGAAATCAAGAAAAACTACATCTACCGCTCTACCATCATCCCTCCACCTAGTCACTTCCTCATAGAAGGCTATAAGGTTGGTCATACATGACTTCCCCCTCATAAAACCATGTTGGCTGTTCTTAATGACCCCCTCATCCTTGATATGCCTAGTGATGGAGTCAAGAATAAGTTGTTCCATCATCTTTCCAGGGATGGAGGTAAGGCTGACCGGTCTATAATTACCCGGGTCCTCCTTCTTGCCCTTCTTATAGATTGGTGTGACCTTTGCCATCCGCCAATCCTCAGGCACCTCGCCCGTTTCCCACGACTTACCAAAGATGATGGAAAGTGGCCTAGCAATGACCTCCGCCAGCTCCCTCAGCACCCGTGGGTGCATTCCATCTGGACCCATCGATTTACAGATGTCCAGATTGCATAGCTGATCCCTAACCCAATCCTCATCTACCAAAGCAAACTCCTCCTTTGCCCTGACTCCTTCTGGGGCTATAGAAATCCGGGGCCCTCGGCGAGAGTCTGCAGGAGTAAAGACAGAGGCAAAGAAGGCATTCAGCACCTCTGCCTTCTTTATATCCTCTGTCTCCAGGGTACCCACTTCGTTCAGCAGTGGGCCTCTATTGCCTCTTGTGTTAGTTTTATTTGCTATGTATTTGAAGAAGCCCTTTCTATTGTCTTTAACCCGACTAGCAAGATTGAGTTCCAAGGAGGCCTTAGCTGTCCTAATTGCCTCCCTACATCCTCTAACAACTGTCCTATATTCCTCCCAAGGGGCCAGCCCCTCCTTACATAATCCATAGATTCTCCTTTTCCACTTGAATTTGCCCAGCAGCTCCTTGTTTAACCACGCCGGTCATCATGAGGGATGTGGAACTGTTGGAGTGAGTCTAGAGGAGGCCACAGAGATACTTTGAGGGCTGGTACACCTCTGCTCTGGAGATAGGCTGAGAGAGCTGGGCTTGTTCAGCCTGGAGAAGAGAAGGCTACGGGGAGACCTTAGAGCAGCTTTCAGTGCCTAAAGCGGCTGACAAGAAACCTGGAGAGGGGCTTTTGACAAGGGCCTGCAGGGACAGGACAAGGGGAAATGGCTTTAAACTGACAGAGGGGAGTTTGAGATTAGACATTAGGAAGAAGTTCTTCCCTCTGAGGGTGGTGAGGCCTTGGCACAGGCTCCCCAGAGAAGCTGTGGCTGCCCCATTGCTGGCAGTGTTCAAGTCCAGGTTGGACGGGGCTTGGAGCAACCTGGTCTGGTGGAAGGTGTCCCTGCCTGTGGCAGGGGGTTGGAATTAGATGAGCTTTAAGGTCCCTTCCAACTCAAACCAGTTTGTAATTCTATGATTCTATGTTTCCTCAGTTTAGATCATCTTTGTATTTGTTTTCTTCCCACCAGCATCCCCCAAAGGACAGAGGTGCTCCCAGCTGACCTCCCCAGACCTCAGGGTCACAAAGCTGGGGGCTGTTCCTGTTCGTGGGACTTCAGGTGATGGGAAGGAGGCCTGGCCAGAGAGGAGAGGGAAGGTCTGTGCTGTTTGGAAAACTCAGAAGCTTTGAGAAACTAATGAGCTGTCCAAACTTTCCTAGATACTTTCTGGAAAAACAGAAGGCTACCCCATCAAAACCGTTCATCGTCCAAATGCAGGTAGTGGGTGGGTAGAGACAGTCCAAGTAGTCTATGCTAATTAAACCTCAGCCTTTATGAATGCAATCAAACCTCTCCAGAAAGCAGGAATGTTTTATGCCAGGGACAGTTAAATAATACTAGAGATAAGCTTAAACTCTGACAATCAGATATGGAGTAAATTTATTAAGAGGCAGATTTACCAAATCTATCTGGATGCTTTATAATGCGGTTCAGACAATCACTTGGAATTGTGATGTGCTGTCTTCTCAGATACTCTTGGGAAGGAGTTATAAGCATTTGCAAATGAAATCACTAAGGAATTTCTCAACAGAAAATGAGGACATGGGGGATGACAAAGACTGATGAAAGCAGTAGGAGGAACATGCTCATTTTTGGAGATGTTTGTCACAGCAGTCCCTTCCTAGCATAATGGTGTTCTGCTAACAGGTAGGGTATGCCACAAAATGGCCACACACTAGCTGTATAATATGCACAGTTTATTAAACAAGCACACTGAAGCAAACAGGCACAGTAACATGAATCAGGTATATATCTCTATATGTATAGTAAATAAGTACAATAAAGCAAATCAGAGATATGTATATAAGTACAGAGGAAAGTTAGCAATGCATCAAATCATTACTGCATAGAGAGAACAGAGATCAAGAAGAAATACATCACCAAATGCCACTGGATCATCATCCAGGCCCACACCTCAAGGTGGCAAGCCCCGTTGCAGCTGATGCCAGGAATCTCAGGTAATTGTGAAAATTCCTACATGGTACATCCACCCATAGGTGAAGCTTCCCCCTCAGCCACAAGAGGGTCCTGCTTTTATACCCTTAGAAAACAACCAGCTTTATGCCAGATCTGTAATTGTTTACTCATGGGGCAGTGCAGTTTCTCATGATCTCACTGCTGTCCTCTCTGAGAGCATTGGCCAGGCGCCCCGGTGCAGCCAAGTAGGTGCAGCAGGTCATAGAACAGCTGCACACCTATGTTTTTCAGCCTCTTTCTGATAAACAGTCACGATGAACATAAACATATATACCAAATACACCGTGGCAAACAACACTGTTACGTCTCTCAGTCATGAGAGGGAATCAAGTCTCAGCTAGGTTCCCATTCATTACAAATAGGCAGACACATTTACACATCCATTTAAACACAGCTTTGCTCTCAGTTGTTTCATCTACCTAGAAAGTGGGTGGTGACTTACTGCACCAGACCTAGTCCCTACACCCAGCAACAGATACTTGCACCATGGCATCTGCTGCTGGGGCCTGGTGGCCACCAGGCATTGCCTGCAAATGGGGAGCAAAAAGGGAATGGGAGGAGGTACCAGGCGTGCTATATCTGATGGCTGTCTTCCTTTCCCATCACCCTCTGTGTTGTTTCTTGGTAGTGCAGGGCTCCTGGGGCTTCCATTAACAGAATATGGGCCTGGGAAGGAGAACCTAAGTGCCAGCCTGGCTCTAGGCCAGGCTTTCAGTTGCAAGAGAGCATCTGTCCAGGGTGTTTACTTGATTCTTGATCACTCCCTTTTCCACTGGCAGGAGCTGCCATGCCAAAAGCTTGACATGAAGCTCTAGGGAAGCACAGGGATCTGTGCCTCACCCAGCAGGTATGGGAGAGCTGCCTCTAGTCCTCAGTGTGCCTGGGGGACAAGGGCACCCTAAGGATCCTATCAGGCTGGCTTAGGGATGCAGGGGAGCTCCTCTGCTTTCTGCCAGTGGCCAGTCCTTGGTCCACTGATTTTATAGGAATGTTCCCAGTTAGAGCCTCATCCTTCTCTCTTACTGCCACCAAGAGGTCATGAGACAGTTCTTGGATCTGGTTGCAATGCTCTAGCTCACTCTGCAGAGCAAGGGCAAGTAATTATTTGTAGTCTTTTGGCAGTGAGTGCATTCATTGTGGCATATGTTTGTATTTTTCCACTATATGGAAATATTTGACAGCACACTGCCTCCCAGTTCCAACCAGTGTCCCAGCAGCCTCACAGGGAGGCACTAATTGGCTGTCCTGGCTCAGAGAGACGGGCACAGAGAGACCCCAGAGCAGAGACCTTGGTGCCCTCTGTGCAAGGAAATACCACGAGACACTGAGGATGCCCGAGGTCTTCAAATCCTTTTCAAACAATATTGCATTGGAATAGCTTGGCTGAGAAACTTGGTGAAACACTGGGAAAAACTCTTCCTTCATCCTTCTCAGGGCAGTTGTAGGTGGGAGACTTGGAGCTGAGGCAGAGCCTTCTCCCACTGCCATGGGTAAGGTACCTCTCTCTGGATGTGTGTGCCGAGTTAGATCAGTCAGGGTCTTGTTCCTCACTGGTATTTTCCAAACATCAGTTGCATTTGAGAATCCCTGAAGGGTTAGCACTACTTGACTGAATCCTTGTGGCAGGTGTCAGGGAAAAGCTGTGCCTTTCTCTTTGCTTCAGATAACCTGTTCTCTGATTACAAGTGTAGAAGTTATGATTTAAATACATCCAAATGCATGTGATTAATCACAAGTGAAACATACCTTCTTCCTGCTGCAAAACCTAATTAACAGTGTGGGCAGAATCCTAAAATAATGTATGTGCCACCTTCCAGCTCAAACTCTTCAGCTTGGAAAGCCTCAGTGCAGCGAGCAGACCTGAGCAGCCAGGCTGCAGGGGGTCAGACCCATCACCTTTTGTTACCAAGGTCAGGGGCCCAAAGCAAGCTTTTACCACCTCCTGGTTGGAGAGGTGTCTACCTCTGCTCCATCTGAGATGTGTTTCAGCTGTAGGCAGAGACTTCCATGAGGCTGCAGTAAGTACAGAGAGCAGAAACTTTGCAGCCCCGCTGCAAGAAATAGCACAGTTAGGCACGTGTCCTGGGCTTAAAACACGACAGCAGGCAAGGTTTGGTTTTATGCTGCCTGCAGGAACTGCTGTTCCTCTGCCAGGACTTTAATCACATCTACACCAGACATCTCCATTTTGACTGCAAAATTTTCCATCAGTGGAGGATCCATTGCAGTTTTTGGGGATTTTCTCCCATCATCCAGTTACTCTCCCTTGAACTGTTATCTGTGGGGTGTGGTGCTGGATTATATCCTCTAATAGAATGGCAGCAGGTTGCAGAACTGGGAACACCATGACTCAAAGATCTCTGAACTTAGTAGAGGCTTGGGTTGTGGCAAGCATGCTGCTCAGAGATGGAGCCCCTGAGCTGTAATCATGCCAGGGAAAACAGACAGTATACAAGGAATGGCATAATTGCTCTTTCCAGAATTGATTTCTCCTCATCTTAAAACATCTTAAAACATCAAAAGTACTGCAAAGCGTTTGACACTGTCCCACACAACATCCTTCTCTCTAAATTGGAGAGATATCAATTTGAGGGATGGACCACTCGGTGGATAAAGAACTGGCTGGATGGCCGCACACGAAGAGTTGTGGTCAATGGCTCGATGTCCAGCTGGAGACAGGTAACGAGTGGTGTCCCTCAGGGATCGGTGTTGGGACCGGTCTTGTTCAACATCTTCGTTGCTGACATGGACAGTGGGATTGAGTGCACCCTCAGCAAGTTTGCCGATGACACCAAGCTGTGTGTGGTCCAGTTGATATGCTGGAGGGAAGGGATGCCACCCAGAGGGACCTTGACACGCTTGTAAGGTGGGCTGATGCTAACATTATGAAGTTCAACCATGACAAGTGCAAGGTCCTACACCTGGGTCGGAGCAATCCCAGGCACAGCTACAGACTGGGCAAAGAAGAGATTCAGAGCGGCCCTGCGGAGAAGGAGTTGGGGGTGCTGGTCGATGAGAAAATGAACATGAGCTGGCAGTGTGCGCTTGCAGCCCAGAAAGCTAACCGTATCCTGGGCTGCATCAAAAGGAGCGTGACCAACAGGTCGAAGGAGGTGATCCTGCCCCTCTACTCTGCTCTTGTGAGACCTCACCTGGAGTATTGTGTGCAGTTCTGGTGTCCTCAACATCAAAAGGACATGGAACTGCTGGAACAAGTCCAGAGGAGAGCCACGAGGATGATCAGGGGACTGGAGTGCCTCCTGTATGAAGATAGGCTGAGAAAGCTGGGGCTGTTCAGCCTGGAGAAGAGAAGGCTGTGTGGAGACCTCATAGCAGCCTTCCAGTACCTGAAGGGGGCCTATAGGGATGCTGGGGAGGGACTCTTCGTTAGGGACTGTAGTGACAGGACAAGGGGTAACGGGTTAAAACTTAAACAGGGGAAGTTTAGATTGGATATAAGGAGGAAATTCTTTCCTGTTAGGGTGGTGAGACACTGGAATCGGTTGCCCAGGGAGGTTGTGAGTGCTCCATCCCTGGCGGTGTTCAAGGCCAGGTTGGATGAAGCCTTGTGTGGGATGGTTTAGTGTGAGGTGTCCCTGCCCATGGCAGGGGGGTTGGAACTAGATGATCTTGAGGTCCTTTCCAACCCTAACTATTCTATGATTCTATGATTCTAAATACACAGGGTAATGAAGAGGCTGTATATGTCCCTTGTTTCCTTTATTGTCCACAGAATATTTGGTTATGGAGAGCAACATCTGAAAAGGTTTTGAAAGGCAAAGTCACCTTCCAGCTATCAAAACACTTCAGATGAGGCAGATGGGAAACCAAAATTATTATTTAATTTTGGGCAGTAAAATTGACATTGGACCCATTTGTCTCATTTTTCAGGCTTTGATGATAGTTAATGACAGCTTACAGAAGTTGTAAGTGATCTAAAAAAGCCATAAAAAGCTGCTTTGTGTCCTTGTTCGGGGATAATTTTAACAAAACCATTACAGGGATTTAAAACACTGTTTTGACTTTCTAGAACCAGTGGTGGGATGATCCAGCTGCAGCTGGATCCCCCTTGCATCTAAGAGAACATTTAAGAGGATTAATCCCAATAATTTTAATTCAACAAAATGACCTTATGTAACATTACCAAGGAATTAAAGAGAATTCTCTCATGTGGGTTATCACAGGCTGGTGGATTCCCACCCCCCTAGGGGATCTCATTGGTCTCAGGCATTGCGTGGACAACATAGATTGTCTATGTAACACATTGCATGGGATCAGAAGATAAGTCACTCAGAGCAGGAACCCTTTTTCCTTTGCTGAATTATGATTTGGGAACTCACAAAAAGAATGCAGCTGTCAGCCTCCACTGGTGCTATTTGAAGCCCTTTTGGCTCTGAGGCCTTTTCCACAGAAAAATGCAATCTCATCTAATGCAAATGCTGATGCATGTATCTCTGTAGTCCAGCTGCCTTAATAAAAAAAAGAATAAAATCTCGATTTAATTTTTTTTTTACTGTGTTCCTTTGGTGTGCTTACTGAGCTGAGCAGGATGCACATTAAAACTAATTAGGTGCATGCAGGGTATTCAGTATTTGATCTTAATACTAAAGGCCGCAGGAGAGGGCACATTACACAATGGCAAATTCTAGTAAAACCAAACTATGCCAGTGGCCTGACACTGCATAAACCCCACGTCTGCTGCTCCTGCTTGGTGCGGAACATGTGGAGCTTGGGCAGCCTCTGCCTGTGTCCCTGCTCACATAGAATCATAGAATGGTTTGGGTGGGAAAGGACCTTAAGATCAACTAATTACAACCTCCCTGACACAGGCAGGGGCACCTTCCACTAGACCAGGTTGCTCCACACCCTGTTCAACCTGGCCCTGAAGCACTGCCAGGGATGTGGTAGCTACAAATTGGGCAACGTGTTCCAGTGCCTCACCACCCTCACAGTAAAGAACTTCTTCCTTATATCTAACCTAAATCTCCCCTGTTTAAGTTTAAACTCAATTGCTGAGGTAAGTGGCTCGAGAGAGGACGCCTTCAATACCGGAGAGGGGGGGAGCATACAGGAGCTTCAACTCAGAACGGCAAGAGCTACTGAGGGAGCCTTAAGTCCTGGACAGGACTTGACCAAGAGCTGGCAGCTCAGCTGATGCGAGCAGCTGACTCACAGGGGTGTCCTGGGTTCAGCAGTAGCAGTTATTTTTCTCCTTCTTGGTAGCTGGTGCAGCACTGTGTTTTGACTTTTTGGCCTGGGAACAGTGCTGATAACGCCAATGTTTTTAGCTGCTGCTCAAATGTTTGGTCTGGCCAAGGACTTTCTGAGCCTCATGGTCTGCCAGGGAGGAGGGAAAGCTGGGAGGAAGCAGAGAAAGAACACCTGACCCAAACTAGCCAAAGAGGTATTCCATACCACAGCATGTCATGCCCAGGATGTAACGGAGAGTTACCCGGAAGGGCTAGGGACTGGGTGGCTGGACGAGGTATCGGTTGGTGCTCGGTGGGCTGGGGTGGGGCGAGTTATCGGTCGGCTGGTGTTGAGGTGTTGTATTCTTTCCTCTTGTTATTTCCTTTATCATTATTATTATTGGTGGTAGCAGTAGTGGTTTGTGTTATACCTTAGTTACTAAACTGTTCTTATCTCAACCCATGGGAGTTGCATTCTTTTCGATTCTCCTCTCCGTCCCTCTGGGAGTAGAGGGAGGGAAAGAAAGGGGGGGAGTGAGAGAACTAGCTGCGCGGCTGGGTTTAAACCATGACAGTTCTTTTTGGCACCCAACGTGGGGCACAAACGGTTGAGATAACGACACATCTGACCGGATTAACAGTCACTCGTCACAATGCTGATTTATTGTCTCTCAAAGTTGTTTCTCTTGATCTCACAGTTTCAGAATGCTGTGCATTACTTAGTGCCGGTATTTGCTGTGTTAGTGTTTATCAAGTGTGGGGCTTGGGCTAAGGTTCTTGTTTCACTGTACTTTATGGCAATGACTTGTAATACGGACGGACTCCAGCAGCAGGGCGGGACGGACGTGGCCGTGGACTTGTACCTGGCCGCCCCGCTGCTCTTCACCGTCCTGGACCTTGTCCTCGCCTCCGTCTTCGTGAGGCTGCGGGAAGCCGAGGTGGAGCGGCCCCGAGAGCTGGCGGGAAGCCGAAGAGGCCCGGGAGAGCGGCCCCGGGGACCAGGCGGTGGTGGGAGTGGAGCCAAAGGCAGGGAAGGAGGCAGCTGCTGAGCAGTGGGAGGAGGCAGCGGAGGAGCAGAGCCCTGCAGTGAAGCTGAGCCCAGCGGCCAAGCCCAGCCCCGCGACAGATGAGCGTATCCCCCGGAAGCCGCCCACTGAGCCCCAGGAGGATGCAGGAGTCCACGCAGCATTTCCCAGCACGGCAGAGGAGTAAGACCTGGACTCAGGAAAAGAGAAGCTGGTGGTGAGAGAGCCGGCAAGCACAGGAGCTGCACCAGCCCCAGTGACAAGTACAGCAGCATCATTTGAGAGTTCTGAAGGTTTTAGAATCATAGAATCATATAATCATAGAATCATGATTCTGGTCTTGTGAGGGAAAGGTGCTTAATGGGCAGGGATGCACTTGGTGCACCCTGGTGGAGGTCCTCCTGCAGCAGGTGGCTGATCTGCAGGATGCTATTAATAGCCTGCAAGGTGTCAAGGTAGCTGAGAGGAAGCAGCACTGCTTGCT
Organism: Lathamus discolor; assembly: GCF_037157495.1. Lineage (NCBI taxonomy): Eukaryota > Metazoa > Chordata > Aves > Psittaciformes > Psittacidae > Lathamus > Lathamus discolor. The sequence continues at coordinate 25,429,490 of NC_088908.1, forward strand.
CCAGGCCCAAACTGTGCAGGGGGCCTCAAGCTTCCCCTTTAGCTCATGAAGGAAAGAAGGAGGCCATTAATGTGGGAGGCTGGGAATTAGTAACAAAAAAAACAACAAAAAAAGGAGGAAGAGGACAATTAAAGGCAAGGGGCTTCCTCCTAAATCTGTTGTCCCCACGCAGAACTACTTTGCTGTCCTGCAGGAGGCTAATGAGGAAACGCACTTGCACCAGTGCTGATGCACTGGTAAAGATCTCTACTGGCGCTGCCAGGAAACAGTGGCAGGTCGTAGTAATAGGGGACTCTACTTTGAAAGGGACAGAAGCACTTGTCTGTCAGCCTGACCCAGTCTAGAGGGAGGTGTGTTGCTTACCAGGGGCACAGATCAGGGATGTTGCAGAGAGGCTGCCTGCTCCAGTAAGTCCCACGGACTATTAACCACTCCTAGTGATCCATGTGGGTGCTAGAGATATAGATAGTAGTAGCCTGGGGAACATAAAGAAAGACTACAGAGCTCTGGGAGAGGTGGTTAGGGGCTCTGGAGCTCAGATAGTCTTCATCAGTTCTCCAGGATAAAGGGGAGGACATAAAAAAAGCTAGGAGGATTAGCCAGGTTAATAAATGGCTAAAAGGGTGGTGTCATAGTCAGGGGTTTGGGTGTCTTGAACATGGGACCGATGTTTGTAGGCTAGGTCTACTGGGGGCTGGTGGAGCTGGTCTGATGATAAAGAAGGGGATGAGCAGTTTTGGTAGGAGGCTTCCCAGACTGGTCAAGGAGGCTTTAAACTAGAGGTTTTGGGGGAGGGGGACATCATTCTATCCCAACACACCCAGTCAGTTGCCAGCACCTATAATAAATGCTCGGAACAATGTAGGTATATTACAGCTGCTCCAGACAACGAGCCGGCTTCAATTGAAGCTCGTCTCAGATGACTCTATACAAATGCCCGTAGCATGGGGAACAAACAAAAGGAATTAGAGATGTGTGCACGTTTACGGGGGTATGATATAATAGGCATCACAGAAACATGGTGGGATGGCTCCTATGACTAGAGCATTGGAATGGAAGGTTACAAGCTCTTTAGAAAAGACAGGACTGGTGGGGGGGAGGGGGAGTTGCTATTTATGTTAGGGATAGGCTGGAGAGTATGGAACTCTGTCTGGGGACAGGTGAGCAGTTTACAGAGAATTTGTGGTTCAGGGTTAAAGAGAAAACAGCCGTGGGAGACATTACTGTGGGGATATGTTACAGACCGCCTGATCAAGGAGAACCTATGGATGAAGCACTCTAGAGGCAGATAGGAAAAGCCTCATGCTCACAGGCCCGTGATCTCATGGGGAACTTCAACCACCCTGACATCTGTTGGAACGACGGTATAGCCCAGCAGAAGCAATCCAGGAGGTTCCTCGATTGTATGGAAGAAAACTTCCTTCTGCAAGTAATAGAGGAGCCGACAAGGAGAGGTGCCATGCTTGACCTCGTGTTCACCAACAGGGAAGGGCTCGTAGGAAATGTGACGCTCCAGGGCAGCCTTGGATGCAGCGATCACAAGGTGGTCGAGTTTGAGATCCTCAGGACAGTGAGAAGAGTGTGCAGCAAGCTCACTGCCCTGGACTTCAAAAGAGCAGACTTTGGCCTCTTCAGGAGCCTGCTTAGTTCCATGGGATGTAGCCCTGGAGGGCAGGGGGGCCCAAGACTGTTGGTTGATATTCAAGGATCACCTGCTACAAGCTGAGGAGTGTTGCATCCCAACTAGAAGGAAGTGCGGCAGAAAGGCCAGGAGACCTCCTTGGATGGATAAGGAGCTGCTGAGAAAAATACAAATGAAAAAGAAGCTTATAAGCCTCTTAAGGAGCACTGTACTAGCAGTAAGGAAGCATCACTACATCACTGCGAGCTACCACATACCCAGCTCCAGAAACCTAGACATAAAATTTACCATTTGTTGCCTTGATTATTCTGCCTAACATCCATTTTTTGCACTCAGCCTTTGTACGTTTGCATAATGCTTTAAAATTGAAGCTACTAGCTCAAATCAGCTCTAACAGGAAGAGGATAAATCACTGCATTCTCACAGGAGGTAGTATATATTTTTATTAAGTGATACTTTTCCTCAATGCAGACACATTCTTTTCTCGTCCTATTCTGTAACAATTGCCAGCTGATCTAGAAATGCTCCAAGTCTTGTAACAGGCCATTACAATGTGTACAAGTTGCTGTTGATGACACTCTTGTAGACAAAAACATTTAATGCCACTCTGAAGTTGCTGGAGAGTCTCAAAGCATGCTGAGTCACTGTTCTTTCAGACTGTTTTAAGCACTGGGGGGTTATGTTTCAGAGGAGGGACATGCACAGAGGTGAAACATCCATTCCCAGCCCCCCTGACAAGGTGCTAACACTGGGGTGATGAATTCTCTGAGTAGGGTATTTCTGGAGTAGAGAGTTCTTCTGGACCAGTCAAAGCCTGCTGAACCCCCCTCCACTCACTAAAGCAGCTCCTGGAGGCACCCCTCATGGCCTCCTGATGTGAAGCCCAGACCTTTGTATTTCTACACAAAGTACCCTGCCACATGCCAAAGAGAAGAAATTCCCTTTCCTTGTTATTAAACCCTGTATTTCCCACCAGCATTGGATCCTGCTTCTGCCGAAACCTGCTCCCAGTTTTTCCTGAATGCCACTATCCTACACAGAATCCACCAGCACCTTTAGGCTTTCTCAGAGAACAGAGATTAGCACCTCAATGCACTTACTAGGATCGGTGTCTCCCAGCCTTTCCCCAAAAGCAACTCCTGCAACATTAACCAGCAGAATTTCATAGAATCATAGAATGGCTTCAGTTGGAAGGGACCTTAAAGCTCATCTAGTTCCAACCCCCTGCCACAGGCAGGGACACCTTCAACTAGACCAGGTTGCTCCAAGCCTTGTCCAACCTGGTCTTGAACGCTGCCAGGGATGGGGCAGCCACAGCTTTTCTGGGCAACCTGTGCCAAGGCCTCACCACCCTCACAGGGAAGAACTTCCTAATGTCTGTCTAAATCTCCCCTCTGTCAGCTTAAAACCATCCCCCTTTTCCTGTCGCTACATGCCCTTGCAACAAGCCCCTATCCAGATTTCTTGTAGGCCCCCTTTAGGTAGTGGAAGACTGTTACGAGGTTTCTGTTGAAAGATTGCACAAGTTATCCTGTATCAAATAGAATAGATGCTAAATTGCCTTTAGCTCCAGAGGACACAAAATCCCACAGGATGGCCTGGTTGGGGAGAGGAAGGTTACTAATAGCCATAGCCCAAACTCATTAAGTTGTGTGAGGACCCCGCGTTACCCATACCTCTTTACTCTCTCTCAAGCTGCTGTACATTCTTCTGGTTTTATACTCAGATGAAAGGTCTTAGGATGAAATGACATAATTTTTAGTGACCAAGCAGAGCAGGACATGCCCAAGAATAAAGAAAAACAAAGCAATTTCATCTCTGCCAAGCCTTCTCTTTCCATGTCAAAAATACTATTGATTAGCAATTTTCAGCTTGCTACCTAGGCTCCCTTCTGAGAGAGCACTCCTCAGCTGTTTCTCAATTAACTTGAAAGGGGGGGGGGGGGGGGGGTAAGCATTTTTTTTATTCTCTTATTGCAATAAGCACACAATGATGGAGCTTTGGATTAAAAGACTTTTTTCTCCCTTTTGCTGAGCACTAGAAAACCATTAGTTCCTTTGCTCTGTGTTATCCAGTAGCATTTTTCAGACTTTTGCGTTTTGTTATTTTAGGCAGAATCCTAACAGCATCTTATAATCAGGACTCTAATCCTCCAACCTCCCTGCATCTGCCATTTGCACAAATGGTCTTAAAAATAAGATGAGAATGATTCAATTAACAGTTTAGGGGGATTTTTACATTACGCATTTTAGTATTTCCCTCTAAGAATGAAATAAAATAATTTTTGAGGCAAGAAAAATGGCCTTAGGTTTGATGTGCCAATGCTTTTTCAAATGGGATTTCCAGACCTCTTCGTTTCCTAGTTTTGTTTTTGTGAATGAAACTCAGCCATTTCCAGGTTTGCACCAAGTGCCACGCAGACATTTGAAATTCATCAGATCTCATAAAAATTGTACACTGAAGAGACATCATCTTCAGTGTGGGAAGATCCTGGCCCAAAGTCCACTGAGGTCAAAGAGAGGATCTGGGGTCAGTAGCACTCAAATTGATTTGAAACAAGTGAGGTTGCTGGTTTCAATCTTGCTAATGCAAAAAAAATAACCCGGCTTCAAAAATAACCAAGCAATTGAAATGTCTTTCATTTCTTTGTCTTCGTTTGGGCTGTTTTTTATTTTGCTCCCAATTCTTGAGTCCTTAGGCTAGAATAAGAACATTTATTTTTTAACTTTTCTCTGAAGTGAGGAGAGCTGGAAGTTTTCTTTCAAAATCAAAACCAAGAACTAAGCTCTGAGAACAGAGCTTGCCCAGTCATCATGCAAGTCCAGGCTCCACAGAAGCAATTTCAGACTCCTACGGGAAACCAAAACTCTCAGGAGATTTGAAATTGCATCATGAAGAGTGACAAGACTCCTAGATAACCTGGCCACCTGAATTTGAGAAGGTTTTGCAAATTCTCTTCTGCCAGAACTTGTCTTCACACTCTCATAAAGACTAAAGGACCAAATCCTGTCTTCTGCACTCAGGGTTTAACCATAGACTTCAGAATATAGAGGATAGGTCATTCTGTGCCCTGTGAACTGCTGCTGGCTCATATGAAAAGCTTTTTATTTTCTTCCCAGCTTGAGCAGGAGGTGAATAAGCCCAGAAGATTGCAAAATCAAGCTCTTAGTCCCTGAACTTGCATCAGGCTTTCTGGATGCAAATCCATCAGCTTCAACACTCATTTGTGGTTTTGTATCTTGCAAATCCAGGAGAAACATGTGGAACTTGACACTAAAAGGGATAGGCTGTAACTCTGCAAAGTGGCTGGAGAAAACTAACTCTACCACAGACAGTCAATTATGAGTCTGTAAGACTCATTATTATTGACTGCCTGGCTCTTATTCTCCAGATGACCAGCAACCTGCTCCTGCATTGGCCAGCAGTGACGCTGTCATGGTTTAAGCTCAGACAGCAACCCAGAACCATGAAGCCACTCGCTCACTCCCCCACCTTCCTCCACCTGCTCCCGGAGGGATGGGGAGGAGAATCAAAAGAATGTAACTCCCACGGGTTGAGATAGGAACAGTCCAGTAACTAAGGTATAACACAAACCACTACTGCTGCCACCAATAATAATAATGATAAGGGAAATAACAAAGGAAGCGAATACAACCGTTCACCACCCGCCAACCGATACCCAGCCCGACCCGAGCAATGATCTAGCCCTTCCTTGTAACAGCTACCAGTTTATATACAGGGCATGATGTGCTGTGGTATGGAATACCTCTTTGGCTAATTTGGGTCAGGTGTTCTGTCTCTGCTTCCTCCCGACCTTCGCTCCTCCCTGGCAGAGCATGAGACTGAGGAAGTCCTTGTTCAGAATAAACATTACTTAGCAACAACTGAAAACATTAGTGTTATCAGCGCTGTTCCCAGGCTGAAAGTCAAAAGCACAGCACTGCACCAGCTACTAAGAAGGAGAAAAATGACTGCTACTGCTGAACCCAGGACAATATCCACCCCTTATTCCATACCATTCATGTCATGCTCAGATCCCACATTTTTCAATAAACCATCACTCTTGTCTCGTATACATATATATATATATATACACACAGAGAGAGATAATTCCTTAGTGCATGGACCAATCCCTATAAAGCTGCTGAGTTCATCAGGTCCATGATGTCGGGCTCCATCTCTTCTAACAGTCTTTCAGAGCAGGAGAGACAGTGTGCAGTGTTGGATTGTTGCCTGCTGATGATACCGCAAAACTCGTCTGGTTTCATCAAGGTTCATTCTCTGTTGGGATGATGGTCAGAGGGAAGTTAGGGTCAGTCGCTGCTGACCTGAAGACATCTAGTTGGTGGGCTATAAAAGTGCTACATAGCAGCCAACAGCATACAATTGAGTTCATTGGCTGTTTTCCCATGAAATCAAATCCCCTTCAGGTACGCATCAGACTTCCCCATATTCCCGCATTACCCACCAAGTATGTCCGGGCCCCTGAGCAAAAGCAATCCCATGAATGCACCTATATAGCACCATCCCCTATGTCCTGGGTTTGCCAGTAGCCGTTTTTCTCCTTCTTAGTAGCTGGTGCAAGTTCTGTGTTTTGACTTCCAGCCTGGGAAGAGAGCTGATAACACCAATTGTTTTTAATTGTTGCTAAGTAATGTTTATTCTGGCTAAGGACTTTGTGAGTCTCATGCTCTGCCCGGGACGAGGGGAGGCCAGGAGGAAGCAGAGACAGGACACCTGACCCAAGCTAGCCAAAGAGGTATTCCATACCACAGCACGTCATGCCCAGGGAGGTAACTGGGAGTTACCCGGAAGGGCACGGTCTCTCTTCGGAGGGGTCGAACTCATTCGGTGGTGGTATCGTATTCTCTTCTCTTGTTATTTTCTCTTATCATTATTATCATTGGTGGTAGCAGTAGTGATTTGAGTTATACCTTAGTTACTGGGCTGTTCTTATCTCAACCCGTGGGAGTTACATTCTCTCAATTCTCCTCCCCATCCCTCCGGGAGCATGGAGGGTCGGGGGGGGGGGGAAGGAAAGAAAGAGGGAGAAAAAGAAAAGGGGGGGGGGTGTGAATGAACGAGCTTTGTGGTTGGGTTTAAACCACGACACGACACCCTATCATTAGGGTTACTTGGGTGGGTAAAACTACTGCTATAATTGACTATGCATGATTAGGCTTGGTGTGGGTGATACTTATTGTCACAGGTAAGTCACAGGATGCTTCATTTTCCTGACTTTGTGGTGTTACATTTCAAAGGATGACTATGTCCCCATTGAGTTTGGGTGGATTACAAGAACAATAGCTGTATTTGCTCTGCCTGCCCTGCCTTGCCTTCTTTTGAAATATCAGAAACAGTGTCTTTCATTTATCAACAGTAATTAATTACTTGCAGGATGCAGTAGAGTGTTTACACTCTTAAGCTTGTTTTATACACACACTTAAAACCAGAGTATTTCACTCTGCTGCTTCCTGTTAGAAAATGTAAATGCTGAAACAGTCTTCACAGAGCAAAGATGGGAAGGGTCGTTGGTGTATTCCAAATGCAGGGTACAAAAGCCAAACCAATACCCCAGGCCGATGAAGGACACATGGAACTGAGCATGCAGGCCAGGAAATCATCTCTCAACTACAGTGTGCAACCAAAGTGGGGATCACCCCTCAAGACAGCCCAAAGACAAATTTAAGCATTGATGTAGAACTCAATGGATGTACATGTCATTCAAGCAGAGTCAGAGGGGAAGAAGAATGAGAGTTTGGAGAGATTTGCACCCTGTCACAGAGGTCTGGACTGTGCCTTTGCAGTCTCTGAAACATAAGGTCATGGGTATCTTTGTTGATTTAGTTTAACATAATCCAGGAGATTTTAATCACATTTAAGGCTATTAAATGAGTGAGAAGAGAATCACTGGAATTTAGCTTCATAACTCCACTGTAAACAGATTTTAAACCTCATATCTAGGTAAAAATAAATTTAGAAGTAGCTGATTACCTCTAGCAGAAGATTTTCCATCAACATTTGATCAACCCCTTCCCTTCCCTACACATTAGGGATTTTTGCAGATTATTAAATCAGATTTTTGCATTATTATTTTTCCCCATTTGGAAACAAAGTTTAGAGTTTTCTTCAAAATTAAGGGTTTGGGGTTTTTTTTTTTGTTCAAAATCTATGCAATCCCACCAGAATAACTTGCTTGATTCTGGCATGATTGATGATCTGGTATGAACTCGCTTGATTCCTTGGGTGGCATGGTTTAGTGGGAGGTGTCCCTGCCCACGGCAGGGGGGTTGGAACTAGATGATCTTAAGGTCCTTTCCAACCCTAACTATTCTATGATTGTATGAAACAGAGAAGATTAGTTTTGAAAGAAAAAGAGGAGAAAAGAGAAAAAAAGTATCAGAAAAGAGAAAAAAAAGTATCAGAAAACTTTTCCAAGCAAGAATAAACTTGTATGTGTATTCGAAGCCTTCACATAAAATCCACCTTGGATCAGTCTGTACCCTAAATGTCCATGAATGAATGGGCTTCTTAACAGCCCGAGCAAAAATACGTTGGTGGGCAGATGCTCAGTTGTCCCTTCCATAGAATCATAGAATCATAGAATAGTTAGGGTTGGAAAGGACCTCAAGATCATCTAGCTCCAACCCCCCTGCCATGGGCAGGGACACCTCACACCAAACCATCCCACACAAGGCCCCATCCAACCTGGCCTTGAACACTGCCAGGGATGGAGCACTCACAACCTCCCTGGGCAACCGACTCCAGTGTCTCACCACCCCAACAGGAAAGAATTTCCCCCTTATATCCAATCTAAACTTCCCCTGCTTAAGTTCTAACCCATTACCCCTTGTCCTGTCACCACAGTCCCCGACGAAGAGTCCCTCCCCAGCATCCCTATAGGCCCCCTTCAGGTACTGGAAGGCTGCTATTAGGTCCCCACGCAGCCTTCTCTTCTCCAGGCTGAACAGCCCCAACTTCCTCCGTGCCACCTTCCTTCTGTCGTGGCCCAAGTGATCTCCTGCAGTTACAAGCAGCACTTACACCTTGTAGCATCTCATGCTCTTTGCATCGGCTGGAAGGTTTTCTCTGCCACGTTGTCCGTGTGGACTTCAGAAACTCCTCATACAGAGCACTCAGGAGGTTTAAGCTTTACTGACATGGAAGGAGATCCTGCAGAGTAGCACACGACCATCCAGGTGGAAACAGAGCTGTGGGTGCAGTGCAGGATACCACTGCCACCAAACCCAGGGCAGCATCCTAGACCCCCGAGTACAATGACCTTGAAGTCCTTAATTTGCCCAGATGAAGGTGAGAAGCTCTTATAGGAACTGGACCATTCATTTTCAAGATATTGGCTTGTGCTGCACTTTGAGTGTAATAATCCCCTGGTGATTTCCTATCTGGATTTATTTAAGCAAATTGCGGCAATTTTTAGGGATGTGCATTGATATGGGAAAACTTCATTCATCTGGAAACATATTGCTGATTGAAAGTAAATCATAGGTAAAACAGAAACAGTATGGGATTTATTTTCCCTGGTAGGCAATTGGAAGTCTCTATGCATGTCTTTTACAGTGATGGAGACAGTTTGAAGCCACAGTGTTTCCTGAATTTAGCAGGAAACATTTCAGAGGCATTGGCTTGAGGTTTTGGAGTGGTGACAAAGTGCAGGAGACAAGGCAGGACTGTGTCAGTCAGGAAGGGAGAACCTTCATGCAGAGCTGTGAAAGGGATCAAAGATACTGGGAGATGGAAGGAAGAGGAGGAGAAGGAATGTCCACAACAGGCTCCACTGCTGAGCACTGCCATCTCTCTCCCTCTGGCACAAGAAGGGCAAGTTATGTAAGATTAAATGTCTTCAGACCAGACGTGATTAAGGAACTTCTTATTCCATACTTCAGGGCTCTGCTGGTGCCATCTCAGAAATACAAACACTTCTTGAGAGCTCTTGGAGGTCAGGTGAAGTACCAGAAGACAAGGAAAAAATGTAAACATGGTGTCTAAATATAGAGGGAGAAAAGAGCAGTAAGAATTATAGACCAGTCAACTTCTAGATGCTTCAAGAGAACTGAGCTATCCATCAATCTGTAAGCACCTAGGAGATAAAAAGGGAGATGAGTGACATCCAGCATGGATTATGTAAAAATGAGGCATGTTAAACTGATCTCATTTGGTTTCTCAGCAGATGTGAGAGAGGAATAGGTGGTGCCAATCTAAATTTTGGGAAAGATCTACATGGTGCCACATGACTGTCATAAAGTGACCTGGAAAAACTGTAGATGAAACTACTTCAGATCTTACACAAAAATGGATGAGTAGCACAACTCATTCCCAAAGAATACAGTTACCGGGTAGTTCATGGTGAGAGCAGAGGACTCTGTCAAACAGGACTCTGCAGAGATCTGGGTAGATTTTCCTCAAATATCCATCAATGCAAAATGGATGAAAAGACATAATTACATCTGGCAGTGACGTGGAGCTGGGAGAAGTACTTCAACACATGGGAGTATAAGATTTACAGCTTAAAATGGTCTTGTCAGGTTAGAGGAGTGAGGACCAGGTCTAGTCTGGGGTACTGTGCCTCGAGAAGGAGGAGGACCCAGTTGGAGAAGGTGTAGGAAAGAGTCATTGCATTTACTAAACCTGGCTTAGGTTAGAAGGGTGTCGTGGTTTAAGTCCAGTCAGTAACTAAGAACCACACAGTCGCTGTCTCACTCCTCCCCTTCCTTCCTGCTACTGCTGAACCCAGGACAGTATCCACCCCTTATTCCATACCATTCACGTCATGTTCAGATCCCACATTTTCAACATACCATCACTCTTATCTCATATATATACATATATATGCATCCACACAGAGAGAGGGAGAGAGATCATTCCTTAGTGCATGGACCAATCCCTATAAAGCTGCTGAGTCCATTTGGCCCATGATGTCGGTCTCAATCTCTCGTAACAGTCTTTCAGAGCAGGAGAACCTATGTGCAGTGTTAGATCGTTGCCTGCTGACGCTGATCGTTCCTTTATGGCAGAACTTGTCTGGTTTCATCAAAGTTCATTCTTTGTTGGGATGATGGTTGAGGGAAGTCAGGGCCAGTCGCTGGTGACCTGAACATATCTATTTGGTGGGCTATAAAAGTACTACATAGCAGGCAGAAGCATACAATTGAGCTCATAGGCTGTTTTACCCTAAAATCAAATCCCCTTGAGGTATACATCGGACTTCCCCATCTTCCCGCATTACCCACCAAGTATATCCGGGTCCTTGAGGCAAAGCAATCCCACGAGAGGGTTTGCCTTTACCTGAAGCAGGAATAACCCAGACTGCCTTCCCCAGGAAATTCTTTATGTGCACCACAGGAACTTTATCCCGTTCTACGGTATGTAAAAGTCCTGACTGCGCACTTAATTGCAGCATATTTTTCACATTCGTGAATAACCTGGGCAATAGTGTCCATTGTTATGTCCACTCCTTGATCACGAGCCCATCTGTATGTTGGATCTCTGCCCTGATGGTGCACTGGGCCAAAAATAATTAATTCACCCTTATGTTGCCAGTCTAAGTCCATCCGAGCCACTTCAATCTTAGCAGCTTTATCCACTTGTTGGTTGTTCTGGTTTTCCTCAGTGGTCCGACTCTTGGGGACATGAGCATCTACACGGCGTACCTTCACCACCAGGTTCTGCACCCAGGCAGCGATATCTTGCCACAGTGCAGCAGCCCAGATGGGTTTGCCTCTGCATTGCAGTTGCTCTGCTTCCATTGCTGCAACCACCCCCACAGGGCATTTGCCACCATCCATGTATCAGTATAGAGATAAAGTACTGGCCCCTTTTCTCGTTCAGCAGTGTCCAAGGCCAGCTGGATGGCTTTCACCTCTGCAAACTGACTCGATTCACCCTCTCCTTCAGCAGTTTCTGCAACCTGTAGTCAGAGACTCCATACAGCTGCCTTCCATCTCTGATGCTTTCCCACAATAAGGCAGGACCCAACAGTAAACAAGGCATATTGCTTTTAACTTTCTGACAGTTTATTATATGGTGGGGCCTCTTCAGCATGCATCACCTCCTCCTCTGGTGACATTCCAAAATCTTTGCCCTCTGGCCAGTCCATGATGACTTCTGGAATTTCTGGTTGACTGGGATTTCCTATTCATGCTCATTTCATAATTAGTGTAGCCCACTTTCTCCATGTAGCATTGGTTTCATGATGTGTAGAGGAGACCCTGCCTTTGAACATCCAGCCTAGCACGGCCAACCAGGGTGCCAGGAGGAGCTGTGCTTCAGTGCCAATCACTTCCAAAGGAGCTCGAACCCCTTCATAGGCTGCCAGTATCTCTTTTTCATTTGGGGTATTGCTGGCCTCAGATCCTCTGTATCCCTGACTCCAAAAGCCGAAGGGTAGACCTTGTGTCTACCCTGGAGATTTCTGCTTTAGGCTCCAGGTAGGACCATTCTCCCCGGCTACAGTGTAGAGTACATTATTTACATTTGGCACGGTCCAGACTGGTCCAAGGCATACTGTATGAACTATCTCGCATTTAATTGACTCAAAGGCTTGTTGTTGCTCAGGGCCCCATTTAAAATCATTCTTCTTCTGGGTCACATGACAGAGAGGGCTTACAATCAAACTGTAATTTGGGATGTGCATTCTCCAGAACCCCACAGTATCCAAGAAAGATAGTGTTTCTTTTTTATTAGTTGGTGGAGATGTTGTTATCTTGTTGATCACATCTGCGGGGATCTGGTGATGTCCATTTTGCCATTTTATTCCCAAAAATTGAATCTCCTGTGGAGGTCCCTTGGCCTTCCTCTGTTTTATGGCAAAGCCGGCTTTCAGCAGGGGTTGTATTATTTTCCTTCCTTTCTCAAAAAGTTCTTCCTCTGTATCACCCCACACAGTAATGTCATCAATGCACTGCAAGGTGTTCTGGAGCTTGCCTCTGTTCCAGTGCAGTCTCGATCACTCCATGGCAGATGGTAGGGCTGTGTTTCCACCCCTGGGGCAGTGGGTTCCAAGCATACTGGATGCCCCTCCAAGTAAAAGCGAACTGTGGCCTGCACTCTGCTGACAAAGGAATTGAGAAAAATGCATTGTTAATATAAGTGGTGGCATACCACTTGGCTGCCTTTGACTCCAGTTCATAATGAAGTTTTAGCATGTCAGGTACAGCAGCACTCAAGGGTGGTGTGACAAGGCCGCGATAGTCTTCTGTTAGTCTCCACTCTCTGTTAGCCCCATATGGCCAGTGTGAAAGCCTATTAAAGGGTGAGTGGGTCCTACTGATTACTCCTTGGCTCTCCAGTGTATGGATCAGCCGATGGATAGGAATCAGGGAGTCTTGGTTGCTGCGATATTGCCATCAGTGCACTATTTTGGTTGCGACTGGCACTTGTTCTTCGACCTTCAGCAACCCCACAACAGAAGGATCCTCTGAGAGACCAGGCAAGGTGGACAGCTGCTCAATTTCCTCAGTCTCCAAAGCAGCAATACCAAAAGCCCATCAATACCCTTTTGGGTCTTTGAAGTACCCTCTCCTGAGATAGTTTATACCAAGGATGCATGGAGCCTCTGGACCAGTCACAATGGGGTGCTTTTGCCACTTCCTCCCAGTCAGGCTGATTTCAGCATCCGATACAGTCAACTCTTGGGATCCTCCTGTCACTCCAGAAATAGAAATGGGTTCCACCCCTTGACAGTTTGATGGCATCAGGGTATACTTTGCACCAGTATTTACTAGCGCCTTATACTTTTGTGGGACTGATGTGCCAGGCCATCTGATCCACACAGTCCAGTAAATCCATTTGTCCCCTGCCTCCACCTGGCTGGAGGCAGGTCCTCTCTAATAGTCATCACATTGGTCACTTATATCTTGTTGACAGGGATTAGTCTTCATCACAGGAGCTGAAGTCAAACAGCTCTTCCACTCCATCTGGTAACCTATTCCCCAGAGACTGAAGCCACAGCTTTCATGGGATCAGCCTTGACCTTTGTTCTCCTCTTCAATTTACTTCATAGCTGAGACAGGTTTTCCATTGCACTTTCTCATGTCTTCTCCGTGATCCCTCAGGTAAAACCATAGGGTACCCCGTGGCGTGTACCTCCTATATCTTCTCTCTCTAGCAGTAGGACGCCTTTTGTTAATAGCTGAGATGTGTGTTGGTACACGTGAGGAGCTGGATAGATGAGATGGATCGTCTCTCAAGTGTTTGAGCTCCTGGGACAGTTTTCTCACAGCTGAAATGATGGAAAGGGTGAGATTGGCATCAAACTCTCAGAGTTTATGAATCATTTCATCCACTGTTAGTGGTACTATGTCATTCCAGGTTACTGTTGCCAATGAATGCACATATGATGACTGTGCATTCCCTTTAAATTTTTGCCACATGGGTCATGTACATTCAACTTCATCTGGATCTATGGTACGTCTCCGTTGTTCGGATTGATATGATAGATCATCTCTACAATGGCTTATTCCCTCAGAGACTGGATGCCTTTTTCTAGAATAGTTCACTTTGCGGAACAACTCATAACATCGTACTTGTATGGAAACCTTTTTTTACAGCTGCCAGGAGTGGCCTCCAAAGGCTGAGGGTCTTTTTCTCTCTTGTAATTGCTTTGTCAATTGCCCCTTCCCTAGCAAGTGATCCCAGCTGCTTGGCTTCCCTACCTTCTAGTTCGTGACCATCGGCCCCATTGTCCCAGCATCAGAGCAAGCAGGTGATGATGTGCTCCCGTGGTTGACAGGTAAAATTTTTCCGCATATTCTGTAGCTCAGTTGAGGTCCGAGTTTGAGAAGTCACCTTTTTTTCTTCTTCTTCGTCATGTGATGATGACTCCTGATCAGATCCTGTCCTGGGTAGTAAGTGTATTGCCATTGCTTCTTCATCTTGTTCTCTCATCTTTCTTGTCTTTTTCTTGCTTTTCCCCATGCATACAGAAGCAACCGATATTGGTGCAAATTGGTCCTCTCGTTTAGCTGAAGAATCTGTTGTCGGGATTTGGATAGCTGCTGTAGCTGTCGCAGGGGTTTGAGTAGCTACTGTACTTGTCACTGGGGCTGGTGTAGCTGCTGTGCTTGGAGCTGGAGTAGCTGTGCTGCCATCAGATCCAGGGACATTTTTTTCCTTTTGAAGGTGCTGGATAGCGTTGAACAGGGCCATAAGCATAGGCCAAGCCCCAGCACGTTGCCATGATTTGTCCCTCTCTGGTATGACCAGGATGACAACACACCTCATTTAAGTGTTTTACTGGTTTTTCTGGATTTTGCATTTGTTCAGTGGTGAAGTTCTAAAGCACTGGAGGGGGCTCACTGACCTAGATACTTGCCCATACTATCCCACACACTCTGCCACTTATGACTGTCCAGCCTCGGGGAAAATCTTGTGGTCCTCCTATATCGTCATCTAACCGTAGACAAGGCCCAAACACTACTCTGCTCAGCTCTTGAGATCAGATGAAATGGTTGTTGGTAAAACACTCTGTATGTGTGCCAACATGATGATCCCCATCACAATCAGCAGGCAGGTCTCAAGGGTACCTAAAGGCCATTCAAGACCTTCAGAACTCTCAAATGATGCTGTAAATGGTCTGGTGGGGGGTCTGGGAGCATAAGGGAGTGTTTCCTTCACAGGTTGACCACCCAAGGAGGAGAAAAAAGATGTGTAATTGATAAATATTTCTATTCTATACCTCCCAAAGTATAGAGGTGATGACCACACTGGGAACGCAAGCCTGATCAATTTCATGATCAATGATTCTATTGTATTACAAGTCATTACCATAAAGTACAATGAAACAAGAACCTTAGCCCAATGCCCCCAGCCGATAAACACTAACACAGCAAATACCGGATGTAAGGCAAGACATGCTGAAACTGAGATCAAGAGCAACAACTTTGAGAGCAAATAAATGATCATTGTGACGAGTGACTATTAATCCAAAACAATAAATGCTTACCACAAATACGATTAGACACGCTCTGGTCAGATCTGTCATTATCTCAATCCTTCGTGCCCCATGTTGGGCAACAAAAAGAACTGTCGTGGCTTAAGTCCAGTCAGGAACTCAGAACCACATAGTCACTCTCTCATTCCCCCCCTTCCTCCCCCTTGCTCCTGGAGGGATGGGGAGGATAATCGAAAGAATGTAACTCCCAAGGGTTGAGATAAGAACAGTCCAGTAAGGTATAACACAAACCATCGATAATAATAATGATAAGGGAAATAACAAGGGAAGAGAATACAGTTGCTCACCACCTGCCAACTGATACCCAGCCTGACTGAGCAGTGATCTAGCCCTTCCTGTTAACTGCTGTCAGTTCTACATCCTGGACATGACGTGCTGTGGAATACCTCTTTGGCTAATTTGGGTCAGGTGTCCTGTCTCTGCTTCCTCCCGGCTTCCCCTCCTTCCTGGCAGAGCATGAGAGTCCGAAAGTCCTTGGTCAGACTAAACATGACTTAGCAACAACTAAAAACATTGGTGTTATCAGAGCTGTTCCCAGGCCAAAAGTCAAAACCACAGCACTGCACCAGCTACTAAGAAGGAGAAAAATGACTGCTACTGCTGAACCCAGGACAAGGGGCTATGAAGAAAGTGCCAGAATAGAGTGGAGCAAGGAGTGGGGAAACTAGCCTCTGCTCCAGGAGGTTTTTAGGTTAGATGGACAAGTATTCCCACCAGGAGTGACCTAGGCAAACTGGGAACAACGCTGATAACACCGACACTTTTAGTTGTTGCTAAGTCACGCTTACTCTGACCAAGGACTTTCTGAGTCTCATGCTCTGCCAGGGAGGACGGGAAGCTGGCAGAAAGCAGAGAAAGGACACCTGACAAACTAGCTAAAGTTGTATTCCATGCCATAGCACGTCACACTCAGTATATAAACTGGGGGCAGTTACCCAGAAGGGCTAGATTGGTGCTCGGGTCGGGCTGGGTATCGGTCAGCAGGTGGTGTGTGGTTGTATTGTCTTCCCTTGTTATTTCCCTTATCATTATTATTATTGGTGGCAGCAGTAGTGGTTTCGTGTTATACCTTAGTTACCGGACTGTTCTTACCTCAACCCATGGGAGTTACATTCTTTTGATTCTCTTTCCCATCCGTCTGGGAGCGGGGGGAAGAAGAAGGGGAGGGGGGGGGGGAGTGAGCGAGCGGCTGCATGGTTTTGAATTACTGGGTGTGCTTAAACCACAAAAGTAATTAAGCAATAATCACAGAGGCACGCTGAGACACACTGGGCACTTCTTTAATATTAATGACTTGCTGGGGGATCGCAGAAGATCTGATCTTCAGTGGAACCATTTTCCCCAGCAAATACTTGTCTGTTAATGCCATTCCAAAATGAGTATGACAATATAATGTGCAAGCATATGGGGGCTTGCTGTTAGCAGCTAACATTCATAGGTGCATTAGGCAATCAGGTTGCTTCAGTTGTCTCTCATTCTTCAGTTCAGAGGAGGATGTTTCATGAGGTACTTGGTGAATGAAATGGCTTTTAAATTGCTCAGAATCACTTTTTAAAATTACAGCATTGTCTCCCCCCTCCACAGACCCTGGGGATCCTCTTAAATCCCTTTTCTTCCTTTGCCCTGGAGAGAACCAGCTCCAGTGTGGCAAAGAGGAACCTGCCCACAGCAGTTCCCTTTGTATTTCAGAGACAAATAAAAGCCATTTAGAAACAGAGTATTCACATTTTTAGTGCTGAATAACCGCTGTTCCCATTAATTTGCGGGTTGCTTAAGAAGTAGCCCACCCTGTCTGAACCTTTAAAAACTTCTCAGTCTTGACACACTGCTTACTTCTCTTAGTTCCTACACCCTGTGCAGTTTTAATGGCCACAGCTCCCTACAGTATCCAAACCTCACTACTTCTTGTTTCCTGCAGCATACAAGCTGGCTCCAGCCATGCTTCATAACAACATACCTTCCAAGAGTGTTGTTGGAGCTTTAGATGCCCTCAAGGCAGTAAAGTGCAACAGCAGGCAAGAAGAAAGGTGTCGCCCAAATGGTTAGCAACAGCATGAACATTTCCAAAGGACTATGGAAAAAGCTGCCATAGGAGCTCAGCCATCAGCAAGCCAAGGCAAGCAAGAGGAGAAACATTTGCTAGAAGCATATAGGACAATAAACCAGTTCAGAGTGTTACTGCAAAAGTGTGTCCTAGCAGGCTTTGGAACAGAACTAGTCAGTGGGGATTTGCTTGCTCACATATTAAGTAATGTGCTAACTGCATGATTGATTAATCCATAGGTACTTCCTACAGTAAAACTTCAATCCTGGCATCTGCAGTGCTGCTTCCAGTTGCTATGGCTTCCTTCCCAGAGAGATTTCATGGAAGAACAATCACACTCTTTTATGCCCCCTTGAAAAGTAATGCCTTTATGGCTGTGCTTTGAAGGATGTCAGCATGCTGCCCAGTCAGCAGTATGGTCACTGAGGGATCCCTGTGCCACTCTCCATCACTTAATTCTGCCCCTTCAGCACAAAGAAAGATCTCTGTTACTTGTTAGGGACCTTACTGGCTGGGAGTATTTAGAAATACTGAGTGTTTATAAGTAAAAATGTCAGGCATCAGGCAACAACTTCACAGCATGAGGCCAGAGACAGTTTAAACTCTGAAGAAGACTGTTCAGCCCTCTTTCTACCATAACAAGATCCTAGTTAATGCCTGTCAGCGAAAGGCCAAAAAGCCAGTTTGAGGTGCAGATACCACTCCGATCTCCACCAGCATGGTCAATGGCCTGACCAAACAGATTTCAGCTGCATCCTCTTGTGGCCCTTACACTGCCCCTCATGCCTGTCATCTTCTCACCCCTTTCTTCACTCAGGTTGCCCAGAGAAGCTGTGGCTGCCCCATCCCCAGTAGTGTTCGAGGCCAGGTTGGACAGGGCTTGGAGCAACCTGGTCTAGTGGGAGGTTTCCCTGCCTGTGGGAGGGGTTTGGAACTAGATGAACTTTGAGGTCCCTTCCAACTCAAAACATTCTATAATCCTATGATTCTTACCCCCCTCTTACATTTCTTTCTCTTAGTTGCCCCAGAACCAACATTCAGTCCTCCCTACCCCAAATCCCAACCCCAAGCCAACCAACCAGAAAGAATGAATTATTTTTGGTGATGCTTTTGCTAACTGCCTGCCTGCCTCCCATGGGATCCCTGCTCTGCTGAGCTCATTGCTGTCATGCTCAGAGCTGGGAGGAATCAGCGCTGTACATTCTCCCTTGAATGTGAACAGGATTGATGCAGATCCTTGTGCTTTGTGCCAGCCATAATTCTTCAGGTTTGGTTGCAACTTTTGACAAAGAGCACATTTTCAAGAAGTTCTGCAATTTATCTGAGTAACAGTAAATGATCCATGAGATCCAGTGCTGACACACAGCTCTGCTGGCTCCCCTCCTTCCCCTCAAATGCTGCTATTCCAAACCTTGGCACAAGCACTGGATTCACACAAAATAAAAGCTAGAGAATACAAAGTCTACTGTTGCCATAACTCTTCATCAAAATCAAAACTATCTATAGAAGAAATTTTGATACATTGGCATGTTTGGATTTACTAAATCAGAAAGGTTTTCACTCAGGCCCCCCTCTCCCTGCTCTTCTCAAATCAACAGCTCCTTGTGCTGTTTCCAGCATGCCAGCACCATTTCCCCTTCCTGGAGCTGGGGTACCTGAGCAGGGAGCTCTGCACAGTTCCTCAGATCAGTAGCTTAAAAATTTCCTGGACACCAATTCATTTGAACTACTACCTGTCTTGGGCTGTCTTTACTTGTAGTCATATTTTCCCAGGACTTGGAGAGTGTTGGAGCAGCTCCTCCCAGGAGCTCAGTGTTCAGTGATGTGTGAGCAAAGTTTGTGGTGGGGAGAGCAGAGAGTTGGCCACTTGTGTTAGAAAACCTTTTGTGAGCTGCACATCAGGGGGAGTAGATCTGTGTCTTTGTCAGCATGTTTCAATCAATCAATCAATCAATCAATCAATCAGCCTTGTTCTTCATGTTCTTCATCTGTTAACAACACAGGGCTGGCATCCATAGAATCATAGAATCATAGAATAGTTAGGGTTGGAAAGGACCTCAAGATCATCTAGTTCCAACCCCCCTGCCATAGGCAGGGACACCTCACACTAAACCATCCCACCCAAAGCTTCATCCAACCTGGCCTTGAACACCGCCAGGGATGGAGCACTCACAACCCCCCTGGGCAACCAATTCCAGTGCCTCACCACCCTAACAGGAAAGAATTTCCCCCTTATATCCAATCTAAACTTCCCCTGTTTAAGTTTTAACCCGTTACCCCTTGTCCTGTCACTACAGTCCCTGATGAAGAGACCCTCCCCAGCATTCCTACAGGCCCCCTTCAGGTACTGGAAGGCTGCTATGAGGTCTCCACGCAGCCTTCCCTTCTCCAGGCTGAACAGCCCCAACTTCCTCATCCTATCTTCATACGGGAGGTGCTCCAGTCCCCTGATCATCCTCGTGGCCCTCCTCTGGACTTGTTCCAGCAGTTCCATGTCCTTTTTATGTTGAGGACACCAGAACTGCACAGAATACTCCAGGTGAGGTCTCACAAGAGCAGAGTAGAGGGGCAGGATCACCTCTTTCGACCTGCTGGTCATGCTCCTTTTGATGCAGCCCAGGATACGGTTGGCTAGCCCCGTTCTCCACCACTAACCCAGCACTGTATCTATTGCAAGCTCACTGTGATCCCTGCTAGTGCTGCCTCTCCCCAGGGGGTTGCCAGCACTGGTCAGGATCTTGGTTGGTGTGCATCTGATTTAGAAAAAAAGGAAACAAAGCCCCATGTTATAGACAGGACAAGAGTTTTATCAGTGACCAGATCTGTTACTGAAGGACTATTCTCTTGTCCAGTGAAGGAGAAAGTGTCTCAGGGAGAAGTCTTGATGCTGTTCAGATCCCTTCCACCAACCTGCTCATTCAGGAAAGCTTTTAGAATTAACTTGACTTTTTGGGGGCTGGACTGGCTCTTACATACCCTCAACAGCAATTTCACTTGCAAACAAGAGGATGTATTACTTCAGTGATGTTTGTATGGACAGGGTCTTGGGCAGCAGTGTTAGCACGTGTCTTATTGAAATAACTGTGATGTCTACCAGTCTCCTCATACCACACACCTAGGCCAGCCTGACCTTTTACAGTTGCTACTCTGTTGTTACTTTAACCAGTATCCTATTTTTAAACAATGGCTCCTCTGTGAGGTGCCCCTGCCAGCCTCTGCCTTTCCTTTTTGCATTTCTGGCTCAGACCAAGCCCACACAGAGAAAGTCAGAGCTCTAGAGAAGTCAAGACCACCCTTTTTGATGCTGCCATCCCAGAGAAAGTAAAATTACTTGGTTTAATTGGAAATAAAATAATTTCAGCTTAAAGACCTGGTAATGGCAAAGTCCTATATGCCACTGAGTCAGTCATGACTATTTTTAGGTAGCTATCAAATGACAGATGTATGACATACCCAAAACTCCTTATCTGAGGGTTGATAATAAAAGCATTCACTAGAAAGGATGCCAAAATCCTGCTATGGTGTTACTGTATGAAGAGGTACCTTATTTCTCCCAGTCACAAAAGGTTATTTTGATTTCTTTTTATCTAGGGATTTTTCCCACAAGAACTCTAAATCCTGGAGATTTTTCCATCTCAGACATAGAAATGATACCATAATGGAGTTCTTGTGAACTTGACAAGAACTAATGGTGATGGTTTTCGAACAGACTACATTAATCTGTTGATTACTTGGTGTCTCAGCTCTCAGCAAGCTAAAATCCTATGCCCAGGAAAACAGAAACAAATCATTCTCCAAGTCTGATAAATAGTCTGTGGCAGACAGCTTTAAAATGTAAAATTTCTTTTTTTTTTTTTTTAAATGACTGAAGTCCTACTTTGAGGAGGGAGGCTCAACACTGCTTTAGTGCAAGGCCTGGCAAAGTATAGGGTGTGGAGGGGGAGAGCTGTTATCAGGACTGCCAAGAATGAGAGATAAAGTACTGGGCTACACAAAATGTCGTGTCTGTTCCTATTCCTATGGAAAAGATGCCAAATGTTCCTTGGATTATACAATAACTGAGGCTGGAAAGGAGCTTGGGAGGTGTCTAGCCCATCTTTCTGCTCAAGCAAGGTCAGTTCTGAGGTCAAACCAGGTTGCTTAGGGCTTTATCCCATCAGGTCTGAAATATTCCAAGGATGGGGACTGCACAGCCTCTTTGGGCAGTCTGGTCCACTGCTTTGCTGTCTTCATGATGAAAAGGCTTCTCCTTATGTTGTTTGAAATATTCTTGTTTCAAATAATGCTTTTTGGTAGTAGGGATCCCGAGTTATGCTTTGCAAAGGAAAAAGTAAGTTAGATTAAGTTCTCCCCAACATAGTTTCCCCTAAGGTATGAAGTCCTAGAGGAATTACTCCTTTCGTACAATGGTGTTATGCTGACTGTGTACAGACAAGCCTGCAACAAACCAATATAAACTAAACAACAGTCTGGAAGGGACGATTCAGAGTATCTATCTTCTCCCTTCATAGATGGGAGTAATGTTCCTGCATCTATTGGTAGATGAAGGGGAAAGAAACCAAGTCTTGCAGGCTGTGATCTTCCACTTGCTCCTTTCTCTTAGTCAACCTCCACAGAAAGTTGCTGGTATTAGTATGAAATAGTATTTATTTTAATCTTACAAAGAAGCATATGGCTTCGGCTCCCCCACTTCTGTTATTAGAATCATAGAATAGTTACGGTTGGAAAGTATCATCTAGTTCCAACCCCCTGCCATGGGCAGGGACACCTCGCACTAAACCCTGTCACTTAAGACTCCATCCAATCTGGCCTTGAACACCTGAGAACAATGTTGATAACACATGGATGTTTGTAGTTGTTGCTAAGAAATGCTTATTCCAATCAAGGACTTTTCAGTCTCATGCTCTGCCAGTGAGGAGGGGCACAAGAAGCTGGGAGGAAGCAGAGACAGGACACCAGCAGACACATAGGAACAGTCCCACAGTAACGTGTTCTGGTTAGCTATATGGTTGTCATCTGCTTGTGAGCCCATCTTTCTGCATTTTGAAACTGTCCCTGAGCAGATGTTTGCTCCTTTATGGGAAGGGGGTTTACTAATCCAATCTTATCTGCTGGATATACATCACAGATGTTCACTCAGCTATCTAGGCTGTTGGGTCATGTGTTGAATACAACCAGTTACTTTTTAGTTAGGCTGACAGCAAAACAGGAGCAAGACTGTCTTCCAGAGGAACTGTTTGAAGAAGTTTTACACATAGAGATGGGAGGGGAATGTACTGTCCAGAGGAAACAAGCAACAATTAATGAGAAGAGATGCAAGCAGACTTGCAGCTCCAAAATAGCTCTTCACAGGTTTGGGAAGCCAAAAGGGTCACATCCTGTTCCCACCTACCTGCTGGCAGCTGCTGTGCCCCAGAGGAGGAAGCCTCCTTGCCAAGCCTTCCTTGGGAAGTGCACAGCAGGACACAGTTGTACTCAGTCCCCTGGGAGTGCAGCTCAACCTGGCTCCCACCCGTGCCTGCCCTTCCAAGCAACAGGAGGCAGTGGCAGAGAAGTATAGAGTGTTTTCTGAGGCCAGGAGTATGCTTGGCTTGCCATTTATGTTGAGATTTTATTTAAAATTAAGAGAGCTTTTAGTGCGGGTCAATGATATTCCAGACAACAAAGGAAAATTCTGAGAAGAAAGAGATCCTAGTAGTGTAACCATCCAGTGAGTTTGAGTTCTGTAAAGTTATGAATTAGTTTCTTCCAAGTGAGAACCAGATCTCATCTCCATCCTCCCTTCTACATGTCATCTCACTTGTATACTTTCTTTTTTTTATGTAGGTCTGGTTTGGCAACACAGCCTATCTGGAGGGGCATTGTGACATTTCTGTGGATGCCAAAGATGGGAATTTTAGGCTAGATTTTCCTCACCACCTCACCAGCACCTTAGCCAAAGGTCTCAGAGCAATTTCCTTCCAGCTTTTATTCTCTTTAATTACTGTTATTGGTACTATAACTTTTGGAAAGGTTTTCTCTTGCTAAGTTCTACTGCTGTATTTATGAGGCATGCAAAGGTTTTGAACTGGTGATATTTGTGCTGTCCTTGTTCAAGTCCCTTAGTTTTAAACAGACTTCTGGTTTACTACTGCTTCCCTTGATGCGCATTGCAGGCAACCTCTCCCAAGTTGCACAGCTTTTTGCTAGTGAGTTCAAGTTCTGTTTCTCTTAGCTGCTGTGGCATGCGTCTTCCCATGCTTGCTTCTGCTGTTGAGATCCTTCACCCAGGAAATGGTGTGGGGTTAAATCTGCTGTCTGTGGTTGGTGTGGGCCTGCCACTATTGCAGACTTATGTTTAATTTACTCCAGAGGCAAAATATGTGCCAAGGCTGAAAAGACCATATTCAGCATTACATTGAATCATGAGCTAAGTTCAGGCAGGTCTTGTGATGAATGAGTAGGCAAAAATCCTTATGTCTTCAACTTTCTCTCCAAGAACAAACCTCATGGAAGGCTCTAGGATTATTTGTAGCAGCACACAAGGTTCTGCAGGGCTGAGCCTTTGGCTCAGCTGCTATTTATGCCATTGCAGACTAAGTGTGAGCATCTTCTATTCCTTGTTGGTGATCCAAGCAAAAAATTTGCATTCACAAAACAATCTCAACCCTAAATTGTGTACCAGGAGGAGGAAGTCTGTCCCCTAGCATGAAGACTCTGGGCAATTTCAGCATCAAGGCACTCGGACCATGAGGTTTCAGAAACCAAGAAGAGCCGAACCCAAACTACATCAATGCTTACTTCAGTCATGGGCTGTGTACACAGATATTTTACCATACTGAATCAGCTTAAAAGCCACCTCTTGGGCTGATACCCCTTTTCTGGCTCCTATCTTCCCATTCTTGAAGGAGCTTTAGGGTGCAAAGCCTGGCCTTGCTCAAGCACTTGCTGCACTTAGAATCATATAATCATAGAATAGTGGAAAATGCTCCACTCACACTTTTTCTTTGCACCCTCCTCTGTGGGCACAGTGAATCCATCCACATGGATGGGCAACTGTTATTTAGAATCATAGAATAGTTAGGGTTGGAAAGGACCTCAAGATCATCTAGTTCCAACCCCCCTGCCATAGGCAGGGACACCTCACACTAAACCATCCCACACAAGGCTTCATCCAATCTGGCCTTGAACACCGCCAGGGATGGAGCACTCACAACCCCCCTGGGCAATCGATTCCAATGCCTCACCACCCTAACAGGAAAGAATTTCCTCCTTATATCCAATCTAAACTTCCCCTGTTTAAGTTTTAACCCGTTACCCCATGTCCTGTCACTACAGTCCCTGATGAAGAGACCCTCCCCAGCATCCCTATAGGCCCCCTTCAGGTACTGGAAGGCTGCTATGAGGTCTCCACGCAGCCTTCTCTTCTCCAGGCTGAACAGCCCCAACTTCCTCAGCCTGTCTTCATATGGGAGGTGCTCCAGTCCCCTGATCATCCTCGTGGCCCTCCTCTGGACTTGTTCCAGCAGTTCCGTGTCCTTTTTATGTTGAGGACACCAGAACTGCACACAATACTCCAGGTGAGGTCTCACAAGAGCAGAGTAGAGGGGCAGGATCACCTCTTTCGACCTGCTGGTCATGCTCCTTTTGATGCAGCCCAGGATACGGTTGGCTAGCCCCGTTCTCCACCACTAACCCAGCACTGTATCTCTTGCAAGCTCACTGTGATCCCTGCTAGTGCTGCCTCTCCCCAGGGGGTTGCCAGCACTGGTCAGGATCTTGGTTGGTGTGCATCTGATTTAGAAAAAAAGGAAACAAAGCCCCATGTTATAGACAGGACAAGAGTTTTATCAGTGACCAGATCTGTTACTGAAGGACTATTCTCTTGTCCAGTGAGATCTGAGGACAAGCAAGCAAGGACTTCATTTTGCCTAAGCAGATCATCCTCCCTGCTGGTATTTAAGAGACAGGATCATAACTTATGCCTTCTCTGAGAAGAATTATTGTCAAGCACAATTAGATCTGCAAATCCAAGCTGTCTTCTAGACACACCGGGATTAGTTCTGCTTAGTTCTTGAGTTACTTAGGGTTGAAGAAATTATAGGGTCAGTCTTCCAACCTGAGCAAAGGACTTCAAGAATTTGTTCCATCATTCCTTTTGTGGAGTTTAATAGAGACTAACACACAGAGCATCCAGCATACAGAGCTGATTGATAGGATGTGGGTCTCATTCCCACCTCGCTTCGGGAGGGGATAACATAACATGCCTTGAGGCAACAAAACTCCCAGCACTGTTCTTAAGGTAGAAAGAAGGAGGGAGGAGGCATGAAGGGTTGTAAATACTTTTAAGTGCTACACAGCTGTCATTTCCCCTATTCATGCCTGTGTCCCCATGTGTTCAGGGCTATTTCAGTTCTGGTTCTTTTTGTAAGGCACCCCAGGTGTCTTTCTATCACTTGTTTCAATGGTTAAGATCTGATCTGATGGTCATTGCAAGCACTGAACATATTTCCACAGACCTTGACAAGGAAGGCAATGTAGGACCTGGCACCCCCATTCTGTGACTGGTGAGCATGCGAACATGAGGATCTCTGGGCTCTGGTGTTTGCAGTTTGGTTGGGAGGGAGGTACCGTATGCACTGACTCTGCACAAAACCTCCTTGAGAGTAAAAGGCATGCTAAATCCAGGCACTGGGCTCAGACACACGACTGGTGAACAACCAGAAAGGTTTAAAAAGAAATGCTGACTGAATTAAGTGAATTGAGCTGGCAGATGTGCTCTTCAAAAGAGCACAGCTCTCTTTTAAATGTCTCTCCCATTGAAATGACATTCTCAAGAGGTTTTTGTTCTTTGCATTTTCTTCAGGATCATCCATGAGGATGGCTTCTCTGGAGAAGACGTGAAGCAGTACAAGCCAGTGGTCTACAGCAACACTATACAGTCACTGGCAGCGATTGTACGTGCCATGGATACCTTGGGTATCGAATACGGTGATAAGGAGCGACAGGTAAGTTAAAATCACCACTGCTTGGGTACAGAGAGCTGAGCACCTGGAGACTTGAGCACAAACAAGAGGCATTTGCACAATCTGAATACCTTGGAGGCAAAAGGAGGGAGGGGGGAAGATCTACCTCCTGTTGTATGCCTATAGAACATGCAGGTTGTGCAACCAACAGAGGCACAGGCACAATTGCATATGACATGCCATTTGTACGCCTATGCTAGGAAGTGTAGCCCTGGGGACCTCTGTCACAACAGCCACAATCTCTCGTGCCCTGGTACTAGCCAGGCCAGTACAAAACAATTCTGTTACCTAGGGACAGCCTAGAGAGAGGTACTGACAGACTTGGGGAAACAGGGAGAATGTATGTCCTGTCTACTGTGCACATGCTGGATCCACAGGCTGCAAGGAGAAGTGTCTCAGGGAGAAGTCTTGATGCTGTTCAGATCCCTTCCACCAACCTGCTCATTCAGGAAAGCTTTTAGAATTAACTTGACTTTTTGGGGGCTGGACTGGCTCTTACATACCCTCAACAGCAATTTCACTTGCAAACAAGAGGATGTATTACTTCAGTGATGTTTGTATGGACAGGGTCTTGGGCAGCAGTGTTAGCACGTGTCTTATTGAAATAACTGTGATGTCTACCAGTCTCCTCATACCACACACCTAGGCCAGCCTGACCTTTTACAGTTGCTACTCTGTTGTTACTTTAACCAGTATCCTATTTTTAAACAATGGCTCCTCTGTGAGGTGCCCCTGCCAGCCTCTGCCTTTCCTTTTTGCATTTCTGGCTCAGACCAAGCCCACACAGAGAAAGTCAGAGCTCTAGAGAAGTCAAGACCACCCTTTTTGATGCTGCCATCCCAGAGAAAGTAAAATTACTTGGTTTAATTGGAAATAAAATAATTTCAGCTTAAAGACCTGGTAATGGCAAAGTCCTATATGCCACTGAGTCAGTCATGACTATTTTTAGTTAGCTATCAAATGACAGATATATAACATACCCAAAACTCCTTATCTGAGGGTTGATAATAAAAGCATTCACTAGAAAGGATGCCAAAATCCTGCTATGGTGTTACTGTATGAAGAGGTACCTTATTTCTCCCAGTCACAAAAGGTTATTTTGATTTCTTTTTATCTAGGAATTTTTCCCACAAGAACTCTAAATCCTGGAGATTTTTCCATCTCAGACATAGAAATGATACCATAATGGAGTTCTTGTGAACTTGACAAGAACTAATGGTGATGGTTTTCGAACAGACTACATTAATCTGTTGATTACTTGGTGTCTCAGCTCTCAGCAAGCTAAAATCCTATGCCCAGGAAAACAGAAACAAATCATTCTCCAAGTCTGATAAATAGTCTGTGGCAGACAGCTTTAAAATGTAAAATTTCTTTTTTTTTTTTTTTAAATGACTGAAGTCCTACTTTGAGGAGGGAGGCTCAACACTGCTTTAGTGCAAGGCCTGGCAAAGTATAGGGTGTGGAGGGGGAGAGCTGTTATCAGGACTGCCAAGAATGAGAGATAAAGTACTGGGCTACACAAAATGTCGTGTCTGTTCCTATTCCTATGGAAAAGATGCCAAATGTTCCTTGGATTATACAATAACTGAGGCTGGAAAGGAGCTTGGGAGGTGTCTAGCCCATCTTTCTGCTCAAGCAAGGTCAGTTCTGAGGTCAAACTCAATCTTGCTAGTCGGGTTAAAGACAATAGAAAGGGCTTCTTCAAATACATAGCAAATAAAACTAACACAAGAGGCAATATAGGCCCACTGCTGAACGAAGTGGGTACCCTGGAGACAGAGGATATAAAGAAGGCAGAGGTGCTGAATGCCTTCTTTGCCTCTGTCTTTACTCCTGCAGACTCTCCCCGAGGGCCCCGGATTTCTATAGCCCCAGAAGGAGTCAGGGCAAAGGAGGAGTTTGCTTTGGTAGATGAGGATTGGGTTAGGGATCAGCTATGCAATCTGGACATCTGTAAATCGATGGGTCCGGATGGAATGCACCCACGGGTGCTGAGGGAGCTGGCGGAGGTCATTGCTAGGCCACTTTCCATCATCTTTGGTAAGTCGTGGGAAACGGGCGAGGTGCCTGAGGATTGGCGGATGGCAAAGGTCACACCAATCTATAAGAAGGGCAAGAAGGAGGACCCGGGTAATTATAGACCGGTCAGCCTTACCTCCATCCCTGGAAAGGTGATGGAACAACTTATTCTTGACTCCATCACTAGGCATATCAAGGATGAGGGGGTCATTAAGAACAGCCAACATGGTTTTATGAGGGGGAAGTCATGTATGACCAACCTTATAGCCTTCTATGAGGAAGTGACTAGGTGGAGGGATGATGGTAGAGCGGTAGATGTAGTTTTTCTTGATTTCAGTAAGGCATTTGATACTGTCTCCCACAGCATCCTCATAGATAAGCTAAGGAAGTGTGGGCTTGACGATCAAGTAGTGAGGTGGATCGAGAACTGGTTGAAAGGAAGAAGGCAGAGAGTTGTGGTCAATGGCGCAGAATCTAGCTGGAGGTCTGTGACTAGTGGAGTCCCTCAGGGGTCGGTGCTGGGACCGGTGCTGTTTAATATTTTCATCAATGACCTGGATGAGGGAACTGAGTGCACCCTCAGCAAGTTCGCTGATGACACAAAACTGGGAGGAGTGGCTGACACACCAGAAGGCTGTGCTGCCATTCAGCGAGACCTGGACAGGCTGGAGAGTTGGGCGGGGAGAAACTTGATGAAATTTAACAAGGGCAAGTGTAGAGTCTTGCATCTGGGGAAGAACAACCCCATGTACCAGTACAGGTTGGGGGGTGACCTGCTGGAAAGCAGCAAAGGGGAAAGGGACCTGGGGGTCCTGGTGGATAGGAGGATGACCATGAGCCAGCAATGTGCTCTTGTGGCCAAGAAGGCAAATGGCATCTTAGGGTGCATTAGAAAGGGAGTGGTTAGTAGGTCAAGAGAGGTTCTCCTCCCCCTCTACTCAGCCTTGGTGAGGCCGCATCTGGAATATTGTGTCCAGTTCTGGGCCCCTCAATTCAAGAAGGACAGGGAATTGCTTGAAGGAGTCCAGCGCAGAGCCACAAAGATGATTAAGGGAGTGGAACATCTCCCTTATGAGGAGAGGCTGAGGGAGCTGGGTCTCTTTAGCTTGGAGAAGAGGAGACTGAGGGGTGACCTCATCAATGTTTACAAATATGTAAAGGGTAGGTGTCAGGATGATGGAGCTAGGCTTTTTTCAGTGATATCCAGTGATAGGACAAGGGGCAATGGGTGTAAACTGGAGCATAGGAAGTTCCACGTTAACATCAGGAAGAACTTCTTTACTGTAAGAGTGACAGAGCACTGGAACAGGTTGCCCAGGGGGGTTGTGGAGTCTCCTACACTGGAGATATTCAAGGCCCGCCTGGACAAGTTCCTGTGTGATGTACTGTAGGTTACCCTGCTCTTGCAGGGGGGTTGGACTAGATGATCTTTTGAGGTCCCTTCCAACCCTTGGGATTCTGTGATTCTGTGATTCTGCTTAGGGCTTTATCCCATCAGGTCTGAAATATTCCAAGGATGGGGACTGCACAGCCTCTTTGGGCAGTCTGGTCCACTGCTTTGCTGTCTTCATGATGAAAAGGCTTCTCCTTATGTTGTTTGAAATATTCTTGTTTCAAATAATGCTTTTTGGTAGTAGGGATCCCGAGTTATGCTTTGCAAAGGAAAAAGTAAGTTAGATTAAGTTCTCCCCAACATAGTTTCCCCTAAGGTATGAAGTCCTAGAGGAGTTACTCCTTTCGTACAATGGTGTTATGCTGACTGTGTACAGACAAGCCTGCAACAAACCAATATAAACTAAACAACAGTCTGGAAGGGACGATTCAGAGTATCTATCTTCTCCCTTCATAGATGGGAGTAATGTTCCTGCATCTATTGGTAGATGAAGGGGAAAGAAACCAAGTCTTGCAGGCTGTGATCTTCCACTTGCTCCTTTCTCTTAGTCAACCTCCACAGAAAGTTGCTGGTATTAGTATGAAATAGTATTTATTTTAATCTTACAAAGAAGCATATGGCTTCGGCTCCCCCACTTCTGTTATTAGAATCATAGAATAGTTACGGTTGGAAAGTATCATCTAGTTCCAACCCCCTGCCATGGGCAGGGACACCTCGCACTAAACCCTGTCACTTAAGACTCCATCCAATCTGGCCTTGAACACCTGAGAACAATGTTGATAACACATGGATGTTTGTAGTTGTTGCTAAGAAATGCTTATTCCAATCAAGGACTTTTCAGTCTCATGCTCTGCCAGTGAGGAGGGGCACAAGAAGCTGGGAGGAAGCAGAGACAGGACACCAGCAGACACATAGGAACAGTCCCACAGTAACGTGTTCTGGTTAGCTATATGGTTGTCATCTGCTTGTGAGCCCATCTTTCTGCATTTTGAAACTGTCCCTGAGCAGATGTTTGCTCCTTTATGGGAAGGGGGTTTACTAATCCAATCTTATCTGCTGGATATACATCACAGATGTTCACTCAGCTATCTAGGCTGTTGGGTCATGTGTTGAATACAACCAGTTACTTTTTAGTTAGGCTGACAGCAAAACAGGAGCAAGACTGTCTTCCAGAGGAACTGTTTGAAGAAGTTTTACACATAGAGATGGGAGGGGAATGTACTGTCCAGAGGAAACAAGCAACAATTAATGAGAAGAGATGCAAGCAGACTTGCAGCTCCAAAATAGCTCTTCACAGGTTTGGGAAGCCAAAAGGGTCACATCCTGTTCCCACCTACCTGCTGGCAGCTGCTGTGCCCCAGAGGAGGAAGCCTCCTTGCCAAGCCTTCCTTGGGAAGTGCACAGCAGGACACAGTTGTACTCAGTCCCCTGGGAGTGCAGCTCAACCTGGCTCCCACCCGTGCCTGCCCTTCCAAGCAACAGGAGGCAGTGGCAGAGAAGTATAGAGTGTTTTCTGAGGCCAGGAGTATGCTTGGCTTGCCATTTATGTTGAGATTTTATTTAAAATTAAGAGAGCTTTTAGTGCGGGTCAATGATATTCCAGACAACAAAGGAAAATTCTGAGAAGAAAGAGATCCTAGTAGTGTAACCATCCAGTGAGTTTGAGTTCTGTAAAGTTATGAATTAGTTTCTTCCAAGTGAGAACCAGATCTCATCTCCATCCTCCCTTCTACATGTCATCTCACTTGTATACTTTCTTTTTTTTATGTAGGTCTGGTTTGGCAACACAGCCTATCTGGAGGGGCATTGTGACATTTCTGTGGATGCCAAAGATGGGAATTTTAGGCTAGATTTTCCTCACCACCTCACCAGCACCTTAGCCAAAGGTCTCAGAGCAATTTCCTTCCAGCTTTTATTCTCTTTAATTACTGTTATTGGTACTATAACTTTTGGAAAGGTTTTCTCTTGCTAAGTTCTACTGCTGTATTTATGAGGCATGCAAAGGTTTTGAACTGGTGATATTTGTGCTGTCCTTGTTCAAGTCCCTTAGTTTTAAACAGACTTCTGGTTTACTACTGCTTCCCTTGATGCGCATTGCAGGCAACCTCTCCCAAGTTGCACAGCTTTTTGCTAGTGAGTTCAAGTTCTGTTTCTCTTAGCTGCTGTGGCATGCGTCTTCCCATGCTTGCTTCTGCTGTTGAGATCCTTCACCCAGGAAATGGTGTGGGGTTAAATCTGCTGTCTGTGGTTGGTGTGGGCCTGCCACTATTGCAGACTTATGTTTAATTTACTCCAGAGGCAAAATATGTGCCAAGGCTGAAAAGACCATATTCAGCATTACATTGAATCATGAGCTAAGTTCAGGCAGGTCTTGTGATGAATGAGTAGGCAAAAATCCTTATGTCTTCAACTTTCTCTCCAAGAACAAACCTCATGGAAGGCTCTAGGATTATTTGTAGCAGCACACAAGGTTCTGCAGGGCTGAGCCTTTGGCTCAGCTGCTATTTATGCCATTGCAGACTAAGTGTGAGCATCTTCTATTCCTTGTTGGTGATCCAAGCAAAAAATTTGCATTCACAAAACAATCTCAACCCTAAATTGTGTACCAGGAGGAGGAAGTCTGTCCCCTAGCATGAAGACTCTGGGCAATTTCAGCATCAAGGCACTCGGACCATGAGGTTTCAGAAACCAAGAAGAGCCGAACCCAAACTACATCAATGCTTACTTCAGTCATGGGCTGTGTACACAGATATTTTACCATACTGAATCAGCTTAAAAGCCACCTCTTGGGCTGATACCCCTTTTCTGGCTCCTATCTTCCCATTCTTGAAGGAGCTTTAGGGTGCAAAGCCTGGCCTTGCTCAAGCACTTGCTGCACTTAGAATCATATAATCATAGAATAGTGGAAAATGCTCCACTCACACTTTTTCTTTGCACCCTCCTCTGTGGGCACAGTGAATCCATCCACATGGATGGGCAACTGTTATTTAGAATCATAGAATAGTTAGGGTTGGAAAGGACCTCAAGATCATCTAGTTCCAACCCCCCTGCCATAGGCAGGGACACCTCACACTAAACCATCCCACACAAGGCTTCATCCAATCTGGCCTTGAACACCGCCAGGGATGGAGCACTCACAACCCCCCTGGGCAATCGATTCCAATGCCTCACCACCCTAACAGGAAAGAATTTCCTCCTTATATCCAATCTAAACTTCCCCTGTTTAAGTTTTAACCCGTTACCCCATGTCCTGTCACTACAGTCCCTGATGAAGAGACCCTCCCCAGCATCCCTATAGGCCCCCTTCAGGTACTGGAAGGCTGCTATGAGGTCTCCACGCAGCCTTCTCTTCTCCAGGCTGAACAGCCCCAACTTCCTCAGCCTGTCTTCATATGGGAGGTGCTCCAGTCCCCTGATCATCCTCGTGGCCCTCCTCTGGACTTGTTCCAGCAGTTCCGTGTCCTTTTTATGTTGAGGACACCAGAACTGCACACAATACTCCAGGTGAGGTCTCACAAGAGCAGAGTAGAGGGGCAGGATCACCTCTTTCGACCTGCTGGTCATGCTCCTTTTGATGCAGCCCAGGATACGGTTGGCTTTCTGGGCTGCGAGCGCACACTGCCGGCTCATGTTCATTTTCTCATCGACCAGCACCCCCAAGTCCTTCTCTGCAGGGCTGCTCTGAATCTCTTCTTTGCCCAATCTGTAGCCGTGCCTGGGATTGCTCCGACCCAGGTGTAGGACCTGGCACTTGTCATAGTTGAACTTCATAAGGTTGGCATCAGCCCACCTCGCAAGTGTGTCAAGGTGCCTCTGGATGGCATCCCTTCCCTTCAGCATATCAACCGGACCACACAGCTTGGTGTCATCTGCAAACTTGCTG
Organism: Lathamus discolor; assembly: GCF_037157495.1. Classification (NCBI taxonomy): domain Eukaryota; kingdom Metazoa; phylum Chordata; class Aves; order Psittaciformes; family Psittacidae; genus Lathamus; species Lathamus discolor. The sequence goes on from NC_088908.1 coordinate 25,463,445, forward strand.
AGGGCGCACTCAATCCCACTGTCCATGTCAGCGATGAAGATGTTAAACAAGACCGGTCCCGACACCGATCCCTGAAGGACACCACTCGTTACCAGTCTCCAGCTGGACCTGGAGCCATTGACCACAACTCTTTGTGTGCGGCCATCCAGCCAGTTCTTTATCCACCGAGTGGTCCATCCATCAAATTGACGTGTCTCCAATTTAGAGAGAAGGATGTCGTGTGGGACAGTGTCAAACGCTTTGCACAAGTCCAGGTAGATGACATCAACTGCTTTACCCTTGTCCATCAATTCTGTAGCCCCATCATAGAAGGCCACCAAATTGGTCAGGCAGGATTTCCCCTTAGTGAAGCCATGCTGGCTGTCACCAAGCACCTTGTTATTCATGTGCCTTAGCATGCCTTCCAGGAGAATGTGCTCCAAGATTTTACCAGGCACAGAGGTGAGACTGACTGGTCTGTAATTCCCCGGGTCTTCCATTTTCCCCTTCTTGAAAATGGGGGTTATATTTCCCTTTTTCCAGTCATCGGGAACTTCACCTGACTGCCATGATTTTTCAAATATGATGGACAGTGGCTTAGCAACTTCATTCGCCAGCTCCTTCAGGACCCGCGGATAGATTTCATCAGGTCCCATGGACTTGTGTGCGTTCAGATTTTTAAGATGGTCTCGAACCAGATCCTCTCCTACATTGGGCCCAAGGTCTTCATTCTCACAGTCCCTGCGTCTACCTTCTAAGACCTGGGTGGTGCAGTCAGAGCCTTTGCCAGTGAAGACCGAGGCAAAGAAGTCATTCAGAACCTCAGCCTTCTCCAAATCCTGCGTAGCCAGTTCTCCCGAGAGCTTCCTCAGGGGGCCTATGTTGTCCCTAGTCTGTTTTTTGTTTGCTACTCACCTGTAGAATCCCTTCCTGTTATCAACATCCCTGGCCAAGTTTAATTCTAACTGGGCCTTAGCCTTCCTAACCTGGTCCCTAGCTTCCCAGACAACATCCCTGTACTCTACCCAGGCCGCCTGTCCTTGCTTCCATTTTTTATAAGCCTCTTTTTTCCTTTGAATTTTCCTCAGCAGCTCCTTATCCATCCAAGGAGGTCTCCTGGCCCTCCTGCTGCACTTCCTTCTAGTTGGGATGCAGCACTCCTGAGCTTGTAGCAGGTGATCCTTAAATATCAACCAAGAGTCTTGGACCCCCCTGCCCTCCAGGGCTATATCCCATGGAACCTTACTAAGCAGGCTCCTGAAGAGGCCAAAGTCTGCTCTTTTGAAGTCCAGGGCAGTGAGCTTGCTACACGCTCTTCTCACTCTCCTGGGGATCTCAAATTCTACCATCTCGTGATCGCTGCATCCGAGGCTGCTCTGGAGTTCCACATTCTCCACAAGCCCTTCACTGTTGGTGAGCACAAGGTCAAGCATGGTACCTCTCCTTGATGTGCTTCAGCAGCCTGCAACCACAACCCAGCATGAAGACATCTTCAGAGGTCCTTCCCTGGGCACCACTGCATGACAAGACTAAGGAGCAAGCCATGCCCCCCATGTTTCAAACCAGAAAGCGTTATCAGCTGATACATTTAGTTGGAAAAAGAAGAAAGATGATGATGAGCATCCTGCTGATAGTAATCCACACAGGCAGCAGCTCTGAACTGCCTTTCCACCACTAATAATCTGTCCCCTAAAATCCTGGGCAGGTGAGACCCCAGTTCTGGGGTCATGCTGCATGTCAGTATGAATTTTCATCTTCATTTCTCTGGGCTGATCCAAGAGCACAAAGGGTGGAGGTAGTGGACAGGCTCTTGAACCATGTCCCCTTCACCTTTGTCATCAACTTTGCAAAGAAAGAATGGGCAGCAAATAAACAGTGAGGGCTGATGGGGAGGAGGAGCCTATCACTCCATGCTATCACTATCTAACTCGCCTTGAAATCCTCCAAAAGATCACCAGGAATTAGTTTCCAGTGCTAGTGAGTCTTCTGTGACCCTTGAGAAAGAGAACCAAGCTCAGGAGCCAAGTCCACCACGAAGCACCAACTTTCTGTGAATTAAATTCCAGATGTAAACAAATGCTTCCCCAGCAGCCCTCACAAACCCTACTACATGTATTAGGCATCACCAGCACACTGTGCGGCTATAAGCCCTTTTCTGTATGAAGCTATAGGGTATTGCCTGAGATCAGGAAGAATTAGTCCATCAAGTTTCTTGAGCCAGAAAAAATCAGATTTCCCTTCATACTGGTTAAGTGATTCCTAGTTCAGACCAGGAGTTACTGATCAGATTGCTACACTCAACACTGCAAAGGGAGTTTAATAGTGTCAGGACAGTTTCCAGTGAATTGTTTGCCCCTATCCCACCCACCAGTACCAAACTGGGCTCTTCTCTTGGCTGTTCTAGCAGAGGGGCGATCATCCACAGACTAAAGAGTGGGATCTTCTCAGGTGGGCAGGAGCAATGCTGACTTAGAATCATAGAATCATAGAATGGTTTGGGTTGGAAAGGACATTAAGATCATCTAGTTCTAACCCCCTGCCAAGGGCAGGGACACCTTCTACTAGACCAGGTTAATCCAAGCCCTGTCCAACCTGGCCTTGAACCCCCATCCAGGGATGGGGCAGCCACAACTTCCTTGGGCAACCTGTTCCAGTGCCTCACAATAGACTTTGCTCTATTTCTTCCTCACTGAACCAGACAGATCCTCTCTGTTGGGCCAGGAGCTGGGGGAAGTATTGTCATTTCCTTCCAAAGCAAGGGGCAGGATTCAGATAAGCTTCACTCAAGTACCCTAAGCAGAAGGCAGCCTGAGTTCAGGCACACCACAGGAAGACTGACTTCATTTCTGTTTCCTCTCAGTTGCCCTGGAAGGGGAGGCTGCTGATGAAAAGTGTCCATTAATGGTTGTGGTAAAGGTGTTAGCTCTGAGAGATTAAATTCTTTTGAAGCCACAGAGACTCAGTCCTTGGCCTCTGGTGTGGGTTACCATAACAGTGGGTTTGAATGAGACATCAGGACATGTGAAACAGCTGGACTGCCAGCACCTTGGTGCACACACAAAACATATACTCCAGGGCATCTGAAGCAGTGCCCAGCACATAAATCTGTATGGGCGTATGCTAGGAGTGGTCAGAAATGAAGCACTTGATGTGCAAAAGGAAAGGAGGTCCAATTTCATGTGCAGGACCACCAGAAAAGCTTCTTAGATGGTTGTTTCCAGCTCTTACAGGAAAGAAAGGGGCAGTAGGTTCTAGTTGAATGCTAAATAGGATAGCAAGTAGTGAGGTGATAAAAGTAGCATCTTGTGACTGTAAATGGTTGTTCTAAAGGTCAGAACTGCATGTACTCTCCTAGCTCTGTGAACGGCTATTCAATTCATCCACAAGTTGAGCTTTTGACTAGGACAGGCTGAGATAAACAGGGCTAAAGCTGTCCCATCCATTATCGCTGGGAATAGCTTGCCTCCAAGAGCAGGCTCTGCCCCTGCAGATACAACACAGAGTGTCAGAGTTGTATCACAGTGTCAGAGAGCAACCCGAGAGGGCAGATAGTTCATGTGGACCATCCTTGCCACCAAGCCTTCATCCCCAGTCTTTAAAATGCCACAGTGCCCCTCTGTGGAGAGATAGTGATGCTTGTGTGCTCACAGCCAATACCCCTGAGCACACCCCCTGGTCAACACCCTGTTGAAAGCATGGGCAGAAGCCAGAAGCCTCTCGTTCTGTATACGCTGCCCAAGACTATCTGGAGTTAGGCTTCCTTTTCCACCCCATAAGGTGAGATGTCAGGAAAGAAACCCTGGCAGTCCTGCCTGTATGTGTTCTTTCATACCAAATCAAAACAGAAGGATCCCGTAGCCCTGGTGGCACTGACAGACTGACAGAGCCACTCTGCACAGATTGCCACCTCAGTTCCTGTGGTAACACAACCCTGCGCTTCCCATGCTGTTATTGATGTCCTTCTGTTGCCATGGCAACAGGGCAATTTTTAATTGTAGCAAGTGATAGGACAAAAGGAAATGGCCTCAAGCTGTGCCAGGGGAGATTTAGACTGGATATTAGGGAAAATTTCTTCACAGAGAGGGTGGTAAGGCATTGGAACAGGCTTCCCATGGAAGTGGAGGAATCACCATCCCTGGAAGTGTTCAAAAACTGTAGATGAAGCCCTCAGTTTAGTGGTGGTCTTGGCAGTCCTGGGGTTGGACTTGATCTTCAAGGTCTTTTCCAACCTAGTTTATTTTATGACTCTGTGATTCTCTTCCAGTGCCTAAAAGGGGCCTACAAGAAATCTGGAGAGGGACTTTTTATGAGGGTTTATAGTGACAGGACAAGGGGGAATTGCTTTAAACTGACAGAGGGGATATTGAGATTAGATATTAGGAAGAAGTTCTTCCCTGTGAGGGTGGAGAGTCACTGGTGCAGGTTGCCCAGAGAAGCTGTGGCTGCCCCATCTCTGGAGGTGTTCATGGCCAGGTTGGACGGGCTTGGAGCAACCTGGTCTAGTGGAAGGTGTCCCTGCCCACAGCATGGGGTTGGAACTAGATGAGTTTTAAGGTCCCTTCCAACACAAACCATTCTGTGATTCTATGATTCTATATCTCAGTGAAAGCAGCTCATCTTCAACCGAAAACTTTTAAAATGTCAGTGACCCCTTAGTCTGTGCCCAGAAGAAAATATAAGATGAAAGACTTAAATCTTGCTTGTGGAAGTAGAGAAACAAATCTTTGCTGTCCTGGGAAACAGCTGTCCAGGATTTGATCAGGAAGACTACGAAGTACTTTGGTTTCTGGTGGAAGAGCTGATCCTATAATACTTGCATCCTATAAATCTTGCATCGCCAGATTCCAAGAAGCAGCTTTCTGTTGGTCTATCCAGCTGTCCTATTTATTACCAGCCTATATATTATAAAAAGTGTATAATTCACAGTGCTTTCTAATTAGATGTTATAACTACAATCCTATTTCACGACACTATTTGCTCCATCAGAGGGCCTTGAACAACCTGGTCTTAGTTGAAGATGTTCCTGACCATTGCAGGGGGGTTAGAACTAGATCATCTTAAGGTCCTTTCCAACCCAAACCATTCTATGATTCTATGATTTTAAAGTTTTGTATTAACTATATCATGCAGGGCAAACTCTTCAAGGGTTTGAAGCCAACAGTTTGATTTGTACATAAAGCTGATGTGAGTTCACATGGCAACATCCCATCATGATATATGAAAACCTGAGATTAAAAGACACTGTTAAAGCTCTGCCCAAAGTCAGGGGTCACTTAGTCCAAAGCATGGCAACTCAGAGCAAGCTGGCCAGGCTAGCAAAGATTTTGCAATCCCAGTCACTTCTGACCTTTCTGAAAGAAGTCCATTTTCAGGAGTCCATATTGGTAGATCTCCAGAACAATCTACAGCTAAGTTTGTGGCTGACAATCAAATCTCTAAAAATGGAAATGGGCCTTGGCCACTTGAAGATTATTCATTATAGAGGGAAAGATCTTGGGAGTAACTGGGCTAACGTGGTTAAGCAAACATGACTGGATTAGCAAAGGGCAGGATTAGACATTGCCCATTAACACTGTCATGTGCAAGAGCAGAAGAGGTGTGGGCTGATTCTGTATGTTATTATGAGTGAGTGTGTGCATACAACTGATCATCTCGTTTGTGCAGATCAGATAGCTGTTGTGACTTATTAGGAGACTCCTTAGGAGGTGTGAACACCAAAGACTTTTTAAATGCACTGGCAAAATGAGCCGTAGAAAGTTCTCCCATGCAGGTTTTAACCTTGGACCTCTGGTATGCTCTTTGCAAGTGTTTATTAAATAATAATAATAACAAAAAAGACCAAAACACATTTCCTTGGTATTCATAGAGTGAAAAAACATAGTAAACTGTAGAGTCTCTGCGATATTGTCAGTGGGCTGTCCTCAGCTATCTGTTCAGCTTAATAGCTCCAATTTGGGAAGAAAAACATTTTCTGGAAGTGCTCTCTATCTGCCTTTGCCTCCACCTCTATCCTGAAGACCAAAACCTTTGAAATCCTGCAGCTGTGTGTTAACACAGAAGAATGGGTCTTTCCAAGCTGTTCTACCTTCAAGAGAGTAGCATCCCTAGGTTAGGGCCTTCCATAGCTGAGATGTTGGAAGAAAACAGTGAGAAGCTGCTAGTGGATGGTCTTTTCTCCCACCACATCAGGCACAAGCATCCCCACACTGAGGTCCTCAGCCTGGGCACATCCAGATTGGCTGAAGTCATTCTGGCCCTAGGGCTTGTTTTGCTGTTTTACAACAGAACAAATAGAGCAACATTTCATAACATCCTAATGAGGCACATTGAATAATGCTCAGGAGACAGAGACAATATCAGTGTTCCTTGGCACAGAGGAAAAATCAAAGGCATTTATTTGTTATCTGAAATGTTGATCTCTGTTCCCCTCAGTGGTGGGCAGACATTTTTATAGTGTAGGTTCCTGGAAATACTCAGATGCCACTGCTAGTGCATTCTAAGAGAATTATTTATTTCAGATGTACTTATAAAAACTGAGACTGAAGCAAGGAGCTATTCAGTGCCATTATGGGGTTATTAATCTTTAAGTAGTGTTTTGCACTCTTATGTCCCCAGAAGACCTTACACTCGTGGACCCATTCTTCTTCCCATTGAATAGGAATTATATCACTGCAGAGAAGGCAGTGGTACCTCTGTCGTGAAGGCTGCTAAAGTCTCACCTACGATCCTGATGGTGCCTTAAGAGAACATGCTGTTCATTCTGTCAAGCTTGCTGCTTTTTTTAAAGTTTTGACACTTATTAAACATCTGCTTCTCCAGCCTTGGTAATCAGAAGACACAACCCAAAGGCTTAGGCTTGCGTTGGGACAGGGACCAGGACTAATACTGGATGTGTTTGATGGGAGGAGCTTACAGCAGGTAACCTCAGATGAATCACTGCAAGTTTGGGCTCAGAAGGCTCTTAAGATCTGCCCCTTAAGAAAGCAGCAGAGACAGACTAGGCTCCATCTCTTCACCCGCGCTGGTGAGGGTGTAGCTGCAGTTACAGGTGGTAATGGGAGAGTTTGCTGCTGTGCAAGTCTCAAAGGAGATGTGCTGCAGGATGTACACTTCCAGGTGGGCTGATCAGAGGGAAGAGTCGAAGCCCAGGAAAGGTGAGCTGAGCTGACCTATTCTTCAGAACAACTGAAAACATCCTCTTTAAAGTCCTGAGCAGTAAAGGCTGCTGTATTATTAAGAAGTCAGGCAATTGGAAGATATTATCCCATTAAACAAAGTGCATCTTCTGTGAAAAGGGTTTCCTAAGGAATGAAACAAGGGGGGTGATGCTGTTCTGCAAAGCTTGGCCTTGACAGAGATTTCTCCATTCTCAGTTGGATCCAGGAAGCAAGCATGTTAATAAACCTACTGCCAGGCAATTTAATGTTATTCTGTATACTCAATCTGGAAGCCCAGCTAAGCATAAGAAAGCAAGGCATTTTTGCTTATTTAATGCATTCTTTCTGAATGTCACTATATTAAAAATCCAGCAGATGAAATAGCCCCCCTCACTCCCCCTGCAAAGCCAAAATCATCTCAACTAGGTCAGGTATGTTCATTGTGGTTTCTCCAGTTAAAAAGCTATTGTCCATCGAGATTGTAATCACCCATCTATCTGGACTGTATCAGCCATCCAGCTTGTATAAACAAACACTCTTCTGTTATTTCTGAGGACACACAGGCTGTTCCACATGATCAGCTCGAGCCCGCTATTTCAGAATGCCTCTTCAAGATGTTGAAAACAGGAAAAGAGTGGTTAAAAAAAGCAGCTCATACATTAACAATGACATGGCAACAGCAAAACAGAGCCTCAGAAGCAGAGCTCAGCTCAGTAAAGGTTTAGGGAGTCACAGCACTGCAGGACTGAATGAAATATTCAGCACATAAAAGAAGTCCCTAAATGTTTTTTAATTTTGTGATTATGACACCAAGCCAACAGCTATTTATGTATATTTTTGCCTAACCATGGATTTTTTTCTCCCTGCTGTCCTGGGTTCAGCTGTAGCAGTCATTTTTTCTCATGACAGTACTTTTTGGCATCCAATGTGGGGCATGAAGGGTTGAGATAATGAAAAATCTCAACAGAGTGCGTCTAATAGTATTCGTGATAAGCATTCATTGTTTCAGATTAATAGTCACTCATTACAATGTTGATTTATTTGCTCACAGAGTTGTTGTACTTGATCTCAAAGTATCAGCATGTCATTTCTTACTGGTATTCGAGTAAGGGGTTCGAGCTGCTTCAGAAGTTATTGGCACTGCAGAACAGTTCCTCCTGGCACCCCGGTTGCCCATGCTGGGTTAGATGTTCAAAGGCAGGGTCTCCTCTACAAATGCAACCAATGCTACATGGACTAAGAGGGCCCTACAAATCACACAATGAGCTTGAATAGGAAATCCCAGTTGTCCATGAATTCTAGAAGTCATCATGGACTGGCCAGAGGACAAAGATGTCACCAGAGGAGGAGGTGATGCATGCTGAAGAGGCCCCACCATATAATAAACTGTCAGAAAGTGAGAAGCAATATGCCTTGTTTACTGATGGATCCTGCCCTATTGTGGGAAAGCATCGGAGATGGAAGGCAGGTGTATGGAGTCCCTGATGCTGAACCCCTGATTCTGCAAACCCAGTTGCAGAAACTGCTGAAGGAGAGGGTTTGCAGAGGTGAAAAAATGTAGTGGCACTGGAGTATTTGAGTGGCAGTAAACTGCAGGGAATTGCCTGATATCCCACAGTGGGAATGCAGGTGCGGAAGTTGCATCAACTCCAGGCCTCTAAAATAAATGTCTTTTATTCACAGAATCACAGAATCACAGAATCCCAAGGGTTGGAAGGGACCTCAAAAGATCATCTAGTCCAACCCCCCTGCAAGAGCAGGGTAACCTACAGTACATCACACAGGAACTTGTCCAGGCGGGCCTTGAATATCTCCAGTGTAGGAGACTCCACAACCCCCCTGGGCAACCTGTTCCAGTGCTCTGTCACTCTTACAGTAAAGAAGTTCTTCCTGATGTTAACGTGGAACTTCCTATGCTCCAGTTTACACCCATTGCCCCTTGTCCTATCACTGGATATCACTGAAAAAAGCCTAGCTCCATCATCCTGACACCCACCCTTTACATATTTGTAAACATTGATGAGGTCACCCCTCAGTCTCCTCTTCTCCAAGCTAAAGAGACCCAGCTTCCTCAGCCTCTCCTCATAAGGGAGATGTTCCACTCCCTTAATCATCTTTGTGGCTCTGCGCTGGACTCCTTCAAGCAATTCCCTGTCCTTCTTGAACAGAGGGGCCCAGAACTGGACGCAATATTCCAGATGCGGCCTCACCAAGGCTGAATAGAGGGGGAGGAGAACCTCTCTTGACCTACTAACCACTCCCTTTCTAATGCACCCTAAGATGCCATTTGCCTTCTTGGCCGCAAGAGCACATTGCTGGCTCATGGTCATCCTCCTATCCACCAGGACCCCCAGGTCCCTTTCCCCTTTGCTGCTTTCCAGCAGGTCACCCCCCAACCTGTACTGGTACATGGGGTTGTTCTTCCCCAGATGCAAGACTCTACACTTGCCCTTGTTAAATTTCATCAAGTTTCTCCCCGCCCAACTCTCCAGCCTGTCCAGGTCTCGCTGAATGGCAGCACAGCCTTCTGGTGTGTCAGCCACTCCTCCCAGTTTTGTGTCATCAGCGAACTTGCTGAGGGTGCACTCAGTTCCCTCATCCAGGTCATTGATGAAAATATTAAACAGCACCGGTCCCAGCACCGACCCCTGAGGGACTCCACTAGTCACAGACCTCCAGCTAGATTCTGCGCCATTGACCACAACTCTCTGCCTTCTTCCTTTCAACCAGTTCTCGATCCACCTCACTACTTGATCGTCAAGCCCACACTTCCTTAGCTTATCTATGAGGATGCTGTGGGAGACAGTATCAAATGCCTTACTGAAATCAAGAAAAACTACATCTACCGCTCTACCATCATCCCTCCACCTAGTCACTTCCTCATAGAAGGCTATAAGGTTGGTCATACATGACTTCCCCCTCATAAAACCATGTTGGCTGTTCTTAATGACCCCCTCATCCTTGATATGCCTAGTGATGGAGTCAAGAATAAGTTGTTCCATCACCTTTCCAGGGATGGAGGTAAGGCTGACCGGTCTATAATTACCCGGGTCCTCCTTCTTGCCCTTCTTATAGACTGGTGTGACCTTTGCCATCCGCCAATCCTCAGGCACCTCGCCCGTTTCCCATGACTTACCAAAGATGATGGAGAGTGGCCAAGCAATGACCTCCGCCAGCTCCCTCAGCACCCGCGGGTGCATTCCATCCGGACCCATCGATTTACAGATGTCCAGATTGCATAGCTGATCCCTAACCCAATCCTCATCTACCAAAGCAAACTCCTTTGTCCTGACTCCTTCTGGGGCTATAGAAATCTGGGGCCCTCGGGGAGAGTCTGCAGGAGTAAAGACAGAGGCAAAGAAGGCATTCAGCACCTCTGCCTTCTTTATATCCTCTGTCTCCAGGGCACCCACTTCGTTCAGCAGTGGGCCTATATTGCCTCTTGTGTTAGTTTTATTTGCTATGTATTTGAAGAAGCCCTTTCTATTGTCTTTAACCCGACTAGCAAGATTGAGTTCCAAGGAGGCCTTAGCTGTCCTAATTGCCTCTCTACATCCTCTAACAACTGTCCTATATTCCTCCCAAGTGGCCAGCCCCTCCTTACATAATCCATAGATTCTCCTTTTCCACTTGAGTTTGCTCAGCAGCTCCTTGTTTAACCACGCCGGTCTCCTAGATCCCTTACTTGATTTCCTACTCATTGGGACGCTCCGATCCTGAGCTTGGAAGAAGCGGTCCTTGAATGCTAACCAACTATCTTGAGCCCCTTTACCGCCTAGTACCCTTTCCCATGAGACTTCCCTTAGCAGTTGACTGAAGAGGCCAAAGTTGGCCCTTCGGAAATCCAGAACTGTGGCTTTGCTAGGTATTCTATTCCTCCCACACAGGATTCTAAACTCCACCATCTCATGGTCACTGCAGCCAAGGCTGCCATTGACCGTCACCACTTCGACCAAACCCTCCTTGTTGGCGAGTACTAAATCTAGCAGCGCTGCTCTCCTAGTTGGTACGTCCACCATTTGCATTAAGAAATTATCATCAATGCACTCGAGGAACCTCCTAGACTGTGAATGACTGGCTGTGTGAGTCTTCCAGCAAATATCGGGGTAGTTAAAATCCCCCACGACGACTAAGGCATGTAGTCGCGAGGCTACTCCCAGTTGCCTGTAGAAAGCCTCATCAACTCCTTCGTCCTGATCAGGAGGTCTATAATAGACCCCCACAAGCAAAGCGATGGCTGAGGATGAGCAGGAATGATGGTGATTCTCTGTGAACCTGCTCTGGGTTTGGGAATTCCTGACAGCTCTAGCCTGCACATCTTCCACTCTTCAAATGTCTAAGATTTTCCACACCAACATCCCTCCAAGCTAGTATGTAAGGGTGGCAGGGCAGAGGGGACATGGTTTTGTGCTAAGCTTTCCCACCACAAAGCAGAAACAGTCTTTGTCTTTGGAACAGAAAGGGAAAGCAGCCCCTATGGTGGGAGCATTCCCAACACTAAGCTGGATTATTTTACATCTCTGGATCAATGCTGTTCATGTATGATGATTCCATACTGGGAAGCTGTGCAGTGCAGGAACCCAGTAATTAGTTTAATGATCAGAGCTTGATGCTGAACATTTGGTGCTAATCTCCACTCTAGAACTAATCTAGCAGATTTATCAGTGACTCCTACAATGAAGGACTAAGTCTGTGGGTTACAGTCATTTGTCCCTGAAGGAAGAGACAGTGTTTCAATCAGAAAGAGTCTCATTTCATTTTATGCTTCTATTTTATTGGTGATCTGTGTTGAAGATATATACTTAAAGGACAAGGTGAAGAGGGAAAATCCCCCCCCCCCCCCCAGCCCACCCCAATCCTGCTACATTTCAGTTCCCCATTGCCTCTTCTCTTCTTTGTAACTCATAACTGGGATATCTGGGTAGGGATTTCTTACTGCTCTCCACTGAAACAGCTACAGCAGTTGGTGGGTTTGGTGTCTGTACCCAAGCCTTCTGCCTGACCAGTGTCTCCAAATTATTTCTTGCATTACTGGTGCGAGAGCAGGTATCACAGCAGCCAAATGATCCTGGATTTTTCCCTTGGTGGCAGAGCCAAAAAATTTGATGGTGTGAAAAATCATCTTGGGTCCAACCTGTTCCCCTGCATTCTTCTGTGGACTCCAAATCTTCCACAAAATTTCATTTTACATCCAGCCAAAGCACTGGCCTTGACCCCTACCAAAATATTTTGTATTTTGGTAGTCTCAAGTATTATTATTTTACATGTAGGTCAATTTTCAAGCAAAAATTTGGTTTCCAAATGAAAAGTTGGAAAAATGATCAAAACCAAATCACTTTGGCCTTTCAGGAATGCAAAATCCTTTTGAAAAATTCTCCAAATTTTCATATAATTTACTCTTGGCTATGACTACCTGTACATTTGACTGGATTTTACAAATAGTTCTGGTTTCTTTTAGACTCTGTTTTTTAGCAAATTCATTTCTGCCCAGGTCTAGTATTAAATACAAGAACTTTCTTATCAGAAGCCCTTCATCTCCTTCTCAGCCTGGAGAAGAGAAGAATCCAGGAGACTTTAGAGCAGCTTTCAGTACCTAAAGAGGCTGAGCAGAAAGCTAGAGAGGAACAGGACAAGGAGGAATGGCTTCAAGCTGAAAGAGGGGAAATTTAGGTTATGTATTAGGAAGAAATTTTTTACTATGAGGGTGGTGAGGCACTGGCACAGGTTGCCCAGAGAAGCTGTGGCTGCCCCATCCCTGGCACTGTTCAAGGCCAGGTTGGATGGGGATTGGAGCAACCTGGTCTAGTGAAAGGTGTCTGTGACGGTTTAAGCCCAGCCGGTAACTCAGAACCATGCAGCTGCTTGCTTGCTTGCTTGCTCCCCTCCTTCTTCCCCCTACCCTTTCTGGGATGGGGAGGAGAATCGAAAGAATGTAAATCTCACGGGTTGAGATAACAGACCAATAACTAAAGTATAATACAAAACCACTACTACTACAACCAATAATAATGATAAGGGAAATAACAAGGGGAGAGAATATAAAACTAAAAGGGGAAAGGGAAAAAAACCACCCAAACCAATAAACCCAATTGATGCCCAATAAAATTGCTCACCACTCATTAACCAATACCCAGCCTGACCTAAACAGGGATCTGGGCCTTCTGGGTGACTCTCCCTAGTTTATATACTGGGCGTGATGTGCTCTGGTATGGAATACCCCTTTGGCTACTTTGGGTCAGGTGTCCAGTCTCTGCTTCCTCCTGGCTTCCCACGCCCCTCCTCACTGGTAGAGCATGAGAGATTGAACAGTCCTTGACCAGAGTAAGCATTACTTAGTAGCAACTAAGACATTGGTGTGTTATCAGCATTGTTCTCAGACTAAAGTTTCTTTTTTTACATCTTTGCAGAAGGAGTAAAAACCTACTCCAAAATGTTCTCAATGGAGGGACTGGTATTTGGCAGTGTCATTCTGACAGTGATGCCTCTGGATAAGGGAAATCAGGAACAGTGCAGCCTCTCACCACTTCCCAAAGCTCCCTTGTACAAGGAAGGGGTCAGACCTCTCCCATAGACGGATTTGGGCAGGTGGAGCCGGCATGCTCCAGGCACCTGTCTGGAAGCAAAGCTCAGGCTGGGCTCTGTTTCTTCTGCCCCCAACTCGCCCTGTAGCACAGAGCAGAATTGTCCAGGTCAGTAAAAACTTGGAGCAGAAACTTTTACAATTATCTAATGGGTCTGGAAATCTGATTTCCTTTAAATAAGCAGAGCAGGCCTATAGCCACCATATACACCTGAGCAGCAGTGTGCATGGTGGTCCCTCCATGGCACAGAGTTGTGGTCAATGGCTCATTGTCCGGCTGGAGACCGGTAACGAGTGGTGTCCCTCAGGGATTGGTGTTGGGACCAGTCTTGTTTAACATCTTCATCGCTGACATGGACAGTGGGATTGAGTGCGCCCTCAGCAAGTTTGCCGATGACACCAAGCTGTGTGGTCCAGTTGATATGCTGCAGGGAAGGGATGCCACCCAGAGGGACCTTGACACGCTTGTGAGGTGGGCTGATGCCAACCTTATGAAGTTCAACCATGACAAGTGCAAGGTCCTACACCTGGGTCGGAGCAATCCCAGGCACAGCTACAGATTGGGCAAAGAAGAGATTCAGAGCAGCCCTGCAGAGAAGGACTTGGGGGTGCTGGTCGATGAGAAAATGAACATGAGCCGGCAGTGTGCACTCGCAGCCCAGAAAGCTAACCGTATCCTGGGCTGCATCAAAAGGAGCATGACCAGCAGGTCGAAAGAGGTGATCCTGCCCCTCTACTCTATTCTTGTGAGACCACACCTGGAGTATTGCGTGCAGTTCTGGTGTCCTCAACATAAAAAGGACATGGAACTGCTGGAACAGGTCCAGAGGAGGGCCACGAGGATGATCGGTGACTGGAACACCTCCCGTATGAAGATAGGCTGAGGAAGTTGGGGCTGTTCAGCCTGGAGAAGAGAAGGCTGCATGGGGACCTAATAGCAGCCTTCCAGTACGTGAAGGGGGCCTATAGGGATGCTGGGGAGGGACTCTTCATCAGGGATTGTAGTGACAGGACAAGGCTTAACGGGTTGAAACTTAAACAGGGGAAGTTTAGACTGGATATAAGGAGGAAGTTCTTTTCTGTTAGGATGGTGAGGCACTGGAACAGGTTGCCCAGGGAGGTTATGAATGCTCCATCCCTGGCAGTGTTCAAGGCCAGGTTGGACATAGCCTTGGGTGAGATGGTTTAGTGTGAGGTGTCCCTGCCCATGGCAGGGGGGTTGGAACTAGATGATCTTGAGGTCCTTTCCAACCCTAACTATTCTATGATTCTATGATTCTATGATTCTAATAAACCCCAACAACCCCATGTCTGACATTCTTAGTTCCTCTTTTCTTTCCCTTCTCTCTTCCTTTTGGTTTTTCTCTCCTGGTGCTCCTGCAGCTCTGCCTGCAGCCAGCCTCAGCCCCAGCCCTGCGTGCGCAGCACTCTGTAGATGCCATTTCTTTTGCAGCATTCAGCCTATGGTGTATTGAGAAAAACATATACCCAGTGGAGTGAGCAATGCTAGTAAGACCCTTACCTTCCCTCCACCTCCCAGGGCTACTTTCTGCTTTGGCTACGAGCTTGCTGTGGTTAATAAAAATAACCTAAAAGTACTAAGGGAGCAGACAGAGCAATCCCAGAGAATCCGAACATCTAAGGGGCTTTGTTTCCAAGGCAACATCTTGTCTCCTACCTGCAAAAGGCCAGGGGAATGAAGACAGCCTATGGAAAATGAATACTTCAATGACAACAGCAACAAAACAATCTGCAGGGGAGTATATCAGGGAGGGAGGAGTGTTCTTTGGGGGGCCAGAAAAGATCAAAGATGAGCAAGCCAGGACTAGCTGCACAGAGCATGCAAAGGGACAGGGTGCAATTTATTTTATGAGAAGTACAGTCCTGCCTGCATTGAAATGCATAGCACCACCTCCACCGACTTAATGGGAGCAGGGGAGCTTGCACAAATCGACTGTTTTCTTTCCCCCCCCTTTTTTTTTTATGCTACAGTGTTTGAAGATTCCAGCTAGTTCAAAATAATCCATTGAGGCAGAACCTTCCTGGGTCCCAGGAGCTGTTCAGCCAGGGATGATTTTAACCACCCAGGTTCCTACTACTGGAGCTGCCTCCTCCCCTCCACAGCCCAGAGCAGTGAGGCTGAAGGTGCCAGGGCACTGGAGCATCCCTCCAGCTCTTCCCATTAGGAAAGAAACATGTTTTCACCCATTTTTAAGGTTTCCAGAGCTATGCAGTACATGGATGTGTGTGCAACCCAAGCTGCAGAATCACTATGGCTGCAAGGGTGGGTTTGCTCTTACGGCCTTTTGAGCTGGTCCTTTCCCAGATTAGTGGACCTGAGGCTTCAGGCATGGGGAGAACACATACCCCTCTTCTGCCCTCCATGTCCCACTGGTGACACCTGTGGCCCTGTCTGACAGCACCCAACCTTGAAAAGGGCAGGTCTGTGGCTCCACTGTGCTGCTATTTAACGTGCATGTTGCACTTCTGTAAGGGGCTGCCCCAGTAAAATGCCCCTAGGATAATTGATGGGATTAATATCAGCCCGGGAGGGGAGAAGCTCACCAGTGCCAGCCAATCCGCTTGCCTGAAGACTCCCTGCTCTTGCCTTTCCTCTCCCTCCTGTCCCATGGGAACGCCTAAAAGCTTAGGATCATGATGCCAAGTGAGCTGCCAGAGCTTTTCCTCCATGTCTTAGGAGGCAGCATAGATGCCCTGGGAACATGACAGGCACTGGGTCAGGAGCTACTCCGGAGGTGGCTCCCAGCTCCTCAACAGCACAACCCACACAGTGCTCCACCATACCAGGGGTGGGCTCCCAACATGGGAGGGAAGAAGGAAGCCTGGGAATTTCCCTGGGGTGGCCAGGAAGGCATCGGTGTGTGCTGGTGCTGTTCTCTGCCCTGGGCTGGAGCCAGCCTCAGGCTTGCAGTCTTCCTTTCCTTTCCCTTAGAGACTCTTTGGGATGATGAACAACCCGGGCATTGATCTCCCTGATGTTAAAACATTTTATTTGACTAATGCCT
This sequence comes from Lathamus discolor, assembly GCF_037157495.1. Lineage (NCBI taxonomy): Eukaryota > Metazoa > Chordata > Aves > Psittaciformes > Psittacidae > Lathamus > Lathamus discolor. The sequence continues at coordinate 25,480,187 of NC_088908.1, forward strand.
TTCTTTCCTTTGTACCTTCTCTCAGTCAATCCCATGTGAGCTTTGCAAAGGGAGAGCTGCTGGAAAATGCTCCCCTCACACTTTTTCTTTGCACCCTCCTCTGTGGGCACAGTGAATCCATCCACATGGATGGGCAACTGTTATTTAGAATCATAGAATAGTTAGGGTTGGAAAGGACCTCAAGATCATCTAGTTCCAACCCCCCTGCCATGGGCAGGGACACCTCTCACTAAACCATCCCACACAAGGCTTCATCCAACCTGGCCTTGAACACTGCCAGGGATGGAGCACTCATAACCTCCCTGGGCAACTGATTCCAGTGTCTCACCACCCTAACAGGAAAGAATTTCCTCCTTATATCCAATCTAAACTTCCCCTGTTTAAGTTTTAAGCCATTACCCCTTGTCCTGTCACTACAGTCCCTGACAAAGAGTCCCTCCCCAGCATCCCTATAGGCCCCCTTCAGGTACTGGAAGGCTGCTATTAGGTCCCCACGCAGCCTTCTCTTCTCCAGGCTGAACAGCCCCAACTTCCTCAGCCTATCTTCATACGGGAGGTGCTCCAGTCCCCTGATCATCCTCGTGGCCCTCCTCTGGACCTGTTCCAGCAGTTCCATGTCCTTTTTATGTTGAGGACACCAGAACTGCACGCAATACTCCAGGTGTGGTCTCACAAGAGCAGAGTAGAGGGGCAGGATCACCTCTTTCGACCTGCTGGTCATGCTCCTTTTGATGCCGCCCAGGATACGGTTAGCTTTCTGGGCTGCGAGTGCACACTGCCGGCTCATGTTCATTTTCTCATCGACCAGCACCGGTTCATATTATGAACTATTTTGAGAGCCAGTTCTACAAAGGGTGGCACAAACCACACAGTGTATGCCATGTTGAAGTGGGGCTGAGTGCTTTGAAAGCAGCCCAAGAATATTTGTGAGTGAAAACATAATGTGGCCTGTATGAATCATTTGATGTAGAAGTGAAGTTCAGCCACATGCTTGTAAGAAGGAACAACTGGGAACAAAAGGATAAAATGGCTGTAGGGGTTTTGATGCAAAAGTCCCAAGTCCCGTGCTCTCCTGAACCTTAAAATCAAGTCTCATCTATGACTGGTCCATCCCCAAGCCCCAGCAGCTCCCACTTATCTGGTCTTGCCCCCCACTAAGTGTCCCCTAGGAAGAGGGGGAGCAGAGCGACGCATCAGTCTGGTTGTTCCCAGATTTTCCAGCAGCCTCCCAGCCCTGGGCTCTGCAGCCGGTACCCGCAAGCAGGCTGTCTGTTCACCCCATCAGTGTCCTCCCACAAGACCAAGGAGGGTGACAAACTGGCACTGCCTGTCACATGCCCAGTTGGGCTGGAGCTGTGGGTAGGAAGATGTGGTGGCGGTAGACAGGGCTTCTATACTTCCCTGCAGGCAGGCTTTACGTGGCTGGAGGCAGCCTTCCACCATCCATTTGCGGATGACACTAAGTTGGGTAGGAATGTTGATCTGCTGAAGGATAGGAAGGCTCTGCAGTGGGATCTGGACAATCTGGATCAATGGGCTGTGGCCAGTGATATGAAGTTCAACAAAGCAAAGTGCTGGGTGCTGCATTTGAGCCACAACAACCCCATGCAATGCTCCAGGCTTAGGGAAGAGAGGCTGGAAAGCTGCTTGGTGGAAAAGGACCTAGGGGTGCTGATTGACAGAGCTGAACATGAGCCAGCTTGTCTCCAGGCAGCCAAGAAGGCCAGCAGCATCCTGGCCAGTATCAGAGATAGCATAGCCAGTACGGCCAGGGCAGTGATTATCCCCCTGTTCTCAGCACTTGTGAGGCCACACCTCAAGTATTATGTTCAGTTCTGGGACCCTCACTACAAGAAAGACATTAAGGTACTGGAATGGGTCCAGAGAAGGGCAACAAAGCTGGTGAAGGCTCTGGAGAACAAGTCTAATGAGGAACGGCCAAGGGAACTGGGGGGATTTAGTCTGGAGAAGACATAGGGGGTCCTTATCAGTCCCTATAACTACCTGAAAGGAAGCTGTAGTGAGGTGGAGGTCAGTCTTTCCTCCCAAGTAACAAGTGATAGGACAAGAGGAAACGGCCTCAAGCTGCCCCAGGGGAGGTTTAGACTGGATATTAGGAAAAATTTCTTCACAGAGAGGGTGGTCAGGCATTGGAACAGGCTTCCCATGGAAGTGGTAGAATCACCATCCCTGGAAATGTTCAAAAATCATGTAGTTGAGGCCCTTAGTGACATGGTTTAGTGGTGGTCTTGGCAGTCCTGGGGTAATGATTGGACTTGTTGATCTTCAAGGTCTTTTGCAACTTAGTTGATTCTATGATTCTATGAAATGATATCATCTCTGGGCAGGGTGATGGCGGCCAAATCCCAGCCTTGCTCTGCCAGGAAATTCTGCAGAAATTCTCTGGGGTTAAGCTAAATTAAAACCATTTCAAGGCAGGGGAATGAGAAGCAACCTCATCATCTCAAAACTTGCTCAGATCTCTGCTTGGCATACTGAGGTCGAAAGAGGTGATCCTGCCCCTCTACTCTGCTCTTGTGAGACCTCACCTGGAGTATTGTGTGCACTTCTGGTGTCCTCAACATAAAAAGAACATGGAACTGCCGGAACAAGTCCAGAGGAGGGCCACGAGGATGATCAGGGGACTGGAGCACCTCCCGTATGAAGATAGGCATCTTCATTACATAGAAAGGGAAAAAACAGCCTCTTCACAGCAGCAGGGAAATATTTGCGAACACAAAATAACGCTGCCACTGTTCATTACCCCAGCTGGGGGATGAGCACAGTTCATTTTCAATGGAAAAAATCCTTAAATTGCAAGTCCATCAGGCTGGCCTAGTGGGGTAGGATGGAGAGTTTGGTGGAGTAGGTTATGCATGGTTTGTTTTTTTTTTTTTTCACTCATTTGACAAGCTCCTAATGTTGGAGGGAGTTTTGTACAGCTTCTCACAGAAATGAAGAAGGAAGAAGAGGAAAAAAAACCTTGCTGAGGTGCAGTGAGATATCACATCACACAAACTCAGGTCTGAGAACAGATGGGCAGGTGAAAGCAGCATGACTAAGGGTGAAAAGAGGAAAATTAGCACTCCCACAGAGGAAGAAAAGCTTGGTCCAGAACATGGAAGTTGGGCAAAGGGGACCAGCACCTGACACCACAGCCTAGAAGGCTGCTCGTTGCAGAAAATGGTGCCTTAAGAGTATGTTATCACTGATCCAGCAATATGAAAAGCTTGCAGATGGATTTTGAAGGCAAGACTCACCAGACCCATCACAATAAACAGAAATTGGGTTGACACAACATCGCCTGCCATAAACCACGACCTCTTCAGCTGAGACTAGAGGAAAGAGAGACTCATCTCTTGGGGCTTCAGCAGAACATTAACTACAGATGCAGGCTGCATCAAAAGGAGCGTGACCAGCAGGTCGAAAGAGGTGATCCTGCCCCTCTACTCTGCTCTTGTGAGACCTCACCTGGAGTATTGTGTGAACTTCCGGTGTCCTCAACATAAAAAGGACATGGAACGGTTGGAACAAGTCCAGAGAAGGGCCACGAGGATGATCAGGGGACTGGAGCATCTCCCGTATGAAGATAGGCTGAGAAAGTTGGGGCTGTTCAGCCTGGAGAAGAGAAGGCTGCGTGGGGACCTCATAGCAGCCTTCCAGTACCTGAAGGGGTGCTATAGGGATGCTGGGGTTGAACTATTCATTAGGGACTGTAGTGACAGGACAAGGGGTAACGGGTTAAAACTTAAACAGGGGAAGTTCAGATTGGATATAAGGAGGAAGTTCTTTCCTGTTAGGGTGTTGAGACACTGGAATCGGTTGCCCAGGGAGGTTGTGAATGCACCATCCCTGGTAGTGCTCAAGGCCAGGTTGGATGAAGCCCTGGGTGAGATGGTTTAGTGTGAGGTGTCCCTGCCCATGGCAGGGGGGGTGGAACTAGATGATCTTAAGGTCCTTTCCAACCCTAACTATTCTATGATTCTATTCTATTCTATGATTCCTAGTCCAGCCAGAGAGCAGAAGAGCTTTGTGTGGAGCTGAAGAATGAGCCAAAACACAGGCCAAGCCAGAATCAGCACATGCAAGGACAGATTGCTTAGTCAGGCTTTTCGGGGAGGAAGAGTATTAGAGGAGGGATGCAGGGCTGTCAAGCACACAGCATCCTTCCCCAGCTCAGGGCTGGCTTACTTTTGTCTTTGGTGTGAAGAGCCTGGTGTTGGCTGGAGAAGAGTATCTGAACATCCGTAACCTTTTAAAAGCCAGTGGCATTTTTTTGTGGGAGCAAAGAAGCATTTACAGAAGCACTGTGGCTGCCTTCCAACATGTGCAGATTACTTTTTGCCTCCTTAAATATTCTTTGCGGTGTCCATGAGCTCTAGAATTGCCAAAAGTGCTGGAGCAGCTCGAGCTGAAACAGATAACTTGGTATTATTCATTTGGAGAAGCAATATTTTCACCTCCCATCCTAAACTGTTGCATGTGGTAACTGGGCTGTTTTATAGCCCTTGTGTTTAACCACAGTGGCAGCTGCATCCCAGCCCTTGGCACAGTGGTGGCTCCAGGGTAAATAAGCAGTTTGTACCAAGTTAGAAGCAGCAGGGAAACCTCCCATCTCTTTATCAAACTCACTGGGCTGTAGGTGGCAAATAACTTCATCAATTCCCAAATGGCTTCAATGTAGCAGCTGCAGAGATGCAAATTAGTCATTTTATGCTCTAAATACTTAATGTCAGTTCTAAAACATTAAGAGATGGAAGGATGTATGGGAGAGGTGGATTGGGATGCAGCCAAAATCAAACACCATCTTCATCTGGTATAAATTGGTGCAGAGCAGCAGTGGAGTGATGCTGGTTTACACCCACTGCATTGCTGACTGAATAGTGTTAGAGAAGAACAACTCGTATGATGCTTGAAATATTTATACTGAAAGCCAACAGTCTCCTCTCATTTCTGACTAAACAGAATTTGAAATGGAGGCAAAAAAGACAACTTCAAACATGCTGCCTGCTGACAGAATGAGGGACATGAAAGGCACAGCATGAGACTTTTCTCCTTGGTGTGGGAAATGAGGAGGGGAGAGATAGGAAGCTGTCATTGCAGAAAGGAATTGAACAACAAATCAAGGACTAACTAGCACAGGCCATGGTGTGCCTTGAGAGGGATCAGTGCAGCAGCTTTGTGACAAGGGCTGAGGCAGCAGTAATGTGGACCAGAAATGGTGGAGCTCACAGCTTTCACCCTGGGATGGGCACAGGAACCACTCAGAGCCAAGTGGTCCAGCCTGTGGGTATTGTATCTGCAGGCTTTGAGCTGGGAATGGAGCCTGGCACCCCAGCACTTTCACTCATTTGATTAGCTCCTTTTCCTTTGCCAGCTGAAAAGCCTCTTGGCAGCACCAGGGCTTCACATCTTGTTGAGCCAAATAGGAGGGAGCAGGGTTTTGGCAGGGACAAAAGAACATACCACTCCATCAATGGCCTCATTATGGAATGCTGTGGCTCACAAGGAAAAGCAAAAAGTGATGCAGAGCTTTCTTCTGGTAGGGAAACACAGGCTGGAAATGCATTTCCAGCTTGACCTATTACACTGAATATATCAGCTCAAACGGAGGTTGAAAGCTTCACAATTTTTATCTGTGGATATGTGAGCGTGTATTGTCTAACCTTGAGCTGAGGGTCTGGAAGCCAGCCTTTGTGTTTTTGTGTCTGTCAAGAACAAGCAAGTGAGCTAAGCCATCTGAAAAAAGGATGGTGGCACAGAAAATTAAGGGGCAGGCAGGTTTCTAGGAAATGGTTGGAGTGCCCCAGACTGCTCAACAGGTTCTCAGCACTTCATCATGTAAGGACCAAGGGTAACAGCTGTACTGTCTCCTGTTCATGCCTCTTGAAAAGCTAAAAAAACATGTGAAATCAGACAGGAAATACCCTGAAAAGGTAGCTGGTCACACAGCTGGATGCATTTTACAGCTCTAATTCATAGAATCATAGAATAGTTAGGGTTGGAAAGGACCTCAAGATCATCTAGTTCCAACCCCCCTGCCATGGGCAGGGACACCTCACACTAAACCATCCCACACAAGGCTTCATCCAACATGGACTTGAACACCGCCAGGGATGGAGCACTCACAACCCCCCTGGGCAATCGATTCCAGTGCCTCACCACCCTAACAGGAAAGAATTTCCTCCTTATATCCAATCTAAACTTCCCCTGTTTAAGTTTTAACCTGTTACCCCTTGTCCTGTCACTACAGTCCCTGATGAAGAGACCCTCCCCAGCATCCCTATAGGCCCCCTTCAGGTACTGGAAGGCTGCTATGAGGTCCCCACGCAGCCTTCTCTTCTCCAGGCTGAACAGCCCCAACTTCCTCAGCCTGTCTTCATACGGGAGGTGCTCCAGTCCCCTGATCATCCTCGTGGCCCTCCTCTGGACTTGTTCCAGCAGTTCCATGTCCCTTTTATGTTGAGGACACCAGAAGTGCACACAATACTCCAGGTGAGGTCTCACAAGAGCAGAGCAGAGGGGCAGGATCACCTCCTTCGACCTGCTGGTCACACTCCTTTCTTTTTTGGAATGATGGTCGGAGGGAAGTCAGGGACAGTCGCTGGTGACCTGAAGACATCTAGTTGGTGGGCTATAAAAGTGCTACACAGCAGGCAACAGCATACAATTGATTTCATTGGCTGTTTTCCCCTAAAATCAAATCCCCTAGAGGTACACATTTGACTTCCCCATCTTCCCGCATTACCCACCAATATATCCGGGTCCCTGAGCAAAAGCAATCCCACAAGTGGGTTTGCCTTTACCTGAAGCAGGAATAACACAAACTGTCTTTCCCAGCAAATTCTTTATGTGCACCACAGGAACTTTATCCCCTTCTACAGTATGGACTTGTTCCAACCGTTCCATGTCCTTTTTATGTTGAGGACACCAGAAGTGCACACAATAGTCCAGGTGAGGTCTCACAAGAGCAGAGTAGAGGGGCAGGATCACCTCCTTCGACCTGTTGGTCACACTCCTTTTGATGCAGCCCAGGATACGGTTGGCTTTCTGGGCTGCGAGCGCACACTGCCGGCCTATGTTCATTTTCTCATTGACCAGCACCCCCAAGTCCTTCTCCGCAGGGCCGCTCTGAATCTCTTCTTTGCCCAGTCTGTAGCCGTGCCTGGGATTGCTCCGACCCAGGTGTAGGACCTTGCACTTGTCATGGTTGAACTTCATAAGGTTGGCATCAGCCCACCTCACAAGCATGTCAAGGTCCCTCTGGATGGCATCCCTTCCCTCCAGCATATCAACCGGACCACACAGCTTGGTGTCATCGGCAAACTTGCTGAGGGCGCACTCAATCCCACTGTCCATGTCAGCAATGAAGATGTTAAACAAGACCGGTCCCAACACCGATCCCTGAGGGACACCACTCGTTACTGGTCTCCAGCCAGACATCGAGCCATTGACCACAACTCTTTGTGTGTGGCTATCCAGCCAGTTCTTTATCCACCAAGTGGTCCATCAATCAAATTGATATCTCTCCAATTTAGAGAGAAGGATGTCATGTGGGACAGTGTCAAACGCTTTGCACAAGTCCAGGTAGATGACATCAACTGCTTTACCCTTGTCCATCAATTCTGTAGCCCCATCATAGAAGGCCACCAAATTGGTCAGGCAGGATTTCCCCTTAGTGAAGCCATGCTGGCTGTCACCAAGCACCTTGTTGTTTTTCATGTGCCTTCCAGGAGAATGTGCTCCAAGATTTTACCAGGCACAGAGGTGAGACTGACTGGTCTGTAATTCCCCAGGTCTTCCATTTTCCCCTTCTTGAAAATGGGGGTTATATTTCCCTTTTTCCAGTCACAGAATCACAGAATCACAGAATCCCAAGGGTTGGAAGGGACCTCAAAAGATCATCTAGTCCAACCCCCCTGCAAGAGCAGGGTAACCTACAGTACATCACACAGGAACTTGTCCAGGCGGGCCTTGAATATCTCCAGTGTAGGAGACTCCACAACCCCCCTGGGCAACCTGTTCCAGTGCTCTGTCACTCTTACAGTAAAGAAGTTCTTCCTGATGTTAACGTGGATCTTCCTATGTTCCAGTTTACACCCATTGCCCCTTGTCCTATCACTGGATATCACTGAAAAAAGCCTAGCTCCATCATCCTGACACCTACCCTTCACATATTTGTAAACATTGATGAGGTCACCCCTCAGTCTCCTCTTTTGCAGACTAAAGAGACCCAGCTCCCTCAGCCTCTCCTCATAAGGGAGATGTTCCACTCCCTTAATCATCTTTGTGGCTCTGCGCTGGACTCCTTCAAGCAATTCCCTGTCCTTCTTGAACAGAGGGGCCCAGAACTGGACGCAATATTCCAGATGCGGCCTCACCAAGGCTGAGTAGAGGGGGAGGAGAACCTCTCTTGACCTACTAACCACTCCCTTTCTAATGCACCCTAAGATGCCATTTGCCTTCTTGGCCACAAGGGCACATTGCTGGCTCATGGTCATCCTCCTATCCACCAGGACCCCCAGGTCCCTTTCCCCTTCACTACTTTCCAGCAGGTCAACCCCCAACCTGTACTGGTACATGGGGTTGTTCTTCCCCAGATGCAAGACTCTACACTTGCCCTTGTTAAATTTCATCAAGTTTCTCCCCGCCCAACTCTCCAGCCTGTCCAGGTCTCGCTGAATGGCAGCACAGTCCTCTGGTGTGTCAGCCACTCCTCCCAGTTTTGTGTCATCAGCAAACTTGCTGAGGGTGCACTCAGTTCCCTCATCCAGGTCATTGATGAAAATATTAAACAGCACCGGTCCCAGCACCGACCCCTGAGGAACTCCACTAGTCACAGACCTCCAGCTAGATTCTGCGCCATTGACCACAACTCTCTGCCTTCTTCCTTTCAACCAGTTCTCGATCCACCTCACTACTTGATCATCAAGCCCACACTTCCTTAGCTTATCTATGAGGATGCTGTGGGAGACAGTATCAAATGCCTTACTGAAATCAAGAAAAACTACATCTACCGCTCTACCATCATCCCTCCACCTAGTCACTTCCTCATAGAAGGCTATAAGGTTGGTCATACATGACTTCCCCCTCATAAAACCATGTTGGCTGTTCTTAATGACCCCCTCATCCTTGATATGCCTAGTGATGGAGTCAAGAATAAGTTGTTCCATCATCTTTCCAGGGATGGAGGTAAGGCTGACCGGTCTATAATTACCCGGGTCCTCCTTCTTGCCCTTCTTATAGATTGGTGTGACCTTTGCCATCCGCCAATCCTCAGGCACCTCGCCCATTTCCCACGACTTACCAAAGATGATGGAAAGTGGCCTAGCAATGACCTCCGCCAGCTCCCTCAGCACCCGTGGGTGCATTCCATCCGGACCCATCGATTTACAGATGTCCAGTTTGCATAGCTGATCCCTAACCCAATCCTCATCTACCAAAGCAAACTCCTCCTTTGTCCTGACTCCTTCTGGGGCTATAGAAATCCGGGGCCCTCAGGGACAGTCTGCAGGAGTAAAGACAGAGGCAAAGAAGGCATTCAGCACCTCTGCCTTCTTTATATCCTCTGTCTCCAGGGTACCCACTTCGTTCAGCAGTGGGCCTATATTGCCTCTTGTTTTAGTTTTATTTGCTATGTATTTGAAGAAGCCCTTTCTATTGTCTTTAACCCGACTAGCAAGATTGAGTTCCAAGGAGGCCTTAGCTGTCCTAATTGCCTCCCTACATCCTCTAACAACTGTCCGATATTCCTCCCAAGCGGCCAGCCCCTCCTTCCATAATCCATAGATTCTCCTTTTCCACTTGAGTTTGCCCAGCAGCTCCTTGTTTAACCACGCCGGTCTCCTAGATCCCTTACTTGACTTCCTACTCATTGGGACGCTCCGATCCTGAGCTTGGAAGAAGCGGTCCTTGAATGCTAACCAACTATCTTGAGCCCCTTTACCGCCTAGTACACTTTCCCATGAGACTTCCCTTAGCAGTTGACTGAAGAGGCCAAAGTTGGCCCTTCGGAATTCCAGAACTGTGGCTTTGCTAGGTATTCTATTCCTCCCACACAGGATCCTAAACTCCACCATCTCATGGTCACTGCAGCCAAGGCTGCCATTGACCGTCACCACTTCGACCAAACCCTCCTTGTTGGCGAGTACTAAATCTAGCAGCGCTGCTCCCCTAGTTGGTACGTCCACCATTTGCATTAAGAAGTTATCATCAATGCACTCGAGGAACCTCCTAGACTGTGAATGACTGGCTGTGTGAGTCCTCCAGCAAATATCGGGGTAATTAAAGTCCCCCACGACGACTAAGGCATGTAGTCGCGAGGCTACTTCCAGTTGCCTGTAGAAAGCCTCATCAACTCCTTCGTCCTGATCAGGAGGTCTGTAATAGACCCCCACAACTGTATCACCCGTGCCAGTCAGCCCCTTGATTCGTACCCACAGACATTCCACTTGCTCCTCATCCGACCCCGGACAGAACTCAATACATTCTAGTTGCTCTCTCACGTAAAGAGCAACTCCACCACCTCGCTTCGCTGACCTATCTTTCCTAAAAAGGACATAGCCATCCATGACCACATTCCAGTCATGTGAACTGTCCCACCATGTCTCTGTAATCGCCACTAGATCATAACCTTTAGCCCGCACACAGACTTCTAACTCCTCCTGTTTATTCCCCATGCTGCGTGCATTGGTGTACAGGCATTTCAGGGAGCCAGTCCTAGTACTCTTTTTCCCCTGCGGGACAGGGTCTAAAGAGCTATCCTTTCCCACAAGTGAAACAAGAGATTGATAGTCCTCCTTAGCCCGCCATCCTTCAATCCCTAGCATGTTCCTCTTGGGCTTGTCCCCAACAGGCCCAGTTAAATCCCCTCCCCCCTTCCTAACTAGTTTAAAGCCCTGTCAATAAGCCCTGCTAACTCCTGCCCCAAAACCCTTTTTTTTCTCTGGGACTGGTGTATCCCGCCTGTCACCAGCAAACCAGGTGTCCCATACAGCAGCCCGTGACTGAAAAACCCAAACCCCTGCCTTTGGCACCAGTCACGTAGCCATACATTAACCTGCAGAGTCTTCTTATATATCCCTTCACCCTCGCTTGCAACAGGTACGGAGGCAAACACCACTTGCGCTCCAGACCCTTTAACCAGCCGTCCCAGGGCCCTGTAGTCTCTCTTCATTGCCCTTACGTTCCTCGTAATAATTTCGTCACTGCCAACCTGAAAAACCAGCAGCGGGTAGTAGTCAGACGGCTGCACCAGTTCAGAGAGCTTCTTTTTAACATCTCTAATCCGAGCCCCAGGCAGGCAGCAGACCTCCCTGTGGGGTGGATCCGGTCGACAAATGGGCCCTTCTGTTCCCCTCAGAAGGGAGTCACCCACCACAATTACTCTTCTTTTCTTCTTGGTTGGGGAAGTTCTGAGGCATGTGGGTGAGTGACTAGCCCTGGGTGACTCACAAGATAGATTTGCCTCACCATCTCCATTCACCTGGCCCTGAATTTCCAAGACCTCGTACCTGTTATTCAAGGGCAACTGGGAGGGAGGAAGGGATTGTGAGGGTTTTCGCTTACCTCTCCGAGGAGGAACCTCCCTCCATCCATCCTTGTCCATTAAGCTCTCTCCTTCTGTCTGATGGTAGGAGGGAAGGGGATCCATAGCTTGTTGAACCACTTCCCTCTGCCCTTGCCTTAGGGTGTGGTTCCACCAATCTATTTCACTTTCACACTCTCTAATGGCTCTCAACCTTTCTACCTCCTCCCTCAGTTCAGCCACCTGCCCGAGCAGGTCATTTATTTGCTCACAGCGAACACAAGCAGTGTCACTGGCTCCCTCCAATACAAGTGCCAGGCTCAGGCATTCGCTGCAGCCAGAGACCTGCACAGCTGCATGTCTGCAGGAAGGCTCAGTCTGGATACCCACATTAGTACTCACTGCAGCTTTCGATCGTGTTGTAACCATGATCTATCTGGTCAATCAATCCGTCTACGTCCCTCAGCACTCCTTCCCCCTCCTGTACTCCAGGCGAGTCCTCTCGATGAGGCGGTTGGAACGCTTCCCTGCCCACTCGCCTGCCCGCGCGAACTGCCGCGCAAACTGCCTCGACCCTCTGCCTCGACGCTCTCTGTTTGCCGGCTCTGTTGCGCAAACTGCCTCGACCCTCTGCCTCGACGCTCTCTGTTTGCCGGCTCTGTTCGCCGCGCTCCTGGTCGCCGCGCTCCCTGGGAAGGTTTTTTAGCCACTCCCAGCTGGTGCCACTCCTCCTGGCTCCGCCCCCTGTGAGTCAGCCCCTCGCGGGAGCTGAGCTTCCGAGTCCTGGGCAAGTCCTGTTCAGGACTTGAGGCTCCCTCCTCAGTGGCTCTTGTCGCTCTGAGGTGAGGCTCCTGGACGCTGATCTCTCCCCTCTCCGCTCCGGTGTTGCAGGCGTCCTCTCTCAAGCTACTCACCTCAGCAACTGATCGAGAGTGGCCCTTGATGGCCGGTTTGAATCGTCGGGACCTTCACCTGACTGCCATGATTTTTCAAATATGATGGCCAGTGGCTTAGCAACTTCATTCACCAGCTCCTTCAGGACCCGCGGATGGATTCCATCAGGTCCCACGGACTTGTGTGCGTTCAGATTTTTAAGATGGTCTCGAACCAGATCCTCTCCTACAGTGGGCCCAAGGTCTTCATTCTCACAGTCCCTGCGTCTACCTTCTAAGACCTGGGTGGTGCAGTCAGAGCCTTTGCCAGTGAAGACCGAGGCAAAGAAGTCATTCAGAACCTCAGCCTTCTCCAAATCCTGTGTAGCCAGTTCTCCCGAGAGCTTCCTCAGGGGGCTTATGTTGTCCCTAGTCTGTTTTTTGTTTGCTACTCACCTGTAGAATCCCTTCCTGTTATCCTTAACATCCCTGGCCAAGTTTAATTCTAACTGGGCCTTAGCCTTCCTAACCTGGTCCCTAGCTTCCCAGACAACATCCCTGTACTCTACCCAGGCCGCCTGTCCTTGCTTCCATTTTTTATAAGCCTCTTTTTTCCTTTGAATTTTCCTCAGCAGCTCCTTATCCATCCAAGGAGGTCTCCTGGCCCTCCTGCTGCACTTCCTTCTAGTTGGGATGCAGCACTCCTGAGCTTGCAGCAGGTGATCCTTGAATATCAACCAAGAGTCTTGGGCCCCCCTGCCCTCCAGGGCTATATCCCATGGAACCTTACTAAGCAGGCTCCTGAAGAGGCCAAAGTCTGCTCTTTTGAAGTCCAGGGCAGTGAGCTTGCTACACGCTCTTCTCACTCTCCTGGGGATCTCAAATTCGACCGTCTCGTGATCGCTGCATCCAAGGCTGCCCTGGAGTACCACATTCTCAACAAGCCCTTCCCTGTTGGTGAGCACAAGGTCAAGCATGGCACCTCTCCTTGTCGGCTCCTCTATTACTTGCAGAAGGAAGTTGTCTTCCACACAATCGAGGAACCTCCTGGATTGCTTGTGCCGTGCAGTGCCATCGTTCCAACAGATGTCAGGGTGGTTGAAATCCCCCATGAGAACAAGGGCCTGTGAGCGTGAGGCTTTTCCTATCTGTCTGTAGAGTGCTTCATCCACAGGTTCTCCTTGATCAGGCGGCCTGTAACAGATTCCCACAGTAATGTCTCCCACGGCTGTTTTCCCTTTAACCCTGACCCACAAACTCTCTGTTGACTGCTCACCTGTCCCCAGACAGAGTTCCATACTCTCCAGCCTATCCCTAACATAAAGGGCAACTCCCCCTCCCCGCCTGCCAGGCCTGTCCTTTCTAAAGAGCCTGTAACCTTCCATTCCAACACTCCAGTCATAGGAGCCATGCCACCATGTTTGTGTGATGCCTATTATATCATACCCCCGTAGATGTGCACACATCTCTAATTCCTCTTGTTTGTTCCCCATGCTATGGGCATTTGTATAGAGGCACCTGAGACGAGCTCCAATTGAAGCCGGCTCGTTGGCTGGAGCAGCTGTAATATACCTACATTGTTCCGAGCATTTATTATAGGTGCTGTCAACTGACTGGGTGTGTTGTGATGGAATGATGCCCCCCTCCCCCAACACATCTAGTTTAAAGCCTCCTTGACCAGTCTGGCAAGCCTCCTACCAAAACTGTTCTTCCCCTTCTTTACCAGACCAGCTCCACCAGCCCCCAGTAGATCTGGCCTACTAACTTCAGTCTTATGTTCAAGACACCCAAACCCCTGACTATGACACCACCCTTTTAACCATTTATTGACCTGGCCAATCCTCCTAGCTTTTTCTTGGTCCTCCCCTGTGTCCTGGAGAATTGACAAAAAGACTATCTGAGCACCAGAACCCCTAACCACCTCTCCCAGGGCTCTGTAGTCTTTATTTATGCTCCCCAGTCTACTACTACCTATATCCCTAGCACCCACATGGATCACCAGGAGCAGGTAATAGTCCGTGGAACTTACTAGAGCAGGTAGCCTCTCTGTAACATCCCTGATCCATGCCCCTGGTAGGCAGCACACCTCCCTCGAGATGGGGTCAGGGCGACAGACGAGTGCTTCTGTCCCTTTCAAAGTAGAGTCCCCTATTACTACGACCCGCCACTTTTTCTTTGTAGCGCCAGTAGAGATCTTCACTCCTGCATAATCCGGCTGTTTGTGGTGCAAGTACATTTCCTCGTTAGTCTCCTGCAGGACAGCAAAGCGGTTCTGCGTGGGGACAACAGATTTAGGAGGAAGCTCCTTGCTTTTAATTGTTCTTTTCCTCCTTCTTTTGTTATTTTTCTTTGTCACTAATTCCCAATTTCCCAGGTTGGTGGCCTCCTTCTTTTCTTCATGAGCTGGAGGGGAAGCTTGAGGCCCCCGCACAGTATGGGGCTGGAGCAAGCAGCCCTGCTTCCTCTCAGCTACCCTGACATCTTGAAGCTCGCTAATAGCATTCCGCAGCTCAGCCACCTGCTGCAGGAGGACCTCCACCAGGGAGCACTGAGTGCAGCCCTGCCCATCGTGCACCTTTCCCTCACAAGACCAGTGCAGGCACCCTCTACACTCCGAGCTCTGCACTGCAGCCTCCCCTGTCATCTGCTCTGTCTGGGTGCCTACGCTGGGCACCGCCAGGGCAGCCAGAGCAGAGCTCCCAGAGCGGGCCCTGACCATACGACGGGTGCTCACCATCCTGCTCGCCTGCCCACGCGAACTGCCGCACAAACTGCCTCGTCCCGCTCTGTTTGCTCGCTCTGTTCGCCGCGCTCCTGGTCGCTCGTGCTCCCTGGGGCAGGTTTTTAACCACTCAGGGTTGGTGCTGCTGCTCCTTGCTGTGCCCCCTGTGAGTCAGCGGCTCGTGTCCACGGGGCTGCCGGCTCCTGGGCAGGTCCTGTCGAGGACTTGAAGCTCCCTCAGTAGCTCTGGCTGTTCTGAGTTGAGGCTCCTGGATGCTGATCTCTCCCCCGCTCCGGAGTTAAAGGCGTCCTCTCTCGAGCTACTCACCTCAGCAATTGACCGGCAATGGTTGGTGGTGCCTGGTTTGAATCTCCCACTGCGGCTCCTTGCTCCACCCCATGTGAGACAGCGGCTCGCGTCCGCGGAGCTGCCGGCTCCTGGGCAGGTCCTGTCGAGGACTTGAAGCTCCCTCAGTAGCTCTGGCTTCTCTGAGTTGAGGCTCCTGGACACTGATCTCTCCCCAGCTCCGGAGGTAAAGGCGTCCTCTCTCGAGCTACTCACCTCAGCAATTGCTACTCACCTCAGCAATTCATTCTATAAATTTATTATAGTATAAATCAATACAATCTATTCATTTGGATAGCGACAAGACTGTTCATGTGGATGCCACTGTCATGGTTTAAGCCCAGCTGGCAACCCAAAACCATGAAAATGGTTTCGTCAAAGCTCTTTCTTTTTTGGAATGATGGTCGGAGGGAAGTCAGGGACAGTCGCTGGTGACCTGAAGACATCTAGTTGGTGGGCTATAAAAGTGCTACACAGCAGGCAACAGCATACAATTGATTTCATTGGCTGTTTTCCCCTAAAATCAAATCCCCTAGAGGTGCACATTTGACTTCCCCATCTTCCCGCATTACCCACCAATATATCCGGGTCCCTGAGCAAAAGCAATCCCACAAGTGGGTTTGCCTTTACCTGAAGCAGGAATAACACAAACTGTCTTTCCCAGCAAATTCTTTATGTGCACCACAGGAACTTTATCCCCTTCTACAGTATGGACTTGTTCCAACCGTTCCATGTCCTTTTTATGTTGAGGACATCAGAAGTTCACACAATACTCCAGGTGAGGTCTCACAAGAGCAGAGTAGAGGGGCAGGATCACCTCTTTCGACCTGCTGGTCACGCTCCTTTTGATGCAGCCTGCATCTGTAGTTAATGTTCTGCTGAAGCCCCAAGAGATGAGTCTCTCTTTCCTCTAGTCTCAGCTGAAGAGGTCGTGGTTTATGGCAGGCGATGTTGTGTCAACCCAATTTCTGTTTATTGTGATGGGTCTGGTGAGTCTTGCCTTCAAAATCCATCTGCAAGCTTTTCATATTGCTGGATCAGTGATAACATACTCTTAAGGCACCATTTTCTGCAACGAGCAGCCTTCTAGGCTGTGGTGTCAGGTGCTGGTCCCCTTTGCCCAACTTCCATGTTCTGGACCAAGCTTTTCTTCCTCTGTGGGAGTGCTAATTTTCCTCTTTTCACCCTTAGTCATGCTGCTTTCACCTGCCCATCTGTTCTCAGACCTGAGTTTGTGTGATGTGATATCTCACTGCACCTCAGCAAGGTTTTTTTTCCTCTTCTTCCTTCTTCATTTCTGTGAGAAGCTGTACAAAACTCCCTCCAACATTAGGAGCTTGTCAAATGAGTGAAAAAAAAAAAAAACAAACCATGCATAACCTACTCCACCAAACTCTCCATCCTACCCCACTAGGCCAGCCTGATGGACTTGCAATTTAAGGATTTTTTCCATTGAAAATGAACTGTGCTCATCCCCCAGCTGGGGTAATGAACAGTGGCAGCGTTATTTTGTGTTCGCAAATATTTCCCTGCTGCTGTGAAGAGGCTGTTTTTTCCCTTTCTATGTAATGAAGATGCCTATCTTCATACGGGAGGTGCTCCAGTCCCCTGATCATCCTCGTGGCCCTCCTCTGGACTTGTTCCGGCAGTTCCATGTTCTTTTTATGTTGAGGACACCAGAAGTGCACACAATACTCCAGGTGAGGTCTCACAAGAGCAGAGTAGAGGGGCAGGATCACCTCTTTCGACCTCAGTATGCCAAGCAGAGATCTGAGCAAGTTTTGAGATGATGAGGTTGCTTCTCATTCCCCTGCCTTGAAATGGTTTTAATTTAGCTTAACCCCAGAGAATTTCTGCAGAATTTCCTGGCAGAGCAAGGCTGGGATTTGGCCGCCATCACCCTGCCCAGAGATGATATCATTTCATAGAATCATAGAATCAACTAAGTTGCAAAAGACCTTGAAGATCAACAAGTCCAATCATTACCCCAGGACTGCCAAGACCACCACTAAACCATGTCACTAAGGGCCTCAACTACATGATTTTTGAACATTTCCAGGGATGGTGATTCTACCACTTCCATGGGAAGCCTGTTCCAATGCCTGACCACCCTCTCTGTGAAGAAATTTTTCCTAATATCCAGTCTAAACCTCCCCTGGGGCAGCTTGAGGCCGTTTCCTCTTGTCCTATCACTTGTTACTTGGGAGGAAAGACTGACCTCCACCTCACTACAGCTTCCTTTCAGGTAGTTATAGGGACTGATAAGGACCCCCTATGTCTTCTCCAGACTAAATCCCCCCAGTTCCCTTGGCCGTTCCTCATTAGACTTGTTCTCCAGAGCCTTCACCAGCTTTGTTGCCCTTCTCTGGACCCATTCCAGTACCTTAATGTCTTTCTTGTAGTGAGGGTCCCAGAACTGAACATAATACTTGAGGTGTGGCCTCACAAGTGCTGAGAACAGGGGGATAATCACTGCCCTGGCCGTACTGGCTATGCTATCTCTGATACTGGCCAGGATGCTGCTGGCCTTCTTGGCTGCCTGGAGACAAGCTGGCTCATGTTCAGCTCTGTCAATCAGCACCCCTAGGTCCTTTTCCACCAAGCAGCTTTCCAGCCTCTCTTCCCTAAGCCTGGAGCATTGCATGGGGTTGTTGTGGCTCAAATGCAGCACCCAGCACTTTGCTTTGTTGAACTTCATATCACTGGCCACAGCCCATTGATCCAGATTGTCCAGATCCCACTGCAGAGCCTTCCTATCCTTCAGCAGATCAACATTCCTACCCAACTTAGTGTCATCCGCAAATGGATGGTGGAAGGCTGCCTCCAGCCACGTAAAGCCTGCCTGCAGGGAAGTATAGAAGCCCTGTCTACCGCCACCACATCTTCCTACCCACAGCTCCAGCCCAACTGGGCATGTGACAGGCAGTGCCAGTTTGTCACCCTCCTTGGTCTTGTGGGAGGACACTGATGGGGTGAACAGACAGCCTGCTTGCGGGTACCGGCTGCAGAGCCCAGGGCTGGGAGGCTGCTGGAAAATCTGGGAACAACCAGACTGATGCGTCGCTCTGCTCCCCCTCTTCCTAGGGGACACTTAGTGGGGGGCAAGACCAGATAAGTGGGAGCTGCTGGGGCTTGGGGATGGACCAGTCATAGATGAGACTTGATTTTAAGGTTCAGGAGAGCACGGGACTTGGGACTTTTGCATCAAAACCCCTACAGCCATTTTATCCTTTTGTTCCCAGTTGTTCCTTCTTACAAGCATGTGGCTGAACTTCACTTCTACATCAAATGATTCATACAGGCCACATTATGTTTTCACTCACAAATATTCTTGGGCTGCTTTCAAAGCACTCAGCCCCACTTCAACATGGCATACACTGTGTGGTTTGTGCCACCCTTTGTAGAACTGGCTCTCAAAATAGTTCATAATATGAACCGGTGCTGGTCGATGAGAAAATGAACATGAGCCGGCAGTGTGCACTCGCAGCCCAGAAAGCTAACCGTATCCTGGGCGGCATCAAAAGGAGCATGACCAGCAGGTCGAAAGAGGTGATCCTGCCCCTCTACTCTGCTCTTGTGAGACCACACCTGGAGTATTGCGTGCAGTTCTGGTGTCCTCAACATAAAAAGGACATGGAACTGCTGGAACAGGTCCAGAGGAGGGCCACGAGGATGATCAGGGGACTGGAGCACCTCCCGTATGAAGATAGGCTGAGGAAGTTGGGGCTGTTCAGCCTGGAGAAGAGAAGGCTGCGTGGGGACCTAATAGCAGCCTTCCAGTACCTGAAGGGGGCCTATAGGGATGCTGGGGAGGGACTCTTTGTCAGGGACTGTAGTGACAGGACAAGGGGTAATGGCTTAAAACTTAAACAGGGGAAGTTTAGATTGGATATAAGGAGGAAATTCTTTCCTGTTAGGGTGGTGAGACACTGGAATCAGTTGCCCAGGGAGGTTATGAGTGCTCCATCCCTGGCAGTGTTCAAGGCCAGGTTGGATGAAGCCTTGTGTGGGATGGTTTAGTGAGAGGTGTCCCTGCCCATGGCAGGGGGGTTGGAACTAGATGATCTTGAGGTCCTTTCCAACCCTAACTATTCTATGATTCTAAATAACAGTTGCCCATCCATGTGGATGGATTCACTGTGCCCACAGAGGAGGGTGCAAAGAAAAAGTGTGAGGGGAGCATTTTCCAGCAGCTCTCCCTTTGCAAAGCTCACATGGGATTGACTGAGAGAAGGTACAAAGGAAAGAAAGGCATTAGTCAAATAAAATGTTTTAACATCAGGGAGATCAATGCCCGGGTTGTTCATCATCCCAAAGAGTCTCTAAGGGAAAGGAAAGGAAGACTGCAAGCCTGAGGCTGGCTCCAGCCCAGGGCAGAGAACAGCACCAGCACACACCGATGCCTTCCTGGCCACCCCAGGGAAATTCCCAGGCTTCCTTCTTCCCTCCCATGTTGGGAGCCCACCCCTGGTATGGTGGAGCACTGTGTGGGTTGTGCTGTTGAGGAGCTGGGAGCCACCTCCGGAGTAGCTCCTGACCCAGTGCCTGTCATGTTCCCAGGGCATCTATGCTGCCTCCTAAGACATGGAGGAAAAGCTCTGGCAGCTCACTTGGCATCATGATCCTAAGCTTTTAGGCGTTCCCATGGGACAGGAGGGAGAGGAAAGGCAAGAGCAGGGAGTCTTCAGGCAAGCGGATTGGCTGGCACTGGTGAGCTTCTCCCCTCCCGGGCTGATATTAATCCCATCAATTATCCTAGGGGCATTTTACTGGGGCAGCCCCTTACAGAAGTGCAACATGCACGTTAAATAGCAGCACAGTGGAGCCACAGACCTGCCCTTTTCAAGGTTGGGTGCTGTCAGACAGGGCCACAGGTGTCACCAGTGGGACATGGAGGGCAGAAGAGGGGTATGTGTTCTCCCCATGCCTGAAGCCTCAGGTCCACTAATCTGGGAAAGGACCAGCTCAAAAGGCCGTAAGAGCAAACCCACCCTTGCAGCCATAGTGATTCTGCAGCTTGGGTTGCACACACATCCATGTACTGCATAGCTCTGGAAACCTTAAAAATGGGTGAAAACATGTTTCTTTCCTAATGGGAAGAGCTGGAGGGATGCTCCAGTGCCCTGGCACCTTCAGCCTCACTGCTCTGGGCTGTGGAGGGGAGGAGGCAGCTCCAGTAGTAGGAACCTGGGTGGTTAAAATCATCCCTGGCTGAACAGCTCCTGGGACCCAGGAAGGTTCTGCCTCAATGGATTATTTTGAACTAGCTGGAATCTTCAAACACTGTAGCATAAAAAAAAAAGGGGGGGGAAAGAAAACAGTCGATTTGTGCAAGCTCCCCTGCTCCCATTAAGTCGGTGGAGGTGGTGCTATGCATTTCAATGCAGGCAGGACTGTACTTCTCATAAAATAAATTGCACCCTGTCCCTTTGCATGCTCTGTGCAGCTAGTCCTGGCTTGCTCATCTTTGATCTTTTCTGGCCCCCCAAAGAACACTCCTCCCTCCCTGATATACTCCCCTGCAGATTGTTTTGTTGCTGTTGTCATTGAAGTATTCATTTTCCATAGGCTGTCTTCATTCCCCTGGCCTTTTGCAGGTAGGAGACAAGATGTTGCCTTGGAAACAAAGCCCCTTAGATGTTCGGATTCTCTGGGATTGCTCTGTCTGCTCCCTTAGTACTTTTAGGTTATTTTTATTAACCACAGCAAGCTCGTAGCCAAAGCAGAAAGTAGCCCTGGGAGGTGGAGGGAAGGTAAGGGTCTTACTAGCATTGCTCACTCCACTGGGTATATGTTTTTCTCAATACACCATAGGCTGAATGCTGCAAAAGAAATGGCATCTACAGAGTGCTGCGCACGCAGGGCTGGGGCTGAGGCTGGCTGCAGGCAGAGCTGCAGGAGCACCAGGAGAGAAAAACCAAAAGGAAGAGAGAAGGGAAAGAAAAGAGGAACTAAGAATGTCAGACATGGGGTTGTTGGGGTTTATTAGAATCATAGAATCATAGAATCATAGAATAGTTAGGGTTGGAAAGGACCTCAAGATCATCTAGTTCCAACCCCCCTGCCATGGGCAGGGACACCTCACACTAAACCATCTCACCCAAGGCTATGTCCAACCTGGCCTTGAACACTGCCAGGGATGGAGCATTCATAACCTCCCTGGGCAACCTGTTCCAGTGCCTCACCATCCTAACAGAAAAGAACTTCCTCCTTATATCCAGTCTAAACTTCCCCTGTTTAAGTTTCAACCCGTTAAGCCTTGTCCTGTCACTACAATCCCTGATGAAGAGTCCCTCCCCAGCATCCCTATAGGCCCCCTTCACGTACTGGAAGGCTGCTATTAGGTCCCCATGCAGCCTTCTCTTCTCCAGGCTGAACAGCCCCAACTTCCTCAGCCTATCTTCATACGGGAGGTGTTCCAGTCACCGATCATCCTCGTGGCCCTCCTCTGGACCTGTTCCAGCAGTTCCATGTCCTTTTTATGTTGAGGACACCAGAACTGCACGCAATACTCCAGGTGTGGTCTCACAAGAATAGAGTAGAGGGGCAGGATCACCTCTTTCGACCTGCAATCGATGACCTGGATGAGGGAACTGAGTGCACCCTCAGCAAGTTCGCTGATGACACAAAACTGGGAGGAGTGGCTGACACACCAGAAGGCTGTGCTGCCATTCAGCGAGACCTGGACAGGCTGGAGAGTTGGGCGGGGAGAAACTTGATGAAATTTAACAAGGGCAAGTGTAGAGTCTTGCATCTGGGGAAGAACAACCCCATGTACCAGTACAGGTTGGGGGGTGACCTGCTGGAAAGCAGCAAAGGGGAAAGGGACCTGGGGGTCCTGGTGGATAGGAGGATGACCATGAGCCAGCAATGTGCTCTTGCGGCCAAGAAGGCAAATGGCATCTTAGGGTGCATTAGAAAGGGAGTGGTTAGTAGGTCAAGAGAGGTTCTCCTCCCCCTCTATTCAGCCTTGGTGAGGCCGCATCTGGAATATTGCGTCCAGTTCTGGGCCCCTCTGTTCAAGAAGGACAGGGAATTGCTTGAAGGAGTCCAGCGCAGAGCCACAAAGATGATTAAGGGAGTGGAACATCTCCCTTATGAGGAGAGGCTGAGGGAGCTGGGTCTCTTTAGCTTGGAGAAGAGGAGACTGAGGGGTGACCTCATCAATGTTTACAAATATGTAAAGGGTGGGTGTCAGGATGATGGAGCTAGGCTTTTTTCAGTGATATCCAGTGATAGGACAAGGGGCAATGGGTGTAAACTGGAGCATAGGAAGTTCCACGTTAACATCAGGAAGAACTTCTTTACTGTAAGAGTGACAGAGCACTGGAACAGGTTGCCCAGGGGGGTTGTGGAGTCTCCTACACTGGAGATATTCAAGGCCCGCCTGGACAAGTTCCTGTGTGATGTACTGTAGGTTACCCTGCTCTTGCAGGGGGGTTGGACTAGATGATCTTTTGAGGTCCCTTCCAACCCTTGGGATTCTGTGATTCTGTGATTCTGTGAATAAAAGACATTTATTTTAGAGGCCTGGAGTTGATGCAACTTCCGCACCTGCATTCCCACTGTGGGATATCAGGCAATTCCCTGCAGTTTACTGCCACTCAAATACTCCAGTGCCACTACATTTTATGGACTTTTACCCAGTGGAGAGGATTGCACAGAGAAAAGGAGGGCAGTAAGGTGCAAGGATTTTGTTCTCTCATCTTTATGTGTTCCCAGCTTCTCCTCAGCACTGTGGCAGAACACTTCCCTGCGGAGCACGGAGCCATGCAGCTAATATCCCCCATCTGTCACTCTCAACCTCATCCTGTCCCTGGTGGCCAGTGCTCTCTGTGCCTGCATGGCCCAAAAGTCACCAGCAAGGGATGACATTTGGGCTTTCAGGTCCCATACCCAGTTATAATCACCTCTTTCTTGTTGCTTGTAGGACAGAGGACACATCAAGGGCATCCTGCCCTTGGAAGGACACTGGTGGAGTTTGCTCTTGGTATCTGATGGATGCCATCTTTTTAAATTAGACATGATTGGGACAGACAGAGTGCTCTTTTCTCACCTTCCATTGCAGCTAGGGGGTCAAGACCAATTTTGCGACCATTTAAGTCATGCTTTCTGGTTTTCCCATCCTTGCTTGGAAAAATCAGGTCAGCTATGTTGTGTTTCATAGAATCATAGAATCATAGAATAGTTAGGGTTGGAAAGGACCTCAAGATCATCTAGTTCCATCCTCCCTGTCATGGGCAGGGACACCTCACACTAAACCATCCCACACAAGGCCTCATTCAACCCGGCCTTGAACACCGCCAGGGATGGAGCACTCACAACCTCCCTGGGCAACCGATTCCAGTGTCTCACCACCCTAACAGGAAAGAATCCTCGTGGCCCTCCTCTGGACTTGTTCCAGCAGTTCCATGTCCTTTTTATGTTGAGGACACCAGAAGTGCACACAATACTCCAGGTGAGGTCTCACAAGAGCAGAGTAGAGGGGCAGGATCACCTCCTTCGACCTGTTGGTCACGCTCCTTTTGATGCAGCCCAGGATACGGTTGGCTTTCTGGGCTGCGAGCGCACACTGCCGGCCTATGTTCATTTTCTCATTGACCAGCACCCCCAAGTCCTTCTCTGCAGGGCCGCTCTGAATCTCTTCTTTGCCCAGTCTGTAGCCGTGCCTGGGATTGCTCCGACCCAGGTGTAGGACCTTGCACTTGTCCTGGTTGAACTTCATAAGGTTGGCATCAGCCCACCTCACAAGCGTGTCAAGGTCCCTCTGTATGGCATCCCTTCCCTCCAGCATATCAACCGGACCACACAGCTTGGTGTCATCGGCAAACTTGCTGAGGGCGCACTCAATCCCACTGTCCATGTCAGCAATGAAGATGTTAAACAAGACCGGTCCCAACACCGATCCCTGAGGGACACCACTCGTTACTGGTCTCCAGCCAGACATCGAGCCATTGACCACAACTCTTAGCGTGCAGCCATCCAGCCAGTTCTTTATCCACCAAGTGGTCCATCCATCAAATTTATATCTCTCCAATTTAGAGAGAAGGATGTCGTGTGGGACAGTGTCAAACGCTTTGCACAAGTCCAGGTAGATGACATCAACTGCTTTACCCTTATCCATCAATTCTGTAGCCCCATCATAGAAGGCCACCAAATTGGTGAGGCAGGATTTCCCCTTAGTGAAGCCATGCTGGCTGTCACCAAGCACCTTGTTTTTTTTCATGTGCCTTAGCATGCCTTCCAGGAGAATGTGCTCCAAGATTTTACCAGGCACAGAGGTGAGACTGACTGGTCTGTAAGTCCCCGGGTCTTCCATTTTCCCCTTCTTGAAAATGGGGGTTATATTTCCCTTTTTCCAGTCGTCGGGAACTTCACCTGACTGCCATGATTTTTCAAATATGATGGCCAGTGGCTTAGCAACTTCATTCACCAGCTCCTTCAGGACCCGCGGATGGATTCCATCAGGTCCCACGGACTTGTGCTCATTCAGATTTTGAAGATGGTCTCGAACCAGATCCTCTCCTACAGTGGGCCCCAGGTCTTCATTCTCACAGTCCCTGTGTCTACCTTCTAAGACCTGGGTGGTGCAGTCAGAGCCTTTGCCAGTGAAGACCGAGGCAAAGAAGTCATTCAGAACCTCCGCCTTCTCCAAATCCTGTGTAGCCAGTTCTCCCGAAAGCTTCCTCAGGGGGCCTGTGTTGTCCCTAGTCTGTTTTTTGTTTGATACGTACCTGTAGAATCCCTTCCTGTTATCCTTAACATCCCTGGCCAAGTTTAATTCTAACTGGACACACAATGGGTCTCTGAGCTCTTCAAAAACAGGGGAGGACCCTGCAATTTCCTAGAACAAAGCAAATTTGGGAGATGACTTGTCCTTCAGTTTCATCCATCTTTCATTTTGAGTTCTGTGCTGATTCCACCTCTGCTGAGTGCAGTGCTATTTCCTACAGAAAGTAGGGCTGCAGGAACTCTTACAATGGTGGTAGCCATCTGGCAGCCCAAGAGCTTAGTCTAGTCCATGTGTTATTGAGTCCCTGGATTGACAGATAGTCATTAGTCCAAACAAACAGAGAACATTATTGTACATGTGTTGCAGGAGGGAAAAAGAAGTTTATATCTAAGAGCCAGCAAATTTTATTTGATCAACTGCAGTGTCATACAGAATAGGTAGGAATAAAAGTAGTACCAAACACATAGTCATTGGCTTGCTTTTAAAGCCATAATAATCTATAATATCAGTCCTGCTCAACATCTCCCCAAATAGGAATCAGAAGACAGAAAAAAGCAGCTGTAACAATGTTTCAGGATAGAGTGCCTAGATCGAGTACCAGACACACAACCAGAAGTTTTTTGGCCAAGACAGTCAGAGGTGGTGGTGCCATCTTGGCTCCAGAAGGATATGAAAACCAGGGCTTTACTAATTGCTAGCCAGACAGCACAACCTCTGCACATCATCATGGCTATCGGGTTATGTTTTCCATACAGAATAGCCTGTCTGTTGACAGACAGACATCAGCCTTTTGGCGTGGTACCCAAGTCAGCCAACCTTTCTGTGAGCTGTTTTACACAAGCAGGACAGAAGATGGGTAGCGTGATGCTGTGGAAATCCAACCATCTCTGAATTTCTTAGGCTTAGCTTTGCTATGTGATGCAAATTGCTACAGTGCTACGCTGAGCTTCGTGTCAGCCCATCTTTCCCAGACCACTGGGATCTGTGTTGGGAGCTTTCCAGATCTGTCTCTGACTAATGAGAGTGCAGAGGGGATGTAGTTTGGATGCCTACCTCAAGTTTTTCTTTAAAGGGATAGATTTTAATAAGCCACTGGATAGTTTTTTACTAGCTCAGAGCCTTCCAGGGTCTCTCAGCAAACCAAATGCCAAGCAGAAGTGGGAGGCCTTGATTAAATGTTCTGAAGGTGTATGGAAGAGTGGAGGAGGAAGGGAGAAGGTTGTCCCTCCTGCAATTCACAGCAGCTGTCTCATGCCAGACAGATTTCCACAGATTGAGAAGTCAGCTCTGAAACACAGATGTGTGAGAAAGTGGGAGTGAGGGGGAGAGTCATACATGCAGATATTTATTCAGTGTCTACAAAACTCCTATAGACTTGGAGCTGGGCCCTGGATGTCTCTGGAAAAGGTGTGTTCACCAGCCCTGTTTTGTTTCCAGAATTCATTCAGGCTGCAAATGCTGTGAAAATAATTGACTTTAGCTGTGGTGCAGCCACACTTCAGCTGAGAAGCAGGGACCACATTTCTGAGATGCTCTGTAAGGAGGAGGAAGAGGTTTTTGGTTAATGAGCCACGTTCTGTCCCCAAGTTATGGGACCTTGTTTCTCACTGAAGTAGCAGAGGCCATACCACTGTGCCAGGATCTGGGCCTGTCCCCCTCCAGGGACATCCTTTGTGGATGCTGGATGCTTTGAAGATATCAGTTTGATTTCCCCCAGGTTCCCGACTGGTAATGGCCATGACCATGAGATTGCTTACTGATAACTAGTACCGTGCCTCTGATTTGTCCTGCACCACCAGCAAAATACAATGCTCATCTCTCCCCCCATGCATGGGTTTTCTGAAATGTTCTGTGATGCAGCTTTCAAGTACAACCAGCCACCAGAGGAAATTGCCCCAATGTTAATCTCCGATAGGCTGAGTGACAAGTATGATTAATGAGAGTAAATAACAGCAAAAAATTGTATTTACTGGGATTTAGTTTATCAAATAGGACGGTACAATACGACACAGGTCAGTGCTTCTGTGGGTGTCAGTCAGTGCAGCTCTATAGGGCTTAGCAGATTTGTAGCACGTAGCTTCACATGAGGCTTTGCGTTTCCCTTAAATTCCCCCCTTCCAGAAAACCATTCCTTTTTGAAAAAAGAAAAAATAACCAAAGCCCCCTAGTTAGTGTCCAGGCATCTTCAAAGGATCAGAGCAGGATTTACCCTGGGATGTCAGAGAGATGGGGACCTCAGTCCCACTCCAGTGCAACTCTACATCAACCAGGGCAGGAGCAGCTCTGTGGGTATCTTTGCAGGCACAGATCATAGCTAATGGTGAGGAGCAAATAATTAGGGGTGGTCTGTATTGGTATGAGGAAAAAGAACTTGCTTACCGATACAAACATGACTTCTGGCAATGTCAGGCTGCTAGGAAGAGCCCCCCTCCCTTCCAGCAAGGTAACAAATAAATTGGGCTGTGTGGATGCTGCAAGAGAAGTCACAAGTTTGCTTATTGAGCACAGCCTGTGTGCTTGATAACAGTGACATGTGGGAGACAATTAAAAAATTGTGGTTATGCCCAGGTTAGTGAGGAAACAGATCCCCTTATGAACTGGATTTATACCATGTGTCTGGTGCAAAGGCAGACACAGCCCCAGGTTAGAAAGAAGCCATGCTAACTTCCGGCTAAGCTTACAAGCTTCTTGTTCACATCTGCCTTTAGATTATACTGCCTTACAAACCCCTACCCTGCCCTGGCCCTGCAGAGCCCTTTTTTTTTAGCCCATTTATTGACTAAATAATTTACCATCCCAGGGCTTCCAAGCTTAGCTGTTTCCCAAAGCCAAGCTCAGCCCAGCCAGCTCCAATTCTCCTGGTGTATGTGGACTGATTAAGCATTCAGGAGTGACACCGAGCTGAAAAATTCTGACTCCTGGTAACAAACAACCCAAAGACAATTCTGTGCTGCATCAAAAGAAGCATGACCAGCAGGTTGAAGGAAGTGATCCTGCCCCTCTGCTCTGCTCTTGTGAGACCTCACTTGGAGTACTGTGTGCAGTTCTGGTGTCCTCAACATAAAAAGGACATGGAGCTGTTGAAACAAGTCCAGAGAAGGGCCACGAGGATGATAAAGGGGCTGGAGCACCTCCCATACAAAGGCAGACTGAGAAAGTGGGGGCTGTTCAGCCTGGAGAAGAGAAGGCTGCATGGATAACTCATAGCAGCCTTCCAGGATCTGAAGGGGTGCTATAAGGATGCAGGAGAGGGACTCTTCATCAGGGACTGTAGCAATAGGACAAGGGGTAATGGGTTCAAACTTAAACAGGGGAAGTTCAGGTTAGATATAAGGAAGAAGTTCTTTACTGTGAGTGTGGTGAGGCACTGGAACAGGTTGCCTGGAGAAACTGTGGCTGCTCCATCCCTGGTAGTGCTCAAGGCCAGGTTGGACGGGGCTTAGAGCAACCTGGTCTAGTGGAAGGTGTCCCTGCCCATGTCAGGGGTTGGAACTAGATGATATTAAAGTCCTTTCCAATCCAAACCATTCTATGATTCTATGAATCAGCTGAAGGTTAGGGTTTGTCCTGCTATGGAAAATGCAAGCCATTGGGAAGTGGCAGCAGGACACATGGGAAAGCTGCAGGGATGGTCTGGGATGCTCCTACCAGATAAGAACCAGCCTTAAGAAGATTAGCCCAACTCCCATCCAGCTTGTACTGAGGGAACAGGAGACAGAGAATCTGGGGAAAGGTAGAGGCAGCAATGGAAGAAGCAGCTCTGCACCATTCCATGCCTCCTTCCAGCAATCCCAGGGGCAGAGCGCTGCCAATTTTTATCTCCCAAGGTAGCTTAAATACCACCGTGATAGTCATTAATAACAACCCTGCCAGATGGGAGCTGCAAGGCAGGGTTGGGGGGCTGCTTGGTCTGGTTTGTTTTGCTTTAATTGCTGGCTTGAGTACAGAGGCAGAGCGTGGCAGGAAAAGCAGGAGCACCAGACTTGGGGGAGGTGGGAAGGGAAAAGTCAATCAGGCAGTATTTTAAAATCTACCTGCTGAGCCCGGGGAGGCTGGAGATTTTAATGTCATTCCCAGCTTGAGATGCAGCCTGGAGAGTGAGAAAAGAAAGGAGGATCTTCTCTTCTTGAATCTTAATTGCTCGTTAAATCATCTAACAAATGCCTGAACTCCTGGATGCTCCTTAACAGAGGGGCTTCATCCTTGGCAGGGGGGAGGAGTGTTTTTAAAAATACCTCACTTTTTCTGGGTCTGTTAAACTGAGAGTTCAATGGTTCACTCTGCAAAATAAAACTTAAGCCTGGAATATTTCTATTGCCATTCAGCAGGAGCAATAAATTCCCTGTGAGCTGTTCCCTTGCTCCAGCCTGACTCCCAGCCTGCCCTGCAGACAGGTGCCTGCACCTCAGAAGGGCAACTCTCCCATCTCAAGAAGGGACCTCCAGTGACTGCAGAGGAGCATGTACCAAAATAATCCCCTGCTCTACGATCTCAGCTCCACTTTTGGCCCAAGCAGACCTGGTAACCACAGCCAGAGGTGCCTGTCCCTGGTCACTCCCATTCTGCCCTGTCATTGCTGTTTATCTATGTCTTCTGCTCAAACCCTATCACGTTGGGTCTTAAATCATGGCACTTCCACAAGTCTCAGTAGTGGAAAAGGTGAGGCAGCTATTTCCCAGCACAGAAATGAGATGACCATGCTGTTCCCTCTGATGCTTTGCAGAAAGCAGCCTGTAGTTAAATCTGCAAAGCTCAGAAGCAGCCCACACCCTGCCCATAGCAGCTGGAGAGCTTCAAATGTGCTTTTCCATCACAGACAGATGGAAAGATCTGTGACTCATGCATATAACCCTCCTGAGTAGTCAAGGTAACATAAGACCTCCTTCCTACATGACTGAAGGCATGGATGCTTTTTGTGCACCACCCATGCACAAATAACAGGCCATGCCAGAGCGCAGTCCTGAGCGGACTGGCCATTAGCAGGTTGTGTGTTATGTAGAGTCTATGAAAAGAGTAGAATATCAACTCCAGCAGAGCAGGCAAACTGTACTGCTGATTTATGAATATTCACTGAGCTCATGAAGCACTCTGAGGTAGAAACCAAGCTTTTGAAATTAACTGAACTCCTCAAGGTTCTTCATTTGTCTTGACTTTGAGGTGCAAGTCATCAATACTATTTCTCCAAAATTATCAGAGTCTGTACAGAGGGCTGGAAGAATTCCTGGACACCAAAAGTTAAGTATTCTTCAAGAAAGACTTTATGTTCATAAAGTCTTCAAAGCATAGAGACTCTACTCCACTAAGTTTTATAGGATGGTGTCTCCATACAGTACTGAGACTTCTTCAGCTCATAAAGATGTTCAGGGGACTTGAGGTTCTTTCTCTGAGTGCTTCTTCAGTCTCCAGTGCTACCAATTTGGTGCCCTGTAACTTTTCAACAATTCCAATGTTTCATAAAGAGAGGCTGCAGAGGAGTTTTGCTCCTGGCCATGCAGGCCATGCCATACACCTCATTGTTCCCACCCATGCAATTAGGCTATTGTGGTGCTCTTCAACACTGGTGCTCCTCCACTTCTAATTGTACCCATGACCTAAGAAATAATCTGCTTGCTTTGCCCCAAAACCATGTCCCCAGTGCTTGGACAGTATCCAGGGAGAGCAACCCATTCAGCAGTTGGGCTGTTCCCATCATAGCTGCTAAATCCGAGCATCAGCTAGGAGCATCAGCATCACCTGGAAGGGTAGAGGAACAGGATAGAGCCTGTTTTAGCCAGGAAAGATGTAGGAGCTGCTCCCACAGGCATGGGAGCCCACATGCTCCCACATAGGCTTCCCAGGAGCTGCACGTCCAGATGCAAGTGCCTTTGTGCTCATGAGACAGGTTGCTGTGATGGAGAGGGGTTGTTTGTCCATGGGACAGTGACAGCAAAGCATGGGCACTGCCCGCTCTCCCATTTGCAAGGCTCATGCTTCTGGTCACCATTTGCTGATTTAGACCAAACACCCTGTAAGGAGGAGACTTACACCTGTATTTGTCCAAGAATGGGTTTGATCTCAGACAAGAGAAAAGGTAATAAAACAAGGAGTTTGGCTTCACTGGTTTGATGTAAGCACACATAAAGAATCATAGAATGGTTTGAGTTAGAAGAGACCTTAAAGCTCATCTAATTCCACCCCCTTGCCGTGGGCAGCAACACCTTCCACCAGACCAGGTTGCTCCAAGCCCTGTTCAACCTGGCCTTGAACACTGCCAGGGATGGGGCAGCTACAGCTTCTCTGGGGAGCCTGTGCCAGTGCCTCACCGCCCTCACAGGGAAGAACTTCTTCCTAATGTCTAATCTCAATCTCCCTTCTGTCAGTTTAAAGCCATTCCCCCTTGTCCTGTCCCTACAGGCCCTTTTCAAAAGCCCCTCTTCAGGTTTCTTGTCAGCCCCTTTATTCACTGGAAGCTGCTCTAAGGTCTCCCTAGAGTCTTCTCTTCTCCAGGCTGAACAAATCAGAACAAATAAGAGCTCCTCTTTGATTCGGAGAAAACTCCAGGAACAAACTTGCCAACAAAGTTTTCAAGCTGACAAGCAGGTATTCTTTATTGCGGCGCCGGGAGACACGGGGGATAGCTCCTCCTAACGTGTGTCTCTCTGTTGCTCCACAAGCTGTCCTTATATAGTCCCTGGGCATACATACATTACGTCATTTTCCAGAAAGTTCCCCGCATGCGTACAGAATTGTGGTGGTGGTCTCTGAGGGTCGTTTACTTCTTCCAACAATCTTCATCACTTCTGGCAGCCTTTGGAGCACGCGCAGTAGATGCTCATACCAGTTTAATTGGTTCGTTAGCACAGGAGACATAATAATCCTCCTATCCTCCTACTTATCAGTTAGTTTAACTGTAGCCCATCCTGGACACCTGCTATTCCCAGATACTCCTTATCCCTGTGTCCTGTTCTTCTAGCCTGTTTTTCTTAAAACTATGTCAACTATAACAATTTATCTTGTACAAGAATGCTCAGTGTGTTCTCTAGCTGCACTCTATTTTTTTTCTATGTATCATGCACTTTAGTAATTTTCCATCGCTACTGTTACAAAGCCATCAAACTTAACATTACTTAAAACTGATTCTAAAGGTTTATATATTCCATTTTGTGATTTTCTGTCCCCCTTGTTTCAAATCCCCCCTTTTTCTGTCCTTTTGCAAATTCGCTTGCAACATTTTATATATTACCATTACCATCAAAAGTCTTTTGAAATAATTTCCTGTTTCTACTTGGTGCTTAATTTCACTCCTTTTCCAGTCTTCATAATTTATCATAGCATTTACAACACCAGAGAGAACATTGTATCATACCACAAGTAATCAGTATTAAAATAATTAACACCAATATACCTGCAACCAGTTGCCTCAACCAGGAGAGATCAGGTAACCATGAAGTTAACCTTTTCCATATTTTTTTTTTTTTCAAAACCCCAGGAGGTGTCATCCATGGCCATTTCATGAAATATCTTAGTTTGTTTCCAAATTTCCTCCAGATCTGTTTCAATTCTGCCACTTTGGTCTATATAGGAGCAACAGCTTTCACTGATTATGGAACAAACCCCTCCTTGTGATGTCAATAACATGTCTAGTGCCATTCGGTTTTGTAATACCACCTTAGATAGGCTAGTTATCTCTCGTTCTGCCTGGATTATATCAATGTTTTTATTTTCCATTTCCTCTATGGTTGCTGAGACATTTATAATTTATAATTCACTTATTCCCAAAGATGGAATTAGCCCTCTTACAAAACTATGAAATGCAGTGTGCTGTTCAATAATAGGGTTAAACCCTTACTTAAACTGTTTAGCAAAATTGGGTATTACAGCACCTAAGGTGCTTGCCCCCTTCTAGTTAGGGGCTAGAGTCTTATAAGCATTTTCTCCACATAACCAATACCATCCTTCCCCTATAGGAATGGGCCACCACTGAACTACGATACCATCTATATTAGTAGTGTGATTGCAATTTGAATGGTGACCTACATCTGTAGCATTTAAACAAGCATTATCTCCTACCCTGATTCCTGGTGTAATACATCCAAATTTTAACCTTTGTCCATGAGACAGTGTTAGGAATTGGAACTCCAATTAATGGGAGATCCAGGCTTTCTCCTGATTTAGGCAACTGTGCACACACCCAACAGTCACTACGATTGAAAACCTTAGTGACATTCTGCACTAATTTCAGGTATAAGTTCTGGTCCCAAGCTTGTGCTCCGGTTATCATATGAGTCCTAATTGTGACCGACGCAATTTCATACGCAAGGGTCCTGAAGGTTTGACCTGCCATGTCTTCTCTGGCTCTGGTGCTTTCTTTATTCTTGAGTAATGTATTCAAGCAGGTTGTTCCTTTATTTTCACTGCTGTAAAGGTGGTCAGTAATCTCTGGTACGGTCCGCTCCACTTCTCCTGTAGAGGATCTCCAGAAAAATTCTTAACATAAACCCAGTCTCCAGATCTGAAAGGGTGAATCAGATAACCCAGACCTCTTGCTCTTGTCCCTACTGTTCTCTTATTTATCTCCTCCAACTGTTTTCCCAGATGGATCAGAAACTGTCGGAGATAGCCTTCCCCCACTTCCTGAAGACTTTCTCCTTTAAACTGGGACTGATATGGTCTTCCATACAAAATCTCAAATGGGCTAACCTCTTCTTTTGACCAAGGTTTAGTTCGAATTCTTAATAGAGCCAGTGGTAAAGCTTGGTACCAATATAAATTTGTTTCCTGACATATTTTACTAATCTGTTTAATCAGATGGTTCATCTTTTCTACTTGCCCACTGGCCTGAGGCCTGTATGGAACACGTAGTTGCCAATCAATTTCAAATTTTTTTTGCTAATTTCTTGTGACAATTTTGCACTAAAGTGTTAACCTCGGTCTGAAGAAATTGCCTTTGGTACTCCAAAATGAGGTATGATCTCGTTAAATAATATTTTAATCACTTGTCTTGCATTATTTATCCTACAAGGGAATGCTTCTGGCCAGCCTGAAAAAGTATCCTTTAACACCAACAAATATCGATAACCTCCTTTTCTTGATAATTCAGAAAAATCTGTTTGCCACTGCTGTCCCAGATAACTTCCTCTCACAATTGTCCCAATTTGATTTCTATTTTCAGTTTTAGGATTATTCTAAAGACATAGCTGACATTGTTTTGTCACTAATTGAACTGTAGTATATAGATTTCTTCCTACAATTTGTTTAAGTGTTTATACAAAGAGTTACTATCACAATGAGTTTTATTATGTTCCTCCTGAACTAACTTCCAGAGTTGGTTATAGGGGGTTACAATTCTCCCATCAGGTATCTGAACCCCACCCTCTTTATTTTCCTGTCCTTTTAGATCTTGAATCAGTTTTCTATCCTCTTTTGAATACCTAGGTTTAGATTTCTCAATTGTTAGTTTGCCATCAGGGATTAAGGACATGATTTTAGATTGTTCAGCTGCTCGTTTGGCTTCAAAATCGGCCACATTATTTCCAATTTCCTGATCAGAGTCACCTTGATGTCCTTTACAGTACATAATAGCTACTTCTTCAGGTAGCTGAACAGCTTCTAGTAATTGTAGAATTTCTGTAGCATGTTTAATCTGTTTCCCTCGTGTATTCAAAAGTCCTTGCTCTTTCCAGATAGCACCATGTGCATGGACCACACCAAATGCATATTTAGAATCAGTCCAAATATTTATCCTTTTATCTTCAGCCAGTTCCAGGGATCTCATTAATGTTATTATTTCTGCCTTCTGGGCAGAGGTGTTTGCAGGTAAAGGTTTAGCTTCTATTACCTGTGAAGTGGTGGTAACGGCATATCCTGCCTTTCGTTCACCTGCTTTCGTTCATGAAGCTACTACCTCAGTAAACCAAGAATAAGCACCTTCCAGAGGTTTTTCTTTCAAGTCTGGTCAGCTCAAATACACAGTCTCTATGGTGGCCAAGCAATTGTGTGTTAGTAGTTCTGTCAGTTGTTCCTGCAAAAAGGATGCTGGATTCACAACATTAGTGACCACAAGTTCTATATCATCCCATTCCACAAGGGTGGCCTGGTATTTTAAAAAACGTGAAGGAGATAACCAGTGGGCTCCTTTCTTTTCCAGGACTGCTGATACCACATGGGACACTAGCACAGTGATCTTCTGTCCCAAGGTGAATTTGCGAGCATCTTCAATATTCATGACAACCGCCGCCACAGCCCTTAGGCATCCGGGCCATCCTTTGCTCGCTTCAGCCAACTTTTTGAAAAATATGCCACTGCCCTTCTGTATGGTCCTAGTTTCTGAGCAAGGACCCCCAAAGCTATTCTCTGTTCTTCATAGGAATATAGCCTAAAGGATTTAGTCACATCCAGAAGTCACAGAGTTGCAGCTCTCATTGGCTCTGTTTTTAAATTTTTAAAAGCCCCTCTGCTGTATCAGTCCGTTTTAAAGAGGGAGGGTTTCCTTTCAACAGTTCATATAGTGGTCTTACCAGAACACCATAATCATGGATCCAAAGTCTGCACCCATCCGGTCATTCCCAGGAATGCCTGGAGCTCCTTGGTGGTCGACGGTCATGGAGTCTGACAAATGGCTTCTTTTCTAGCAGCTCCAAGTTCTGTCTGTCCTCCTGCTATTTCATATCCTAGGTAGGAAACTCAGGTTTAGATTAGTTGGGCCTTTCATTTGGATACCCAATAACCATTCAGTCCCAGAAAATTGAATAATTCCACTGTCCACTGGATACATTCTTCCTTTGTTTCTGTATCAATTAATAGGTCATCCACATATTGTAACAGAGTCCCGTCTGAGTAGGTGGCTTCCATGATTCTAGTTCTCATGCTAGTTGATTTCCAAACATTGCTGGACTGTTTTAAACTCTTTAGGTAATACTGTCCAAGTTAATTGAGTTTCCCTTTCTGTGTCAGGATTTTCCCATTCAAAAGCAAATAACTTTGGCTTTCTTTGGCCAATGGTAAGCAAAAGAAAGCGTCCTTCAAATCCAGGACGGCAAACAATTTGTGATTATTCTTCAATTTAGTCAATAAGTCATACGAATTAGCTACTACTGGACAAATATCCTCTGCTGTTTTGTTGATTGCCCTGAGATCTTGAACCAATCTGCAACTTTTCCCATCATATTCCTTTACTGTCCCGATAGGAGTGTTATATTCCAAGTCACATTCAATTAATAATCTATATTTTAAAATTTATCAGTGATTGTTGATTCCCTTTGATCTTCTAATTTTAAGGGATATTGTTTTATTCTAATTGAGCAAGGCTCCCCCTCCTTTTTATTTACACTTTAAGAGGCAAAGCATTTTTCGCCTTACCTGGAGCTTCAGATGCCCATACTCCCAGATATACCTGATTAAGTTTTTCTTCTATTTCAGGGAGGTCCTCCTGTTTGCTTTTCTGCTGAATTAAAGATAAACTCAAAACTGCAATTAATTGATTATTTTTAACTCTAAATTCCATTTTGCCTTCTTTAAATGTTGCTTCTCACCCTAATAAAGATTTTAGAGAATTTGGCATGCATAAAAATTTATGCATTCCTATTTGTTTTCCCAATTTGTACTTTAAAGGTTTCAGAAAGAATGCTTCAATTTTTTTTTTTTTTTTTTTTATCCTGGTGGCCAGTAGCTCCCACATCTGTAGCGAATTCTTTTCTCTCTGATTTAATACCAAATAACTTGCTCCTGTAATTGCTAAAATTCCACTTTATTTCCTCTAGTCCCTAGTTTTAATTTAACCAGTGGATCTGGTAAGGTAGATTCCCCAGGTCCCTGTCAGTCTAGTTGCAATTCAGTCACCGGATCCACCCCATGGCACTGCCCCCCCACCCAGGGCAGTCTCACTTCCAACGTCCAAACTCCCCACAGCACGCGCACACCGATCCGCTTCCACAGAAGAAGAGCCCACTCCCCCACCTCTGCCCGACATCCTCCTCCCAGGCTCAAACACAGGAGCTGCTCGAGCTCCCCTCCTTTCCCCCTTGGTTTTCCCTTTTGTTTTTTTTTTTTTTTATCTCACAGTTGCTCACCCTGCTCTGCAGGGGCTGCAGATGCCTGCCTCTGCAACAGCACTTCTGCTTTAACCCTTTCTTAACTCTGAAGATGAATCTGCCGCTTTTTGCCAGTGACAGCAATCTCTTCCTCCTTATCAATATCAGATAGGACAGGTGCAGAGGGTGCTCCTCTCAGAGGTACCTGTGACACATACTTTTCCAACCTACCTTCCTGATTACTGTTTTTTTTACTTTAAACATCTTTCCCCAATATCACAGGCTGAACAACATCTCTCCATCTTAACTTTCAGTTTTTCCCTGTCCTTTTCCAAAGCGAAAATTAAGGGATCTGGCAGAGCTATATTAATTCTGCATTCAGTCCCTCACTCCACGTGGTTTCTTAAAGTGAAAAACATATCTGCATACATTACTTCATCCCATTTTCCTTGCCACCTCAAAACAACATTAATTGTAACAATATATTATAGTTCAGAGTTCCATTTTTAGGCCATTTTCAGGCCATTTTCCCTGATTTTCCAAAATATACAAAGGCCACCATCGGTTACAATATTTTACCAATGTTTTCTTATTTACCGAGCCCCCAGGAGACCCTCCAAGTTCCTTCCAGTGTGCCAAAATGCACCCTAAAAGACTCTTTTTCAAGATCTCTTCACTCTGCTGACTTTCCATTATCAGTCTCACATTCACACACACACACGGGATCCCACAGACACACTGCACACAGTTACAACACTGGAGACAGGGACTAAAATTCTATCAAACAAACAACAGTTAATAACACAGTTATAGCATCCTGTCACCAATACCAAATCACACGACCAAAATCCTTAATGTAACAAGCCACAAAATAAATCAAATACCAACAAGATCCAAAACCATTTCCACAAGACACCCCCTGCGTCTTGTAGGACCCAAACCACAAGATGCCCCCTGCTTCTTGTGGGTGTATACCAAACGGACGCTAGCAGCCGGGTATATGCCTTTACCTACGAGATTTCCTATCTCGATTTACGGAAGGCTTCCAAACCTTGCGCACGCTTACCAAACCAACCCAATTACCAATGCAGTCTTTATGCAAGATGCCCCCTGCACCTTACAGACCATACAAAAGAAAAGAATACCTTTTATGAAGATGGTCCTTGTCTGCTCCTGCAGTGATACGAATGAGTCGAGGGGTCCCTCCGGGAAAAATTCCCGAGGGCCCTAGGGAGCCCTGTCCTCAGCGGGTCCTGCAGCCGAGCAGAGAGGGTCCCATCTGGGGTGCCAGATTGATTTCGAGAAAACTCCAGGAACAAACTTGCCAACAAAGTTTTCAAGCTGACAAGCAGGTATTCTTTATTGCGGCGCCGGGAGACACGGGGGATAGCTCCTCCTAACGTGTGTCTCTCTGTTGCTCCACAAGCTGTCCTTATATAGTCCCTGGGCATACATACATTACGTCATTTTCCAGAAAGTTCCCCGCATGCGTACAGAATTGTGGTGGTGGTCTCTGAGGGTCGTTTACTTCTTCCAACAATCTTCATCACTTCTGGCAGCCTTTGGAGCACGCGCAGTAGATGCTCATACCAGTTTAATTGGTTCGTTAGCACAGGAGACATAATAATCCTCCTATCCTCCTACTTATCAGTTAGTTTAACTGTAGCCCATCCTGGACACCTGCTATTCCCAGATACTCCTTATCCCTGTGTCCTGTTCTTCTAGCCTGTTTTTCTTAAAACTCTGTCAACTATAACAATTTATCTTGTACAAGAATGCTCAGTGTGTTCTCTAGCTGCACTCTATTTTTTTTCTATGTATCATGCACTTTAGTAATTTTCCATCGCTACTGTTACAAAGCCATCAAACTTAACATTACTTAAAACTGATTCTAAAGGTTTATATATTCCATTTTGTGATTTTCTGTCCCCCTTGTTTCATCTTTTCCCATTATTTACAGCAGAATAATGGAGCTTTTTTTCAGCTGGTAGAAATATGAGACTACTCCAATATTTTCAAAGCCATGAAAGAAAAATTCTGCAGATTAGCCAACATCCCTGAAGCTCCTGCAGTCTGGGGGGCATGAGAGATCCACTTACTGCAAAGCAAGCAGAGAGGGGGCATGAATTTGGGTGTACTGCTTCACAAACAAGTGAAGCATCAGTAGGGCTGAACTCAGCTGTTACAAGGCTAACTACATGTTCCCATCCTAAATCTGAGACATCTTCTGGACCCAAATTGTGTCAGGAAATAGCTGTTCTACCGAATCACATTTTTCTACCCAAAACAATTCC
Source organism: Lathamus discolor (assembly GCF_037157495.1). Taxonomy (NCBI): domain Eukaryota; kingdom Metazoa; phylum Chordata; class Aves; order Psittaciformes; family Psittacidae; genus Lathamus; species Lathamus discolor. The sequence continues at coordinate 25,519,688 of NC_088908.1, forward strand.
ATCTGCAAATGGCCAGATGGCCTGACCCTCACTGCCATACTCCTTAACCATGGGAGATTCCTCTCCCTCTGAGTCACAAAGCATGACAGCCAGCCAAGGTGTTCAGTGTTAACATGAATTAGCCCCTGTGACAGGGGCTCAGAGCAAAGAACAAGAATTCAGGAAAAGCAGTAAACCAGCATCTGAAAGAAATTGTTTCTGGAGCCTTTCTGCTGTCCTTTCTGATACAAACAGCCCCTACTTTAGCAAGGTCAAACCAGGCATCACTGTACAATATGTGTCCCTTTGCTAACAATTTAAAATATCCTTGTACATAGATGAATTTCTTTCTGTTCCCAAGAAGCTCCACACATCCACAGTGACAACTGGTTTGGCTGCTGAATAGAAGTATTTGTTGATGTGAGGTGTATTGCACAAATAACCTCTTTCCTTGTGGCTTTCTTCTCCATCCTCCTTTTGCCCCTTCTGCTGGATCATACAGCCCCATCCTGTGAAGTGCAGCCTCTTTACCCCTGATGGTTTTGTGCACTGTTTCTGAAATTTTTGTGTCCCAGTTCTGCCTTAAGCATCTATGTGACTTCTCTTCCTTCCTTTGCAGGCTGATGCCAAGATGGTCTGCGATGTTGTAAGTCGGATGGAGGACACAGAGCCCTTCTCTCCAGAGCTGCTGTCAGCTATGATGAGACTCTGGGCAGACTCTGGGATCCAAGAATGCTTCAACCGATCCCGAGAATATCAACTTAATGACTCAGCCCAATAGTGAGTATCCCTGTCCATAGACTTTGGCATTAAGAAGCTGCATTTGGGCTTGTTAAAGTTGTAAATAAAGTTAATGATCTCATAGTAGTGGATCTGAACATGGTTCTGCTTACAGACTGGGATGTGTGCTGTGTCACGGGCTGCTGCAAGGCAGAAAGGATCAGGCAGGACATTCATGTCCCCTCTGGCCAGTCTGGGGTCAGGTCCATGACACCAAGGCCAGATTCCCAAACTACTTCCAAACAGCTCAAGTTGGATATAGTGAGCAAAGGCAGACCAACTTGCTGACGTGGCTGGTGGCTTCTTCATTTGTCTGATAGAAGGGTGTGATCACCTGCTGTATATAGCAGTACATCTCTTGGGTTTGCTTTTCTAATAGTCATACACTGTACTGGTAGGCAGCTGGACTACCACCAGGGGTAAGGGACATTTTTACTTTTACAGTGGCATCATGTTATTCTCATAATACAGTCAGTGGCATCTCTGCCATTAGGGACCACATCCAGATTCTAAAGGTGATTGTCTGAATCCATGGCTTTGGTTCATTCTGTCATAAGGACAGGGCATCTACCCTTAAACAGCTTCTCTGGCTCTGAAGAAACATTGAGTGCCTCCCCAATTTAATTTTAATTGGATGAATTATAATTTCTAATGGTAATTCATCCAATCTGTTTGCCTCCACCTAGGCAAGGAGGCTAAAGCTTTTCATCCCATAATTTCAATTTCATCACCCTGTACTTTGTCTTGGGCAGTAGTCAGTAAAACGTGGTTAAGTATAAGCATAAGGAACAAGCAAGCAGAGAGATCTTTTCCCCAGTTATATCCTTGGACCTTTTGGTAGTCAGGGAAATAGAGGCTGCCCCAATGGTGACAGGGGAGTGCTATGTCCATGCTTTTGGCTTTCCCCATGTCAACAAGTTCACCAGCTGCCTCATGCACTTTGGGAGTTGTGTGTTTTGATTGTCTGGCATCACTTTGTAGGGTTTCCCTGGATATCTATCAAAACATGAACCCAAGCACCGGCGTGGTTGATGGGTTTGATATGTGTGATGGACCTGATCATCCCCAGTCTGCACCAGCTTCTCCCATCCAAGCTGGCAGGGCAGTTGGGGAGTGCAGGATTGTTTCTGCTCTTGCGGTGCTACAGCAGAAGGCAAGTGATGACACAGCACTGACCAAAAACCAAATGGGAAACCATTGTTTGGTTGGTGTCACAGCATCCCACTCAACCATTTCTCACCACAAGCAACTACATCTCAGTGCTGATCCTGACATTATGCTGCCTTTTAATCACTACTAGGTAGACATTCATGTTTAATCTATATTTCATTGTAATAGCAAAATCAGCCTTCTCTTGCCAGCAATTTTTCCCCCACAAAAGAAAGGTTTGATGGCATAAACATACCTTTAGACATATAAATATTATATAAATTATATAAATTATATAAAATGCCAGTCCTAATTGCATTACAACCTTGTGGAAAATTCTTCAATTAGAGCCAATTACATTGAGGAAAGTATTTTTGATTTTCCTTCCATGTGAGACAGCAGTTGAAAACAATAAGCAGAGCCCTCCCAGTGTGACCAGCTGCTGGCAAGTCATCAGCAAGAGCTCTGAAACCACAAGCAGTTTCTAGACATCAACTGAGGAGGCTCTGTGCTGCAATTCACAGCAATATCAGTGTGTGGTTGCAGCCCAAGTAAAGGAATTTTGGTGTCTTTAACAAAATCTCCTTCATCTGGAGGAGGATGCAGGATCCTCCTTGCCAGAGGAGGGCTGTTCTGCCTCTCCTTTGCCATGCTGTGAGTTGTACCATGGCTGAACACTTCTTTTCTCTGGGCTAGGTCAGATGGTGAAGCTGAAGATAACAAATTCCTTCACATTTGGGGACCTGCTGCCATTTAGGAGACTGATGGTTTGGTGACCAGGAGCAGAGATGTTGTCACAGGGCAGAGCAGTGTAATGTGTCCTGCTGCACCTCAAGGCCCTAGTGCTATCACACCAGATGGTGATGGGAGTGAGAGCTCAGTTGGCACTTATTCACACCCAGTGGACTCCAGTGAAAAGAAGCCTGTTTGTCAGTTCAGTGCTTTAGGGTTTTTTTCTTCTGCATGAGTGAAAGATTTTGGACATTTTTCTATGTCATTCCTCCCCTTCTCCCCCAGGAAAGGGCTTATCTTTATTGACACTGCTATGTGATTTAAAATACTAGCACCTACAAAACGTGTCTTCAATTTGGTCTGAGAAAACTAAATTCCAGACAAGAACTGAATCTGAAGTTCCCTAAAGTTTGATTACCTGGACTAGCACCACTCTTTTCAGGCTTCTTTTGGTGTTAAGCAATAGGGACTGGTATTTTGCTGGCAGGAGGGAAGTTTGTTGCAGGAGTCAGAGATCATGCTCAGCATGTGTCATAAAGCCCAGAGGCACCAAGTGACCAAGTCCTGTCATGGCCAGCATAGGTGGGACCTTCATAAATGGTCCAGGCACTTCCCTTCACCCCAGAAACCACTCGCTGACTGCTTTTCAGAACCCCCCTCCACTGCCTGGCTATTTCTAAGGAATCACCACTTGGGCTTCTCCGAGTCAGTGCTGCTGTTGTCCCACATTGCTCTTCCAGTGCTTTACCTTGAGGTTTTATTAATGGCTTGAACAACAGGCCTTCTGTTACAGCCCCTGGGAGACCAAGTCACAGGCTAATCAACAGCCTGCCAGAGCTAGTGGCACAGTTCATACTAGTCTAGCACTAATTCCATGAAAAATAGATTTAATAGTTTGTATTAGCCTAAACAAGAAGTACTGTCTTTCTTATCAAAGATGGGCAGAAGTGCATTGCATTCTACTGTCCCATGCATGCCTGCCTAACAGCATGGACTTCCCTGAAAAGCTTTGCTTCTTTTAGGCTCTAAAGTCAACCTGGCCTTAGCAAGGATGTCATAGCTACTGCAAAGGAACAGTGGAAAGCAGCACTTTCACAAAGAAAAAACATGCCTGAGGGGAGGTTCTGTAATGGGCCTCCTGTGTCTTGGACAGCAAAAAGTAAAACCATAAGGACAGAAGAGAGTAGGATAGAGTAGCTGGTTTCATCTTTTTTGTTACTGCATTTTTTTCAGCATTCCCTGAGGCAAATTTATGGGTGGGTTGAGTTCCACATTCCTAATCTCTTGATTATGTTTTTATTCCTACTTCATCTCCTCTTCCTTTCTTGTCTACATGCCTAGGAGCTTGTCATGGTTTAAGCCAGCCAGTAACTCAGAACCACACAGCCATTCCCTCACTCCCCCCCTTCTTCCCACCCCCACACTCCCAGGGGGATGGGGAGGAGAATCGAAAGAATGTAAATCTCACAGGTTGAGACAAGAACAGTCCAATAACTAAGGTACCATACAAAACTACTACTACTACTACTATCACCACTAATAATGATAAGGGAAATAACAAGGGGAGAGAATATAAAACTAAAAAGGGAATGGAAAAAAACCACCCAAAATAAACCCAAGTGATGCACAATACAATTGCTTATCACCCACCGACCAATACCTAACCTGACACGAGCAGCAATCGGGGCCTTCTGGGTAACTCCCCCCAGTTTAGATACCAGACATGACATGCTGTGGTATGGAATACCCCTTTGGCTACTTTGGGTCAGGTGTCCTGTCTCTGCTTCCTCCTGGCTTCCCATGCCCCTCCTCACTGGCAGAGCATGAGAGACTGAAAAGTCCTTGACCAGAGTAAGCATTACTTAGCAACAACTAAAAACTGGTGTGTTATCAGCACTGTTCTCAGACTAAAGTAAAAAAAACAGCACTGCACCAGCTACTAAAAAATAACTGTTACAGCCGAATCCAGGACAGAGCTAAATCTACCTCTGATCATCAAAGAGTCTGGGCACTGCTGATGTCTTTTTCTTCTCTAGCCAGTTTCTGTCTATGGAAGCATGTCTGTGACCCACATTTTGCTTTCAAAATGAGCAAAATAAAGATTTACAACTGGTTTTCTTATTCTCCTACTTTTGTTCAGATTTGAAATTGTCTCTTCCTACCTCAAGTTCCTAACTAGCCTGGTTAGTGGAGCACAGTACATAAGGCGAGTTTGAGATTAACCACACAGGGATGGGGACCTGCTTTGAGTGGACTCTAAACTTCAGGAAGGGGAGGAATGGAGCAGACACAGCATCCACACAAGCACTGGTTTTCCATGTGCATATCCAAACAGGCCCAGGCCCTACAAGATGTGTAGGCAGAGACAGTTTGCAAGTACACAGACATAAAAAAGCCAGAATCCATCTCAAGTTATTCTCCTACTTCCAAGTACACTGAAAGGTCATTTTATAATGCCAGGACTGTGAAACTACCGTGAAAATGTAAAATATTTTAAGCCTGCATTCAACCTATCCATCTTCACACATATCAGAGGTGTCAGGGCTGGGAAGCTTGTTGCCTGTGGCTCTCTCTATAGGGAGTGAAGGGAGGGAGAGATGCCTCTAGAGAGGGATACAAACCTCACTGCTGAGGAAAGAGAGATGCAATTGCATCTGCTGCTTTACTATAACTAACTGCAGCCCTGATGTCTCAAGTCTGTGCCAAATACCAAGCCCAAACTTTGGTTGCTTCATCTTCCAGAACTCCTCTGACAGTGCCTTGTAGAAAAGCAGCACCAAACTCAAAACAAAATACCACAGTGCCTTCCTTTTCACCCTGTCTTGTGTGGGACTTTTCAGATCTTTTTTCCTTGCAAAAGGATTGTCTTTGCATGATGGTCTCACCTTCCCTACTGATACTTATTGCATCCCACATGCCAACACATACTTTGCATTGAGAAAACAGTTAAGGAAGTAGAGCCAGATGCTGTTGTGCTGTGGTGAGCGGCTTCCAGAGTGAGCCCTGACAAGGCAGCATTGGAACAGGGTGCCTAGATAGGCTGTAAAATCTCCATCCTTGGAAATACTTCATACTGAGCCACCTGAGCTAACTTACAAACTGAATTTAACTTTTAAGTTGGCCCTGCTTTGAACAGGGAGATCGTCCAGATGAACTCCAGAGGTCCAATCCAAATGGTCACTTTTGTGTTTGTCTTTGTTTTTTTTACCTTCACTCTTTCTCTCATGACACTGCGTTTAAAAGAGAAAAAAGGTCTTCAGGGTTGGCTGCAGTCCCTGTTCCTAGCCATGCAGGACCATGCAGTTCTATGATAATAGACCACAAGACTTGCAGGACATGGTCTGTTTTAATGAGCTGCAATTGTTGCTGGCTCTCTCAGACTAAAGAAAGAAAAATGATAGGTCAAGGTTTTGCATTAATATTCCTGACAGGTACATAGATTCTATTTTCTTATGATTATGAATCATAGAATCATAGAATGGTTTTGATTGGAAAGGACCTTAAAGATCATCTAGTTCCAACCCCATGCCATGGACAGGGACATCTCCCACCAAATCAGGTTGTTGCTCAAAGCCCCATCCAGGGATGGAGCATCCACAGCTTCTCTGGGCAACCTGCGCCAGTGCCTTACCACCCTCATAAGTAAAGAACTTCTTCCTTATATCTAATCTGAACCTACTGCCTTTCAGTTTAAAGACATTCTGCTTGTCCTGTCACTACATGCCCCTGAAAAAGTCCCATTTCTAGCTTTCCTGTATGCCCTCTTTAGATACTCATTAAAAACTAAAAGCTCAGACCAGCAGATACAGAAAAATAAGGCCACTGGCTGCCTAACACAGCCAAAAGTTTGATCAAAAACACATTTCCTGGCTGGAGCTCATGTAAACTCTAAAGAAAATGAAGAAGGAAACACAGGAGGTCCTGTCCCTTGTGAACACCTGGTTTCTGAAGGAATATATCCTCTCTCGGTCTGTGTGAAGCTATCTGAGACACCATCTGTTGTGGTTTAAGACCAGCCAACAACCCAGAACCACACAGCCGCTCGCTCACTCCCCCCTTCTTCTTCCCCCCGCTCCCGGAGGGATGGGGAGGAGAATTGAAAGAATGTAACTCCCACAGGTTGAGATAAGAACAGTCCAGTAACTAAGGCATAACACAAAACCACTACTGCTACCACCAATGATAATAATTATAAGGGAAATAACAAGGGAAGAGAATACAACCGCTCACCACTCGCTGACTGATACCCAGCCCGACCCGAGCAGTGATCTAGACCTTCTGGGTAACTGCCCCCAATTTATATACTGGGCATGACGTGCTGTGGTATGGAATACCTCTTTGGCTAATTTGGGTCAGGTGTCCTGTCTCTGCTTCCTCCTGGCTTCCCCTCCTCCCTGGCAGAGCATGAGACTGAGAAAGTCCTTGGTCAGAGTAAACATTACTTAGCAACAACTAAAAACATCGGTGTTATCAGCATTGTTCACAGGCTGAAAGTCAAAACCACAGTGCTGCACCAGCTACTAAGACTGAGAAAAATGACTGCTACTGCTGAACCCAGGACACCATCACTCCACCTAACTTCTGCCATGAAGAAAAGCTACAAAGCTGGCCTTTAAAGCAGAGCTTGTGGCAGCACCCAGCAACGTGGCAACATCCAGGAAAGCATTCACCAGCTGAACCAGAGCTCCAACTGCTCACTTTCTTTCCATCTGAAATAGCAAATTCTGCAGCCAGTTCCACTAAAAACTCAGCACCATTAGATATGGATCTTGTGGGCAAAAACTGGTGGTATGGTGTTGTCACCTTCCCCCTCCCAATCCTCTTGTATCCCTAAAAAATCTAAGATCAGTCTGAAGAGACCCAGGAGATAAAGACTGCACTGCAAGGAGGAGCAGAGAAGTTATGTAGGAAGTTCATTCCTCGGGGACAAAGGCGTAGCAGTACCTGCTACTTTTCTGCCATTCTTCATTGACATGTCACATTGTAATGTTATCTTTGGCCTGGGGATCACTAAAATATTGACATCTTGACTAAATAAATTGCTATTTAATGACCCATGATACCAATCAGAGCTGTCCCATTTTTGGTAAAGCTCCCACCCAAAAGGGCAGGAGCCAGACAGTAGTTCACATAACCTGGAGGAGGGGACACTGCCAGAATTTGGGAACAGTCTCTTCTCTTTTCCCATGTTTAGAGGTGAGGAGCAGCCAGCACCACCGATAAATGCAGCACAGGGCATTCACCCCCAAGGAAACCTGCTGAACCACAGTCTTGAACCCTGGATGATCTGTTCTCATTGCCAACTGACAGATCCAACGGAAATTTCTTCCTGCCTTGCAAAGGGCTGTGGATGACAGATTCAGTGCAGAAAGATTTGACTTGTTTGAGCTGGTGGGGACAATCTCACTGCTCTCAGCCTCATGATTCCACAGTGTGTCTGCAGGCAAAGCTGTCAGGAGACACCTGGCATCAGGTCTAGCACTGTCTGTGACTCTGGGAGGCGAGTGTGGTAGTGGCACATGGTTTCCTGATGTATTTGCTGTCTGTCTGAAATCCTTACATGGCAAAGAATGGCAGGAACATGAGAATTTCTTGGCATCTGTGCTCCAGGATGAAGTAAGCCAACTTCCACATGGATCTGCAGGCACTAGTGGCCATGGTGTGATAGGCCTGCCACCAGCCATGGGATGCACAGCTCAGGAGGAGACACTTCAGCTCAGGACAAGCACTGTCAGGACTGGTACAATTCCATCGGCCATCCTGTCTCCTATCCTGCCCCTGCTCAGGGGATGTGCTGTGCCAGGCCCCAGTGCACAAGAGAGCCCAAAAAGCATGTGAGCAACTGCTGGAGGTGTGGAGCCGCTGCCATCCCCTGCCCTCTCTCGGGGTCTGTGCTGAAGAGGAGGAGCAGTGCAGCATCCCCATGTTCAAGTGTTTAAGGTTAGGAGTTAAATCCAAAACCAATCATGAGCTTAATTAAAAAGCCCCTGGTTTTCAATATATATTAAGACAAGCACTGGAAAGTTGTTTTTATCTGCTGCTTCCTAAACCCTCCAGCTTATATTTTAAAGCCAGACTAAAGCTGAAACACAGCATTGCACCAGCTACTAAGAGGGAGAAAAATAACTGAACCCAGGACACTCATGCAGGCCAAGTGCTGAGCCAATATTCAACCCCTAGCCCTTGATTTCCTACTGCCTTTTAGGTGGGAAAGGGGGAATATGGGGTTTCTTTCTCAATGTAGAAGACATGGCCAGGGCTCAGCAGCACAGGCATGTGTTTCGGCATGGCTGGTGCAGATTCTGCAGGGCATCTTGGAGGAGGTTGTGACTGCCCCATCCCTGGCAGTGTTCAAGGCCAGGTTGGACAGGGCTTGGAGAAACCTGGTCTAGTGGAAGGTGTCCCTGCCCATGGCAGGGGTTTGGAACTGGATGAGTTGCAAGGTCCCTTCCAACTCGAACCATTCTAGAGTCTTATGAAACCTGGCACTAGGGGTGTCTGGCCACAGGCAGTGCTCCAGGCAGGCAGGAAGGGCTGTGCTTTCCCTTGGGATTCCATCAGCCCTGCAGAGAGTGGCAGGCACTGCTGCTCCCCAGCCCAATACCTCTGGCTCTGCAGTCAGCAGGATGAGGGGGGGGGGAACATTGTTGCCTGGCTGTTTCCCAGTCCAGCGCTGGGTCAGTGCCAGGGATACCCTTCCTGCCTCCTCCCTCTCTTGAAGACTTGACAAGGGTTTTTTACCTTATTTTTCAAAGCACATGCTGATGAGGCAATCATTGATTTGGGCAGCTGAAAGTGATGCTGCCACTTTCCTGTACAAGCCAGGCATGAACCCAGCCAGCACAGTGGGCCTGATACATTTTTTGTATCAGGCAGATTTTTCAGCTTCTCCTATTATCTTTTTTTCTTTCTCTTCTTTTTTTTTTTTCCCCTGCAACACACACACACCTAGTGCTAAGTCCATATCAGTCCACTCACCCATACCTTTTCATTATCTGAGTAAAAACAACAACACTGAGACTGCCTACAAACTATTATTTCACCTTCAGTTATGTTCCTTGCCTTCATTCCCATGTGCCTCTGAACTGCAGCAGCCCCTGCTCAGGCACTCAGGGTAATTCTGCATGGGCTGTTGTGGATGGGCACATACTTGCTCCACTCTGCAGGCACAAACTCCATGCAGGGCTGCTTAGTTTGGTCACAACAGCACAGTTCAGAACAGAAGGAGGCTGAAGTACAGCAGAACTAACATCTATCCTTGTACTAAAATACTCATCCATACACCTTTCCCACCTCCAACATGTTTAATGCAACAGCTGACTCACAGGGGGCGGAGCCAGGAAGGGCGGCACCAGCCCTGACTGGTTAAAAACCTGCCCCAGGGAGCACAAGACCAGAAGTGCGGCTAACAGGGTGGGTAAATGGGGTGTGGTGTGGTAGTTTGTGCAGGCAGGTGAATGGGATGGTGAGCATTCGCCTTATGACTTAGTCTGGGAGCTCTGCTCTGGCTGCCCTGGCTGTGGCCAGCGTAGGCACCCAGAGAGAGCCGATGAGAGGGGAGGCTGCAGCGCAGAGCTCGGAGTGTAGAGAGTGCCTGCACTGGTCACCTGAGGCGAGGGTGCATAATGGGCAGGGCAGCACTCTGTGCTCCCTGGTGGAGGTTCTCCTGCAGCCGGTGGCTGAGCTGTGGGATGTTGTTATAAAAATTTCGTTTTAGCCGTGATCTGATTCAATTATTTCATTACAATTGATTAATATTGAGAGGCAATAAGCAAGCAGCGCTGGGTGCGCCGGGGAGTCTCTGCTCCACCAGAGATGCACGCTGGGGTCTTTGGGGTCTAGTCTCTTATACTTCTTGGTCCGGGGTCTCAGCCAATCCCTTCTTCTGTACCCGGATGCTGACGTGGCCCCTTTCCATTATTCTTTTCTTGTTGCTGGGGTCTTTCTCTGGAGAAGACGTTGCTGAACTTCTTGGTCATACGTTAACGGGGAGATGTCTTTCACATGCAATTAACCACCATCTTAGCCCCATAAATTCCATTCCTTATCTGGTTACTTATCCTGTAACAGGATGTATCTATATCTTAGTTAAGTAACCCCCTTAAAGCATTCAAGCAGTTAAAGCACCCTTTGAAAAACGAAACGGTTGAGTAAGAGGGATTATTCCTTGGTTTCTTCTTCTCTCTCATCATTGTATTGACAGGAACATTTATCATAATCATGATCATTCCTATACGACCCACACAAGGTACAATGGTCACAAGGGGTTCCGATTCCACATAAAGTGCAATGGTGACAAGAACTCCTAAGTTGCTGACACGAGTCATTCCTGTATACCTCACACTGTCAATAGGCTAAAAGATGCCAGGGAAGCTGAGAGGAAGCAGGAATGCTTGTTTCAGGCCCAAACTGTGCAGAGGCCTCAAGTGTCCATTGCAGCTCATGGAGGAAAGAAGGAGGCTGTTAACCCAGGAATTGGGGAACTAGTAACAAAAAAACAAACAAACAAACAAAAAAAAAAAAACCACCAAAAAAAGGAGGAAGAGGAGGATCGGCAAGGTCAATAAATGGTTAAAAGGGTGGTCAGGGGTTTGGGTATCTAGAACATGGGACTCAATTTAGTAGACCAGGTCTACTGAGGGCTGGTGGAGCTGGTCTGACAAGGAAGGGGAAGAGCAGTTTGGTAGGAGGCTTGCCAGGCTGGTCAAAAAAGCTTTAAAAGAGATGTGTTGGGGGAAATCATTCCATCCCAGCACTCCCAGGCAGTTGCCAGCACCTATAATAAATGCTTGGAGCAATGTAGAGATATTCCAGCTGCTCCAGCCAATGAGCTGGCTTCATTTGGAGCTAGGCTCAGATGCCTCTATACAAATGCCCATAGCATGGGGAACAAACAAGAGGAGTTAGAGATGTGTGCACGTCTACGGGGATATGATATAATAGGCATCACAGAAACATGGTGGGATGGCTCCTATGACTGGAGTGTTAGAATGGAAGGTTACAAGCTCTTTAGAAAAGACAGGCCCGGCAGACAGGGAGGGAGAGTTGCTATTTATGTTAGGGATAGGCTGGAGAGTATGGAACTCTGTCTGGGGACAGGTGAGCAGTTAACAGAGAGTTTGTGGGTCAGGGTTAAAGGGAGAACAGCTATGGGAGACATTAGTGTGGGGATCTGTTACAGACCGCCTGATCAAGAGGAATCTGTGGATGAAGCACTCCATAGACAAATAGGAACAGCCTCACGCTCACAGGCCCTTGATCTCATGGGGGACTTCAACCACCCTGACATCTGTTGGAAAGACGGTACTGCACAGCACAAGCAATCCAGGTGGTTCCTCGATTGTGTGGAAGACAACTTCCTTCTGCAAGTAATAGAGGAGCCAACAAGGAGAGGTGCCATGCTTGACCTTGTGCTCACCAACAGGGAAGGGCTGGTTGGAAATGAGACGCTTCAGGGCAGCCTTGGTTGCAGTGATCATGAGATGGTCGAGTTTGAGATCCTCAGGACAGTGAGAAGAGTGTTCAGCAAGCTCACTGCCCTGGACTTCAAGAGAGCAGACTTTGGCCTCTTCAGGAACCTGCTTAGTAAGGTTCCATGGGATATAGCCCTGGAGGGCAGGGGGGCCCAAGACTGTTGGTTGATATTCAAGGTTCACATGGTCCAAGCTCAGGAGTGTTGCATCCCAACTAGAAGGAAGTGCAGCAGGAGGGCCAGGAGACCTCCTTGGATGGATAAGGAGCTACTGAGGAAACTTTGAAGGAAAAAAGAGGCTTATAAAAGGTGGAAACAAAGACAGGCGGCCTGGGAAGAGTACAGGGATGTTGTCTGGGAAGCTAGGGACAGGGTTAGGAAAGCTAAGGCGAATGAAGTTGCTAAGCCTCTGTCCATCTTTTTTGAAAAATCATGGCAGTCAGGTGGAGTCCCCAATGACTGGAAAAAGGGAAATATAACCCCCATTTTCAAGAAGGGGAAAATGGAAGACCCAGGGAACTACAGACCGGTCAGTCTCACTTCTGTGCCTTGCAAAATTTTGGAGCAGATTCTTCTGGCAGGCGCACTAAGGCACATGAAGAACAAGAAGGTGGTTAGTGACAGCCAGCATGGCTTCACTAAGGGGAAATCCTGCCTGACAATTTGGTGGCCTTCTATGATGGGGCTACGGAACTGATGGACAGGGGTAGAGCAGCTGATGTCATCTACCTGGACTTGTGCAAAGCATTTGACACTGTCCCACATGACATCCTTGTCTCTAAATTGGAGAGACATCAATCTGATAGGTGGACCACTCGGTGGTTAAAGAACTGGCTGGATGGCCGCACACAAAGAGTTGTGGTCAATGGCTCAGTGTCCGGCTGGAGACCGGTAACGAGTGGTGTCTCTCAGGGATTGCTGTTGGGACCACTCTTGTTCAAAATCTTCATCGATGACATGGACAGTGGGATTGAGGGCACCCTCAGCAAGTTTGCCAATTGCACCAAGCTGTGTGGTCCAGTTGATAAGCTGGAGGGAAGGAATGCCATCCAGAGGGACCTTGAGGCGCTTGTGAGGTTGGCTGATGCCAGCCTTATGATGTTTAACCATGCCAAGTACAAGGTTGTACACCAGGGCTGGAGCAATCCCAGGCACGGCTACAGACTGGGCAAAGAAGAGATTCAGAGCAGCCCTGCAGAGAAGGTCTTGGGGGTGTTGGTCGATGAGAAACTTAACAGGAGTCGGCAGTGTGCATTTGCAGCCCAGAAAGCCAACTGTATCCTGGTCTGCATCAAAAGGAGCATGACCAGCAGGTCGAAGGAGGTGATCCTGCCCCTCTACTCTGCTTTTGTGAGACCTCACTTGGAGTACTGTGTACAGTTCTGGTGTCCTCAACATAAAAAGGACATGGAACTGTTAGAACAAGTCCAGAGGAGGGCCATGAGGATGATCAGGGGACTGGATCACCTCCCATATGAAGACAGGCTGAGAAAATTGGGGCTGTTCAGCCTGGAGAAGTGAAGCTGCATGGAGACCTCTTAGCAGCCTTCCAATATCTGAAGGGGGCCTATAAGGATGCAGGAGAGGGACTCTTCATCAGGGACTGTTGCGATAGGACAAGGGGTAATGGGTTGAAACTTAAACAGGGGAAGTTTCAGAACTGAAGGAATTTAACTCCCACGGGTTGAGATGAGAACAGTCCAGTAACTAATGTATAACACAAAACCACTATTGCTACCGCCAATAATAATAATGATAAGTGAAATAATAAGGGGAGAGAATACAACCACTCACCACCCACTGACCGATACCCAGCCCAACCCGAGCAGTGATCTGGGCTTTCCAGGTAACTCCACACAGTTTATATGTTGGGTATGATGTGCTGTTGCATGGAATACCTCTTTGGCTGTTTTGGGTCAGGTGTCCTGTCTCTTCTTCCTCCCGGCTTTCCCTCCTCCCTGGCAGAACATAGGACTGAAAAAGTCCTTGACTGGAGTAAACATTACTTAGCAACAACTAAAAACTTCAGTGTTATCAGCATTGTTCCCAGGCTGAAAGTCAAAAACACAGCACTGTACCAGCTACTAAGACTGAGAAAAATGTCAGCTACAGCTGAACCCAGGAGAGTGAGGAAAGGGGAGGAGGATGGCAGTGTGGAATAAGGAGCCAGGGAGAAGCAGCTGGCATTCCCCAGGCTTCCAAGTCTGCATGGGCGGGGACCAGTATGATATGTCATGCTGTGGTGCAGAGAGAGCATCCAAACCACAGAGGTGCAGAATCTGGCTCTGTTGTTATGGTGACACATGGCAGGGGATGCAAGGTAGCATGTCTAAAGGCCGATTCTGGATTTTGTCCAATTTTTCTTCAGGTTTTCTCTGTTGATGTGGCTTGTACATCCATATGGGAGCTGTCCCCTTTTCTGGAGAAAAGCTGCTTGCTTCCTGCTGTCACCATGGGATACCCTGAGGAGTCAGGGAGTACCACGCTGGGATGCTCTTTGCTGGGACTTTAGACAATATATCAGTGCTAATCCTAGACCTAGATTTCTTGTCAAGCTAGTGGAAAGCAGCAGTGCATCAAGTCAAAGCCAAATCTACAGCTCTCCCATGGTACTTGCTTTCTGGGGCAAGGGAAGATAAAGAGTGGGATGAATGGACTGACCCAGGTGGATCACGGGTCTGGGCAGCTCCTTCAGACACTCACATGGATAGCTGCAGAGAAGTTAGAGAAACCTTTGTAAGATAAACAGGTCATGTGGGTGACATGTCTGCTTTTAGCACATTTTCTATTTACTACCAGCTTTTTAATGTTCATGCACTTAAATCTCCCTGTCGTGGTTTAAACCCAACCACAAAAGCTCGTTCATTCACTCCCCCCCCCCCTTTTCTTTTTCTCCCTCTTTCTTTCCTTCCCCTCCCCCCCCCCGACCCTCCCCACTCCCAGAGGGATGGGGAGGAGAATTGAGAGAATGTAACTCCCACGGGTTGAGATAAGAACAGCCCAGTAACTAAGGTATAACACAAATCACTACTGTTACCACCAATGATAATATTGATAAGAGAAAATAACAAGAGAAGAGGATACGATACCACTGCCGAATGAGTTCGACCCCCCTGAAGAGAGACCATGCCCTTCCAGGTAACTCCCAGTTACCTCCCTGGGCATGACATACTGTGGTATGGAATACCTCTTTGGCTAGCTTAGGTCAGGTGTCCTGTCTCTGCTTCCTCCCGTCCTCCTCTCATCCCTGGCAGAGCATGAGACTCACAAAGTCCTTGGCCAGAATAAACATTACTTAGCAGCAATTAAAAACAATTGGTGTTATCAGCTCTCTTCCCAGGCTGGAAGTCGAAACACGGAGCTTGCACCAGTTACTAAGAAGGAGCAAAACGGCTACTGGTAAAGCCAGGACCTAGTGATTGCAGATGTCTGAAAAAACACAGCCTGTGTGCTCCACTTCAAAGGATGCTCCACTCATGTTGAGAAGCACAGGCAAATGGAAAACTCTTCCAGGCCTGCCCAGAGAACAGCTGTAGGTAGGAAGAGATTTCTCAGGTGTGCCCTGGGTGTCCTGCGCCAAAAGCTCCCTTCTGTCACCTTCAGGACTGCATGTAGGTGGGACCTGGTTGAGACTCGATCACAAGATGCAGCTCTTTATCCTGGGTGGGGAAGACACTCTTCCATCCTTAAAGGCGTTCCCCTGGCCAGCATACAGGTAGTTGAGCTCCTGGGTAGAAATGTGTAGCCTTTTCTCCTGAATTTATTTGTAACTTCTGTACTTATGCCATTTCTCTGTTTATGTGTTTCTGTGCAATGAGATACTCCTTTGAGGATTCCTTCATGCAAAGTTGCTGCTTCCAACATTAGATTAATTTGCACAGATTTTTGCCTGGACTCTGTTCCCAATTCCCAGCTCTCAACAACTGCTAGCTGCTGTCAGCCTCCTCTTCTTTATTTTTCCTCCTATTCCTGACCATTGCAGCCTGACTGTTCAGCAAACTCCCTGGTGCAGTATTTCTCATGTTGGGGATTGCAAGACTGTGGAGCTGTTTAACTGAAAATGCTTAAACTGACATTAATGATGCTTGGTAGGATGTACTGGTTGGTATTTTCTTGAATGAGGATTTGGAAATGGTTCTTATGCTTTCACAAAAACTTCTGAGCTAAGAGCAATACTGAGGGACTAGGAAATGCTGATTTAGAATAATAGAATAGTTTGGGTTGGAAAGGATGTTAAGACAATCTAGTTCCAACCCACCTGCCATGGGCAGGGACATCTCACGCTAAACCATGTCACCCAAGGCTCTGTCCAACCTGACCTTGAACACCGCCAAGGATGGAGCATTCACAACTTCTCTGTGTAACCCATTCCAGTGCCTCACCACCCTTACAATAAAGAACTTCTTTATATCCAATCTAAAATTCCCCTGTTTAAGTTTTAACCCCTTGTCCTATCACTACAGTCACTAATGAAGAGTCCCTCCCCAGCATCCTTATAAGCCCCCTTCAGATATTGGAAGGCTGCTAGGAGTTCTCCATGCAGCCTTCTCTTCTCCAGGCTGAACAGCCCCAACTTTCTCAGCCTGTCTTCATATGGGAGGTGATCCAGCCCCTGATCATCCTCATGGCCCTCCTCTGGACTTGTTCCAACAGTTCCATGTCCTTTTTATGTTGAGGACACCAGAACTGTACACAATACTCCAAGTGAGGTCTCACAAGAGCAGAGTAGAGGGGCAGGATCACCTCCTTCGACCTGCTGGTCATGCTCCTTTTGATGCAGCCCAGGATATGGTTGGCTTTCTGGGCTGCAAGCACACACTGCCGGCTCATATTAAGTTTCTCATCGACCAACACCCCCAAGTCCTTCTCTGCAGGGCTGCTCCGAATCTCTTCTCTGTCCAACCTGCAGCTGTGGTAACTATAGACGGGAAAAGACAGGAGCAACTCCCCCTCCCTGTCTGCCTGGTCTGTCTTTTCTAAAGAGCCTGTAGCCTTCCATTCCAACACCCCAGTCATAGGAGCCATCCCACCATGTTTCTGTGATGCCTATTATATCATATCCCCATAGACGTGCACACATCTCTAACTCCTCTTGTTTATTCCCCATACTACAGGTATTTGTATAGAGGCATCTGAGCCTAGCTCCAAATGAAGCCAGCTCATTGGCTGGAGCAGCTGGAATATCTCTACATTGCTCCAAGCATTTATTATAGGTGCTGGCAACTGCCTGGGAGTGCTGGGATGGAATGATCTCCCCCAACACATCTCTTTTAAAGCTTTCTTGACTAGCCTGGCAAGCCTCCTACCAAACTGCTCTTCCCCTTCCTTGTCAGACCAGCTCCACCAGCCCCCAGTAGACCTGGCCTCCCAAACTGAGTCCCAAATTTCCTCAAAGACTTGTTGTTGCTCAGGGCCCCATTTGAAGTCCTTCTTCTTCTGCGTCACATGATAGAGAGGGCTTACAATCAGACTATAATTTGGTATGCATATTATCCAAAAACTCGCAACACTGAAGAAAGCTTGTGTTTCTTTCTTATTAGTTGGTGGAGACATTGCTGTTATCTTGTCGATCACATCTGTGGGGATCAGGCGACATCCATCTTGCCATTTTATTCCCAAAAAATGAATCTCCTATGCAGGTCCCTTGACCTTATTCTGTTTTAAGGCAAAACCAACCTTTAGCATGATTTGGAATATTTTCCTCCCTTTCTCTAAAACTGCTTCCACTGTATCGCCCCACACAATAATGTCATCAATGTATTGCAGGTGTTCTGGAGCTTGCCCCTGTTCCAGTGCTGTCTGGATCAGTCCATGGCAGATGGTAGGGCTGTGTTTCCATGCCTGGGGCAGTCAGTTGCAAGTGTACTGGATGCCCCTCCAAGTAAAAGCCACCTGCGGCCTGCACTCTAGCCAAAGGAATTTGAAAAGCATTGCCAGTGCAGTTTTCTTATCCTTGACAGTTCATTATATGGTGGGGCCTCTCCTGAGATAGTCTAGGATGCATGGAGCCTCTGGACCAGTCACAATAGGGTGCTTTTGCTGCTCCTTCCCAGTTAGGCTGTTTTCAGCCTCCAGTACAATCAACTCTTGGGATCCTCCTGTCACTCCAGCAATATAAATGGGTTCCTCCCTTTGATACTTTGATGGCATTACGATACACTGTGCATTGGTATCTACTAGAGACTTATGCTTTTGTGGGACTGATGTGCCAGGCCATCTGATCCACACAGTCCAGAAAACTTGACTGTCCCTCTCCTCCACCTGGCTGGAGGCAGGGCCCCTCTAACAGTGATTATAAAATTCTCCATTTATGTCTTGTAGAAAGGGATTATTATTCCTTATCACAGGAATTGGAGTAAAATCAGCTCTTCCACTCCATCTGGGAAACTGCTCACCAGATACTGGAGCAGCAACTTTCATGGGAGGATCATCCTTGACCTTTGTTCTCCAATTCATGCACCTGTTCCTCCAGAATCGAGGTAGGTTTTCCATCCAACTTTCTCATGTCTTCTCTGTGATCCCACAGATAAAACCATAGGGTGGCCCGTGGCGTGTACCTTCTATATCTTCTCTCTCAAGCAGTAGGGCACCTTCTGTTAATAGCTGAGACACAGTTTGGTACATGTGGAGAGCTGGATAGATCAGATAGATCATCTCTCAACTGTTTGAACTCCTGGGACAGTTTTTCCACAGCTGAAATGACGGAAGGGGTGAGATTGTCTTCAAACTCTCGGAGTTGACGAGTCACTTCATCCACTGTTTGTAGTGCTACATCATTCCAGGTCATTGATGCCAATGAGTGGGTATATGATGATGGCGCACTCTGTGTATGTTTCCGGTACATGGCTTGTGTACATTCAACTTCATCTGGATCTACGGATGCATTCCCGGCATCCGGCCTACAATAGGTCATCTCAAGAATGGCTGATTCCCTCAGGGACTGGATGCTTCTTTCTATTGTGGTCCGCTTGGCTGAGAGACTCATAACATCATCCTTGTAGGGAAACCTTTCCTTCACAGCTGCCAAGAGCTGCCTCCAAAGGCTGAATGCCCGTTTCTCTTCTGCAATGGCTTTGTCAATTCTTCCTTCCCTAGCAAGTGACCCCAGCTGCTTGGCTTCCCTACCTTCTAGTTCATGACCATCAGCCCTAGCATCGGAGCAACCAGGTGATGATGTGCTCCCCTGGAAGATGGGTGAAATCTTTTCACACATTCCGCAGCTCGGTCTAGGTCCAGGGTCGAGAAGTTACCTCTTCTTCTTCCTCTGATTCATCTATTAATCATAGAATCATAGAATCATAGAATCATAGAATCATAGAATCATAGAATCGTAGAATCATAGAATCATAGAGTAGTTAGGGTTGGAAAGGACCTCAAGATCATCTAGTTCCAACCCCCCTGCCATGGACAGGGACACCTCACATTAAACCATCCCACACAAGGCTTCATCATAGAATCATAGAATCGTTAGGGTTGGAAAGGACCTCAAGATCATCTAGTTCCAACACCCCTGCCATGGACAGGGACACCTCTCACTAAACCATCCCACACAAGGCTTCATCCAACCTGGCCTTGAACACCGCCAGTGATGGAGCACTCACAACCTCCCTGGGCAACCGATTCCAGTGTCTCACCACCCTAACAGGAAAGAATTTCCTCCTTATATCCAATCTAAACTTCCCCTGTTTAAGTTTTAACCCATTACCCCTTGTCCTGTCACTACAGTCCCTGACAAAGAGTCCCTCCCCAGCATCCCTATAGGCCCCCTTCAGGTACTGGAAGGCTGCTATTAGGTCTCCACGCAGCCTTCTCTTCTCCAGGCTGAAAAGCCCCAACTTCCTCAGCCTGTCTTCATACGGGAGGTGCTCCAGTCCCCTGATCATCCTCATGGCCCTCCTCTGGACTTGTTCCAGCAGTTCCATGTCCTTTTTATGTTGAGGACACCAGAACTGCACACTGTCCCCTGTAGTAAGTGCATTGGTTCTTCATCTTTCTTCACTGCACGGGTTGGTCTTTGTGCCTCCTGTTTGCTTTTCCCCTTGCTTACAGCGGCAACCGATATTGGCACGGATTGGTCATTTGGTTTAGCTGCAGTGTCTGTCATTGTGGTTGGAGTGGCTGCAGTCTATGGGACTAGGGTTGGCGTGGCTGCAGTGGAAACAGATGTTGTCAGAGTTGGTGCAGCTGCTGTGGTTGGGGGTTGAGTAGCACCAGCAGCTGCTTTGTCTGTTGCTATCGGGATTTGTGTAGCTTCTGTACTTGTTGCTGGGGTTAGTGTAGCTGTGTTGTCTGTTGCTTTGCCATCAGATCCAGAGACATATTTTTCCCTTTGAAAGTGCTGGATAGTGTTCGGCAGGGTTCTGTAGGCATAGGCCAAGCCCCAGCACATTGCCATGATTTGTCCCTCTCTGGTATTACCAGGACAACAACACACTTTGTTTAAGTGTTTTACTAGTTTTTCTGTTTTTGCACTTGTTCAAATTTTGCACTTGTTCAGTGGTGATGTTCCAAAGCACTGGAGGGGCCCACCGGCCTAGATACTTGCCCATACTATCCCCCACACCCTGCCACTCATGACTGTCCAGCATCAGAGAAAACCTCTTGGTGGTCCTCCTATATTGTCATCTAACTAGACCAGACCTGAACCTGACTCTGCTTAACTTTTGAGATCAGATGAAACAGGGCATTCTCAGGGTGGTATGGCCATGGGTAAAACACACTCTGTATGTTTGCCAATATGCTGATCCCCAGCACAATCAGCAGGCAGGCCCCAAGGGTATTCAAAGACCATTTAAAACCTTTAGAACTCTCAAACGATGTTGTAAATAGTCTGGTGGGAGAGCTAGGAGTGTAAGGGAATGTCTCCTTCATAGGCTGATCCCCCACGGAGAAAAAAAATTATGTGTAATTGTCATAAAATTCCATTACATACCTCCCAAGGTATAGAGGTGATGACCACACTGGGAACGCAAGTCAGATCAGTTTCATGATCAATGAGTCTATTGAATGACAAGTCGTTACCATGAAGTACAGTGAAACGAGAACCTTAGCCCAGTCCCCCCAGCCGATAAACACTAAACCAGCAAATATTAGCTGTAAGTAAGGTAGGACATACTGAAACTCTTATCACAATACTTATCACAAATACAATTAGACACACTCTGGTCAGATCTGTTGTTATCTCTACACTTTGTGCCCCACGTTGGGCTCCACAAAGAACAGTCATGGTTTAAGCCCAGGCCATAACACAGAACCATGCAGCCGCTCACTCACTCCCCCTCTTCTTCTTCCCCCTGCTCATGGAGGGATAGGGAGGAAAATCGAAAGAATGTAACTCCCATGGTTTGAGATAAGAACAGTCCAGTAACTAAGGTATAACACAAAACCACTACTGCTACCACCAATAATAATAATGATAAGTGAAATAACAAGGGGAGAGAATAGAATTCCTCATCATCAGCTGACTGATACCCAGCCCAACCCGAGCAGCAATCTGGGCCTTCTAGGCAACTCCCCCCAATTTATATACTGGGCATGACGTGCTGTGGTATGGAATACCCCTTTGGCTAGTTTGGGTCAGGTGTCCTGTCTCTGCTTCCTCCCAGCTTCTTATGCCCTTCCTCACTGGCAGAGCATAAGACTGAAAAAGTCCTTGACTGAAGTAAACATTACGTAGCAACAACTAAAAACATCAGTGTTGTTCCCAGACTGAAAGTCAAAAACACAGCACTGTACCAGCTACTAAGAAGGAGAAAAATGACTGCTATATCTGAACCCAGGACATTCACTTATGACTCAAATCTCATCAGTCCAGCCCTCAGCCCCAGGGACCAGTGGATCATGCAGTGAGTGGGTGAAGGACGTAGGCAAATCCTGGTGTGAGCACCAGTGCAGCTATAGAATCATAGAATAGTTAGGGTTGGAAAAGACCTTAAGATCATTTAGTTCCAACCCCCCTACCATGGGCAGGGCTTCCTCACACTAGACCATGTCATCCAAGGCTCTGTCCAACCTGGCCTTGAACACTACCAGGGATGGAACATTCACCTCTTCCCTGGGCAACCCATTCCAGTGCCTCACCACCCTTACAGTAAAGAACTTCTTCCTTATATCTAACCTGAACTTCCCCTGTTTAAGTTTGAACCTCATACCTATTGTCCTATCACTACAGTCCCTGATGAAGAGTCCCTGTCCAGCATTCTTGAGGCCCCCTTCAGATATCAGAAGTCTGCTATGAAGCCACTATGACCCAGTCCCATCCTGCAGCCTTCCCTGTACGTACATAGGGGCATAGGGGGGCACTCTTTGGATTCAGGGGGCTATTTTTATTTTCCCTTTGCAGTGGGAGTTAAAAAGCTCTTTCTTTTGAGAAGCTTCAAACATTGACTGGATATGGCTGATCCTTCCATCAGCTGGTATAGTGCCACCAGATGAATAAATCTTGCATGCATCCGTAATTACTGCTTAGCTTTTAGCTAAGCAATGCAGTGCCATTGATCTGCAGAACTCATCAAAATCCATATAGGAATGCATGAAATCATATTTGATGTAGCAGAAAAGTACATAACATCATCCATTTTCAGTCTTCTTTGTTCATAAGGAAAAAAAAAGAAAGCATTTCTTGATCTCTATTCATATTCTTGGGTTAACTTACAATTTAATCATCAATTGTAACACCATTTTAAAGGCTACTCTTTATGTAGGGAATAGATTTATTTCTTATAATAGGCCAGCAAATTTCTACCACCCTTACTTGATCTGCCCCTACTAAAATCCCTATTAAAAGCATGGAAAAATATTGCTTAAGTATTATAAAACTCAGTATGGAAAGGTGTCGTGGTTTAAACCCAACCACAAAAGCTCGTTCATTCACTCCCCCCCCTTTTCTTTTTCTCCCTCTTTCTTTCCTTCCCCCCTTCCCCCCCGACTGTCCCCGCTCTCGGAGGGATGGGGAGGAGAATCGAGAGAATGTAACTCCCACAGGTTGAGATAAGAACAGCCCAGTAACTAAGGTATAACACAAATCACTACTGCTACCACCAATGATAATATTGATAAGAGAAAAAGAGAAGAGAATATGATACCACCGCCGAACAAGTTCGACCCCCCCCCAAAGAGAGACCATGCCCTTCCGGGTAACTCCCAGTTACATCCCGGGCATGACGTGCTGTGGTATGGAATACCTCTTTGGCTAGCTTAGGTCAGGTGTCCTGTCTCTGCTTCCTCCTAGCCTCCCCTCGTCCCCGGCAGAGCATGAGACTCACAAAGTCCTTGGCCAGACCAAACATTTGAGCAGCAACTAAAAACATCAGCGTTATCAGCACTGGCCAAAAAATCAAAACACAGCACTGCACTAGCTACTAAGAAGGAGAAAAATAACTGCTACTGCTGAACCTAGCACAAAAGGTCTGGTGGTTAAAACTCCTGACTGCTATTTAGGGAACCCAAAGTGACTTCCAAGCGCCTTCCCATCATGTCCTCAGGCGAGTCATCTATCCCCTTAATACTTCTATTCCTCCTAAAGCAAGTGTGATTAATAGCATTTTCCCACTCCAGTGGGAGGTTGGGAGGACACATCAATCATGCTCAGCAAGAGTTGAGGTGCTCCAGCAGCAGAGAGTGCAGAAACATGGGTTGGGCAAGGGCTCGATGCTTGTCTAACCAGCCATCTGCTTGAGATGCTCTCCTCCCCTTCTGCAGCCAAGAGGAAGCTCAGCAAAAGCAGTTACTGGCAATAAAGTCCACACTGTTTGGAAGAACTGATGTTTTTCAGACCTAACGCTGCTCTGGGCCCACTCCATGCTTCCATTATAAGTGAAGTGCTCCTGGGTCAGTCTGTACTCCCACCGAGCAGACTGGGACTTCTGGTTTGCCCGCCAGACTTAATTGCAGCACCTTGGCCTGCAGATAGCTCCCAAGAGACATGGTCACTGGCAGGTCCATGGGCAGACAGCAGAGGCTGCTTCTGGCAGTGATGTGTCCCCAGGACATAGGGGAAGGTCTCTGCACAACCTCAAGTACATGGACAGTATCTGTCCCCAGCCCTCGTGGAGGAACACGCCTTGGGGGTGGTGTCCTCAGCTCATCTCCTGCAAAGACACATGTTGTGGTTTAAGCCCAGCTGGTAACTCAGAACCACGCAGCTGCTTGCTCACTTACCCCCCCCCCTTTCCCCCCCCCGATCCCAGAGGGATGGGGAGCAGAATTGAAAGAATGTAAATCTCACAGGTTAAGAACAGTCCAGTAACTAAGGTACCATACAAAGCTACTATTACTACCACCAATAATAATAATGATAAGGGGAAAAACAAGGGGAGAGAATATAAAACTAAAAGGGGAAAAGGAAAACAGTAAACACAAGTGATGCACAATACAATTGCTCACCACCCACTGACCGATACCCAGCCCAACCTGAGCAGCGATCTGAGTCTTCCAGGTAACTCCCTCCAGTTTATATACTGGACATGACATGCTGTGGTATGGAATACACCTTTGGCTAGTTTGTGTCAGGTGTCCTGTCTCTGCTTCCTCCCATCTTCCTGTGCCCCTCCTCACTGGCAGGGCATGAGACTGAATAGTCCTTGATCAGAGTAAGCATTACTTAGCAACAACTAAAAACATTGGTGTGTTATCAGCATTGTTCTCAGACTAAAGTTGAAAACACAGCACTGCAACAACTACTAAGAAGGAGAAAACCAACTGTTACAGCTGAACCCAGGACACCACACTGGCTCTGCAGCCAAGCTGTCCTGTACAGAGTATCCCAAACTGATTTTATCATGCACACATCCCTGATGCATCTTCAGCTGAACATAGGGATAGGCCCACTTCTGCAGAGACCTGGGAACAAGCCAAGCTGTTGTCTGGTGGGCTGCAGGAGCATAACCCTCCTGGGGGTGGTTGTGTGGTGACAGGGACTACAATTACAGACCTCTCTGAGGTTGCTCATGCCCATAGAAAAGGGAGAAAGGAAAAGTGGGTGGTCAGCAGTATGTCTCACCAGCACAGCCTGGCCCAGGTGACAGCATTTCCTGGTGGAAACAATCCAGCTAATTTGATATATGACAAACAGATCTCCTCCTAACAATGATTCAGCTGAATGTTTTCTAAAGGGATGGAAAACTCCATGAATTTTCCCTTACATGTCTTCTGCTTCTGGATCCAGCCTGGACTGAAACCAAAATGCTGCAATACCACAAGGAAAGCTGTTCTCAGAGGAGCCTCAGCCTGACAGGTTCTGAGAAGGACCAGAAAGCCCATTTGCATAGCACAGGTTTTACATGCCCAAGAGATCCATTTATGTCTGGGATAACTAAGACATTTCTAGCATGCAGCCACAGGTAAAATTTCCAGATTTTGCTTTTGCTAGCTGTGTGTCACATCTGTCCACGACAGAGCACTGGCTTTGGTACCCATGGTTTCTGGCAGGGATGCTTAAAAGGGATTTGAAAGCTTGCTAATAGGTCAGGAAAATGGATAGATGGGAAGATCCAGAAACACGATTGCCACTCCATTACCAGAGACCTGTCTTCCTCAGCACAGTGAGTGGATAAATAGGGCCCCTGATTGAAGTCAGCTCCCACCCCATTACTCATAATTGTGCTGTCATCCAGCTATGGGCATCCTCTAGCAACTTGATTTGAGAATACAGGTCTCATTAACTAATGCTTTCTTTTGTAGCATTAGATCTGAATCCCTCCCCAGTGCTATCCCTGCTGCAGACAGATGCCTAGCACTACAAAAACACTGCAGCTCTCTTTTTTTTTCCCTTCCAGCTTAGAAATGGAGATGTTAAGATGTTAATGCTACTTCCCCTAATGCCACAAGTGTGTAAATAGATGTCCTGGCCCTTCGTGCACACCCTGATGAATCTCTATGGCCAGTGGCTGATCAAAAGGTTAAAGTCCATGGGGCTGGTTTCATCTGTGGTGTCTACTTTCCAGGGTTGGAGTAATTCTGAGTAACTAGCTCACGAGATGGCCTTGGAGCTGAATCGAGCCAGCTGCCATGGGATGTGAGGAGCGCTGGGGTGGGCCAGCCTTGGGGTGAGCCCAGTGTGCTCACTGTGGGGCCATGATGAGCTGGGGCTGTTGAAATCTCTCCTGTTTGGGCTGAGTGGAGTCTGAGTCCTCTAATCAGGGCTCCTTCCCAGAACAAGCCCTTCATTATCCCAAACTCCCCACAGCTTATTTTTAGCCCCTCCTTTTCTTTCCTGCTTTCTTTTTATCTTTTACAGTATAGAAAGCCATCAGCTCCACTGTCAGCAGGTTTCTAACAGCACTAACAGCAGTCCTGGAGAAACAAACCCACCACATCAAACCCACTTGCTCTGTTGCATAAAGGTTTAGGCATAGATCCTGCTTGCTTCCAGGGTGCTGAGTCCCACCATGCCCACCCCTGCTCCAGCTCACCTACTGTCCTTCAGGGCTGGTCATCTGAAGGAAGACTTACATAAAGCAAGAGCTAGACTGGAGCTGTTGAGATTTCCTCTGCTTCAGCCCCTGTGCCTGTCCTGGTGCACAGAGGACACCTGCATGCAGGCCCACCAGGAGAGAAGACCTTGCACAGCCTGATCCATGTGTCATCCCAGTGGGCATACGGTGATTAACAAAGTTAAACTCTGATGTGGCAATTTAAAAGCCACAAAGAGGCAGTTTTTCACAGACAGGGTAGCTGAGCTGGGAAATTCCTTGCCGCAGATGTGGCTGTTAGTTTACATTGCTTCAAAAAGCAACTAGACAGATTTCTGGAAGAAAAATCATTGAGGGGCAAGATATCAACCTTCTCTTTGAAATTCCGTTATCCATTTGAAGTACTGGAGGCTGGGAAAACTTAGTACTGCATATTTGCCCTGTATTTGTACTCCTCTCAACATCTGCTCTTGGACACTAGTTAAGCTAGGTGAGTCATTGATCTGATCCAAACACACTGTTTTTCTCTTCTGTAAGGGCTCCAATATGTTAAAAAAAAATAAATTCTTCATCATCCCCTCTTACATCCCATCCAGTTTTCAAATTTCACTGCAGAAAGATAAGCCCACATCTGCTTTCCCAGGAAAACTGTAAGTCTAACTAGGGCAGCTAAACTCCAACCTGCTTTTGTTCATTCCTCCTGCCTATCATTACTATTAATATCAACTTGTCAAGTTGATCTTGATGTACAAGCCCTGCACAGCTCTGCTTCAGTGCAGGGAAAAAAATAACAAAACCAAAACCTTAACATAATGTAGCATCCCTTCTGTCAAGATTTGGCACTTTAATTAAGATTTTAATGAATTAAGATTTGGTCCTTTAATAGGAGGGACATTCCTCCTCATTTCCCAAGGAAGAGTAATGAAAATCCAGGGCATCCAGCAGAGTTCATTCAGTAAAATAAACCCAGTAACCTCTCAGCCTGGTGGCCATCACTCCTGCAGGCTGTTAGCAGCCTGCAAGAAGCAAGCACCAGAAGTGGCTTGTTGATGGTTGGATTTAGGGGAGGGAAACCAGGGAGCGGCCATGCTAGTATCTCATCTAGTTGGACATGAGATGAGATTTATCATCAGAAGCAGCAGCAGGACAGCAGAGACTGCTGTGTAATTTATGTGATTCCCATTGAGGCAGGACTGGCTGAGAGGGGTATGCAGCCAGAAAAACAAAATATGCTGCCCAAAGTCCAGGAGTGAATTCCCAAGGCCTTCCTATTCTCTGGGCTGGGCTCAGAAAACACCAGATGATGCTCTTACCCTCAGCTGAATTCCTTATCCCCTAAGGTCCTCCTGCCTGCCATAACCCACCTGGAAGCACCCGAGGAGCAGCATACAATGCTTTCTGGCTTAGGTGAGGAGGATGGGAGGGCCTTGCACATGTGAACACTCCATGCTCCTCACCCTTAGGGAGGACTGATTTCTGAAGGGATGTAATGCCTGGCTGCTTTTCAAGCCTTTTATAACTGGTGATTATTTAAAACGTGTTGCATCACTCACTGTGCGTGCTGGATGAATGATGGGTTCTGAGAGTGGACTGTTTTATTTCTCCCTTTCCCCTAAAATAATACAGCAGATAGAGCTGGGCATGGCATCTGCAGGAAAAACACTGTGGTGCCACGTCCTCTGGGTGCCCTGGGTAGCCATATCAAGCTGTAGCACACCTTTGGGAAGCAGCATCCACATGGGTTTTCTCTTCTGGTAAAAGATAATACGAGAGTTTAGTATGCTGTTTTAGAGTCACTATTGACATTCCCTAAAGCCCAGTGCTTATCCTCTCAATCCTTACTCTACAGTCACTAAATATTAAATGGGTTTAATGCTAAATATATATTGAGCTGTGTGTTCACTGGTGAAAGGAAGAAAGAAACTAAGGTACAAGCTAAGTTCAGATGCAGATAGCCTTCCATCCATGAATCAGGAAGGATATATCTTTACATAAGCATCTAGAGTTAGATGAGGTGGATCCTGCTCATGACAACCTTGATTAAAAATTCATCATTTGCCAGGACACGATGTTGGAGCGGACACTTTAGCATCTCTTACATGGAGTAAAAAATAACCCAGATGCAACGCAAGCCAATAAAACAAGGCTGGGGTATCCCTATGGCCTTTCCTTCACAGAGGGGACGTGGACACAGGCCAGGACCTGCAGGACAGAGGAGCATTTGGGAAGATGCTGCTGTCTCCTGGCTTGCTATCCTGAAGTTCCCTGAAGTTCCCACTCCGTTGCCTGCCTCAGACCAAGACACAGGCTGTGGCCGCTGCTGCACCGTGGCTTGTGGAGTGCTGAAGATGTGAGCACCTCAGGTGTGCGCAGTGCAATCTGGATGCTGCCTGCAAAACCACTGCCATTGTGTCACCTCTGAGGCAAGAAAAGCCCAACCATTGTTTAATCATTTGATTGCCATTAACCTCAACAGATGTGAATGTGCATCTGTGTGAGCTTTGCCACAGGTATCCAGCTTTGACCACAGCCTGCAGCCTCAACTACACTTCTTCATCCAAGAAAGCAGCTGGCAGAGCCTTTGTCATAGGCAGTGCAATCCTGAGAGAAGGTTCCCACGGTAGCAGAGTGCCTGGGGAGAGGTCCTCCTCCACACACTGCATGTAGGCTGCTGCCAGTCTGTTCCCATGGGATAACTCAGACAGCAGCCCTTTCTCCACGCAATGTCTCTGGCATCAACAGTGCTGCTACCACATGCAAATGAAGGCACAAGAAACTACATTTACTCCTTATTTTCAATATTACTGCGTGAAAATACTCAGTACCAGCTAGTCCTTACAGAGCATCTGCCTTCCATGGCCTCAGTTTGATGGGCTCCTCCCACTGGTTTTGGGAAATGCTGTTTCTTGTGTATTTTTGCTTTAGCAGCATAATATAGTTGGGATTCACCTCCCTGAGACTGATAAACTGAGTGACTCAAACCTGCAATCTGCTTCAAAACAAAACATTTAAGATAAAAGACATAAGTAGTAATGGAGCTGCTTGGCTCAGGAGTGTAAATGCTAGAGGCTTATTCATGTACTCAAAAACCTAGCCTTTCTTCAGCTTATTTTAACCCCTGCAAGCCCTGGGCAAGGCAGGCTTCAAATAAGAGCTGATGTGTCATTTCAGATATGCCTCCACTCCAGTGGACAAACCCCAGAGCTGGGAAGTGGAAGGAGCTCTGATGTCACCACTTGCAATGAAGATGACACATCAGGGAGAGAGATGAGTGCTCACTCCATGGACTACAAAGTGCTCTTATTTCTGCTGGTTAAACAGATACCACTTCCTGAGGGGATTATGCATCATGAGCCTGTTGACTGCGACAACTAATTATCTCCAGCAACAATTTGGCCATTAGATTTGTGGTTCAAAGGGAATGCTGTCATTCAACACCATATGTAGTAATTTGTCCACACTTGGGTTTCCCTGTTCCCAAAGAGGTGGTACCCCCAGCACATCCTGTCCTCCACCAGCTCAAGCTTACACCCAGCAGACCAGCAGGTCCTTCCAAGCAGCATGGGCAGGAAGCACCAGCCCTCTGATAAGGCCTTGGAGATACCTCCAGAAGGAACCAAGGAGAACAAGCAGCAGCTAAAATTAGCCCAGCATCCAAACAGCAGCCTACCAGAGCTTCCCATTCCCTCATCTGGATGTTAGCGTGGCAGCTGTGCTATGGCACACTCCTCCAGCTGAGCTTCATAGGGAGCATGCACTGATTGGGTCCAGCTCACCTACAGGAGGAAAAATTATCCACTGCAGCCTGAGATGGTAGAAATTCCAGGGAGAGCAGCCAGAGGAGTAAACAGTTTTGAAATGCAGCCTCAAAACCAGCACTGAAAATGTTGTATACCTTCATAGAAATGGGTGGTTGACCCTCATTGAGACTACCATGAACAGACAAAAAGCAGACCCAGGCAACTGAAAGAATATAAGTAATTGAGAAATACATGGAGAATGGTGGAGAAGACTAGACATGAGGAAAAGAGTAGACATGAGGAAAGAGATAAAGAGGGGAGTTAACAGAAAAGGTGTTGGAGCTGGGGTGCCCAGCAGCTGGGCTGGAGGCTTTGACATGGGAGTGATTCTGAGGCACTGGACTCGCACGGCTTATCTCACCTGAAGCCCGGACAGTATTGGGGATACTGAGTATTCCTCTGTCACTGCACAGGTTAAGCACTGGGAAGCAGTGCCCTTACCCAGATAGATGTTAGAAGCTCACCAGCCAAGGTTCCTATGGAGATATCCCATCTGAGTCTGGAAGCTGGGTGCTGTCAGGGAGGAGAGGGTGGATGGGATGGATACTTCTCAGCTGTCCTCCCTCTATCGCTATCATCCTGCCCTGTTGAGAGGCTGACAGGCTGCATCAGTTCCCCCAAACCTCTGATCTCCCAGAGTAACTCAAGTGGAGACAGGCATCACCTCCATGGACAAGGACACAAAGGGAGGTGAGGCTTTTCAAGCCTCAGATCCAGGTTGTATGCAGCTAATTTGTTGTTAGGCAGCCAAGGGGAATGCCATGTGGAAGAGCTGTAGGCTGTGCATGCCATGAGAGTGAGAACCCCCTGATATCCTAGCGCATGGCCTGGGGTTCAAAGGATGCTGCTGTTCACAAGCACATCATTGCAGGTTGAAGGCAGCAATTCCAGTAACAAACTCCTCTATCACTGTGCTGTTGTGGTGCTGAATCCTTTGACCAGTTTGCAGTTGATTTCTTCATTTGCTGCACTCCCAGCGTTAAAGGAGGATCTCAAAGGCAAGAATAATTATTAGGGAATGTTAAATTGAAGAGAGGTGAATGATAGGAAAATGCAGAAAATGAAGATGGAGAAAATGAGGATAGAGAGCCTGGATCTCTGAATAACAGCACTGCAGAGCTGCCTTGGTCTGCAGGGACATGTGAAGAAATACAGTTGCCTCTTAAATAACAGGACTTGACACCAGTTATGAATAGATGAGTGCTCATGGCTTCAGCATCACAGCGGAGGATCTGATTTCAAATAAAGCCACATTCATCCATCCAGGGCCCATCATAAGGCTATTAAAGGAGCATCTGTCACAAAGCCACAATGGCTTTAAATGCTTGAAACAAAAATAAGCCCATTTAGCTTAAATACTTTTCTCTGGGTGATGTGATTCTTGCAATTCTTTAGCAAAAATTTAGGGTGAGGTTTGATTTTCACCTTAGCATAGAGTTTGGTTGTCTGTGTTTCCCGGCTAGCAGGGTAGGTATGAAAGCCACTGGCAATGAGTTTTCTTGAGTAGAAGATTGCATGGCCCCAGCACACCAGGCATCCAGATCCAGAGCCCTGGCTCAGAGCACTCCCTCCAGGACACAAATGGGAAGTTTTTTCCTGCTTTCTGATGCACCAGGGAAAGCATCTTCAGCAGCAAAACAGGTCATCGCCTTCAGGCCAAGCTTTGGCAAGGAACAGGGAGAAGTGTGCTTGCTACCATGTTGGTGTGATTGGGGAACTAACTCATCAGGACTAGAGCTACACTGTATTAAAAATACACCTTGGTGTGTCACCTCCTGTCCTGTTGTCCCTTTGGGTGATGTACACACTGACAGGAGCACAGAGATCGAAGGGCAAGACCACTGCTCATGCACAGACCTGCTTTATTATGTTCACAGTATGTTGAAAGCCTCTCATGTGCATTAGATTTATGCTCCTGGGGCTAAAGGTAGGCATTTAGGCCCTGTAGTGCACATCAAACCCCCTCTAAGAGGAACTGGAGTGTCTGTGTGCAGCTCGATGGTGATGAGAAAGACTTTACTGTGTGGTGCAGCTTTGTGTTTATAATTCATATTAAATTGTAATCCAAATTCCTCTTTTCTTTATAAATTATATTTATCTGGGCTGAGTTGTTTTGAAAAATTGTCTTGAATGGGGATAAAAAATTGGATTGTGGTCATACGTGCACAGTTGTTGGGTTCCTCTACAAAAGCATTTCATGCTGAAAGACAGGACTTTCTACCCAAAGTTTCAGTGTATGGAGGCATTGCCGATATTCATAGATTTTAAACCTAGAGCAGAATAAGGGTAAATTTTTAAAAAATATCCAAGTGTGTTAGAAAGCTAAATCTCCCCTCTAGTCCCCCCTGAAAAAACAATTTATACTCCCAGATTACTACCATCTAATCAGGCTCCTGGATTTTGTCCAAGTGTTGCATCTCCTGCAGTCCCAGCCCTATGCTGGGTTTCGAACTGAAGCAGTGACTCACTCAGGCAGATTCATCTCCCTTCATCTGAGCTGACTGAAAGCAAGGCATCTCCTCAAAGCAAACCGCCAAGTCTCCCTCCCTTCCCAGCAGAGAGACAGGCATCTCCCAAAGGTAACTCAACCTGTCTGTTCTGGGAGTGAGACCTATATGCTCCAACCTCTTATCTGAATAAACCCTTGCAGAAAAGCGTATGTGTACAGAATCCAGCACAGTGGACAGATTGGGACCTTCATCTGTCAGGGAATAAAAATAACAAGTAATATTACAGCTGTGTATTTTCATAGATTGCAATCAGGGCTCACAACACATGCACACTTAATTTCCTGCTTTCACTTCACTATTGGATTTTATGCGTAGGTTAGTGGGGTTTGTTTTTCATAAGAATAGGATTTACAACAATACATTAAGCCATGAAAAATGAGATTGAAGAAGATTAATAGGAAGCAGAAGTATTCATCAGAGATTAACAAAGATTAATGTGTGTCTTATCTGTTTTCTTTTCACTTTTTCTCTTAGTTACCTAGACAGCTTAGATCGAATTGGAGCTGCAGACTACCAGCCCACAGAGCAGGATATACTCCGAACCAGGGTCAAAACAACTGGCATTGTAGAAACCCACTTCACATTTAAAAACCTCCACTTCAGGTTAGTCTAAAACTGCACAGTAAATTTTCAGTGCATCTATTTGTCACAGAGTTTCCCCATGGTTCCCAAAGGAGAAGTTGTTAAACTGCTGGTTAATGCATGGATGGCTCCCACTGCAGAAGGCACAGCGTTTTGGAGGGTCAACACTATGATCCTGTCTTGAAAATCACTGCCTTTAAGATGGGAGCTCATGGTAGCTTCTTCTAACCCAAATGGCACCTCTTTGTTGGGAGATATAAGACAAGATTGACCCCCTCAAGTCTGATCAAGCCTCATAAAAATATTTGGCCAAATCTTTTCTCTAAAGTGGGTCAGTCACATGCTTTGTATTGACCTTCATGATGCCAGCCAGTAGAGAGAAGAGGGCATAAAGGCAGAAAGCCACTCACAAACAGTATTCAGAGCATATAAAGCTCAAGAGCATGCAGTCTCCACCTCTGCAGACCATTTGGGACACAGCACACTGCTGAGGTTATCCCACAGATCCCCACATCCTTTGCTGTAACTGCTCCTCCTGGTCCTCCTTGGAGGTGGTGAAAGACCTGTTGCTTTGTGTTTGGAGCCGTCTAGAAACAGTATGCTCCATCCCTGGCAGTGTTCAAGGCCGGGTTGGACAGGGCTTGGAGCAACCTGGTCTAGTGGAAGGTGTCCCTGCCCGTGGCAGGGGGTTGGAACTAGATGATCTTAAGGTCCATTCTGTGATTCTATGAAATTCCAAGAATGCTAAAGTTTCCTTGTAACTAAGAAAGAGCAGGCACTGATGGTCCTCTCTTGTGCCATAGGCTCTTTGATGTTGGGGGCCAGCGGTCAGAACGCAAGAAGTGGATTCACTGCTTTGAGGACGTCACAGCGATCATTTTCTGTGTTGCGCTGAGTGGCTATGACCAGGTGCTCCATGAAGATGAAACCACGGTGAGTCTAACCAGGTCTTGGAGGCCCAAACACTTCTTTATGGAATATTGCATAGCCAGTAACTACTCAGAGATCACTGAATGCTCACTGGGGTGCCGAAGTAATGTGCTTTTGTCAGTCACTCCCCCTTGAAACTGAAATCCTGGGGAGATGTGTCCTTCTCCACGCTCTTCAAAACCAAGTTTGCATGCCCAGGTAATGCTTCCTTGCACTGGTAAAGTTGAGTATTTTATCTCTCCTTTCTAGCTGACCTGTGTGTTTTCAAAAGGTGTTAACAGGACCCTGTATCCAGAAAAAGGAGATACAAGTGGGCTCTTAAAACAAATGTTCAGGAAGCAGTTGCATCATGGTGCAGAGGTGCAGGACGGCCATGCACACCCAAGGCAGGCTTGGGCTAGGAATTTAACCTATTTCTTCAGGCTACAGAGTGAGACTGGAGCTGTTTGATTCCTCAGGTAATTTGATCTAGGAGAGCTTTTATGACTTCCTACTGTGACATTAGGCTCAAAATACCATCTGGAAATAAAGCTAGCAAGGACCCGTGTGCTCCCTGGTATTAGAGTGTAATTAATACAAGTGAATTAAATACACAGAAGGGATGTAAGAAGACTCATTAGTGTATTTTGGCCATGCTTTTGGGACTAATGATGAGTGTGGCAAGCACCTAGTTGCCTTTATTTAACTAAAAAGGAATTGGAGGCCATACTCGGACTTGTTAATGATTTTATCTATGCACAATCTGTGGCAGCATGGAGGGCTCACTCCTGGCTGTCTCTCTGGGACTCTATTCTCCTGCTGCTGAAGATGTCAGGCTTGCAGAAAGCTGTTGATGAGGAAGGAATCAAGGGAATGGCGCAGAATCTAGCTGGAGGTCTGTGACTAGTGGAGTCCCTCAGGGGTCGGTGCTGGGACCGGTGCTGTTTAATATTTTCATCAATGACCTGGATGAGGGAACTGAGTGCACCCTCAGCAAGTTCGCTGATGACACAAAACTGGGAGGAGTGGCTGACACACCAGAAGGCTGTGCTGCCATTCAGCGAGACCTGGACAGGCTGGAGAGTTGGGCGGGGAGAAACTTGATGAAATTTAACAAGGGCAAGTGTAGAGTCTTGCATCTGGGGAAGAACAACCCCATGTACCAGTACAGGTTGGGGGGTGACCTGCTGGAAAGTAGCGAAGGGGAAAGGGACCTGGGGGTCCTGGTGGATAGGAGGATGACCATGAGCCAGCAATGTGCTCTTGTGGCCAAGAAGGCAAATGGCATCTTAGGGTGCATTAGAAAGGGTGTGGTTAGTAGGTCAAGAGAGGTTCTCCTCCCCCTCTACTCAGCCTTGGTGAGGCCGCATCTGGAATATTGCGTCCAGTTCTGGGCCCCTCTGTTCAAGAAGGACAGGGAATTGCTTGAAGGAGTCCAGCGCAGAGCCACAAAGATGATTAAGGGAGTGGAACATCTCCCTTATGAGGAGAGGCTGAGGGAGCTGGGTCTCTTTAGCTTGGAGAAGAGGAGACTGAGGGGTGACCTCATCAATGTTTACAAATATGTAAAGGGTGGGTGTCAGGATGATGGAGCTAGGCTTTTTTCAGTGATATCCAGTGATAGGACAAGGGGCAATGGGTGTAAACTGGAGCATAGGAAGTTCCACGTTAACATCAGGAAGAACTTCTTTACTGTAAGAGTGATAGAGCACTGGAACAGGTTGCCCAGGGGGGTTGTGGAGTCTCCTACACTGGAGATATTCAAGGCCCGCCTGGACAAGTTCCTGTGTGATGTACTGTAGGTTACCCTGCTCTTGCAGGGGGGTTGGACTAGATGATCTTTTGAGGTCCCTTCCAACCCTTGGGATTCTGTGATTCTGTGAAAGACTGCTGTTAGGTATCAGTTGCCTTGTCCCAAAAAGGCTGGGGGAGGGGGAGCTGTGGTTTCTAGGCTCTTTGAGCCAGGTTTATGAGCTCTAGTAAACTGATGAAGTCACCTGGTTGTTTGGGTTGTATTGAACCCAGAATTCATGCTGATATTAACATCATGACTCCAGACTGACTGAGACACCCTACACCCTCTTATGTCCATTTATTTATAATCCTCAGTTGTCACCTCCCTCTGACCCTGGCCCTGATATGTTCAGGGATGCTCAGTCCTGTATGATTTACTGGGAAGGAACTAAAATCTGACATGATTTGGAAAACCCAGCCATTAGCTCAATGCCATAGAGCTCTGCAGCTGAGCAGGAGAAACACACCCAGGAGATAAAGAAGAATACACAGAGAGAGGGCAGACCCAGGAGGCAGGGAGCTAAGCTGTGATATGAGCAGGGAGCAAGGTGAACAGTAGGTATAACTTGGGCTGTGACACCCAAACAGTGAAGCCAAAAGTAGCCTTTAATACTGGTCACCTTTGGGTGCCAGAGCTGTGATTCAAAGCCACAGAACACAAGATGGAAGGGCCTGAATGCCAATGCCATTTTTAAATATCAACCTGAACTCAGCTCCTCTGAAGTGGAGGTTATAGCATCTCTCCTGGGGAAGCTGAGTTCTACCAGTGACTGTTTGTCACCCAGCACCACTCTGATGACAGGCAGGGTGTCAGCTCGGCCTCCCCCATGAAGTGCCCTGCTGCATAAAACTGGGATTTATACATCTCCAACTTTCCTTTTGCATCAGGAAAGCAGACTTGCACTGCTTTGGCACAGCACTGACATTTGCTTGCTATTTCAATCCCTTTTCACAAAGCTTTTCTGGGGATGCTGAGCAACAGGAGGGCAGAGGCAGCTGCTGTTCACTTACTTACACACTCGGCGCAAACAGGGAAAAGATTCAGCATCAGCACCACTGCACCTGCAGGACGCCTCTACCTAACCCAGATAAACAACCCCGAGCAAGTCCAATTCAAACAGGAAAAATGATGGGGTCAGATCTTATCTGCCCTATGATATCCCCAGCACAGGTGGAAAACTCCCAGGCTCTGGCCCTCTCCCAGGTGAACCCCTAAGCATTCTGTTTCCTCCCTGCTAACACGGTTCCTCTCCTGAACAACTCCATGGACTATGTCTTTGCATAACAAAGCTATTTTGTCTCATTTATGACTTACCTTCATGTTTTGTAAGCTGAGGTTACAGGAAGAAAAGCCTCAGACCTGTAATCTGGGAGGAGAGAGGGACAGCAGTCATAATCAGTAAAACTGGAGAAGACAATTAACAAAGGTAGATTTGCATTGCTCCTTCTAACTGGAATTCCTAATGGAATTTTAAAAAAGACAGCAATGGTATGGGTCCTATCACAGGAACTGGGACTATCCTCTTTGGTGTTTTCCTCGCAAATTCAAAGGAGTCATGGCAAGAGAGGGAGATGTTCATGCTGCACATTTATGCCTCTGAAACTGAGCTATTTAGGTCATCCACATCTAGCCAAGACATGCAAGTATTGTTTGTGTCCCCATTGCTGATCATGGGATAGGTTGAAGGTGCTGTGATAGTGACCCTTGGTCTGTTGGTTAATATTTCATTGCATGACCTGGTTAGCGTGCTCTCTCTACTTTCAATGAGCAAGGAAAATTGAATTACAGCACTTAGAAATTGCCTTAGGAGTGAAAAAGCCAGTGAAAATGGCTTGGGCATCTTAGGCAATATAAGCAGGAGGGTGGATATGGAGTTTGTGTGCTTAGGATAGCCATCAATGCCCTTATAGTTCATGTGCTAGTTAGCACTTAATCACCAAGGAGAGCAAAAAAGATTGAATCAACTGTGTGTGGCACAAATAACCAAGTCTCCTCCCACGCTCTGGTGAAAAAAAAAGATGGGTTTTATGAGTGTGTTTCTGCCTGGGCAGAGTCTTGACTGCAGCATCCTTTCTCCCTCATGCTCAGCAGAAAACTATCTGACCTTCACATCAGTGATGGGAACACGATTGTGTAGTGACATCTGAACTCGGTGATAAGCAATTCTTGTTCTGCACAGGAAAAGTTAACTGGGCTTTTAATGGTTAGTCCTCTGTAATGTGGCTGGTGGGGCTGCTTTCCTTTGGGGATATTTGTAGGCGTAAGGATTTAAAATACTGATTTTGAAATAGGAAATGACATTAAGAAGCCAGTGTTTCAAGAGCACTTCCCTTAATGATAGACCCAACATAAAGTAAGGAAAAGCAGCATAATGGGCCCAAAAGCAGGTGAAATAATTTATATCACTTCATATGGCAGGGGGGTTGGAACTAGATGATCTTGAGGTCCTTTCCAACCCTAACTATTCTATGATTCCATATAAAACTATGAGAAGTGTAATTTTTAATGCCTCCTAGCAGAGCAGGCATATCTGCCCCATCACAGCAGCATGGGTGCTCCTGAGAGGGGCCCTGGGGAAGCTTTAGGTGACTAAAAGGGTCTTTCACTCTGGATTTATTAGTAGGAGGGGGATTATTTGAGGGCTTCTCACTTCTCCTTTAGCAGAAGACTGTCCTTTTGCATGTGGTACCCAGAGACTGTTTCCCTATCCTTGCTCTCAGCCAGGGTCTGCTTGAGCTGTTGGAGATCTCCTATAAACACCTATAGAAGGAATCAAATGTCACCTGTGGTGCTTCCCAGCAGTTGGGAAGTGGGCTGTGCAGCCTGGTGCAGGGCTGGTGGGGTGCAGTGTGGTAAGTACGTTGACCTCCAGGATAATGACTGCTGCACATGAGCTATGGTTTAACCCATGAGCAGTGTTCACGTGTTTCTCCATGCTTCTATTTTAAATCAGAAAGCGTGATAAAAATGTGATTTAAAATGTTCTGTGAGGGGCCTCGCTTAAAAAAACAGTTAATTGCATTTGATGGCTGTTCCACTGATCGCCCTTTAATTTTTTCTCTCTTCCCAAAGGCTTTGAGTAGCCAAAGATCTCCTGTACAAAACTTTTGCATGTTCCTACATGGTTACAATTCTGACACCACAAGTAGAAAAGAGCAGCATTGCTCTGGGGCTCTCACACCAGCCAGTACAAAATGGGTTAGCAAAAACCAACACACAGACATGGGATGATCCAGATAAGCAGAATCTTGCAACTGAGAACAAATTAGTAACTACATTTTTCCATTTGCACATGATCACATCTTTTCTGTGTGTCAGTGGGGAGATGCTTGATCATTTCAAGCCTGGTAGCAAAGTGTGTGGTGTATGGTACAGTAAATCGCGTGTGTCCTGTTTCGCTCTGGGTCAGATCAGATGTTTCCTTCAACCACAGAGCCACATTTACCTAACACGTTCAGCAGCAGCTAAAGTATATCAATGAAAAGGAAAGTGTTAATCAATACAGTGCTGGGCTCAACCATGCTGCCAGCGCAGGTGTGAAATGGAGTGGGAGAGGGGTGAAAACCACCGTCTGTCTC
The DNA here is from genome assembly GCF_037157495.1 of Lathamus discolor. Lineage (NCBI taxonomy): Eukaryota > Metazoa > Chordata > Aves > Psittaciformes > Psittacidae > Lathamus > Lathamus discolor. The sequence continues at coordinate 25,559,385 of NC_088908.1, forward strand.
CTGCAGCATCCCGAATTTCCAAATCCAGTGAAGGGAAACATACTCCACCCACCCCAAAAAAACCTCCAGCAACAAGGCCATGCCACCCTGTCCTCTCTGGCATCTCTCTGGTGGTTGCTGTAACCAATCTCGTATGTGCACTAGCGGGTTTGGGGAATGCTGTCCAAAGGAGATGCCACTGGGAAAAGCCGAGGAGCCAGTCTGGTCTGTACCATGCTTTGCTTTTGATAACCCCCTGACTCTTGGGTGTGCTTCGTCCTCACCATGCCTGCTCTCTCCACTCCTTGGCTCCCGGCTGAGAGATGGCCACGTGACCAGCATGTGTGCTCCGGCGTCGGCCTTGTGCGCCCAACATCACCAGCCTCGGCACCTTCACAGCCTTTCCTCAGCCGTCTGACCTTATCTAACCAAACAAAGGCCAAAAAATGAGCATTTGAGAGACCAACCAAATTGGCAGGTATGAAGCTTGTCTTGAACTGAGAAAAAACAGCAAAAATAAAAGAAAAACAGAGAGTTGAAAGCAACAGGGAACATGACATTTGGTTGACTTTGCCGTGAGCTCTTTCCACCACCATAAAACCATATAGCAGACTTTGCAACTCTCTAACTGGGCTGTTTTTTCTGTTCCTCATCTCTCTCCCATTTCCTGTGTCTTTTTTTGCATGACCTATACCTAAAAAGCTGACTTCTCGTTGTGTATATAGTTGAATGTGTGGTTCTTCTGCTGGTGAGTAGCTGATGTTCTTGTAGAGGCATGAGTTAGCATCAGTGGTAGCTGCCTGACTTCTAGTCTGGTTGTTCTTAGATGCCCTACGTTATGTTTTTCCCTTTTATACTATTTCCTCTTTCTTTTTCACTTTTTTTGCTCTCACTGAGACACTTTTTGTTGAGCCATCTTCCAAGAGAACTAAAAAAGATGGAAAAAGTAAAAAGCACAAAAACACTAAACAAAATAACAAAACCTGTCAAAGGTCACGGCAAGGTCATTTCCAAAATTATGTCACTTTGATGTCTGCTTCCAACTCTAAATTAATTCAAGGATCTATCAGTCCTTGGTTAATATATCCAACCAGTTGTATGCCACACATACTCAAGATAGATAGTGAAAAAACATGTTTAAGAAGTTAATGAAAACATTGTAAAAAATCTGCATGAACTATACCAACACATAAATCTGATCAAAGGGCAAAAATAATTCCCCATCCATGCATGGTGCATGATGATTTCTATGAGCTGGGATCCTGTAAATTATATACTATGTAAAATTAGAACAGCTCTGTATGGTCAAATGCCCTTAAGTTACTAACTGTAAGTCAAATGTTATAGGGATTGCATCTGTGTATGTATATGTTGAGCTGTATGTATGCATCAAGTTATTATGTATATCGTAGCTTTTCCTTTTTTTTTCCCCCTCCTTAATTTAGTTATTTCAGATTTCCCTACATGTTTAACATCCCCAAGTCACTATCTTTGGCCTGATGTGATCTCTCCTTTCTATTGCAGAACCAGATGCATGAATCACTGAAGCTTTTTGACAGCATCTGCAACAACAAATGGTTCACAGACACATCTATCATCCTCTTTCTAAACAAGAAGGACATATTTGAGGAGAAAATTAAGAAATCTCCACTGACTATCTGCTTTCCTGAGTATACAGGTAATGAGAAAGGTGGCTGTACAGGAGTGCATAGCAAAGGGATCGTGGAGCGTTTCCCATCCAGACTGATACTGTTGTGTATCACAGCCTAAAGATGCATAGCTAGAGCTCCCATTTGCTTCACTGCAAGTTTTATTTCAATAAATGCTATAGGATCACTCCTACCATGTTTAGTGGTCTACTGAAAGCATGATGATGACTCAAACCCAAGTTCTTTGCTGCCAAAAGGCCACTGTCACTAAGCAGGGTGTTTGATCTTTGGATCCCTCTGTGGTTCCCAGCCAGTGGAACCCGCTGCCAGGTACCAAAGGGCTGCAGGATCAGCTCTCCCAACATTCAGACAGTGAGTTTCACAGCTTGGCTGCTTCAGTTAAAGCTGTACATTTTTATCATGTTAGTTTAGGAGGTCCCCAGTTTCGCTCTCAGGCTTGCTGACATCAAGCATCTTGACACAGAAACACAGTTAAATGCAGATAGAAAACAAGATGCTTGATCCTCTTGTGCATTGGCCACCAATGCCTCTGCCCACAGGGCAGGTAGTGAATAGCCACAGCAAGCCATGCCCTGAGCTTGGCTGGGGAGAAGGAGGCCTCATGCTCGGAGATCAGAACAGACGCTCTGCAACACAGGAGTGTGCAAGAAGCCCTTGCTGGCTGTCTGGCCTCTGACCTGCTAATGATAAGAATACATCATCCATGCAAAGGCTGCAGCTGCATCTTGCCAGCTTCCACAAACCCTCATTATGATTCTGAGTCAGCATAAAAATAAACTTTTATTGTAATGAATTATTTAAGCTCACCATAGACATCCAAATTTCATTGTGAATAGGCAAAAGCAATCCATCACTGCTGCTTTGGGCTGAATGGTCTATGGCAATGGAGCTGGATGACTCCATCTGAATTCAGAAGAACACCTGCAGGCTTCCTCTCTGGGAAAAGCTTGGGTGTTTGTCACTACCACCACATTTCAGCCATCTACTCACCTGCTTGGTCCAGACAGAACCAACATAGTCCTGATGTGTTTGTCTAAAAAGATTTAATAATGGAAATTTCACAGTCTTTACAGTCGAAAGCTCACAATAATGCTCTCAGCTGACTACACAAAGGAAAACAAATATAGCTTGTTTCTGGAGCACTTCAGCTCCAAGTGAACCAAACCAGTCCTCCCAAATCTCAGAGGACCCCAAAGATGCTTGAATTCCTTTGAGATGCTGTTCTGGAAGCTGGGAGTTATCACAATGCCAGGGACCCTCCACAGATCTCGTCTCTTGTGCCATCAGAGAAGGCTGGAAGTCCTTCCACGGATCCAACTGGGATCTAAATCATAGATAAAGAATGTCTCACCCCCAGGCATTCAGCAATGCCGTTAAGCTCAGATTTTAGACCCAAGCATGCATTTAAGCTTACTCATCCCTGCTTTGCTGACCACAGCTCAAGGGTGAAACAATTGTGGCCTTGTGAAAAAGCAGCATTATTAGAAAGTTGCCCTGGAGTTAAAAAGAATTATTTGATGAAAGCCTATAAATCAAATGAGTGGACATTCTACATCACAAGTAGGTTCCACAAAATGCTTTTAATGAAATGATGTTTCTGATGTCAATTAGTTCTGCTGACAGAGAATTATTAGAAGACTGCATCCACAAATTTACTTGCTGCATGCTGGAGCACTCTTTCCATCCCCTTAATTCACTCATGCGTTTAACTAATCCACAATATTTAAGGAAGCAGCAGCAGAATCCAGGTTATGTTTTAAACCAAGATGGCATTAGTGATTCCCTGCTCTCACAGAAGGAATCCAGCATCTAAATCCTCATACCTTTTGAACAACCAACTTACCTTTCATCAAACACCCTCCTGGCTGTGCACAGCATGTGGAGCTGTTACCAAAGTTTTTACACAGGTCTTCATGCAAGAAACTCCTCCCAGAAAACATTTTGCTTCTCTTACTTCAAGGATATTCTTAAGTCTCATGGTATTCATAAGCTTGTTTCTTCGACTAGTAACAAATGTACATGTAAGTACAAGGGATTTCCCACTTGCTGCCTTCAACCACAGCAAATCTCAAGCCAAAGTGTTGTGGTTTAAGCCCAGCCGGTAACTCAGAACCACGCAGCCACTCGCTCCCCCCTGTCTTCCTCCCCCCCCCCCCCGCTCCCAGAGGAATGGGGAGGAGAATCGAAAGAATGTAGGTTGAGACAAGAACAGTCCAATAACTAAGGTACCATACAAAACTACTATCACCAATAATAATAAGGGAAATAACAAGGGGAGAGAATATAAAACTAAAAGGGGAAAAGAAAAAGAAAACAGTAAACACAAATTATACAGAACTAGATGATCTTGAGGTCCTTTCCAACCCTAACTATTCTATGATTCTATGATTCTATAATTGCTCACCACCTGCTGACTGATACCCAACCTGACCTGAGCAGCAATCTGGGTCTTCCCACGTTTATATACTGGGATATATACCACGTAACTCCCCACGGTTTATATACTGGGCAGGACATGCTGTGGTATGGAATATCCTTTGGTTAGTTTGGGTCAGGTGTCCTGTCTCTGCTTCATCCTGGCTTCCCGTGCCCCTCCTCAGTGGCAGAGCATCAGACTGAAAAGTCCTTGATCGGAGTAAACATTACTTAGCAACAACTAAAAACATCGGTGTGTAATCAGTACTGTTCTCAGGCTGAAAGTTGAAAACACAGCATTGCACCAGCTACTAAGAAGGAGAAAAATAACTGTTACAGCTGAATCCAGGACAGTATCCACCACTTATTCCATACCTTTCACATCATGATCAGCTTCCATTTTTTTAAAATACACCATCGCTTTTTGATTGGGCTGGGCCAGCCCTATTGGCAGATCCCCTAGTGTTGACCAACCAGATGGCTTTTCCTAAATGTGTATCCTAATGTTTGAAAGTCCCACCGCCCATTGCTCTCAGTGTAGTTTTTAACAGTCCGTTGTACCGTTTGATTTTCCCAGAGGCTGGTACATGATATGGGATGTGATATACCCACTCAATGCCCTGCTCTTTGGCCCAAGTGTCTATAAGGTTGTTCAAGAAATGAGTCCCATTTTCTGACTCAATTTTTTCTGGCATGCAGTGTTGCCACAAGACTTGTTTCTTGAGGCCCAGGATAGTGTGATATAATTAATCTGCCGGGCTTCCCTGTATTTGTACTTCAGCCATCATCCTCCATACCAGAGAGGCTTTAACCGTTTGGCATACTTAATTGAAGCATGTTTCACATTCATCAATAACCTGGGGAATAGTGTCCATTGTTAGGTCCACCTCTCAATCACGAGCCCATCTGTATGTTGCATCTCTGCCTTGGTGGCCTGAGGTGTCATGGGCCCACCAGGCTAAAAATAATTCACCCTTATGCTGCTAATCAAAATCCATCTGAGCCACTTCAATCTTAGCAGCTTTATCCACTTGTTGGTTGTTCTGGTGTTCCTGAGTGGCCTGACTCTTTGGTACATGAGAATCTACGTGGCGTACCTTCACCACCAGGTTCTACACCAGGGCAGCAGTATCTTGCCACAGTGCAGCAGCCCAGATGGGTTTACCTCTGCATTGCCAGTTGCTCTGCTTCCATTGCTGCAACCCCCCCCCACAGGGCATTTGCCACCATCCATGAGTCAGTATAAAGTACTGGCCATACGGGGCTATTAATGGGTGCGTGGGTCCTGCTCATCACTCCTTGGCTCTCCAGTCTACGGATCAGCCTATGGATGGGAATCAGGGAGTCTCGGTTGGTGCAATATTGCCACTGGGGCAGTTTTATGGTCGCGATTGGCACTTGTTGTTCTTCAACTTTCAGCACCCCCACAACAGAAGGATCCTCTGAGAGATCAGGCAAGGTGGAAATCTGCTTCATTTCCTACATCTCCAGAGCATCTATACCAAAAGTCCATCGGTACCCTTTTGGGTCTTTGAAGTACCCTCTCCTGTGATAGTCTATGCCATGGATGCATAGAGCGTCTGGACCAGTTACAATAGGGTGCTTTTGCTGCTCCTTCCCAGTTAGGCTGATTTCAGCCTCCAGTACAGTCAACTCTTGTGATCCTCCTGTCACTCCAGAAATACAAGTGGGTTCTACCCCTTGATAGCTTGATGGCATCAGGTTACACTGTGCAACTGTAGCAAAGTGAGCACGCAGCTGCATGGTTCTGAGTTACCGGCTGGGCTTAAATCACGATACCAAGTAAGCTTCTCTCTGGCAGATAACATTTCCCATCAGTAAAGCATCACATAGGGTGAGGGATCCAAGAGCATTAGCAGTGTTAACACTGTGGAGCCTTCCAGGGCTGCTGGAGGGCTGCACTCCAGCCAGCCAGAGTGAATGGTCTATCAGACCAATGCAGGTGCCTGAGTGGAGCACTGTGTTTGAACAGTGTCAAGGCTGGCCAGATGACAAATTATATGCTCTTTTGCATAACTGCTCTTCAGCTTTTTTAACACAAAACCTGATGGTTAATAAGGTTTGGCACAGACATCACTATACATCAAAACAAGAAACTCCTCATGGTGTGATTTTAGGCACAGCTCTAGCAGACCACACTGCAATCCTAATTCCTCAAAAAGGCACATTTTACATTAGCTTGTGTGTCATTTCTTTAGAGAAAACCCCACTTTGCCCTGTAACAGAGGCTGGATCTTTTCATGTCCTTTTCCCTTAATGCCTCAGGGAAAGGAGGGCATGCTTACCAACACTGCCCTCAGTTCATGGACATTTTAGCTCTTCTTTTCCATCAAAAGCTGAAACTTTAATAACAATGTCTAAAAAAGAAAAATGCTAAGCCTTTTCACCAGGTCAAGCACTTGCTGCATTCCTGGAAGGTTTCTTCTCTTTTTTGTCATCATGATGTGGAATTTCTGCTGGTTTTTCCATCACTGACTGCTTAACACTCAGTTCCCTCATCTGTTTCATCTCTATAGACTATAAACAGCAATCCAGAATAAAAATAGAGCTGAGCTGGCAGTTGGAGAGCATCTCCTCCCTTGCAGCAATCCTGGCTGAATCCCTGAGATGGAGATGGCGTGGCTGAATTGCAGCAGCCCTGTAGGAGCTCCTCATATCCCTACAGTGGGGTGTTTCCAGGCACCCTACAGATTAGTTATGAGATTGCTTTAACCAGCTCTTTTTCCTTGGCTCTCTTATAGGCCCAAACTCTTTCACAGAGGCAGTGGCTTACATCCAGGCTCAGTACGAGAGCAAGAACAAGTCCCCTAACAAGGAGATCTACACGCACATCACCTGTGCCACCAACACCAACAACATCCAGTTTGTCTTCGACGCCGTCACAGATGTCATCATCGCCAACAACCTGCGGGGCTGTGGACTCTACTAAAGCATCCTCCTCCTTCCCTTCTTCCCTTGCACCCACCAGGAGCATCTTCTGGTCCTGCGGACAGACGCTCTCTCTTTCTCCTTTTTCCTCCTCAGAGGATGATGAGGAAGAAGTCCATAAATCCCTCCTTCCATCCCAGAAAACTTTGCAGCAAGTTCAACTTTCCCCAGCCCCATTTTACTTTGATTTGGTTCATTCCCTTATTGCCTTGCTCTACTCCTCCTTCCCAATTCACAGTGCTGTGGAGGGAGCTAACGCATTGCCCACAAAGTGCATTTCAACTGCCAAAAGCCAAAAATACTTCAGTTCTTAAAAAAAAAAAAAAAAAATCAAAGCCTTAAAATACTGTTCAGCAATAGTGTAGTTTGGAACCTAAACATTATTTTTTTCCCCTTGAAATTAATGGATATTTTTTATTCTGGTTATTTAGATACATTTTTTTTTTTAACACTATTCCTTTGGGAAGTGCTAGACACAATATGATCATTCTGAGGGTACCTTATGGCTCCAATTCCTACCCCAAAGCTGGAGGGATCAGTATTGAATGCAGCCACCACAGCTTGGATTTGTATATTCTCCTTTTATCCAGACAGCTGTTTGAACAAGTGAAACAGCTACATCAAGTTCTGCTGGTGTCTGAGTAAGAGGGACACAGTAACAAAACCTACTAAGCCTTGCCTAAAAGCATTTGTTACCAGTAACAGTTTTACCTCAAATGTTTCTAAATTAATGTTAAAATATGTCTAGTGGTTTCAGTAACCCATTTCTGAGGAGCTTTGGTGGATGCCACAGAGCTGCTGGGCTGAGCAAGGCAGTGGCAGCTGGGCTTGGACTCCCGGAGTATAGGCAGCAAGGATGCTCCAGGGATGGCGTCCTGATGGGGACCCCGTGCACAAAGATGCCAGCTGGGGACCCAGGGAACTTTCCCAGAGTACCTCCCAGCCTAAGTGATTCCAGCATAACCAATGTTCCTGCAGACATGCAGCATCTCTTTTTTGGTTTTGGAAAGAAGTTGCAGAAGGCAGACAAGGCAGGTTGAGGCAGCAGGGAGAGTAGGAAGAGAAGGGAGCCAGAAGAGAGTCCCTGTCAGATTGGACTCTGCCAGGACACTGTTCATGGGACATCTGTGACAAAACCCCAGCCAGGGAGGTGAGCAGGAGCACCCTGGGGCTCAGGGATGGCCTGCAGAGGAAAATAAAGTGGCTCTTACCCTGTAACCAGCTCACAGCCAGCATGGTTGGCAGCTGTGTCAGTAACCCCCTAAATAGCATTAAGTGATAAAACTATCTTTAGTGTTGTACAGTGAGGGCCCGCTGCTGCTCTGCTGGACACTAACAGCAATAACACCAGGTCTCTGCTTCCCCTTCTCAGCACAACTGAGTACAGCCTTTCTCTTCACCATCTCAGCCTTAAAATACCTCCGGTGGCATCAGCTCCCACAGAGAGCTGGCTAGCCAGCAAAGCCAGGAGCCCCTCTGTTCCTGAGGCCACATCCCACCTGCATGACTTGTTTTCCCAGGTCCCAGCTCCATTTAATGCCAGCACACTGCTGTACCACCATAAACCAAAGGAACACTGAACACAAAGCCCACACATGTCCTCACAGAAATACCGCCAACTAAATCTCTCTCAGGAGTTTTGTATGAGAATTAGCTTCTTGCCTTCAGCTTTCCTGGCTGGCCAGCCAGCCTGTCCCTCTACAGAGGGGAGAGGCTCCTCAGTAGGTGTGATTTTGTTTTACAGGATGCTACAAGTATTAATGAGAGCAGTCTATACTGTAATGTACATTGAAATGTATCTGGTGATTTTAGTCTATTGTGGCATGAGCCCAGTGCTTGCCTGCAAGGGAACAGGCTTTGTTCTCAGGCCAGGAATGCAACCCCAGGAGGTCAGGATGGGACACAGAAGGTCTCCTTTTGCAAAAACATCCCCTTGCGCCCAGTTGCTGCTTGACAAGGCACAGGGTTCAGCTACGGGTGACAGACATCACCCACAGGGCATTTTGCAGTTGATGCTGTAAAAGGGACCAACCCTGCACTGTTAGCCTGTGCAGTGTGTCTGAGCATTTTGTGGCCAAAAATGCTCCTGGAGCCAGGGAGAGTTGTTGAGTTCCTGGGAACAAGGCTGACTGTTTGTCAAGTCGATTAGAGAAGCTTAGTACTACTGTGTTTGCGTCTTTGTCATGGGCCAGGTTTGCCTTCAAGGCTTACAACCAAAAACTCCACCATCATTTCCAAGGAGAATAAAACACTCATTGCAATCTGACACCAGAGGCATCAAGATCAATGGAGATGGTGCTACTAAGCATCATCCTGAACAACCCATACCAATCACACACTTGCATCCCCAGCACACAAGTAGAGATGTGGCCTGGGTGGCACAAAAGAGCAGACCAGGGTCGTGCTTCCACCGCCCTGGAAGAGAAAGCAGACAGAAACACTCTCCCCAAGCACCCCAAGACTTGAGTGTCCATTATAATTTCTGAGCTCCTGCAATGACACAAGATAACTGATGCTGGCAGATAAAGGTACATGACCTATATAAGATGTTACACTGAGAAGGTGATTATGGAAAGGGACTTCTCACAGGACCAAACCAGCAGCCTGTGAGATCCTTATTTGTGCTGCAAAAGCTAGCTAGCAAACATGAACAAGTGTGAACCTTAAACATTGATGCGTTAACAAGAGGAGGAGGACCAAAGCCTCTCAGCTGGCACCATGCAGGGAGAGGGAAGGGAGCTGGACTGGAGATCAGGCAAAAACATCTCCATCTCTCAGAAAGGGCAGCCGGGTTCTTCATGAGCAGGCATGGGAAAGAGAGACATCTGGGGAGGAGGGCTGGGAACCAGCCCAACACTCACTGCCCCAGCCCCTCTCCCACCCAGTGTCTTAGAAAATAATGTTGAGACCAAATCCTGACTGTCCTGTAGTGCAGGCAAGTGGCTTGAGGACTAAACCCCCTGTTCCAGATGGGGAGAATAGATGATAGCAAGTAACAACATGATTTTCAGCATTGCCTGAGTCTCACCATCTTTGCCGATGCTGAAGCAACCTGGTGGCACTAAAATAGAGTCATTTAAAGACCAGCCATTGCCCCATTAAATAGCCCAGTCCCTAACATCTTCAGTCCTACCTCCCCACCTTCCTTTCCCCCCTTCAGCTCAACAAGGGAGAAGTGACTGTTACTCTGCCTCTGGGCTCCCCGCTCCCCACCACATTTCTTACCAAAGGATCACTGGAGGCTGCCATTGTTTTCCTTTTGCTGAAACATTTTTCCTGCATGTTTGATAGCCCAGTATTAACATTAGTATTATGTTATTATGTTATTATTAGTAGTATTATGTTATTATTAGCATTAACATACAGTATTAACTGTAATTTTGTATGAAGAGTGACTGTCCATGGGTTTAATAGAGCATTAGTTACTGTAATAATTTATTGGCTGTCCATAATGTATTTATTAGTTACAAAACCTTAATAAAGTGCCAGCTCTTTTCTAGTGTGAGTGGTTTCATTGTGTCTCCCTTCAGTGTGTTCAGCGTCTCAAGCCTGTTATTTACCCTACATCTGCTCCATGCACACACACACACATCAGTTGTCTGCCACAGCCTCATTTGCCTGGAAATTAAGAATTTGAAAAGGACATGACCAAAAGATATTTAATTTTATGTATTTGGTTGATTTTTTTCCCCTTTTTTAAAAAGTAGAACAACTTTACCATGGTTTCTCTTTGTTCCTCGGCTTCTTGAAATTACCCTTCCCCTCCTTGCAGCCCCTTGCCCCATGTATCTGCATCAGACCATCCACGATCTCCCATTATTTTGGGGCATGAAGTAGAAGCAAAGAACTTGAAGAAATCAAGAGAATGTCAATAAACCTCAGCAAAGGAAAACTAACTATGATTCCTGTTGGCTTCACCAATTTCCAGAGGTGTAACTTCAGCTGGACCCATCCTGCAGATCAGAATTAAAGGCCAGCCCTAAGAAAAACCGATAGCCGAGAGGAAAAGGATTTCCTCTTTTTAAATTCATATAGAACATTTTTATAAATTGCCTCCAGGATGCTATCCTGCCCTGACCTTCTACACTGGAAGCCTCCTTTTCAAGTCACCAGGGTTATTTTCCCTGCACTGGGGATTTTCATTTCCCTGGGCACATGCTGCTCCTCCAACAACATCAGTCCCTTATTTAAATATACAATGTGGGATGAACAAGGAAAAAAAACCCCACAACACCAAAACCAAACCAAACAAACAAACAACAACAAAAAAAAAAACCCACAACAAAAAACCCCACACAGAAAAAAAACCACTAGGATACCTCCCATGAAAAATCTCAAGACCTGGCATTTTTGCAACAGCCACAGGTCAAGAAGAGCCATGTTGCTCTGTGGCAGTTTGTTTTCTCCCTGATCAAGGCTTTCTATTTCTTTATTTTTAAAATACAGAGATAAAACAAAGCCCTTAAGCTTTGGGAAGTGGCTGCTTATCATCCCTCGCTGCTCTTTGTCAAGGAACCACCAGTGTAAACTCAAAGCCTTTCAAGATGAAATCAGACATCTGCTAAATTTTGCATGCAAAAGCTACAGTTGAAGTGTAGCTAATAAAACGACTCACTAATAAAACATTCATGGAAAATTACAAAATGTGTAATTGGGTCATAATTTCATTAGGAAACATGTGTGTTCTCCCAAATCTTTGGCAAATCCAAGGCCCCCACCCCCCCTTTGGTGCACCTCCAAAAAGGGGCTTGGGGGGGTGGGGCATGTGTTTGCTGCAGGTGGGTTTCCCACTGGCTGCTGGGCACCCTTGTTGCCCTCTGCTCCATGCAAGGAACCCCAAGAAGGGTTGTGGAGAGGGGCACAGTGGATTCAGCACCTTCAGACTTCACTAAACCCTGATTCTGCACCAGAAGCTTTGCATGTTTGAGTAGTGAACTAGGTGGATATGTGCAATAGAGGTGGTACACAGACTGCCTGAAATGGCTCCTGATGTTCTCCCTGGAGCAGCAGGGAATGGCTTCCTGTTTATTTTAAGAACAAGTTAATGATGGAGAAAACATGAGAGCTCCTAGAGAGCTGTACCTGTCCTGTCCAGCAGCACCTCCACACTGGCAATGGGTGCATGTGTCTGCAGAGAGCCCCCACAGCAGCTTGAATGAAGCATGAAAATACTTGATGAGGCCCTGCAACAGCTGATTCACCACAGGACAACCTCTCCTCCTCCTCTTGTCCTTCTGTCCATTCTCCACTTCTTTCTGGTAACAACTTCTGTAGCATGGGGGGAAAAGGCTTTTGTCCATGTGTGAAATGCCAATTTCTTAAAAATATATTTTTTAGAGATTTGCCTCTATGCTCCTACTAAAACTCTTCCATGCTGAACATCCCCTGGAGCAGCTCACAGTCTGGTTTCTTAGCAGCCACCTGGCCACCACTGTGGTACTTTCAAAGAGGGGCTGAAGATGTTTCCAGGGGCAGAAGGGGCCAGCTAGGACAGGACCTGCCCCATCCTCTGGGCAACCCCTCAGCACCAGTCTCACCACCATGGCACCACTTGGCACAAGTTCCCTTCCAGGCAGGTCCATAGGACCACACCAAGGTGGCCAGAACTCCCTCTCATTCCAGTCCCCATCCTGGCTGCTGGCTGTCCAGCCTTTCTTTAGGCTCTGCAAGTGATGCTTCAGGGGTGCCCAGCCCTTGCAGAGAGAGACACAGGCCTCTTCCACATTCCAGTGAGGCAGCTGATGAGCAAGTGACTTTTTTCTGCTCTTCCTTGAAACTTCAGGTGTCAGCTCTGCTTGAGCAGCCCCACAGGGATCAACCCCAACCTCTACACCTGCCTTGTCCTCCAGCCCAAGAGGACAGCAGTACCCTGTTTCCTCCACCTTTGTAACCATCTCTCACTTATCACTGTCTTATTTCACAGATTTTCTTTGCTTTCTAACCATTTCAATTCAGAAAGATGTTATCTTCTCTAACTCTCTTTGTCTTTCTCTCCCCTCTCTTCCCTCCATGCTCCCCATTGCAGAACCGCATGCATGAATCTCTCATGCTCTTCGACTCCATCTGTAACAACAAATTCTTCATTGATACCTCCATCATTCTCTTCCTCAACAAGAAAGACCTATTTTCTGAGAAGATCAAGAAATCACCTCTGACCATCTGCTTCCCCGAATACACAGGTATGTGCCAGGGCTGGCACAGCCCAGTGTGACCCCACCACCATGCCACTGGGGTTGGGGGCTACGACTCAACCCAGAGGTGGGTACAGGGGCAGAGGGGACAGGACACCATTATTGAGGGCAAAAGCACTGCCCAACTTCAAGAGCTGCAGTGGGGCTCCAGCACCCCACTCATAGGGTGAGGTTGTGTCCTGCATTTGGTCAGTGCTTGTGGCAAAGGTGCACAACCAGCTGATGGGACAGAGGGTCAAGATGAGCTTTAAGGACCCTGGCCACAGGTAGCTGTAGAAAGGTGAAGCCTTGGCCCACCAATTAAGCCATCCTGTTTGCTGATGGCTCCTGAGGAGGTCCTGATGGAGGAGCCAAGAGACATGGTACTCCAAGCTGCATCCTCCCAGGAGTGCCTTTGTACAGGGCACAGCTGGGGAAGGAAAGAGCCTCTTTACAGCAGATGTCTGAAACCACAAGAGAATCACACATTTTGAAACAAAACTAACGTGGCTTGGGGAAAAGAACAAAACCTGAGAAAATGGGGTAAGAACAGATATTGCTTCCAAATTCTCCAAGGGGAAGGAAGAATCAGCTCAGATTCAGAGGCTCCAGCACCCCCTACAGATACTGAGGTGTCTCTGAACTACTTCACCCAGAGCACACCCTCTGCCTGGATGCCAGACCTGGGGGACAAGGAGGTCCCCAGCAGGACAGCCCCCATTCCCCTACAGCAGAAGCGCACCAGCATTTCCACCAGAGGTTTTGAGGCTTCTCCATCACAGAAGCAGCAGCACTGTTTTCCCCAGCCACCTGGAAGGACACCCCAAACTATCCCACACAAAATTGTACAGCACATCCCAGCTACCCTGGTGGCACCAGGACACCACCCCTGTCCTTTGGCCACCTCCCACATTGGTAAGAAGGGGAAGTGGCAAGCTGGAAAAGAAAAATAAGTCTCCAGATAACAGCAGCCCTTCCAAAGGTGATTCCAGGGGTGTCATTCAGGCATCATGGCTTCTTGAAAGGGGCTGGGCACAGCTGCTCTCACTGCCCTAAGCAGCTTAATACAACAATGCACATCTTCCAGCTCCAACATCTGGCCCCTCTCCAGCCTTACAGGAACAGACAACAGCAGCATATCCACATGCAGCTCCTGCCCCACCACCACCCCAACCTCCCCCATTCCAATACCCAGGTGAGATCTCCCCCAACAGCCCCAAAAGCACACAGAGAGGCTCACCCCCGCTAAGGGGGCCCAGACACCAACCACAGGCAATGTTGGAGTGGCCACCAAGCCTCCCCCTGCCTGACAAGCTGGGGGGCCACCAGGACCCCAGCCTTTCTCCCACATGCACTCCATTAAGATGCACTATGGGGACTTGCTGGCTATGCCGGGACAGCAGTGATGCCAAAAGAGCATCCCTGGGGAACAACCCAGCCAGACACCACTAGAACTACTGCCCTTCCCAGGAAGAACACAGGGAGCAGAGAGGACAAAGCAGCCACAGCTGGGGAGGGAGGAGTCCCAATGGAGCCCAGGTGCTCTGTGATTTGGGGAAAAAGAGGGGGAAATGGGGCCAGATTGAGTGGAAAAGGATAGTTGGGGAGGGGGGAGGAGAGAGATGGGGCAGGAAAAGGGGTAAATGGATCCTCCTGGGGGGTGAAAAGAAGAAAATAAATAGGGTTTGCCTGTTTTTGTTAGAAATAAAGTACTTTGCAAGCAGCAAGGGACTGGATGCATGGCCAGAGGGTGGTGATCCACAGCCCTGACCTGCCCCTACTCTGTCCCCCCACCTCTGCCTGCAGGTCCCAACACCTACGAGGATGCGGCTGCCTACATCCAAGCACAATTTGAAAGCAAAAACCGCTCCCCCAACAAGGAGATTTACTGCCATATGACGTGTGCCACAGACACAAACAACATCCAAGTGGTATTTGATGCTGTCACTGACATCATCATTGCTAACAACCTGCGGGGCTGTGGCTTGTACTGACCCCCCCCAAGTGCAAAGCGATTTCTAGGGTGGCAGCGGCCTCGGTACCAGGAGAGAAAAGAAACATGAAAATAAAGATTAATAATAATAACAATAACAAAAACCCAGTGCAACCACACACACACACATGCATGTGCGGGAAAAAAATAAGTGAAACAAAATGAAAACAAAACAGATTGAATGAGAGAAAAACAAATTGTGATTGTGCAAATTGGTAAATAAAAAGGCATAAGGAAAAATTATATATATACGTATACAGAGATATAAAATACACACCGACCTTTTTAGTTGGTCTAAGAGCCCTTCACTGCATCCTGGGGGCAGCCCTGGGGATGGAGGGGGCTCTGCCCGGCCCCACTCCCAGAGCTGTGGGGCAGAGGGACAGTGCTGGGATCACCCCCATGACAAAAGCAGGGGGCTGTGCCGGTGCTTGTGTGCAGGGGGGATGCTTCTTCTCCCAGCAGCTATTTGACCATGGGGGTTTATTTTTTTGTTACTATTATTATTATAATTAATCATTGTGGGTTAGCTTTTTTATTTCATTATTATTATTAATTATTTCTCTTCCCAGTGCAGGGCTGCTCCTGCCTGCCCCCAAGCCCCACCGGCACCCCCAGCCTCCAGAACCTAAAATATACAGTTTTATCTTTAAAAATGAGGGGAAAAACCTGGAAACTCCCCCCTGGCCAAATGTCAAAGGGAAACAACAACAGCAACAAGGCCTGTTCCCAATTTTGCCATCCCAGCTCCCTTCCTGGGGTTTAGGGGTTTTTAGCATAGATTTTTTGGACTCCCCACCCCACTTTAGCGCAAAGCCCTCACTAGCCAGGGGCTGGTGGGTTTTTCCTCCCATTTTCCCTCCCTCCTGGTTTAACAATTCCCCACTGGCTCTGCAGGTTGGTACCTGAAAGTGCGGCTCAGCCAGATCAGCCCCAGCAGGGCATTGGGGTGGGTCACACGGACATCAAGTTTATTTTAGCTTTTATTTTGTTGAGTTTGTTTTTTTTTTTTTATTTAGGGTATATATACAAATTTTTTTGTTGTTTTTTTATTAATTTCTAACTCTTCCAGTGGATGCTCTTTTGTGCTGTCTTTTTCTTCCCCCCCCCCCCCATCACCCCCATCCTCTCTCCCTTTTAGTGGATGGTGTTTTTTCTCTCTCATGGGGATGTTTGTGATCCAAAAAAAGTAAAAAAAAAACAACCCAAAAGTAAAAAAAACTTAAAAAGCAAACTTAAAAAAAAAGCAAGAATGAAAATTATTTAAAAAATTTAAAAAACACACACAAAACCACAAAAAAATCATTAACCCCCCCCAAGAAACCCCAGAAAACAAATGTAGCCAAACATTGAAGCCACCATTTTCATGACCAACCCTTTGTCATTTCTACTTTGATTAGTAACCAGATGTCTTCACAGCTCTACTTTTATGAGTTACCTTTGCTGAAGGAGAACAGCCTCAGCTGTTCAGAAGAAAATTAATCCATAAAGAGGAAACTAAAAATAAAAGAATATGATATATATATATATAAAGTGCTAGGTCTTTCTAAGCCTTTCTATTACCAATCAGTGAGGTTTCTGTGATATATTACACACTGCCGATCTCTTTCTCTGACTAATGGAAAATTTCATGTGTAGCTCAATAAAGAAAATGTTTGTCTGTACCCTGAGCTCTCCCCCTGCACCTCTGCCTGCTTCGTTCCTCTCCCTTCCCAAGGAAAAAAAAAAAAAGAAAAAGACTAAACCTCACAGTTTTGGGGATATTTGTGGCTGGTAGCACAGGCAGGAGGGGCTGAGCTGAGTTGAGTGGAAGGGGGAGCATAGAGCATAGAAGCCCCTCCAGATGGCTCAAGCTGCTTCAGAGCAGCACCAGGAGCAAAACTCCAAAAAAACCCCAAACCTCCCCATGCAAGAAAATACTTTTATTCCTTTGGGACTGCAGAGGTATCCACCAGGGCAGGGCCTTTGGTTTGTGGCAACATCAGAAACCCCCCCCAGCATGTGAGTTTTTCCCCTTAAGATATAGAGAAGGGTTGTCAAAGAAAGATGAGATTTTTAGTCCCTGCTGCAGGAGAAATTTGGGGGTGGTTTGGGAGAATTTTTTTCCCCACAATTTGGGGGATTTTTTTTTCCCCACATCTGGGGTCTTCTTGCAGTTTGGGTTTGGTTTTCTGTCGTGGATACCTTTCCTTCACAGCTACCAGGAACTGCCTCCAAAGGCTGAGGGGTCATTTGTTTCACTATAGCTTTGTCAATTTCCCCTTCCCTAACAAGTGATCCCAGCTGCTTGAGTTCCTTACCTTCTAGTTCAGCACCATTGTCGAGCATCAGAGCAACCAGGTGACGATTTGCTCCCCTGGAAGATGGCTGAAATCTTTTTGCATACTCTGCATCTCAGTTGAGGTCCGGGATCGAGAAGCTACCTCTTCTTCCTCTCCCTCTGATTCCTGTATTAATAACTCTCCTTCAGATATCATCCCCTGTACTACACCTATCAGGTCTTCATCTTTCTTCACTGCACGAGTTGCTCTTCGTGCCTCTCATTTGCTTTTCCCCTTGCTTATAGGGGCAACTGATATTGGCACAGATTGGTCCTTTGGTTTATCTGCAGTGTCTATCCCGGTGGTTGGAGTGGCTGCAGTGTCTTTCACTGTGGTTGGATTGGCTGTGGTGGCTGTCACTGGGGTTGGAGTGGGTGCAGTGTCTGTTGTCGGGGTTGTTGTAGCTGCTGTGCTTGGGGGTTGAGTAGCTGCGTTGTCTGTTATTTTGCCATAAGAACGAGAGACATATTTTCCCTGCTCCTTACAGAGCAGGGCTCTGTAGGTGTAGGCCAAGCCCCAGCACACTGCAGCAAGATGTCCCTCTCTGGTATTGCCAGGATGACAGCACACCTCGTTTAAGTGTTTTACTAGCTTTTCCGGATTTTGCACTTATTCAGGGATGAAGTTCCAAAGCACTGGAGGGACCCACTTGCCCATACTATCCCACACATCCTGCCACTCATAACTGTCCAAAGTTGGGGAAAATCTCTTAGTGGTACTCCTCTAAGATCATCATTTAGCCTTGGACAAGACGCAAGCCCAACCCTGCTTAACTTTTGAGATCAGATTAAATAGGGCGTTCTCAAGGTGGTATGGCTGTGGGTAAAACACATACAGTATTTGTGGCAACATGCTGATTCCCAGCAAAAGCAGCAGGCAGGTTTCAAGTTGTCGTGCCCAGCCATAACTCAGAACCACGCAGCCGCTCTCTCACTCCCCCCTCCCCCTCCCCCCCCCCCCCCCCCCCCCGCTCCCAGAGGGATGGGGAGGAGAATCAAAAGGATGCAACGCCCACAGGTTGAGATAAGAACAGTCCAGTAACTAAGGTATAACACAAAACCACTACTGCTACCACCAATAATAATAATGATAAGGGAAAAACAAGGGAAGAGAATACAACCACTCACCACCCGCCGACCGATACCCAGCCCGACCAAGCAGTGATCTAACCCTTCCGGGTAACTGCCCCCAGTTCATATAGTAGGCATGGCGTGCTGTGGCATGGAATACCCCTTTGGTTAGTTTGGGTCAGGTGTCCTGTCTCTGCTTCCTCCTGGCTTCTCCTCCTCCCTGGCAGAGCATGAGACTCAGAAAGTCCTTGGTCAGAGTAAACATTACTGAGCAGCAACTAAAAACATCAGTGTTATCAGCACTGTTCCCAGGCTGAAAGTCAAAAACACAGCACTGCACCAGCTACTAAGAAGGAGGAAAAATGACTGCTACTGCTGAACCCAGGACACAAGGGTATCCAAAGGACATCCAAAACCTTTAGAATTCTCAAATGCTGCTGTAAATAACCCGGTGGGAGTGTGGAGGGTGTGAGGGAATGTCTCCTTTATAGGTTGACCCCCAAGGAGGAAAAATAAAATGTGCAATTGCTAAAAAATTCTGTTATATGCCTCCCAAAGTATAGAGGTGATCATCATGCTGAGAATGCATGCCAGACTAGTTTCATGATCAGTGAATCTATTGTATTACAAGTCATTACCATAAAGTACCACAAAACAAGAACCTTAGCCCATGTCCCACAGCTGATAAACACTAAAACAGCAAATACTAGCTGTAAGTAAGGTACGATACTGAAACTCTGAGACCAAGCACAACTCTGAGAGCAAATAAATCAACCTTGCGACGAGTGACTATTAATCTGGAACAATGAATGCTTATCACAAATACAATTAGACACACTCTCGTCAGATCTGTCATTATCTCAACCCTTCAAGCCCCATGTTGGGTGCCAAAAAAGACTGTTGTGGTTTAGGTCCAGCAGGTAACTCAGAACCATGCAGCTGCTCGCTCACTCCCCCCCTTCTTCCTCCCTGATCCTGGAGGGATGGGGAGGAGAATTAAAAGAATGCAATCTCATGGGTTGAGATAAGAACAGTCCAGTAACTAAGGTATAACACAGAACTACTGCTACCACCAATAATAATAATGATAAGGGAAATAACAAGGGGAGAGAATATAAAACTAAAAGGGGAAAGGGGAAAAAAAAAACCAATAAACACAAGTGATACACAATACAATTGCTCACCAACTGCCAAACAATACCTAGCCTGACGTGAGCAGCAACCTGCCCTTCTGAATAACTCCCCTCAATTTATATACTGGGCGTGACGTGCTGTGGTATGGAATACACCTTTGGCTAGTTTGGGTTAGGTGTCCTGTGTCTGCTTCCTCCCAGCTTCTTGTGCCCTTCCTCACTCCCAACACTTCCAAATCCCATGGTGAAGGAGCCATAGGGAAGGCTACCCAGCAGCCAGGACCTTCCAGCCCAGCTTTGCACTGGATCCCCCATCAAACGTCACCTACTGCCTGCAGAATGTGAGGCTGGTTAGAAAAGATGCTCCAACACACAGCAGCATTTCCTGCCCATCCAGGTTTCTCCAAGGTTCTGCTGTTCAAAGATATACAGAAGTAGCTCATGTTGGCACCAGGGAAATCAGTCAGGCCTCTCCTTAGATGACCTCTCTTTCCAGGGAAGCAGAGCCAGCCAGGAGGCCACCACTGGTCCATGGGCTGCTTTGCACAAACCAGCCTCTTACCCCTTCATTGGGGACTGTAGTGACAGGACAAGGGGGAATGGGTTTAAACTTAAACAGGGGAAGTTCAGGTTAGATATAAGGAAGAAGTTCTTCCCTGTAAGGGTGGTGAGGCACTGGAATGAGTTGCCCAAGGATATTGTGAATGCGTGAGACTGCTCCTATCTGTCTATAGAGAGCTTCATCCACACAGTTCTCATGATCAGGTGGCCTGTAGCAGACCCCCACGGTAATGTCCCCCAGCGCAGCTCTCCCTTTGACCCTGACCCACAAGCTCTCTGTTGGCTCATCACCCATCCCCAGTCACAGTTCCATATGCTCCAGCCTATCATTGACGTAAACAGCTACACCCCTTCCCCATCTGCCTGGCCTGTCTTTCTTAAAGAGCCTGTGACCTTCCCTTCCAACACTCCAGTCATAGGAGCCATCCCACCATGTTTCTGTGATTCCAATGATATCATATCCCCATAGACATGTACACATCTCTAATTCCTCTTGTTTATTCCCCATACTACAGGTATTTGTATAGAGGCATCTGAGCCAAGCTCCAAATAAAGCTGACTCATTGGCTGGAGCGGCTGAAGTAGTTTTGCATCACTCTGAGAACTCATTACAGGTGCTGACATCTGACTGGGAGTGTTGGGATGGATTGGTGTCTCCCTCCCTCAACACATCTAGTTTAAAGCTGCCTTGAACAGTCTGGCAAGTCTCCTACCAATGCAGCTCTTCCCCTTATTTGTCAGACTGGCCCCATCAACATCCAGTAGACCCAGCTTCCCAAAGGGGGAAGCAAAAGGACCAAAGTGCAGGCACTGTTTACAACCCAAACACACAACAGGAACAGAACACATCACACTCCAGAAATTTCCAAACAGTTTCCAACACTGACCAAGATTTTATTTGTGTGGGGGTTTTTATTAACAATAAAACCAAAACAGCAGTGCTCTGAGCAAAACCAAAGATCTCAAAAAATCTAATAGCATCACAAAGTATGGCTTCCCAAAGAGTTTTATTGAAATAAATTAGTCACCTAAACACCGATGCAACTCCTTGCATTAAATTCACCTGCAAATGTCCTAAAAATCCAACAGTAAAAATAGTTAACAACACTTCTAGATAATATTGGGCTCCTTCTAAAGGACAGTGATACCAGAATTCACTTTTCAGAAACTGAAAACTCAGCTGTAAAAAGTTAACATCAGCAGCTCCACATGGATCTCTGGGCACAGTCCTTAAGGACAACCAGAGGTTGGCAGCTCTGCTGCAGCCAGCCGCAGTCCCTCCAGTCCTAAATAAACTCACTGAGTTGTGGGGTTTAAACTGAAATAAAAAGCAAGATACCAGAGCTGTCTCCAGACAGGCCCATCTGTGTGGCTCTGGAGTGCAGAGCAGGCAGGTTGTTCTATCATACCCCTTGGTGGATGGTAACACTGAACCGCAAGGGCTGTAACATCACCTCACACCCTCTCTACTTCATTCCCCTGTGTCTCGGTTGTTTTGGCCATGGGCAAATGTCTTGGGTTCAGCAGTAGCAGTCATTTTTCTCCTTCATAGTAGCTAGTGCAGTGCTATGTTTTCATTTCTTGGCCTGGGAACAGTGTTGATAAGGCTGATGTTTTTAGTTGCTGCTCAAATGTTTGGTCTGACCAAGGACTTTCTGAGCCTCATGCTCTGCCAGGGAGGAGGGGAAGCTGGGAGGAAGCAGAGACAAGACACCTGACCCAAACTAGCCAAAGAGGTATTCCATACCACAGCACGTCATGCTCAGGATGTAATGGAGAGTTACCTGGAAGGGCTGGGACTGCAGGGTTGGACGAGGTATCGGTTGGTGCTCGGCTGGGGGGAGTGGGGTGAGTTATCTGTTGGCTGGTGCTGAGGTGTTGTGTCGCAAAGAGCTGGGAGACACGAGCATAACTTGCTTTAGAAGTCTCATTTATTGCTAAGCAGCTGGATGCTTATATACCTTGCTTGCATGTTTATAGTTTGATTACAGAGATATTATTGGCTTATAGCTTTTGCATGTTACAAGATCATTGGTTTATAGCTTTTACATGTTACAAGATTATTGGTTAAAGATACAGTAAAGGAATTCAGCAAAACAGGATACAAAATAGGATCAGGGATAAAGAGTCTGGTCAGTAAGATAAACATTAAGCAACTTGAAGGTCACAAACTTAATTATCGTTCTGCTTCTGCCACGGTTTATCTCCAGGGCATGCTCATCTTGCTCCCTTGTACTTTTCCATCTGCGATTTGCACCAGCTGCAGCGTATCACCATCTGCATGGCCTCTGACATGCAGCCAGTCCTTTGCAAAGCTCTCCACATTTTCCCTTTCTTTCTTAAGAACAATAAGCGACGTATTGAGATTGTTCATAGCTTTGTTAATCTGTATTTGGATACATTGAAGCAAGCAAGGTAGACAGGTTATTAGTAATACAATGACTAAAACTATGATTATTCCATGCTTAACGACATCTAGTAACCATCCAGTGATTCCCCAAGAAGACAGCCAAGAATCTAACCAACTAGAAGCGAAAGTAATATCCTTAAATTGACTGCGTAGTTTTTCTATTTAAGAGTGTATACTACTTGAGTGATCAGAAAGATTTAAACAACACATACCTTCAAATTCGTTACATCTGTGACCTTGTGCTAAAAGTAAAAAATCTATAGCAGCCCAATTTTGTAACACAGCATGTCGGATACTGTCAACATCATATAAGAGGTCATCTAATATGGTTGATGTGATATTAAATTCTTGGATAGCAAAGCATGCTAGGCTTTTAATATTTCTCCAATTAGTGGCAGCCATCACACCAGAGGTAAAAAAGGCCATTGAGACACCTTCAAGCATGCATGTGACTATTTACAGACCTTCTTCTCAGCAAGCCTTGCATTTTCCCAGCCGCCACATAGTCTGTTTTGTTCTTGTTAACATAAAACAGACTCCCTCTTGACCTTCGGAGTCTTGGCCCTAAATCAGACATGTTTTACCTACAATTCCCCTTTTTTCTGTTTGGGCAAACGAAACTGACTGTGTTAGGCACTCAGCCGTCCTTTGTAGCATAGATTGAATACAGGAACAAAAACAGGGAAGACACAATAAAATCAATAAAAATACAACAACTATGATTAATCCAGATTTCAATAAGGATATCATCCATTCAGTAAGACCTAATGATCGAAGCCATCTTTCAAATCCCCAATCTTGTTCAACCCATAATTTATCTGTAAGCTGTCGTAGGGTATCTATTTGTGAGTAAATGGATTTTGAATGATCAGAAAAATTCATACAACACATTCCTTCAAATTCTGCACAGCCATGACCTTGGGCTGACCACATCCAAAACATCGAGGACCCTTAACCATACCGGTGGCTTGCAAAGGTGCCAAGGCCGCTAATACTTGCGAATGACTTTTTTGAATTGCCTCTCCCACTGCTTTTACTGCCTCAGCCAACATTGTCTGATGCCCCATAGGTACCCGTGCCATTCGTTCTAACATCTCTTCTACAGTAGCATTTGCAGGTAACTGAACAAGTATCTGCCTTACAGCATCATTACAGTTCTGTATTGTACACTGACGCAGTAAAATACCATGCATGTATTCTGGAGTACCTGACTTCCTTATAGCATCAGCTACCCTATTCACAAAGGTACTGAAGGGCTCATCCTTTTTCTGTATCACTTTCATATAGGCAGGAGCTGCAGTAGTAGCTTTAATCTGTGATAGAGCTCGCAAGGCTAGTTTCATAGATTCTTTTAACAATTCTGGACCTAGCTGGACTTGAGCCTCCTTAGTGGAGAACTGTCCAATTCCTATCAGGTGGTGTAATTGCACCCCAATCAGGGGATCTCCCTGGCCTCACTGAACTGCAACCGCCTCTTGACAGGCTTCCTGCCAATACATGTCCCATAACAACAACTGCGAAGGGGTGAGGATTAATTTCACAATACTTTTAATATAACAGCAAATCTGTTCCCCAAATATATGACAACATTTGCCTAGTGGGTTCAAACTGAATGCCTGTAGAAAAAAGTTTGCCTTAACTGAGATAGCAATTTCCAATTTAAGGGAGACATTTCAGCATTTACTGCCTGACCTTGAGCGTTAATCTGGTACTTAACAGGAAAGGCAAGAATCTTTTCCTGCAACGCCTGCAAACGATCAAAATCATTGTTTGACAGAGCCTCTCTCTGAATAGATTTCCAATCTATCACCTGGATTCGCAGGTCCTCTGCAACTGTCCTCTGCAACTTTACCTTTTTTTTTTTTTTTCTCTCTGTCTTTTTTTTTTTTTTTTTTTTTTTCAAAAGTTGTTCACCCTGCTTTGCACGGCTACAAACAGCAGCCTGCTCGGCAGCAGCTACAGCTGCCTGCCTGCTTCAGCAGCAACCATAAATACCTGTCAGCAACCACACTTTTGCATTAACTCTTTCTTGCCTGAAATGTTAAACCACTACCTGTTAAAAACTTTTACATGAACACGATAACAAAGAAAATACATAGAACACCATCTGCTCTCATCACACACACACACACATACGTATGCATATGGGATCCCACAAGCACATTTCACACATCTTTTGGAACAATATTTGAAACACAAAATCCAGACAATCATTACTCCCACTACAAAGTCCCACGTACAAAACGTGGCACAAGGACCCTGTGAAGACTATCAGGAAACCAGCTCCAACAAGCATCATCCCAGTGTGAGGTGGCAGGCTCAACCTTAGCGAGCGTCCCCGCAGAGGCTCTGCCTCCCTCACATCGTATGAGGTTTGGGCTTTTATACTGATTAAAATGCACACTCATTCTGACACAGGTGGCCAGCCTATGTCAGAAGAAGTGGCCAGCAATATCTATAAAGGTTTCCAAGCATCAATAAAATCATAGATATATTTGCCAACTTCTAGTACATGAGTATCACAGAGAGACTGTATCAAATGAGTTGTATATGGGGCCCCAAGTCCACGGTCCATCACAGTCCGCCACAGTCCTCCTGATACCCCTGATAAGGGCATATGAGAGACCTTCCCACCGCGGGTCTTGATCCAGCACATACATCACAGGGAAAGCACACAATACATCTGCATCCCCCACCCATCTCGCTTCTCCCTTTACAGCTGCCCATTTATCATGAAGATCTGGGGGATACAAATCAGGTTTCTTTTCCGGCTTCATGTCAAAAGGATCATCCAGGTCAGCATCAGAATTAACAGGCGTCAGAACTTCAGACGCAGCAACAGCAGTCTGATGAGCACGCACAAGCTCCTTCTTGGGGTCAATAGGGTCCGGGTCAAAAAGAGTGTCTTCATCTCTGTCTTCAGTCTTTGCAGCCGTGGCGGCAACTGGCAGAGGCTCAGGGGTGGCCAGGGGTGGGGGGGGGACGGGACACTGGGTTCCATGATCTCACTTTTTGACTTTAACATCTCTAAAATAGTTCTCCAAATGACCAACAAATGTTTCACAGTGTCACTGCCCTCCGTGGCTGCGTCCCACAACTCAACTCGTGCACCACTCCACAAAGAGACCTCAGATACGGTAGACTCATCAGTCTCTGGACAATACGTCTTCGATCATTTCAACATTAAATTTAAGTCTGTCTCTTTAAAGGTTGCCCCCTTCACTTTAAGGACTGAAAACATCCATAAAACAGAGACTTCTTCCTTAGCAATTTTTTCCCAAGTCCCAAGCTCAAAGGCTTCTCCAACCCCCTGGATTAAGTCCTTCTCCTTAATACAGAGCAACAATCTTTTTAGCATAGCTTCATCATACGCTATCCCTCTCACAGAGAGGATATGTCGGAAGAGTTGAAGTACTGCATACTTATGTAGGCAATTAATAACTGTCCTCCTGGCAGCGAGCCAAGTAAAATCTTGCTCAGGCTCTCGGAACTGACGCTGCCAGCAGCGAAGCGTTCTTTGCCTTCCGAAGGCTGCATTCTTCGGAGCTTTCCCGATCCCTGCTGTCTTCCCAGCCTTCTGTTTTAACAGGGTATTATATATAGCTTGCCAAGGTTTACCATATTTCTTTGCAACTTTATCATCATTAATCGTTGTATCCCACAAAATATCCCCGAATATTCGCCATTCCGTTAAAGTATGTACAGTATGCGGATTAATAAAACAACCCAATGACTTACCATAATCTAGTAAACTAAATAATTCCTTCTTATAATCTAAACCCGCCCCTTTAACTTTCAAAAAGTCCTCAAACAGTTTATATGCCGCTTGCCTTTCCATACCGTATTGTCAGCACTGTTGCAGCTTTTCCAAGGTTTCGGCGGCACGTAACAGCCTGATTCACCGTTGTGACATCAGGAGCCTCAAGACAAATCTTCTTGTCTTTTTTAGGCCACCCCTGCTGCGACGAGGTCAGTCCACTTCAGCTCCTTGTTCTGTACAAAGTCCCTGGGTCCCTGTTCAGGCGCCAAATGTCGCAAAGAGCTGGGAGACACGAGCATAACTTGCCTTAGAAGTCTCGTTTATTGCTAAGCAGCTGGATGCTTATATACCTTGCTTGCATGTTTATAGTTTGATTACAGAGATATTATTGGCTTATAGCTTTTGCATGTTACAAGATCATTGGTTTATAGCTTTTACATGTTACAAGATTATTGGTTAAAGATACAGTAAAGGAATTCAGCAAAACAGGATACAAAATAGGATCAGGGATAAAGAGTCTGGTCAGTAAGATAAACATTAAGCAACTTGAAGGTCACAAACTTAATTATCGTTCTGCTTCTGCCGCGGTTTATCTCCAGGGCATGCTCATCTTGCTCCCTTGTACTTTTCCATCTGCGATTTGCACCAGCTGCAGCGTATCACCATCTGCATGGCCTCTGCCATGCAGCCAGTCCTTTGCAAAGCTCTCCACAGTGTTGTATTCTCTTCCCTTGTTATTTCCTTTAGCATTATTATTATTGGTGGTAGCAGTAGTGATTTGTGTTATACCTTAGTTAGTTAGTTAGTTACTGGGCTGTTCTTATCTCAACCCGTGGAAGTTGCATTCTTTCAATTCTCCTTCCCATCCCTCCAGGAGCAGGGGGAGGGCAAGAAAGGGGGGTGGTGTGAGTGGACGAGCTGTGTGGATCGGTTTAAACCACGACAGCAAAGGAGAACAGCTCAGCCATGGGCAGTGACAGAGCCAGATGCTGCTGATGCGAAAGAGCCCGGCAACACTCAACAACTTAATGCTGGTGAATCACTGCTCTGCTGCACAACTCGTGAATCCAGTTTTTCCTGTGTTCTGTAGCTAGACAACATCCACCTGGTCTAAGAACTGATTTTCCAGCAACTCTACTTTCAAGTTGGACTACCTAACACCTCTCATGGACTGCAGAGCAGGCGCCTGCTCACCTAACACAGGGTTTACTCCAGGTTTCTAAGGCTTTCTTCCCTCTTGGAGTAACTCTCCCTTATCTCAACCTGTGCCCACAGCTGCTAATTCAGAGCGCTCTTTCCCCAGCCTCTGCTGTGCAGCCAGCATAATGCCTCATGCCAGCTGTAGAAATCCCACCTGTGGTTTAGAAACTGCCTTTTGTTCATGGAGGGGATTAATGTCACGTAGAAAATCTTGCAAAAATGAGGTTAATTTGTCAGCTGTCCAAACATTATCAGACCACATGCTTTATACATCAGAGAGGCAGCTCAGCTGGATGAACTCTGAAGATACACTGTCCTGCTGGTACAGAAAGCGCAGGGAAGTTGGAAGGTGTGTTTAATTCTTTATTCAACATTACTGACAAGGTGGAGGGAGGAGGGTGACAGTGCTATGAGTTGCACTGCATCTGAAGCCTCCGCTCAGCAGCAGTGGCCAGCGTCCTGTGGCGCAGGATGAAGGCATTGGCTGAAGCTCCTTGGGGAAGAGGACAGGGCTTCCCTGTGTTTAGCTCCTCCTCCAAGGGCTTGTTGAAATAATGCCTGCAAGAGGAAAAAGATGGATGAGCAGAGCCCACCTCTGGCTCTGGACAGTACTTTCCTGGTACATCCACCAAGGGAGTGTTGAAAAGCATGCTGAAAGCAGGAAAATACCTGGATAAAAGTGCACACATGATACACAAAAAAAAATAAAAAAAAAAATTCCTGTATAACCTACAGGAGACTTTGCAGAGTTGGCAGAAGCTCTTAGTTTTTGTGCAAGATTCTCATGCTTGTGGAAAGGAGCCAGTTCTAAAGGTCGGGGCAGTGGGCTGCATCCAAAGGAGCATGGCCAGCAGGTCAAGGGAGGTGATCCTGCCTTTTGGCTCTGGTGAGACCCTACCCAGAGTACTGTGTCCAGCTCTGGAGTCCTCAGTACAGGAAAGATATGGACCTGTTGGAGAGGGTCCAGAGAAGAGCCACAAAAATGATCAGAAGGATGAAGCACCTCTCCTATGAGGAAAGTCTGAGAGAATTGGGGTTGTTCAGCCTGGAGAAGACTCCAGGGAGACCTTATTAAGTCCTTTTAGTTCTTAAAAAGGGCCTGTAAGAAAGATGGGGAGAGACTTTTTAGCAGGGCCTGTTGCAACAGGACGAGGGTGGATGGTTTCAAACTAAGAGAGATTCAGGCTGGATGTGAGGAAGAAATTTTTCACAATGAGGTTGGTAAAGCACTGGCCCAGGTTGCCCAGAGAGGTAGTGGATGCACCATCCCTGACAACATTTAAGGCCAAGCTGGATGTGGTTCTGGGCAGCCTGATCTAGTTGAAAATGTCCCTGCTCATTGCAAGGGGTTGGACTAGATGACCTTTGAAGGTTCCTTCCAACCCAAACTATTCTATGATTCTACTGCAAGAAGTCACTCCCTGATGATGATGAGTAAGCTTTTGACAGAAGGGGCACTAGGGCTGCAAAGTGTAAGGTAAGGCAAAAATACAAGGAAGCAGCTGCCAGAGCTACCATCCCAAGGAATTCTTACAGTTGGTGACATAACACAGCAGTTCACAGTTCCACAGCTCTTCAGTGCAGGAAGGGAACCAGGGAACCAGTAAACCAGGAAATCAAAACCACTTTATCTCCCTAAATGACATTTTTCAAAGATCAAGGAAAACTTATTCTAAGAGCAAGCCTATTTACAGACAAACTGTAAAAGGTGTCATACCCCCAGTTTATCTGTAGGCATTTCAGTGTGGAAAAAACTCAATAAGCAGAGGTAGCCTGCTAACACAAAGGACACATCATGTAGTTTTAGTAGCCCCTTTCAGGAGTCTCTCTGCAATGCAAAGGAAGGTACAACACTGATTACAAATGCTAAGAAGTCTTCTCTACATGACTGAAGTGCTTTTCCTACTCTTTAATCAGCAACTGGATGCTAGTAAAGTTCACCAACATGAATGGAACACATGTAAAGAAAGTTTCATTCTACCTATAACACTTATTAGTAGTTGGGCTAAAAGAAACTGTTCGGGTTGATCAGTCTCACTTCAGCAGTGTTGACTTGCTGGTCATGAGCTCCTCTGGTGTGCTTTAGGAAGTAGCTACTCTCAGCTGCTTTGTGCTTAAGATACTTGCTCTGTATTTGGAGAGTGGTGCCTGACAGTCATTTCAGCTGGAACAGTGCAGGCAGCAAGGGCTGACACCTATGCCAGGAGACAAGCTAAAGATTACTAGAGGACACGGCACAATTCATTCTCTCTTACTACAGACTCAGACTAAAGCCCATCCAAGCTGGAGAAATCATCCTCTGATTTCAAAGAGCATTGGATCAACCACTAAGGAAGCTGTGTACATGTTGGGACACATGACACTGCTTCAGAGTTGGGTTTATCAGTAACGGTCACCTTAAACAGCACCCTGAGATGTTGTAGCAGATATATTCACTCCTCTTACTACTTTCTGCATCAACCCAGGCTCTCAGTGGTCATAATCCATTTGAACCCCAATCTGGGGGACTATACCTGAGCAGCCAGGCTGGAGTTTTAGGAAGGAACATACTTTCAAGCTCACTGTAACAAGTCATCCTTCCGCTGAACCAGCATATGCTGCCTTTCATCGGCTGACTTTGAGAAGCAACTTCCCCTGGCCTCAAAATCTTCTGCTTCACTAGACTCTGCTTCCATTTCACTGACTTCCACCATTTCTTCCAGTCTGGAGCTGAGTTCCAGTGGCACTCTCTCTCAGTCTAAGAGAAAAGGAAAAAAAACATAAGTCTTGGCAAAATTTGCTAACAGGGCTTCTTTGCATTAAATCAACAAGCTACACAGAACTGTCATTTTCTGAGGCACTGGAAAGAACTAGACTCTCACCTGCTGTACCTAATTCCCTTGGGCTCCTTTGAAAACCCCAGCCAAGATACAGAACAAAGCTATTTCAAAATATGTTCAAAGAGCCTGCATACTATAACACTATCTTTTATGCCATTTTTGAAAGTAATCTCAAAGACAAACATTAATCAGTCATAATTAATGCTCTCTGAAAATGGGACATTTAAAATAGGTTCTGCAGCTGACTTGAGGAGCAATGCAACAGTAAAGAGTTGAAAAGGCAGAAATCCATATAATAAGGGAAGAATAACAAATGTATTTACAAAGAGGATGTGTGCTTGTCCTGGGTTTACCAGTAGCAGTTTTTCTCCTTCGTAGTAGCTGGTGCAAGCTCTGTGTTTTGACTTCCAGCCTGGGAAGAGAGCTGATAACACCAATTGTTTTTAATTGTTGCTAAGTAATGTTTATTCTGGCCAAGGACTTTGTGAGTCTCATGCTCTGCTGGGGACGAGGGGAGGCCGGGAGGAAGCAGAGACAGGACACCTGACCTAAGCTAGCCAAAGAGGTATTCCATACCACAGCACGTCATGCCCAGGGAGGTAACTGGGAGTTACCCGGAAGGGCACGGTCTCTCTTCGGAGGGGTCGAACACGTTCAGCAGTGGTATCGTATTCTCTTCTCTTGTTATTTTCTCTTATCATTATTATCATTGGTGGTAGCAGTAGTGATTTATGTTATACCTTAGTTACTGGGCTGTTCTTATCTCAACCCGTGGGAGTTACATTCTCTCAATTCTCCTCCCCATCCCTCTGGGAGTGGGGAGGGTTGGGGGGGGAGAAGAAAGAAAGAGGGAGAAAAAAAGGGGGGGGGGAGTGTGGTTGGGTTTAAATCACGACAGTGCTTGAGAAGGGAATTTATGAGGCTTTGGTTCACCAAGTTTGGCAGCACCCAAATTATCAGGTATTCGGACTGCTGGAGCAAGGCTGGCCACTGGCCCAGGCATGGTGTCAATACAAGGAGCTGGCAGACCTGCACACAGGAGCACATCTTCACCCCTGACAGCTGACCAATGTGAAAACTGAGCTGCTGAATGATGACGCTGGTGAACTAGCAGAGGTGGAACAGCATATCCTGATCACATCCTGTCATACACAATCAGATCAACTTTGCAGTGAAACAGTAAGACGTTACTAAGCGTGGTATTGAGCAATTGTATTGTGCATCACTTTTGTTTATTGTTTTCTTTTCTTTTTTCCCTTTTAGCTTTATATTCTCTCCCCCTGTTATTTCCCTTATCATTAGTATTACTAGCGGTAGTAGCAGTAGCTTTGTATGGTACTTTAGTTATTGGACTGTTCTTATCTCAACCCATGGGATTTACATTCTTTCAATTCTCCTCCCCATCCCTCTGGGAGCAGGGGGGAGGGAAGAAGGAGGGGAGTAAACAAACAGCTGTGTGGTTCTGAGTTACCAGCTGGGCCTAAACCACAACACCTTTCCTTTTTGATGTCGCTCCAATTTAGAGACAAGGATGTCATGTGGGACAGTGTCAAATGCTTTGCACAAGTCCAGGTAGATGATGTCAGCTGCTCTACCCCTGTCCATCAGTTCTGTAGCCCCATCATAGAAGGCCACCAAATTGGTCAGGCAGTATTTCCCCTTAGTGAAGCCATGCTGGCTGTCACCAAGCACCTTGTTGTTTTTCATATGCCTTAGCATGCCTTCCAGGATGCTCCAACATTTTGCCAGGCACAGAGGTGAGACTGACTGGTCTGTAGTTCCCCGGGTCATCCATTTTCCCCTTCTTGAAAATGGGGGTTATATTTCCATTTTTCAAGTCGTTGTGAACTTTACCTGACTGCCATGATTTTTCAAAAAAGACGGACAGCGGCTTAGCAACTTCATTCGCCAGCTCCTTCAGGACCCGTGGATGGATTTCATCAAGTCCCATGGACTTGTGCACATCCAGGTTCTTAAGATGGTATCAAAACTAATCCTCTCCTACAGTGGGCCTAAGGTCTTCATTCTCACAGTCCCGCGTCTGCCTTCCAAGACTTGGGTGGTGTGGTCAGAGCATTTGCCAGTGAAGACTGAGGCAAAGAAGTCATTAAGAACCTCAGCCTTCTCCAAATCCAGGGTAGTCTTTAACAGTCCGCTGCATCATTCAATTTTCCTGAAGGCTGGTACTTGATAGCACCAGCTGATGTAACTCTCATGGGTTGACATAAGAACAGTCCAGTATCTAAGGTATAACACAAAACCACTACTGCTACCACCAATAATAATAATAATTATGATAAGGGAAATAACAAGGGAAGAGAATACAACCGCTCACCACCCGCCAACCGATACCCAGCCCGACCGAGCAGTGATCTAACCCTTCCGGGTAACTGCCCCCTGTTTATATAGTGGGCATGGCACGCTGTGGCATGGAATACCTCTTTGGTTAGTTTGGGCCAGGTGTCCTGTCTCTGTTTCCTGCCAGCTTCCCCTCCTTCCCCTGGCGGAAGACTCAGAAAGTCCTTGGTCAGAGTAAGCATTACTGAGCAACAACTAAAATCATCGGTGTTATCAGCGTTGTTCCCAGGCTGAAAATCAAACCCACAGCACTGCACCAGCTACTAAGAAGGAGAAAAATGACAGCTACTGCTGAACCCAGGAAACTTGGCTATTAGGAATAAGGGTCCCAGTACTCAAGAGAGAGGGATATGGTGGGTACACACCATGGGGTGCCCTGTGGTTTTACCTGCATGACCATGGAGAGGATATGAGGAAATGTGATGGAAAACCTACTGTGACCTTAGAGGCACAGGTACGTGAGTTGCAAGAAAAATCAATCACAGGAGGGGGTTCTTTCAGGAAAATTGCTGCTCCAGTTTCCAGTGGGCAGTTCCCCAGACAGAGAAGGGCTGATCTTAATAAAGGGTCTCCTGATTATTATTTATAAGAAGGGAGTAACAAATACTATGACCAGTAATAGGGGTACCCTGCCTCCAGCCATGTGGAGGAAGGGGACAACTGGGTTTATTGGACTGCGTGGATCAGATGGCCTAGCACGTCACACCCATAGGAGTGAGTATAAGACTGTAGTAGATACAATCGCACAGTGTATCCTAATGCCATCAAGCTATCAAGAGGCAGAACCCATCTGTATTTCTGGAGTGACAGGAGGATTCCAAGAGTTGACTGTACTGGAGGCTGAAGTGAGCCTGACTGGGAATGAATGGGAAAAGCATCCCATTGTGACTGGCCCAGAGGCTCTGTGCATCCTTGGCATAGACTATCTAAGGAGAGGGTATTTGAAGGCCCCAAAAGGGTACCAGTGAGCTTTCAGTTTAGCTGTCTTGGAGATGTAGGAACTTAAACCATTGTTGACCTTGACTGGTCTCTCAAAAGACCTTTCTGTTGTGGGCCTACTCACCTAAGTGGGATGCTACTATTGATACTGCTAATGCATTTTTGTCAGTCCCAAGGGATACGATCAACAAAATAACAGCCATGTCTCCTCCACCAGCTAGTAAAAAGGAAACACAAGCTTTCTTAGGTGTTGTGGGGGTTTGGAGAATGTCTGGTTTTAAGCCCTCTCTATCAATTGACCTGGAATAAGAATGATTTCAGATGGGGCCCTGAGCAATGACAAGCCTTCAAAGAAATGAAATGGGAGATATTTTATGCAGTAGCCCTTGGACCAGTCTGGACAGGGCAAGATGTGAAAAGTTTTCTCTACATCACAGCCAGGGAGAATGGTCCTACCTGGAGCCTCTGGCAGAAAGATCCAGGGGAGACTCGTGGTCGACCCCTTGGCTTTTGGAGTCAGGGATACAGAGAGGATCCAAGGCTGGCTATACCCCAACTGAAAAAGAGATACTGGCAGCCTATGAAGGGGTTCAAGCTGCTTCGGAAGTGACTGGCACTGAAGCACAGCTCTTCCTGGCAACCTGGTTGCTTGTGCCAGGCTGGATATTCAAAGGCAAGGTCAGAGGTGAAAGCCATCCAGCTGGCCTTGGACATTGCTGAACAAGAAAAATGGCAAGTACTTTATCTTTATACTGACTCACGGATGGTGGCAAATGCCCTGTGGGGGTGGTTGCAGCAGTGGAAGCAGAGCAACTGGCAATGCAGAGGTTGCTGCACTGTGGCAAGGTATCGCTGCCTGGGTGCAGAACCTGGTGGTGAAGGTATGCCATGTAGATGCACATGTACCCAAGAGTTGGGCCACTGAGGAACATAAGAACAACAGGTGGATCAAGCTGCTAGGGTTGAAGTGGCTCAGATGGACTTAGATTGGCAACATAAGGGTGAATTATTTTTAGCCTTGTGGGCCCATGACACCTCAGACTGTCAAGATAGTGATGCAACATATAGATAGGCCCGTGATCAAGGGGTGGACTTGAACATGCACAAGAAAGAATTGAGTTAGATATGGCATCGAGTGGGTATATCACATCCCTATCAAACATCAGCCTTCAGGAAAATTGAATGATACAATGGACTGTTAGACTACACTAAGAGCGATGGGTGGTGGGACTTTCAAACATTGGGATATGCATTTTGAAAAAGCCACCTCTTTGAGATAAGAACAGTCCAGTAACTAAGCCTTACCTCCATCCCTGGAAAGGTGATGGAACAACTTATTCTTGACTCCATCACTAGGCATATCAAGGATGAGGGGGTCATTAAGAACAGCCAACATGGTTTTATGAGGGGGAAGTCATGTATGACCAACCTTATAGCCTTCTATGAGGAAGTGACTAGGTGGAGGGATGATGGTAGAGCGGTAGATGTAGTTTTTCTTGATTTCACAGAATCACAGAATCACAGAATCCCAAGGGTTGGAAGGGACCTCAAAAGATCATCTAGTCCAACCCCCCTGCAAGAGCAGGGTAACCTACAGTACATCACACAGGAACTTGTCCAGGCGGGCCTTGAATATCTCCAGTGTAGGAGACTCCACAACCCCCCTGGGCAACCTGTTCCAGTGCTCTGTCACTCTTACAGTAAAGAAGTTCTTCCTGATGTTAACGTGGAACTTCCTATGCTCCAGTTTACACCCATTGCCCCTTGTCCTATCACTGGATATCACTGAAAAAAGCCTAGCTCCATCATCCTGACACCTACCCTTTACATATTTGTAAACATTGATGAGGTCACCCCTCAGTCTCCTCTTCTCCAAGCTAAAGAGACCCAGCTCCCTCAGCCTCTCCTCATAAGGGAGATGTTCCACTCCCTTAATCATCTTTGTGGCTCTGCGCTGGACTCCTTCAAGCAATTCCCTGTCCTTCTTGAACAGAGGGGCCCAGAACTGGACGCAATATTCCAGATGCGGCCTCACCAAGGCTGAGTAGAGGGGGAGGAGAACCACTCTTGACCTACTAACCACTCCCTTTCTAATGCACCCTAAGATGCCATTTGCCTTCTTGGCCACAAGAGCACATTGCTGGCTCATGGTCATCCTCCTAGCCACCAGGACCCCCAGGTCCCTTTCCCCTTCGCTACTTTCCAGCAGGTCAACCCCCAACCTGTACTGGTACATGGGGTTGTTCTTCCCCAGATGCAAGACTCTACACTTGCCCTTACTGAAAATCAAGAAAAACTACATCTACCGCTCTACCATCATCCCTCCACCTAGTCACTTCCTCATAGAAGGCTATAAGGTTGGTCATACATGACTTCCCCCTCATAAAACCATGTTGGCTGTTCTTAATGACCCCCTCATCCTTGATATGCCTAGTGATGGAGTCAAGAATAAGTTGTTCCATCACCTTTCCAGGGATGGAGGTAAGGCTGACCGGTCTATAATTACCCGGGTCCTCCTTCTTGCCCTTCTTATAGATTGGTGTGACCTTTGCCATCCGCCAATCCTCAGGCACCTCGCCCGTTTCCCACGACTTACCAAAGATGATGGAAAGTGGCCTAGCAATGACCTCAGTAAGGCATTTGATACTGTCTCCCACAGCATCCTCATAGATAAGCTAAAGAAGTGTGGGCTTGACGATCAAGTAGTGAGGTGGATCGAGAACTGGTTGAAAGGAAGAAGGCAGAGAGTTGTGGTCAATGGCGCAGAATCTAGCTGGAGGTCTGTGACTAGTGGAATTCCTCAGGGGTCGGTGCTGGGACCGGTGCTGTTTAATATTTTCATCAATGACCTGGATGAGGGAACTGAGTGCACCATCAGCAAGTTCGCTGATGACACAAAACTGGGAGGAGTGGCTGACACACCAGAAGGCTGTGCTGCCATTCAGCGAGACCTGGACAGGCTGGAGAGTTGGGCGGGGAGAAACTTGATGAAATTTAACAAGGGCAAGTGTAGAGTCTTGCATCTGGGGAAGAACAACCCCATGTACCAGTACAGGTTGGGGGTTGACCTGCTGGAAAGTAGCGAAGGGGAAAGGGACCTGGGGGTCCTGGTGGCTAGGAGGATGACCATGAGCCAGAAATGTGCTCTTGTGGCCAAGAAGGCAAATGGCATCTTAGGGTGCATTAGAAAGGGAGTGGTTAGTAGGTCAAGAGAGGTTCTCCTCCCCCTCTACTCAGCCTTAGTGAGGCCGCATCTGGAATATTGCGTCCAGTTCTGGGCCCCTCTGTTCAAGAAGGACAGGGAATTGCTTGAAGGAGTCCAGCGCAGAGCCACAAAGATGATTAAGGGAGTGGAACATCTCCCTTATGAGGAGAGGCTGAGGGAGCTGGGTCTCTTTAGCTTGGAGAAGAGGAGACTGAGGGGTGACCTCATCAATGTTTACAAATATGTAAAGGGTGGGTGTCAGGATGATGGAGCTAGGCTTTTTTCAGTGATATCCAGTGATAGGACAAGGGGCAATGGGTGTAAACTGGAGCATAGGAAGTTCCACGTTAACATCAGGAAGAACTTCTTTACTGTAAGAGTGACAGAGCACTGGAACAGGTTGCCCAGGGGGGTTGTGGAGTCTCCTACACTGGAGATATTCAAGGCTCGCCTGGACAAGTTCCTGTGTGATGTACTGTAGGTTACCCTGCTCTTGTGGGGGGGTTGGACTAGATGATCTTTTGAGGTCCCTTCCAACCCTTGGGATTCTGTGATTCTGTGATTCTGTATAACACAAAACCACTACTGCTACCACCAATAATAATAATGATAAGGGAAATAACAAGGGAAGAGAATACAACCGCTCACGACTTGCCAACCGATACCCATCCTGACCTGAGCAGTGACCTACCTTTTCCGGGTCACTCCCCCCAGTTTACACACCACTTTGAGATTCCAACTGAGTCAGACGTTGCAAACATAGAGATAGAACACAAACTAGACTACGAAAACTGATTTGATGCTTCCAACTGCAACATCTTATCTCTTTCTATAGGTAAAATCTAAAGAATAGCATTGCATTAAGCTAAGCTGCATTCACCAATGCTTCAACTTAACTTCATTCCCCTCACTCATTAATTCTGTGGTAAGAAAGTCAATTATTTGAGGTGCAAGTTCTTACAACTTACCTGTGTGGGGAAAGGTACCTGAATGTGCCCTTCTAGGATGTTGTCAGTGGTGATCTCTACTGAAATGGTGGGATGGCTCCTATGACTGTAATGTTGGAATGGAGGGTTACAGGCTCTTTAGAAAAGACAGGCCCAGCAGGTGGGGAGGGGGAGTTGCCCTTTATGTTAGGGATAGGCTGGAGAGTATGGAACTCTGTCTGGGGACAGGTGAGCAGTTAAAAGAGAGTTTGTGGGTCAGGGTTAAAGGGAGAACAGCCGTGGGAGACATTACTGTGGGGATCTGTTACAGACCGCCTGATCAAGAGGAATCTGTGGATGAAGCACTCTATAGACAGATAGGAAAAGCCTCATGCTCACAGGCCCTTGTTCTCATGGTGGAATTCAACCACCCTGACATCTGTTGGAACAATGGCACTGCACGGCACAAGCAATCCAGGAGGTTCCTCGATTGTGTGGAAGACAACTTCCTTCTGCAAGTAATAGAGGAGCCGACAAGGAGAGGTGCCATGCTTGACCTTGTGCTCACCAACAGGGAAGGGCTTGTTGAGAATGTGGTACTCCAGGGCAGCCTTGGATGCAGCAATCACGAGATGGTGGAATTTGAGATCCCCAGGACAGTGAGAAGAGCGTGTAGCAAGCTCACTACCCTGGACTTCAAAAGAGCAGACTTTGGCCTCTTCAGGAACCTGCTTATCAAGGTTCCATGGGATATAGCCCTGGAGGGCAGAGGGGCCCAAGACTGTTGGTTGATATTCAAGGATCACCTGCTACAAGCAGGAAGGGATTCTACAGGTACGTAGCAAACAAAAAACAGACTAGGGACAACATAGGCCCCCTGAGGAAGCTCTCGGGAGAACTGGCTACACAGGATTTGGAGAAGGCTGAGGTTCTGAATTACTTCTTTGCCTCGGTCTTCACTGGCAAATGCTCTGACTACACCGCCCAGGTCTTAGAAGGTAGACGCAGGGACTGTGAGAATGAAGACCTTGGGCCCACTGTAGGAGAGGATCTGGTTCGAAACCATCTTAAAAATCTGAATGTGCACAAGTCCATGGGACCTGATGAAATCCACCCGCAGGTCCTGAAGGAGCTGGCGAATGAAGTTGCTAAGCCACTGGCCATCATATTTGAAAAATCATGGCAGTCAGGTGAAGTTCCCGACGACTGGAAAAAGGGAAATATAACCCCCATTTTCAAGAAGGGGAAAATGGAAGACCCGGGGAATTACAGACCAGTCAGTCTCACCTCTGTGCCTGGCAAAATGTTGGAGCACATTCTCCTGGAAGGCATGCTAAGGCACATGAAAAACAACAAGGTGCTTGGTGACAGCCAGCATGGCTTCACTAAGGGGAAATCCTGCCTGACCAATTTGGTGGCCTTATATGATGGGGCTACAGAACTGATGGGCAAGGGTAGAGCAGCTGACATCATCTACCTGGACTTGTGCAAAGTGTTTGACACTGTCCCACATGACATCCTTCTCTCTAATTTGGAGAGATATCAATTTAATGGATGGACCACTCGGTGGATCAGTGGCTCAATATCCAGCTGGAGACCGGTAACGTGTGGTATCCCTCAGGGATCGGTGTTGGGACTGGTCTTGTTTAACATCTTCATCGCTGACATGGACAGTGAGATTGAGTGTGCCCTCAGCAAGTTTGCTGATGACACCAAGCTGTGTGGTCTGGTTGATGAGCTGGAGGGAAGGGATGCCATCCAGAGGGACCTTGACACGCTTGTGAGGTTGGCTGATGCCAACCTTATGAAGTTCAACCACGATGAGTGCAAGGTCCTACACCTGGGTCGGAGCAATCCCAGGCACAGCTACAGATTGGGCAAAGAAGAGATTCAGAGCAGCCCTGTGGAGAAGGACTTAGGGGTGCTGGTCGATGAGAAAATGAACATGGGCCGGCAGTGTGCGCTCGCAGCCCTGAAAGACAACCGTATCATGGGCTGCATCAAAAGGAGCGTGACCAGCAGGTCAAAGGAGGTGATCCTGCACCTCTACTCTGCTCTTGTGAGACCTCACCTGGAGTATTCTGTG
Organism: Lathamus discolor; assembly: GCF_037157495.1. Taxonomy (NCBI): domain Eukaryota; kingdom Metazoa; phylum Chordata; class Aves; order Psittaciformes; family Psittacidae; genus Lathamus; species Lathamus discolor. The sequence continues at coordinate 25,599,349 of NC_088908.1, forward strand.
CAGTTCTGGTGTCCTCAACATAAAAAGGACATGGAACTGCTGAGATAAGAACAGTCCAATAACTAAGGTACCATACAAAACTACTAATACTATCACTAATAATAATGATGATAAGGGAAAATAAACAAGGGGATAGAATTAAAAACTAAAAGGGTAAAAGGAAAAGTAAACAATAAACCAAAGTGATGCACAATACAATTGCTCACCACCTGCAAAACGATACCCAGCCCGATCCAAGCAGTGATCTGCCCTTCCAGTTAATTCCCCCCCAGTTTATGTGCTGGGCATGATGTGCTGTGGTATAGAATATCCCTTTGGCTAGTTTGGGTCAGGTGTCCTGTCTCTGCTCCCTCCCAGCTTCCTGTGCCCCTCAGTGGCAGAGCATGAGAAACTGAAAAGTCCTTGATTGGGGTAAGCATTACTTGGCAACAACTGAAAACATCAGTGTTATCGGCATTGTTCTCAGACTAAAGTTGAAAACAAAGCACTGCACCAGCTCCTAAGGAGAAAAATAACTGTTACAGATGAATCGAGGACACTCATCCTGAACAAAGCCCCATTTGCTTCACTGTGTCCAGAAAAGCTAAACTGATGTTAGATAGAGAGTTCCTGCATATTTACCTAGGAAATCATCTGCCAAAACCTTACTGCTCCCAGGCCACCCTGCCTCAAGCCCCTAAAAATTGTGGCCCTATTCTGTTGAGGCTTAAACAGTGGTGAAGGTTACAGGAGAAATCTCACAGCCAGATCTCATCACTTTCATGAAATACCTCCCTGAACATTTAGTAACATGCTATAGTACACACTAGCTTTAAGAATTCAAAGGAAACAGCAGTTCTCAAACTAAACAAACCAAGTGTATTTCATGAGGCCACACCCTTCTCTTTTTGTACTACATTAGAGTATGACATCAACAAACATGGGATTTGATGCTCAACACTCCTATCATCATGTGTGCAGTTCTGGTGTCCTCAACATAAAAAGGACATGGAACTGCTGGAACAAGTCCAGAGGAGGGCCACGAGGATGATCAGGGGACTGGAGCACCTCCCGTATGAAGACAGGCTGAGGAAGTTGGGGCTGTTCAGCCTGGAGAAGAGAAGGCTGCGTGGGGACCTAAAGCAGCCTTCCAGTATCTGAAGGGAGCCTATAGGGATGCTGGGGAGGGACTCTTCATCAGGGACTGTAGTGACAGGACAAGGGGTAACGGGTTAAAACTTAAACAGGGGAAGTTTAAATTGAATATAAGGAGGAAATTCTTTCCTGTTAGGGTGGTGAGACACTGGAATCGGTTGCCCAGGGAGGTTGTAAGTGCTCCATCCCTGGCGGTGTTCAAGGCCAGGTTGGATGAAGCCTTGTGTGGGATGGTTTAGTGTGAGGTGTCCCTGTCCATGGCAGGGGGGTTGGAACTAGATGATCTTGAGGTCCTTTCCAACCCTAACTATTCTATGATTCTATGATTCTATGAATCAGCAAGAGTTCACTGGGCTACAGAGAGCCCTGTCTCACACTGTCAAGACACTCAAACAGAAACGGTTATCTTGGAGCTTAGTGCTATTAAAAATAAATAAAAAAAAAAAATAAATCAATACCTATAGAATGGGTTTTATCAGTTACCACTTAACTAACAGCTAAATTCCATGGTTACAGACTCACACCATTTGCTACTGCAAGTTGTAAGTGAAGTACTGAAAAAAATCTAAAGTTGTACTAGGCAAGCTGAGGAAAATAAGTCTACCTATCCAGAAAGTACACATCATTTTTCTCTCTCATTTACTTACCTCCAGACCTGTTCTTTTATGTTTGCATATTTGACCCAGAATATAGCCCTAACTTCACTAAAATAAAGCTTCTCTAACTCAAAAACCTCCAGCTTTCATGCAGCATCTAAACACTGTTCTGACTTCCTTCCCCTTATGTTCTCCATCTAAATGTACACATACACACCCCTCACCCCCCCCAACAGAAACAGGAAGGCTGAGGTGCAAACTAAAGCAGTCTTACCATAGCATTAGGCTGGGAGTTGCTGGCTTGTGTGATACCAAGAATGTTTGTTGTGTGCATCACTTCTACTGAAAACCTGGGCAGCCAGCTGGCAATCTGAGAGCCTAAGAACAAGAAATCACTAAGAAAGTCAGGCAAGAATATGAAGTACTCAGCAGGCAAAGTACTTCTACATGTATTTAACATAAGTCTTCATATTTCCACAAGGGAAGTTCTGCAGTGCAATCTGTCCCTAAGGTCTCCTAAATATGGAGATGGCTAGAGTAAATGAGTAACTGCCAATGCTCTCTTCAAACACATCATAGTGGTTTACCAATCTGAGGGACAGAAGAGGATCAAGGAAACAACACATGCTTCTTTTTTTGTTTTAATGTTCCCATTAAAGGGAATATCAAAATAAGCCAGAGCCAAATTCAGTTCTGGAATACACAAATAACCATAGCAATTTTACTAAAAAAAAAAAAAGGCCATCTTCTAAACAGGCTGAATCTGGTCCCAAAATGGGTCAGCTACATGTGGCTGGTGTCACTGAGAAAATATCACTACAAAGGGACACAGTAACTGAACAAAAAGTGACTGCTGCAATTGTGTGCTTAGGCTCAACAGAGCAGGGCTTGGGGCTGGATCTCTCCTCCTTCTGCGTTTCCATTTAAATAAACACAGGGTTTGCTCTGCCACTTCTTCTTCTATCTCCACAGTAATTTTGCAGGTCTCCAAGCCACAGGAATGCACTGGGGAGGTCAGCTATCAAAAAAACAGTGGTGGCCTAAATCTAAATGTTCTTTGCAGACCTAAAGCACCCCAAAAGTGAGAGCCATGCAAGAAGCTATCTGCCAGTCTCAGCACACCTAGAAATGCTTGTCCCTTCTCTGCCCATTATTGTCCCTCCACAACTTTCAAAGATTGCAAAAACAGCACAGAAGAATTGGTCACTATGTAAGTTTGCAGCATCCCAACAATGCAGAATCATACAATCACAGAATGGCTTGGGTTGGAGAGGACCTTAAAGCTCATCTAGTTCCAACCCCCTACCACAGGCAGGGACACCTTCCACTAGACCAGGTTGCTCCAAGCCCCATCCAACCAGGCCTTGAACACTGCCAGGGATAGGGCAGCCACAGCTTCTCTGGGCAACCTGTGCCAGTGTCTCACCACCCTCACAGGGAAGAATTTCTTCCTAATGTCTAATCTAAATCTACTCTCTTTCAGTTTAAAACCACCCCACCCCACCCCCCCACCCCCCTTGGCCTATCACTACATGCCCTTGTCAAATGTCCCTCTCCAGATTTCTTGTAGACTCCCTTTAGGTACTGGAAGACTTTTATAAGTCTCCCTGAAGCTTTCTCTTCTCCAGGCTGAACAAGCCCAGCTCTCTCAGCCTGTCTCCAGAGCAGAGGTGCTCCAGCCCTTGGAGCATCTCTGTGGCCACCTCTGGACTCACTCCAATAGCTCCATGTTCCTCTTGTGTTGTTGCTCCCAGAGCTGGACACAGGACTGCAGGGGGGCTACGGGGGTGGGGTGTCTCCCCAGATCACAATAGAGGGGGGAGAATCCCCTCCCTCGACCTGCTGTTTATGCTGCTGGGGATGCAACCTAGCATACAGGGGGGTTTCTGGGATGCAAGTGCAGACTGCCAGGTCATGGTGAGCTTCTCGTCAACCAACACCCCCAAGTCCTTCTCAGGGCTGCTCTCCACTCAGTCTCTGCCCAGCCTGTGTTTGTTCTTGGGATTGCCTCGGCCCAGGTGCAGGACCTTTCATTTGGCCTTGTTGAATTTCATGAGGTTTGCTTTGAGAGTATTTATAACACACCACTGAAAAAAAGAAAACCCTGTTCTGGTTACATGATTCCTTCTAAGAATAAGCTTTTGCAGCTAACCAAGCATTGCAAGTTTCTTGTAAACTGAGTGGCAAATGGACTTTTGACAACCTCCCATTAGCTAGGTGATATGGGAAAGATCAACTTTAAGACTGCACCACAGAGGGTTTTTTTTCCTTTTTGACTGTCACTGATTAACTGCCACTTGGTAACAAAATAAGACACATGAATTTCCCATGCTGCTCATCAATATGGCAGGCAATGAATAAATGCCAATATTAAAGCTGCTAAGCACAACACATCAAGAAAAAGGGAACACTTGAACAAAATCTTTGAAGAAATCTCTGCAGCTCTGGACAACCTCAGAGACACATATCTGAGCTGTTGCAAAAGAACCATAAGATATACATGTTTGATAAACATATGCAGAAGCATGGTTTGAGTTTCAACTGAAGCATGGACAGAATGCCCTTTTATAGAATGCTGTTCCCTTCATTATTTGTAGCACATGTCAAATCTGCTTAACTCACCATCAAAGTGGAAGAAGTGATTATGTTGGTTCAAGCATGGTCTGCCTTCTGCTACTGCCACGAGGCCCAGGTTCTCATCCAGATTTTCCCTTTGGTGATCCTCCCTCACATGATGGCTGTCAGTGATATTAAGAGGCAGGTGGGGCAAGATGTATTTTGTTCCAGCCAGGACCGCAGGCATGAGCTGACAGGAAAACAGTAATAATATGGTGAGCTTGCAGCATTTTTCTAGGACACCAGTATCACAAGTACATCAAGCAGCTGCAGCAGATTCTGCACAGAACATCAGTGCATGGACTGCTCAGTCCATCACGTGAAGTACACGTGATGAGCCCCTGATGGCTCTGGCATAGGTTTCTCATTTCTTTCAGCTGAAAACACTCAAGTGTTCACCTTTTATAAACAAGCATGCAGATTTATTATAAACTTAAAACACTCTGAGTTTGTTGTCCCTCTAGTTCAGAACAAGAAAGTTTTGCCTGGAAGGCAAAACAAAGAATTTCTCTTCTCTCGCCATCTCTGACTGAAAAAGGACAAAATTAAGCTGGACAAATATTTAATATACACTAGCACATTTCCATAGCGGTTCTGACAGTGTGATATGGCAATGGCACCCCCAAAGGTTTTCAAATATCTTTTCAACACTATAAATACCCAAATCACCACCAAAGTAAGTACCACTCTGGGAACTCTCTAAACAGATTTAATAATGAGTGCTGTGCCATTACAATGCTTACTTAATTCTGAACATTTGCTGTTTTGCAGAAAGTGAGAAGTGTTTGAAATGCAGGTTTAAACACTCAGAGCTGTGCTTACTTTTTGATTCACACTGATATGACCCAATCGTGGTATTTGTTGGTGAGTTAAACCTAATTTTCAGTATGAAAGAACTGAATTTCAGAGAACTGAACACATCTCTGTATTACAACACATACTTCACACTTGCAGGGTGGATTTTGTTCCAGCAGAAGCTCTCAAAACAGTTTAGAGAGGTAGAGAATCATAGAATGGTTAGAGTTAGAAGGGACCTTTAAAGCTCATCTAGTTCCACCCCCCTGCCACGGGCAGGGACACCTTCCACTAGACCAGGTTGCTCCAAGCCCAATCCAACCTGGCCTTGAACACTGCAAGGGATGGGGCAGCCACAGCTTCTCTGGGCAACCTGTGCCAGTGTCTCACCACCCTCATAGTAAAGAATTTATTCCTAATGTCTAATCTATATCTGCCCTCTGTCAGTTTAAAGCTATCCCCCTTGTCCTGTCACTACATGCCCTTGTCAATAGTCCTTATCCAGATTTCTTATAGAATCACAGACTAGTTTGGGTTGGAAGGGACCTTCAAAGGTCATCTAGTCCAACCCCCATGCAATGAGCAGAGACATCTTGAACTAGATCAGGTTGCCCAGAACTACATCCAGCCTGGTCTTGAAGACATGCAAAAAGGTCAAATAAACCTGTTTCCCAAAATGTGTATTTGCAAATAGAGTAAACGCACAAGATCACAGGTTTAGGCTGACAGAACAAGGAAAAAGTCCTAATTGCAGGACTATAGCAAAGTCAAGGATATGAACATTCCATACAGTTCCTGAAGCTGTAGCCTATAGACACATTGCCATAGTGTTCTCCATCATATTTACATGGAGGGATATGCAGTGTTCAGAAATTACAATGATGGGTTTCCCAGAACCAAAGCACTACAGTAAAACTACCATCTTGGTCATCAGCACAGCCAGCATGTTAGCACTGCTGATGCTGTCCAACTTCATCTCCATCACCACAGCAAAACCACTCTGCACACAGCAAACTCAAACCTCTGCTAGAGTTGTACTCAAAAGGTCACCTGTGAAACACGCAGTGACACAAGCTGGTGCTCCTCAATGGCTCAACCACTGAGATGCTGGAAGAGGCACAAACCCCTGTCAGGCTGCATCAGCACCAAGCCCTAAAGGCTTGTAGTAAGCCAGCTATGGTCATACCCATTTTGTACCACACGGGCAGGAGAGCTTGGTTGCCCGCAGCATCTCAGTAGAAGGATGACTAACAACAGGTCAAGGATGGCAGCACTTCAGAGAAACAACTCTTTTGAAACTGACAGCTTCTTAAAAGATAAAGGGTTTTAACAGAGTCTAAAAGATTCAGACACCTACTTCCATTAAACTTGCTTAATATTTAGGCACAGAGTTCATCTCAGCAATGTGTATCTTCCCTGCCATCATCTCTTGTACTCCAAATAAATGGCCATGAAAAAGAATGCCATGTAATTGAGAATGAACACAATGTTTAGCCTGTTGGCAAAATCACCAGGCTTTTATGAGGAGAAAAAACATTCTTCGGTTATAAATAAGGTTGTTAATTACATCTGGTTTTATATGCACAGGTTTCCTCCCTAAATGCACAAAGGAGGTAAGTGTAACTTAAGCTTCAGGAAAAAAAACAGAAGCATCCTTTTAGATACAGAGAAAACAACTCTGAAGACCTTGGGCTTCTCAAGTTCTCAGTAGGTGATTAAATATTCATAAGATTCAGTAGCATTGGAAGAGGAGTCTGCTACAGAGGCATATTATCTAATTAGAGACTTCTTGGAATACAGATAAATATTTATGGCAAGGGTTGTCACAAATGACAACAAATTAGCACTCACATTATAACCTCTAATTTGACAGTTACCAGAAAAGTAAAAAACTATTTGGAGAAAGTAACTTGCTCATATGGCAGAACAGAGACAATCTAATGGACCATACATGTTAATCACATGGAACTTCAGAAATTCCCAATTAAATCCCTATATCTCCTTTCATTTTTAAGCACACGTATGAAAATATAAGCACTGCTAAAGAAGATTTAAGAAAAGCACATCTAGCACAGCACACTGTCTCCACAAGCACCTGCTACTATTCACTACCCACTGAGTGTAAGACACAGTATATAGAGAGATCCTTTGGCCAAAAGCCTCCCAGTTCCAACTACCAGCTTCTTAGGGGCCTCTTCAACTAATTTGGTCAACCTCCTTTACAGTCCAGATGGACTCATCACCCCATGATAACATTCAATCAGACCTGGCCTCCACAACTGGCCTCATCACCATGTAAGAATGCACTATATAAAAATATTCCCTGTTCCCTCTTAGAAGCTGGTATCTGAAAGTTACTTAAGGATCTAACTCCAAATTTTCTTCCTCACCTGAAAAATCAACACACCCTCATGGATAAAGTAAGGGGAAAAAGTGTGTTTTACCAAGCAGTTACACAGTAAGACAGGGTACAGACATGTAACTGAAATCACATAACTCAACACTACCTACCCATTTGTTGACAAGATGTATACTCTTAGTCTGGGGCGGGGGGAAGAATGTACCAGGTGAAACAACTCAAACATGGAAACAACTCATGTGAACATGACTTGTGCTTTGTTATTAGAAGCAGACCAAGATGATCCAGGCAGTAAGCATGCACAGCTTTGCTGATGGTTCATTACTTGTCATCCTGCTGTAACTTTCAGACATGCTGTCATGGTTTAAGCCCAGCTGGCAACTCAGAACCATGCAGCTGCTTGCTCATTCCCCACCCCCCCCCTCCTCCCCCTGCTCATGGAGGGATGGGGAGGAGAATCGAAAGAATGTAACTCCCACGGGTTGAGATAAGAACAGTCCAGTAACTAAGGTATAACATAAAACTACTACCACCACCAATAATAATAATGATAAGGGAAATAACAAGGGAAGAGAATACAATTGCTCACCACCTGCCAAATGATACCCAGCCCGATCCAAGCAGCTATCTGGGCCTTCCAGGTAACTCCCACAGGTTTTTATATTGGGCATGATGTGCTGTGGTATGGAATACACGTTTGGCTAGCTTGGGTCAGGTGTCCTGTCTCTGCTTCTTCCCAGCTTCCTGTGACTGTCCTCACTGGCAGAGCATGAGACTGAAAAGTCCTTGATCGAAGTAAACATTACTTAGCAACAACTAAAAACATAGGTGTGTTATCAGCATTGTTCTCAGGCTAAAGTTGAAAACACAACACTGCACCAGCTACTAAGAAGGAGAAAAATGACTGCTACAGCTGAACCCAGGACACATGCCCATAGCTCCCTTCCTTTCTACAGTCAGATGCACCCTCTCCAGCCCCAGAAACATACTTGTGGAAGAAGTCCCTGCAAGGGAGTTTGCATGCAGATTGCATCGGGTCCCAGCAAATGGCACAGTCGTCATTATTGGCTGCTAGCTCCTTTGGTTTTGCAACTGCAAACCTACAAAGAATAAAAAGGAAGAGACAGAAGTAATGACTATACCAGCTCAGCATGGCCTCCTGTCTAGAGGATTCTGCACTGAGAAAGCCTTATCCTCCATGATAACTTTTCCTTGGGAGAGGTGTGCCAGCAGGTTTGCTATTTTTTCCCATAACTCAGACTCACACTGCAAAGGAAAACACACACACACAGATCCCTCCCATGCCTTCTGACAGGCACATATTTTTGTATACCTCCCTATATATCCCAAGGGCAGAAAGCTCTGACTTAGTATCTTCCAAGAAATATGATGAGGTTGAGAATGTCAAGTTATAATCTGTCTAGATTTGGCTTATGTAATTTTTCTAAATGAGTTTTAATAGCTGTACCCATTAAGGTGTCTTCTTGGGATCATAAGCATTTATGGTCTGACTAATTTTGGCCTCAAATTTTGCCATGCCAAACCCCATTTCTCTTTAATCTTTTTTTTCCTTAAAAAAACCCACACCACAACAAAACAACAAACCACCAACCCCCCCCCCCCCCCCCAAAAAAAAAAACCCAAACAACCAACACAGCACCATGCAAGCAGCTACTACGCAGCACCCAAACACAGACAATATAGAGATGAATTGTATAATAACATTTCACAGTATTGCTGGTGTGGAATATACCTGAAGAAGAACTACACAAAGGCAGGAAGCCCACTGTCATTAACAGCTTCAAGAAGCAGCTAGAATTTGGTTCTTCGAGAAAAATCAGAATGACAAAAACACATCAAGTGGCTCAGACAAGAAGTCTGAGGCACCTGCAACTCAAATAGCTTTGTGAGTAGGTTAAGGGGTTTAGTGGCTGCATCGTACTGAAAAGAAACAAAGCTTTATGGATGAACTTTATTATGCAGCTCATAACATGATATCACAGCCACTAAAGGACTTCTCACAAAAAAACCCTCAGGAATTTCTAGAGAATTCAGTCTTTTTTCTCTATTTGGACTACAGCAGGAGGCATCAGAGCTAGTCAAACCCATGGAAGTCCACAAGGAAAATGTTACAGCAACGTACAGAAAGAGTAAAACTCCCTGTTGCTCTTAAAATTATCATCATGGTTTAAGCCCAGCCAGTAACTCAGAACCACGCAGTCACTCACTCACATCCCCCCTTCTCCCTCCCCCCACTCCCCATATTTGTACTTCACTCATTGCCCTCCATACCAGAAAGGCTTTAACCACTTGGATTGCTTAACTGCAATAGTGTCCACTGTTAAGTCCACCCCTTGATCATGAGCCCATCTATATGTTGCATCTCTGCCTTGATGGCCTGAGGTGTCATGGGCCCACCGAGCTAAAAATAATTCACCCTTATGTTGCCAATCTAAGTCCATCTGAGCCACTTCAACCCTAGCAGCTTGATCCACCTGTTGTTCTGGTGTTCCTCAGTGGCCCGACTCTTGGGTACATGTGCATCTACATGGCATACCTTCACCACTAGGTTCTGCACCAGGGCAGCGATATCTTGCCACAGTGCAGCAGCCCAGATGGGTTTACCTCTTCATTGCCAGTTGCTCTGCTTCCATTGCTGCAACCACCCCCACAGGGCATTTGCCACCATCTATGAGTTAGTATAAAGATAAAGTACTTGCCATTTTTCTTGTTCAGCAATGTCCAAGGCCAGCTGGATGGCTTTTGCCTCAGCAAACTGACTCAATTCACCCTCTCCTTCAGTAGTTCCTGCAACTTGTCATAGGTGACTCCATACATCTGCCTTCCATCTCTGACGCTTCCAAAGCACTGGAGGAACCCATTGGCCTAAATAATTTCCCATACTGTCCCACACACCATGCCACTCATGACTGTCCAGCCTTGGGGAAGACCAAGGTAGTATTCTTAAATAATCATTTAACCTTAGACGAGACCTGAGTCGGACCCTGCTTAGCTTCCGAGATTGGACAAGATCAGGCATTCTCAGGGTGGTCACACTGTAGGCAAAACATAGAAAGCATATGCAGCAACAAGCTGGTTCCCAGCAAAAAGAGCAGGATGCTTTCAAGGGCATTGAAAGGATATTCAACCAAGATCTTTAACTTTTCCAAAATATACTCCTACTGTAAATAGCCTTGTGGGGGAGCAGAGAGTGTGAGGGAATATCTCCTCCATAGGTTGACCCCCCGCCAAGGGAAGGAAAAAGAAAGATGTGCAATTATTAAATATTCCCATTACATGCCTCCCACAGTATAGAGGTGATGACCACACCGAGAATGCATGCCAGACCAGTTTCATGATCAATGAGTCTATTGTATTACAAGACACTACCATGAAGTACGGCAAAACAAGAACCTTAGCCCAGGCCTCAAAGCCAATAAACATTAAAACAGCAAATACTGGCTGCAAGCAAGGTATGACATGCTGATACTGTGATCAAGCACAAGAACTCTGAGAGCAAATAAATCAACCTTGTGACGAGTGACTATTAATCTGAAAACATGATTGCTTATCACAAATACAATTAGACACACTCTGGTCAGATTTTCGTTATCTCAGCCCTTCATGCCCCATGTTGGGCACCACAAAGAACTGTCATGGTTTAAGCCCAGCTGGAACCATGCAACCACTCGCTCACTCCCCACCCCTGCTTCTACCTCCCCCCACTCCCGGAGGGATGGGGAGGAGAATCAAAAGAATGTAACCCCCACAGGTTGAGATAAGAACAGTCCAGTAACTAAGGTATAATACAAAACCACTACTACTACCACCACCAATAATAATGACAAGGGAAATAACAAAGGGAGAGAATTCAACTGCTCACCACCCACCAACCAATACCCAGCCTGACCCAAGCAGCCATCTGGCCTTCCAGGCAATCCCCACCAGTTAATATACTGGGCATAATGTGCTGTGGTATGGAATACCCCTTTGGCTAGTTTGGGTCAGGTGTCCTGTCTCTGCTTCTTCCCGGTTTCCCGTGCAGAGCATGAGAGACTGAGAAGTCCTTGATAGGAATAAATATTACTTAGCAACAACTAAAAACATTGGTGTATTATCAGTGTTGTTCTCGGCCTAAAGTTGAAAACACAGCACTGCACCAGCTACTAAGAAGGAGAAAAATGACTGCTACAGCTAAACCCAGTACAATTATTAAAGGACATAGCTGAGTTATGAAAACATGGCATCAGAGATGCAGTGGTATCTGCCACAATACTAGGTTTTAGCAGGCCACCCAGTCACTCTATATTGCCTCACTACAGGGGATGGACTAAAGTAATTCCAAAGTGCTCTCAGCTCCCCTACAAGTATAGAGTCTGTTTAGAGTTGGCTTCAGGTTTAATAAATAAATATTTAAAACTGAACAGATTTTAATTAATATTTTTATTTCAGGTAGTATCTGAACAGTATGGCCTAATGACATTAAGAGCATTTATTTCTATCCCAGCCAAAGCCAATATCTGACAACTGAAACAGGCAGAGCTCTGCAGAGCTTATGTCACCCCCCCAGGGTAGTATACAGGAGAATATAGGAGAGAAATACTGGATTGGAGAGTTCACTTGTTGCCATTAATATGTTGCCACTAATACTGCTATTATAAAAGTCAATCCTACATATCTACTAAAACTAGAAAGTGTGTCCCCAGTAACAAATAAAATGGGTAAAAACATATTCTAAGTGTAAAGACTTTAGAGCTGGATTTGCAAGACTGCATCTCTCCATCTTATACCATGCCATTATGTATGAAAGGAACATAAAAGAATCCCAACTTCTTCATCAGGATCCTCTCTCTAAGATCCACATTAAGATCCCAGGGCAAATAAAAGGCTCACCTAGCTTATATGTTTCCAACCACATGCAGGTAGATCTTGTGCCACTGAATTCTTCGTTTAACTTTGTGAAACAGGTAATGTAGTTGCATGAAAATCACCAGGCTTGCCATTGACAGCCAAATATTGCCAAACAGCTTGGGAAAAAAACAGAAGGGCAATTAGAAACTCCCACAAGAGACTGCACCAAGTCATCACAGAAAAAGAAACCAGCACTGAAGAATTTTTCTTTCACCAAGACATTCAGACTAACCACACATGGCCAGGTTGGACAGGGCTTGGAGCAACCTGGTCTAGTGGAAGGTGTCCCTGCCCATTGCAGGGGGTTGGAACTAGATGAGCTTTAAGGTCCTTTCCAACCCAAACCATTCTGTGATTGTGTTCACAGGTATTACCACTCATTATGTCTTCAGATACAATTTAAGCACCACAGCATTTATAAGAAGAAACTGTATTAAGTCCCATTCAGTTTCATGTCCCCTGCTGCTAATGAAAATAATTCAGACTGGCATTACTCAATAGCAAAGCTAATTAAACACCTGTTAAACAGGTAATTACACAGTAGTTAACACTCCATAACAAAGTTATTTGTGAGGACTCCAATTACACAGAAGAATGGCAGAATCCCCAACTACATTTTCCTCTTATTTAAATAACTTCTCTTTAATATTTCATTCCTAAAATAAGCAAAGCAAAAAAAATATAAAATATGTATACCCAAGTACCCTTTATTTTAAGGCCAGTCTATTTGCTCAACTTTATGTCTAGTATTCCATACCAGCATATGAATATGATGCATCAAGTCCAGTGAAAGCAAGATTAGCTCCATGAAAGTCAGTGTAGTAGACGTATGTGCCTTTGCCCTCCCACATTCCTTCATGGTTGAGATCCCAGAGGTGAATTACATACCTGCAAGAGCAGGGAATTTAACATTATTCTGTCTTTTTATAGTATCTCTAACATTCAAACTATTTTATCCATTTTACAAACAGCTTCTGGATATGAATTCTTTGGCCCTCCTAAGCCCAGTGCCCACTCTCTGCACGTTCCTGAGGGACATTTTAATGTTACTGGCTTCAAACAGCAACATTTTAAAAAGACAAAAAGCAATGCCCACACTGGCATTACAGATACCACCAGCTAAGATAAATTAAATTATATAAAATTGCTAACAATTTCTGCATGTACCAAAAAAGGGATTATAGTAGCTACAGACCCACACTTTTCAGTATGTGAGGTGTTTCCCAGGTGAGGCTTTACAGTTTGGCGACAGACCCAAAATGCTAGCAGTGACCTGGACTAAGGCTCTGCTTTACATGTCATGTCCTACATTTGCACACACACATGCATTACAGATATACAGGCATGCTACTCTTTTGAAGCAAAAGTTCTAGAGATTACCCAGTAGGATGACATTAAGTAACATGTATCAACCCTCATACAGCAGCACCAATCCATCTTAATCCATGCCTCAAGATATTAGCACTCACTAAAGCTATCCATGCACTGCAGAATTCGTGCTTAAAAATAGCACAGGCTAAAGTCAACCACCTTTGCCCATTGCCAAATGTGCTTTTGCAAATTAACAAGATAATTACATACACCTCTTAAATCAACATGTTATAGGCACTACCTTCTTCAACAACCATCCTGCAAAACACCAGCTACTCACCGTAAAATCACGAGCAGTTCACTGTCACAAATAGAGACTGCAGAAGAGGGGAAAAAGGAAATAAAAAAAATTATACGTTAACAACATTCCAGCAGGGAAAGTGGTCCAGAGGCAGGGGCTAAAGGGCTAAAACCACAAAATCCCTTTATTGCAGTGTAATAAATAGTTCCTGTAAAACAACGGTCACTATAGACGACTGTGTGCACAATATACCTGTAACAAACATTAAGCTTATAAATAAATATGGAAGAAGTCGTCAAGCACACAGTGCTCTTAGAGCACTAGCATCACTGCTAAGTCTCATTTTTTCCCTGCCACTAGACAGGATGTATTATCTTTTTCAGTTCTTACCACTCAGTGTCAAGACCACAATCCCATCAACTACCTCTCCTCATCCCACCACTCAAGAAAAAATTGAAGACCTAAATAGTAGCAGGAATTTGAGGAAGAACCATGGAAGCATTTAGAAATAATTTCCTCCACTTTTCTCTTTAATCATACATGTCTAGGCATTCCCTATAGAGAAAAAAAGCCTGAGTATATCAGAACTGCTTCCAGAATACCTGACCACATCTCCATGGGCTCTTATCATGTAAGAAACATGGGCACATCACCTCTATCTAATCCATCAGGCCCACAGTGCCCTGTCCCCTCATTGTCCCATTTTCTTTCAGTGGCAGGATACAGGACAAATCCTTCAGAGCCTACCCTGTAGTTAACAGGGGCCAACTGACACATGGGACTTAGAATGAGCAACTGAAACCATTTCCATAAAACTGGTCTGATGGCATGCCTTCATCAAAAGTATTAAAAACAATACAGAAGAAGTATCAAAACCAAAAACTTCCAAATACAACAATAAAGCAGTTGGTTTGAATGATTTTTTTTCCATCTGTAAAAAGCTGATGTGGTTTAAGCCCAGCCGGTAACTCCCCCCAGTTTATACACTGGGCATGATGTGCTGTAGCACAGAATACACATTTGGCTAGTTTGGGTCAGGTGTCCTATGACGGCTTCCTCCTGGCTTCTTGTGCCTCTCCTCAGTGGCAAAGCATGAGAGTCTGAAAAGTCCTATATCAGGGTAAGCATTACTTAGCAACAACTAAACCACTGGTGTGTTATCAGCATTGTTCTCAGAGTAAAGAAAAAATACAGCACTGTACCAGCTACTAAGGAGAAAAATAACTGTTAGAGCTGAACCCAGGATACTCATTCAGCAATGTCTAAGGTCAGCCAGATGGCTTTCACCTCTGCAAACTGACTCGATTCGCCCTCTCCTTTAGCAACTTGTTGTAGGGGACTCCATACAGCTGCCTTCCATCTCCAATGCTTTCCCACAATACGGTGGGACCCACCAGTAAACAAGGCATATTGCTTCTCATTTTCTGACAGTTGATTATACAGTGGGGCTTCTTCAGCATGCATCACCCCCTCCTCCTGTGACATTCAAAAATCCTTGCCCTCTGGCCAGTCCATGATGACTTCCAGAATTCCTGGATAACTGGGATTTCCTATTCGAGCTCATTGTGTAATTAGTGTGGCCTGCTTTATCCATGGAGCATCAGTTAAATGATGTGTAGAAGAGACCCTGCCTTTGAATATCCAGCCCAACATGGGCAACTGGGGTACCAGGAGGAGCTGTGCTTCAGTGACAGTCACTTCCAAAGCAGCTCGAACCCCTTCATAGGCTGCCAGTATCTCTTTTTCAGTTGGGGTATAGCTGGCCTTAGATCCTCTATATCCCTGACTCCAAAAGCCAAGGGGTCGACCACGAGTCTCCCCTGGATCTTTCTGCCAGAGGCTCCAGGTAGGACCATTCTCCCTGGCTGCAATGTAGAGCAAACTTTTCACATCTTGACATGTCCAGATGGGCCCAAGAGCTACTGCATGAACTATCTCCTGTTTCATTTTCTCAAAGACTTGTCATTGCTCAGGGCCCCATCTGAAATCATTCTTATTCCAGGTCAATTGATAGCCAATCAGACCACTCTGTCATGCTTGGGATGCAGACAAATGCAAACTTATTGCTTTATTTGTTACCTACCTGTGAACATCACAAAAGCATCAAAGCAACAGAAGCGGTAAACAGACAAATGCTTTGGACTCTAAAATAATCCAACATTCTGGAATAGCAACATAATGAAAGAAAACAGACCTCTGTCATTAAGCGTTTGAGCCCTTCTACCTCATCTTCTCCTGGATTGAGTTCACCACCAGATCTGTCAAAATAAATAACAATGAAAGCTAAAGTTATGGTTTATCACATTTACCAACTTTCACAGGTAAGACTGGATGTGCTTCCAGGCAGGGAGTTACAAATTCACTCAAGGCCCCTGTCCTGGGTTCAGCAGTAGCAGTTATTTTTTCTCCTCCTTAGTAGCTGGTGCAGTGGTGTGTTTTTGACTTTCAGCCTGGGAACAACACTGATAACACCGATGATTTTAGTTGTTGCTAAATAATGTTTACTCCGACCAAGGACTTGTGGAGGATTGGCTTGTCGAAAAAGGTCAAAAGGTCACGTTCCCGTCAACGAGCTGAAACAAGACATCTGTGTAGAACATGGTGCAAACCTCTCACACCAGATAATGAGGAAATGAAGGACACCGGCAAACAGCAACATACTATGACCAATCACAGCCAAGGACACTAAGCGATAAGTGCATGAGAAGGAGGATGGTGGGGGGGTGCACGGTGTAGCTGCAAAAATATAGAGCTTACACAATGCCTTATTTGTGCCAGAACCAATCAAGTGCCTAGTATTTGCATATTCACTGTTATATTAACCGAAGGTAGAAGCCCAATATACGAAGCTTGCTGTTAACTCATATTGAGTCGTCCAAGTCTTCCTTTCACGACAAGGACTTTCTCAGTCTCTCTGGCAGGGTGGAGGGGAAGCCAGGAGGAAGCAGAGACAGAACACCTGATCCAGACCAGGCAAAGGGGTATTCCATATCACAGCATGCCATGCCCAGTATATAAACTGTGGGGAGTTACCTAGAAGGCCCAGATCGCTGCTCGTGTCGTGCTGGGTATCGGTCAGCAGGTGGTGAGCAATTGTGTTCTCTCAACTCTTGTTATTCCCATTATCGTTATTATTATCGGTGGTAGCAGCAGCAGTTTTGTGTTATACCTTAGTTACTGGACTGTTCTTATCTCAGCCCATGGGAGTTACATTCTTTCCATTCTCCTCCCCATCCCTTTGGGAGCAGGGGGAGGAATGGGGGGGGAGTGAGTGAGTGGCTGTGTGGTTCTGAGTTACCGCCTGAGCCTAAACCACAACAGGACTGTAGTGATATGACAAGGGGTAATGGGTTCAAACTTAAACAGGGGAAGTTTAGGTTAGATATAAGGAAGGAGTTTTTTACTGTGAGGGTTGTGAGGCACTGGAATGGGTTGCCCAAGGAAGTTGTGAAAGTTCCATCGCTGGCAGTGTTTAAGGCCAGGTTGGATGGAATCTTGATTGATATGGTTTAGTGGGTGGTGTCCCTGCTCATGGCAGGGGGGTTGGAACTGCATTATCTTAAGGTCCTTTCCAACCCTAACTATTCTATGAGTCTATCCTATGGCTCAGCTCTTCTCTGAGCCTCTGCTAGTGTCAGCCTCATTTATCCACTTCGTTGCCTTGTACTACTTGCAATTTCTATTCTCCTGTGAGTCGTTCTCAACTATCACCGATGATAGAGCAGTACTTCAACAGGTGTACATCAGCAGGTCACCAGAACAGATTTCTTTTAAAAACAGAAACAGGGCAATTTCAAAAATTAGTTTCCGTCTGGTCTGCAGCTCCTTTGGAAATGACAGAAACTATTGTTGTCCTCCCAATCTTTTCTTTATCCACCCATATCATATTTGGAATCATAACACCCATTTCATAGCTGGTAATTAATTTCTTCCTCAGAAAGTAATGGAGAAACAAGCAACAGAATAAGGCGCTATAGCTCCAGTTTTTAAAGACCTCATGTGCTTTGCAGGAATGAGAGCCCAGCTCTGCATCAGCAGGATGCCAGAGGCACAACAGACATCTCTAAGGCTTTGCAAACACCACTAAAAACAAGAAATCAAATGCAAGCCCTTTTTTCACATTTTACTGAGTTCTCTGGAGTTACTGTAGCTCTTTTCTTCTTAAAACATTGCCCTTGTACTTTGTCTCAGCTGGCTGGTTAGACAGCCTCCAAAACCCAGGCCAAGGGCCAAGTGAGGTGTGGTAGAAGGTCTTGCCATCCTGTCTGCAAGGCAAGTTATTTCCTCTGATGGAGGGGGAGCATATATGCCAGCTCACAAACATCTTCAGTGCTTAAAAAAGATAGTACCTAAAGGAGCTTTGGGTTGCTTTTCTATTTCTGTTTTCTAAGAAGCTATGAAGACTTTACACAAAACTACTGCTGCTTAAAAAAAGCTGTTTGCAGACTTAATGATCTTAAATACAAGCAGAGTCGGAAGGAGGTGCAAATCAGTCTTTGATGACATGTATACTAATTGTTACCAGTGTCACATTGGAAAAGTAGTGCCCAAAGGTGTAAAGATTCTCTCATAAGTTATACACGCTAGAGGAGAGGTGTTACATTCAAATTACACAATGAGCTCGAACAGGAAATCCCAGTCATCCAGGAATTCTAGAAGTCATCATGGACTGGCCAGAGGGCAAAGATTTTGGAAAGTCACCAGAGGAGGAGGTGATGCGTGCTGAAGAGGCCCCACCATATAATCAACTGTCAGAAAGTGAAAAGCAATATACCTTGTTTACTGATGGGTCCTACCATATTTTGGGAAAGCATAAGAGATGGAAGGCAGCTGTATGGAGTCCCCAAAGACAAGTTGCAGAAACTGCTGAAGGAGAGGGTGAATCTAGTCAGTTTGCCAGCCATCCAGCTGGCCTTGGACATTGCTGAATGAGAAAAGTGGCCAGTATTTTATACTGACTCATGGATGGTGGCAAATGGCCTGTGGGGGTGGTTGCAGCAGTGGAAGCAGAGCAAATGGCAGTGCAAAAGTAAACACATCTGGGCTGCTGCACTGTGGCAAGATATTGCTGCCCGGGTGCAGAACCTGGTGGTGAAGGCATGCCACGTAGATTCTCATATACCCAAGATTCAGGCCACTGAGGAACACCAGAACAACCAACAGGTGGATAAAGTTGCTAAGATTGAAGTGGCTCAGATGGACTTAGATTGGCAACATAAGGGTGAATTATTTTTGGACCGGTGGGCACCTGACACTTCAGGCCATCAGGGCAGAGATGCATCATACAGATGGGCTCATGATTGAGGGGTGGACTTAACAACTATTGCCCAGGTGATTCACAAATGTGAAACGTGCTGCAATTAAGCAAGCCAAGCAGTTAAATCCTCTTTGGTATGGAGGATGATAGCCAAAATACAAATATGAAAACCCCATTGTTAAAGAAAGTTTTTCCAGATTATGTCTCACCAAGAAATGAATTACATTTTAAACATCTGTCAGTCAGCCACACTTTAACCTCTAGCCCGCTTGTTTAGTGGTCTGTGATAATAAAGTTAAAACTAAAAGTTACATTCAACTTGAAAAAAGTTGTCCCCAGCTGCAGTAAGGGCACGCGCGGCAAACAGCGGATCGAGGCAGCTTGCGCGGCAAACACAACGGATTGAGGCAGTTTGCGCGGCAACCAGAGCGGGTCGAGGCAGTTCGCGCAGGTAACAGAGCAGGTCGAGGCAGTTCGTGCGGCAACCAGAGTGGGTCGAGGCAGTTCGCGCGGGCAGGCGAGCGGGATGGTGAGCACCTGTCGTAGGACCAGGGCCCGGTCTGGGAGCTCTGCTCTGGCTGCCCTGGCCATGGCCAGCATAGGCACCCAGACAGAGCAGATGACAGGGGAGGCTGCTGTGCAGAGCTCGGAGTGTAGAGAGTGCCTGCACTGGTCTTGTGAGGGAAAGGTGCATGATGGGCAGAGCTGCACTCTGTGCTCCCTGGTGGAGGTCCTGCAGCAGGTGGCTGAGCTGCAGGATACTATTAATAGGCTGCAAGATGTCAGGGTAGCTGAGAGGAAGCAGGGCTGCTTCCTCCAGGCCCAAACTGTGCAGGGGCCTCAAGCTTCCCCTCTAGCTCATGAAGGAAAGAAGGAGGCTGTTAACCTGGGAAGCTGGGAATTAGTGACCAAAAAAAAAAAAGAAAACCAACAAAAAAAGGAGGAAAAGGACAATTAAAAGCAAGGGGCTTCCTCCTAAATCTGTT
This sequence comes from Lathamus discolor, assembly GCF_037157495.1. Lineage (NCBI taxonomy): Eukaryota > Metazoa > Chordata > Aves > Psittaciformes > Psittacidae > Lathamus > Lathamus discolor. The sequence continues at coordinate 25,619,615 of NC_088908.1, forward strand.
GTCCCTATGCAGAACCGCTTTGCTGTCCTGCAGGAGGCTAATGAGGAAATGCACTTGCCCCAGAAACAGTGCTCATGCATAATCAGAATCCCTTCCACCGTCTGCCTCATGCCAATCTTGTCAAACTCTTCCCTCATGCACTGAAACCGAGCTGCCACGGAGCTGTCCTTCTCATACAGGGGTTCCTTTGTGCCAAACTTGTAATTTGTCAGCAGATACCGCTTTGCTGTCCTGCAGGAGGCTAATGAGGAAACGCACTTGCACCAGAAACAGCCGGCTGATGCACAGGCAAAGATCTCTACTGGCGCTGCCAAGAAAAAGTGGCGGGTCGTAGTAATAGTGGACTCTACTTTGAAAGGGACAGAAGCACTCGTCTGTCAGCCTGACCCGGACTCGAGGGAGGTGTGCTGCCTACCAGGGGCACGGATCAGGGATGTTACAGAGAGGCTGCCTGCTCTAGTAAGTCCCACGGACTATTACCCACTCCTAGTGATACATGTGGGTGCTAGGGATATAGATAGAAGTAGACTGGGGACCATAAAAAAAGACTACAGAGCCCTGGGAGAGGTGGTTAGGGGCTCTGGTGCTCAGATAGTCTTTTTGTCAATTCTCCAGGACACAGGGGAGGACCTAAAAAAAGCTAGGAGGATTAGCCAGGTTAATAAACGGTTAAAAGGGTGGTGCCATAGTCAGGGGTTTGGGTGTCTTGAACATAGGACTGAAGTTTGTAGGCCAGGTCTACTGGGGGCTGGTGGAGCTCGTCTGATGGTAAAGAAGGGGAAGAGCAGTTTTGGTAGGAGGCTTGCCAGACTGGTCAAGGAGGCTTTAAACTAGATGTGTTGGGGGAAGGGGGGCATCATTCCATCCCAACACACCCAGTCGGTTACCAACACCTATAATAAATGCTCGGAGCAATGTAGATATATTCCAGCCACTCCAGCCAATGAGCTGGCTTCATTTGGAGCTCGGCTCAGATGCCTCTATGCAAACGCCCGTAGCATTGGGAAACAAACAAGAGGAATTAGAGATGTGTGCACATCTACGGGGGTATGATATAATAGGCATCACATTAACATGGTGGGATGGCTCCTATGACTGGAGTGTTGGAATGGAGAGTTAAAGGCTCTTTAGAAAAGACAGGCCCGGCAGGTGGGGAGGGGGAGTTTCCTTTTATGTTAGGGATAGGCTGGAGAGTATGGAACTCTGTCTGGGGACAGGTGAGCAGTTTACAGAGAATTTGTGGTTCAGGGTTAAAGGGAAAACAGCCGTGGGAGACATTACTGTGGGGATCTGTTACAGACCGCCTGATCAAGAGGAATCTGCGGATGAAGCACTCTATAGACAGGTAGGAAAAGCCTCACGCTCACAGGCCCTTGTTCTCATGGGGGACTTCAACCACCCTGACATCTGTTAGAATGACGGTACTGCCCGGCACAAGCAGTCCAGGTGGTTTCTCGATTGTGTGGAAGACAACTTCCTTCTGCAAGTAATAAAGGAGCCGACAAGGAGAGGAGCCATGCTTGGCCTTGTGCTCACCAACAGGGAAGGGCTTGTTGAGAATGTGGTGCTCCAGGGCAGCCTTGGATGCAGCGATCACGAGATGGTCGAATTTGAGATCCCCAGGAGAGTGAGAAGAGCGTGTAGCAAGCTCACTGCCCTGGACTTCAAAAGAGCAGACTTTGGCCTCTTCAAGAGCCTGCTTAGTAAGGTTCCGAGGGATATAGCCCTACAGGCCAGGGGGGGCCAAGAATCTTGGTTGATATTCAAGGATCACCTGGTAGAAGCTCAGGAGTGTTGCATGCCAACTAGAAGGAAGTGCAGCAGGAGGGCCAGGAGACCTCCTTGGATGGATAAGGAGCTGCTGAGGAAAATTCAAAGGAAAAAAGAGGCTTATAAAAAGTGGAAGCAAGGACAGGCGGCCTGGGAAGAGTACAGGGATGTTGTCCGGGAAGCTAGGGACCAGCTTAGGAAGGCTAAGGCCCAGTTAAAATTAAACCTAGCCAGGGATGTTAAGGATAACAGGGAGGGATTCTACAGATACGTAGCAAACAAAAAACAGACTAGGGACAACATAGGCCCCCTGAGGAAGCTCTCGGGAGAACTGGCTACACAAGATTTGGAGAAGGCTGAGGTTCTGAATGACTTCTTTGCCTCGGTTTTCACTAGCAAAGGCTCTGACCGCACCACCCAGGTCTTAGAAGGTAGGCGCAGGGACTGTGAGAATGAAGACCTTGGGCCCACTGTAGGAGAGGATCTGGTTCAAGACCATCTTAAAAATCTGAACGCGCACAAGTCCGTGGGACCTGATGAAATCCATCCGCGGGTCCTGAAGGAGCTGGCGAATGAAGTTACTAAGCCACTGGCCATCATATTTGAAAAATCATGGCAGTCAGGTGAAGTTCGCAATGACTGGAAAAAGGGAAATATAACCCCCATTTTCAAGAAGGGGAAAATGGAAGACCCGGGGAATTACAGACCAGTCAGTCTCACCTCTGTGCCTGGCAAAATGTTAGAGCACATTCTCCTGGAAGGCATGCTAAGGCACATGAAAAACAACAAGGTGCTTGGTGACAGCCAGCATGGCTTCACTAAGGGGAAATCCTGCCTGACCAATTTGGTGGCCTTCTATGATGGGGCTAAAGAACTGATGGGCAAGGGTAGAACAGTTGATGTCATCTACCTGGACTTGTGTAAAGCGTTTGACACTGTCCCACATGACATCCTTGTCTCTAAATTGGAGAGATATCAATTTAATGGATGGACCACTCGAAGGATAAAGAACTGGCTGGATGGCTGCACGCAAAGAGTTATGGTCAATGGCCCGATGTCCGGCTGGAGACCAGTAACGAGTGGTGTCCCTCAGGGATCGGTGTTGGGACCGGTCTTGTTTAACATCTTCATCGCTGACATGGACAGTGGGATTGAGTGCGCCCTCAGCAAGTTTGCCGATGGCACCAAGCTGTGTGGTCCAGTTGATATGCTGGAGGGAAGGGATGCCATACAGAGGGACCTTGACACGCTTGTAAGGTGGGCTGATGCCAACCTTATGAAGTTCAACCATGACATGTGCAAGGTCCTACACCTGGGTCGGAGCAATCCCAGGCATGGCTACAGGTTGGGCAAAGAAGAGATTCAGATCCGTCCTGCGGAGAAGGACTTGGGGGTGCTGGTCAATGAGAAAATGAGCATGGGCCGGCAGTGTGCGCTTGTAGCCCAGAAAGCCAGCCGTATCCTGGGCTGCATCAAAAGGAGCTTGACCAGCAGGTCGAAAGAGGTGATCCTGCCCCTCTACTCTGCTCTTGTGAGACCTCACCTGGAGTGTTGTGTGCAGGGTTGGACGAGGTACCGGTCGGTGCTCGGTTGGGGGGAGTGGGGCGAGTTATGGGTAGGCTGGTGGTGAGGTGTTGTATTCTCTTCCCTTGTTATTTCCTTTATCACTACTCTGCTCTTGTGAGACCTCACCTGGAGTATTGTGTGCACTTCTGGTGTCCTCAACATAAAAAGGACATGGAACTGCTGGAACAAGTCCAGAGGAGGGCCACGAGGATGATCAGGGGACTGGAGTACCTCCCGTATGAAGACAGGCTGAGGAAGTTGGGGCTGTTCAGCTTGGAGAAGAGAAGGCTGCGTGGGGACCTCATAGCAGCCTTCCAGTACCTGAAAGGGGCCTATAGGGATGCTGGGGAGGGTCTCTTCGTCAGGGACTGTCGTGACAGGACAAGGGGTAACGGGTTAAAACTTAAACAGGGGAAGTTTAGATTGGATATAAGAAGGAAATTCTTTCCTGTTAGGGTGGTGAGGCACTGGAATCGGTTGCCCGGGGGGTTGTGAGTGCTTCATCCGTGGCAGTGTTCAAGGCCAGGTTGGAAGCAGCCTTGTGTGGGATGGTTTAGTGTGAGGTGTCCCTGCCTATGGCAGGGTGGTTGGAACTAGGTGATCTTGAAGTCCTTTCCAACCCTAACCATTCTATGATTCTATGATTGTATAACTCTCTCTGAGTCGTAGAGTCTGATTCCGTGCTTCAATGCTGCCTGCAGCGGGGCTTTGGCACTCAGGGAATTGTGAGTCATTACTGTTCAGGGTGCACTTACTTTGTCACAGATAATTTTAACCCCACAGATTTTAATCTTCAAAGTTATAACATGATGCATTAAAAATGATACAACCGTCCATTTGTCTGTTTTCACAGGTTCAGAGCTGTACAGCTGGAAACCACCTCCAAAGGTGCAGCCTGAGCTGCTACTGACAAGCGTTCTTCCCAGCTTCCCGTGGGGACATTCCACATCTCTTTTCAGGTATCCAATTTTGAACAATTATTAACTATTAAATTTTCTTTCCAACCCTAACTATTCTATGATTCTATGATTCTACAGTTGGAAAGACTAATTTTCCTCCCTCCAAAGTCTCTGCTTCTAATGCAAGCCTATTATTTCTTAGCTTATACCTTAAGCTTTAAAAGAATAGTTCACTTTTATCTATTTAGATTTTTGTTTTGAAATACCTAAGATCTGCAGTGGTCACCTGTGGTCTTTGTCCCTGAATTGCCTGAGAACGGGTGAGTCAAACCCATCGATATTCTCATTAATCCTATTTAAAACCTGAGCTTTAACCCACCTGTCAGCACAACTTTATGTGTGTTGTGTGCAGCTGAACATTCCAGATGAGGGAATTCTGAGGATTTTATTGTCTATCTTGCAACTGGATTGAACTCATTAATGCAGCACAAGACAGAAGTGTTCTCACAACAGCAGTGAAGAATGGGAAGCAAACAGGAAGTTCAGGATAGGTTGGTGTCTTATGGTTTGTTTTAGGAGCAGCAAAGCCTGTTTGGTCTCACGCACTGCAGGAAGTTACTTTATAGCCTAGTTTTGCGCTGGCAGGATGAACACTGTTTAAATGGTCTGGTTTGGGCTGCATCTGTTTCTCTGTGTTGTCATTCAGCTGCAAGGCAAAAGAGGCTTCGAAGTTTTAGCCTTTATTTGGCTTACCCTGCAGGCAATATGAAGTCATAATGTTCACACAAATCAGTGAGTCTGATTGCATCTCATTCTTTGGCTATGTTTAACCCTAGAGATTAGTCTAGAATGAGGAGCTCTTAAGATTTGATTTTCACACTCTCTAAAATTTGTTTTCCCTTTATACTTCTTCCTCAACTTACTGCATTATGGAAAATGTTGCATAGCTCCCAGTGTCCCAAGCACATAGCTAAACATCCCTGACCTGATGTTTAGGTATGTGCAAGATCAAGCTTTATCTGCAAGTACAAAAATTATAATTCTAACCTGACATACTGATTTTTGTCTACATCATCATAAAATTACATTGTTGTCATTCCAGCTAAACAATTAAATGCTGCCTCTAAACAATGTAAAAGAAATGCCTTTCTAGGGAGGTTTTTATTAACTTTTCCTTCACTTCCTTTGAAAACAAACCAACAAAAACACATGGGAAGGAACAGGATTACATCTCATAGGATTCTATATTGAAACTTACTCCAAACTGTTAGAAGGCCATAGCAAGAACTTTTTTAGATGTTCCTTCCCATAATGCAGTAAAAGCAACAACACAGAGTATAAATAATGAAAACAGGAAGCAATGGCTTTGTAGTTTACTGTCTGTCTTGGATCAGCCACCCTTCAAGAGGGCACCATAAACATACTCTGGTCTGATGTAGTATCTCTTTGACTAGACGCACCAGTCCACACACAAATAAACACACATTACCATAAGTCAGGAACATGCACTCACTCCAGGTTTTTATTTAAAATTGAACACAGAAGTACTCAAACATCATCTGGTCAAGAATCTAGACAGCTAGTATGCTTTTAGGATCATCTGGTTTTACAGGAATCCAGAACCTCAGTTAATCCTTCCGAGTGCACATTCATGGGAACATGAAGGTGAGTGAGCACACTGTTACTCAGCCCACAACCACAACATTCTCACCCAGGAACTGATAAGTGGGAACCTCAAGGTTGTAGGGAGTGGGGCCTTTCCTGATTCTGCCAGAGGCACCGTAATGGGACCCATGGCAAGGGCAGTAATACCCACCAAAATCTCTGGCGTTGGCAATGGGCACACAACCAAGATGAGTGCAGACACCTACGAGTATGACCCATTCTGGCTTCTTAACTATGTCTAAGTCATGCTGCGGATCCCTCAGGGTAGACAGATAAACTTGAGCTTCCTGATCAATCTCTGCCTGGGTTCTGTGACGCACAAAAAGGGGCTTCCCTCTCCACTTGAAAGCCATGTTCTTGCCTTCTGGAATGTCAGATAACTTGATCTCAATCTTTGACAGAGCTAGCACATGTGGTGGCTTCGTATAATAAAACTACTATTTCCTGGATCTCCTGAAAACCGGACGTGTCATTCATCCCACTGAGCTGTGGAGCGGACACATCGCACTGTTATGCTTTCTTCACCCACCACATATTTAGATCTTCTGGTTCTCCTGTCACTCCTTATGACAGGTCTGTAATTTTTGGTAAAAACATTTGGTATGAATCTCTAAATGACCTTGTACTTTGTCCTACTGATTCAAAGGAATCACTCCACAGCACGCACTGTAAAGTAAAGCACAAACCTTTATTGGCGCTGGGAGCATGTGGGGGTTCAAACCTCCATACATGTCTCCAAAGCACGGTAAATTTCAGAGTTTTTTATACTTTACATTCTCATCTTGATATAATTTTATCTAAAGCATCCATACATACAATGCGGTAAGTTATATAACTGTAGTCCTCTTATCCTACTCCACTTGGGTTAGGGCTACAATGACAGACTATTGGTTAACTTTTAGCTTTCAACTGCTAATACCTGTGAGCTATGTGCTTAGTTCTTTGTTCAAATTGTTATCATATCTTACCATTTGGGATGTCCCTGCTTAGAAGCAATTTATAGAAGCAGATGCAAGCCATCTACAGGCCCGAATTCTAATGCATTGTTTATCATGCCTCACCAGAAGGGCAGGTTCCCACCCTCAGAGGGGCCCCCTGTTGAGCGAGCATTCATGTTTAGGTGCTAAGTCATACTCATGCTAAAAGGTAAAGTTATTTCAGCTAAGGCCTAATGGCTTGGTCTCAGTTGGGTAGGGTAAGGTAAGGTAAGGTAAGGTAAGGAAGGCAGCAGTGGGGGCAGGGAAGAGTAGTAGCGCCAGGCAGAAACATCTTCCCACTACTATGTGTGCATGTGCATATGTGTGTGTAAGTGTGGATGTATGTCCATATGTGTGTGGATGTGTGGATGTATGTGCACATGTGTGTGCAACGCTGTGGAACCTGGCATGGGGTCCAGGTCCGAAGGACAACATGGAAACAGTGACAAGGTAAGCGACATGTCCCAGTGTCTCTTTTGCTATCAGCCTCCCCTGGGCCATCCCCTGGTGCTGCATGGCCGGGCCTTGGTTTCAGCCAGCACGAAGCAGGTAATGGCAAACTGAAATCATGTGTCATGCTGCACCTGTTGGCAGTGATGACCCACACTGTGGCAAGGTGGTGAAGTGGAAGTGTCCATGTGTCATAATGTTGTGCAAGAAGTAGCAGATGAAATCTGCTGAGGGAAATGTAGGAAGTGTTTTCTCCTTAGGGAAAAATCAGAATATGAAAAGAATGTCAAAACTTTAAAAGTTAAGGTGAAATTTGGTAGTGAGACCAAGCCATTAGGCCTTAATTGACATAACTTTGCTATTTAGCACAAGTATGACTCAGCACTTAAAACACAACTGCGCACACATAATAGAACCCACCCATCTGCAAGGAAGGACCTGCCCTTTTGGTAGGGCATGATACACAATATGTTAGAGCTCGGGCACATAGACAGCCCTGCATTTGCTTCTGTAAGTTGCTTCTAAGTAGGGACATCCCTAATGGCAAGATATGATAACAATTTGAACGAAGAACTAAGCACGTAGCTCGCAGGTATTAGCAGTTGATCAATAATATTAATATAAGAGGTAAACACCTGTAAGAATCCTGATTAATACTAACCCATAGACTGTTGTTGTAGCCCTAATCCAAGTGTACAGTGGCATAAGAGAACTACAGTTATGTAACTTACCAAATTGTATGGATGGATGCTTTAGATAAAATTATATCAAGACGGAAAAGTAAGGTATAAAAAAAGCCCTTAAGATTTACTGTTACAATAAAGGTCTGTGCTTTACCTTACAGTGCGCACTGTGAAGTTATTTCCTTGAATCAAATTGGCGAGCCAGGCGGGAGACTCTCCGTTCAGCTGTGAGACCCTCCGGTGCCAGGGACTCTCAGGGCGCCCCTGGAGAATTCTCCAGAGAGACTCCCTGGTCTCTGCTGGATCATCACAGGAATGGACAAGACCCTGAGACAGGTACACAACTTCAAAGCACTACATTACTTTGTGGTTTTGGGCTACCCATAGGTCATACACTAGGTATTGGAGCACCGACCTACTAGAGGGATACAGGTGCTTGGGGATAGAGTCCCCACTGTTGTTTTTGTGGATTGTGGGTTAAAGTCCCGCCTGCATGTATGTGGATAGAGGTTGGAATTTATGCAATCTTAGCTACTGTTATCAGCCTCCCAATTTGTTACATATGGATATGTTTTAAGCCTTTGAATTCAGTACCTTGAATCTGTTGAATAAGATCTGGAACAAGAAATAGTTATTGAAATATAACTGCATGATATGGAATGAATGAACTTATGAGTGAGATGTACAATTAAGTATGAAAGCGAGTGTAGAGTCCTGATTCGCAGTTCTGTTATCCCATGAGGGAAACAGCCAGAGACAGACAAAGCAAAAAGAAAAATATATATTACACTGAGACTGAGGTTTGTTTGCTTCATCCTGGGAATAAATGTAAGCCAGATTTTGTTCTAAGTTATATCCAATGTAAAGAAAAAGTTTTGGGTAAAATTTTAATGGTATTTTTATTGCACAGGATGCAGAATTTGGTCTGAATAATATAGGTTTGTGGAAGTAATTAAAGTATATTATGGTTGAGAAAAAAAGTAAAAAATCTGTAAGGTGAGTAGTCAGCAAAGCAAGTAAAAATGTTAAACCAGGAAAGTTGAAATATAATGCTTAAGAGTCCCCTGGGATGCATTGTAAAACACTGGGAAGAAATCGGGGATCCCCCAGGAGGAATCACGAGCAAAAAGACCTTGATAAAATATTGTAACCAGTGGTGACTGTTGTATAAATTGGAAGGGGGAGAAAAATGGCCAAAAAACAGATCTTTAAACTATGATACAATGTTAGAGTTAATGCTTTTCTTATGAAGGGAAGGAAAGTGGGATGAAGTCGCTTATGCAGATATGTTTTTCACACTCTGGGAACATCCAGAGTGGCAGAAAGAGTGTGGGATAAACATAGCACCCAAGGATCCATTTGTATTAACTCTAGAAAGAAAGAATAAAAAACAAGGAGTAAGGAAATTGAAGCAGTGTTGCTCATCATGCTCTCAGGCCAGAGGTGCGTGAAATACAGGGGGGGAATGAGGAAATGCTAGATTTTGTTAGCCCCAGGGAAAGAGCATCAACTCCAGAGCATGAACAGCAAAAGGAGAGGGGAAGGTGACAAAACTCCCCCCCCACACACACACACAGTCCTTTTCTCTGCTAAGCAGGAGGACGCAAGCCAGGCTGCAAGCTTGATCGGCCTCACATAGAGTAAAAGATAAGGCCGTGATACAAGGCGTGACACAAGCCCCCCTTAGGGAATCTGAGGGACCCATGAGACTAAAGGTTAATTTCTCTATGGGAGACTTAGAAAGTTGGAATTCGATAGCAAGGACCTATAGGGATGATCCAGCAGGAGTAGCAAAAAAAAAAATCAAAACCTTCACTAAAGCCCTAGACCCGGATTGGGACAATATTGATTTAATGTTAGATGCATTCACAGACACTAGAAAGGAACTAGTACTTAAAGCCACCAGAACCCACATTCAGGCATTAATCGCTGCATTTCAGAGAAATGCAGACGATTATGTCCCTACAGCTAAACCACAATGGGATTATAATAACCCCAACCATTATCAACTCCTCAAAAGATATCAAACATGGATTGCATTTGGATTGGAGCACACAATTCCTAAGTCTGTGAATTGGGGAGCTTTATATGCTGTCAAAAAAAAACACAGGTGAAACTCCTACAGAATTTTTCGATAGATTGTGGGAGGCAATGCAAAAATATACTACCATGGACCCCTCTGGAGACCAGGGAAGGCAGCAGCTGACATCTCTCTTTCTAGGACAATCCTCAGATGATATTATAAAGAAACTTCAAAAACATGGAGCAGAGGACCAGAGAGATATTGAAAAGCTTATTGAGGAAGCATGGAGGGCGGATCGCAACCGAGACAGTAATGAAAGGAAAAAATTAAGTCGAACAATTACTCATGCGACCATTGCAGCCTTAGGGAAAAGAAACTACCAAGGAAATGGAAAAACTCAAGGTACATGGAAAGATTGCTTTTGGAATCATAAAACGAGGGCCCCTAATAATAGGGTAGGGGCTAATCAGTGTGCTTTTTGTCACAGGAAGGGCACTGGAAAAGGCATTGTCCCAAACTGAGAAGGGAAGAGGGACACCTCCCATGCCTTCCTGAATTAGAAAAAGAATAGGGGGGACCAGAGAGTCAAACCCCAAGTCGATACCCTGCTTATAATGGAGCTGGGGAAAGAATAAACAAATGTAGAATTTCTAGTAGACACCAGAGCTACATTATCTGTGCTAAATCAACAATTAACTTTGATTGATGCCTTGATTTAAGCAGAGCCAGCAACCCAGAACCACGCAGCCACTCGCTCACTCCCCCCTTCCTCTCCCCACTCCCTGAGGGAGGGGGAGGAGAATCAAAAGAATGTAACTCCCACAGGTTGGGATAAGAACAGTCCAGTAACTAAGGTATAACACAAAACCACTACTGCTACCACCAATAATAATAATGATAAGTGAAATAACAAGGGGAGAGAATACAACCACTCACCATCCACTGACCGATACCTAGCCTGACCCAAGCAGTGATCTAGCCCTTCTGGGTAACTGACCCCAGTTTATATACTGGGCACGATGTGCTGTGGTATGGAATACCTCTTTGGCTAGTTTGGGTCACGTGTCCTGTCTCTGCTTCTTCCCGGCTTCCCCTCCTCCCTGGCAGAGCATGAGACTCCCAAAGTCCTTGGTCAGAGTAAACACTGCTGAGCAGCAACTAAAAACATTGGTGTTATCAGCGTTGTTCCCAGGCTGAAAATCAAAACCACAGCGCTTCACCAGCTACTAAGACTGAGAAAAATGACTGCTACTGCTGAACCTGGAATAACTGATAAAGAGTCTTTAAATGTGATTGGGGCAACAGGGCAGCAACAGAAGGTACCATACATGCAACCTCTCTAATTTAAAATGGGTAAAATGATAGGAACGCATACATTTTTATATATGCCAAATGCCCTAATATCATTATTAGGAAGGGATCTATTAGAAAAATTGGAAGCAGAGATCAAGTTTAAAACTGGTGAAATACAAATTAAAGTTAGAGATGATCAATTAATATTGAAATATTAAGTTTAGCTCTAATCCAGCCACAGGTAATAAAGCAGGTCCCCTTGGACATTTGGGATCAAGTCTATCCAGGAGTGTGGGCTGAGAGAATACCGAGTAAGGCAAAGCATGCCAAATTGATCCAAGTAAGGCTGAAGCCCAGGGCACAATTGGTAAGAATCAAACAATACCCCCTCAAACTAGAAGACAGGAAAGGAATTAAATCTGTAATAGATTCCTTTCTCAAATTTGGCCTTTTAGTAGAATGGGCAGAGAAGAGATTTAGAGCAGCCCTGTACAGAAGGACTTGGGGGTGCTGGTCGATGAGAAACTTAACATGAGCCGGCAGTGTGTACTCATAGCCCAGAAAGCCAACCGTATCCTGGCTGCATCAAAAAGAGCGTGATCAGCAGGTCAAAGGAGGTGATTCTGCCCCTCCACTCTGCTCTCGTGAGACCTCACTTGGAGTATTGTGTACAGTTCTGGTGTCCTCAATATAAAAAGGGCATGGAACTGTTGGAACAAGTCCAGAGGAGGGCCACGAGGATGATCCGGGGACTGGAGCACCCCCGGTACAAAGACAGGCTGTGAAAGTTGGGGCTGTTCAGCCTGGAGAAGAGAAGGCTGCATGGAGACCTCCTAGCAGACTTCCAGTATCTGAAGAAGGCCTGTAAGGATGCTGAGGAGGGGCTCTTCATTAGGGACTTGAGTGATAGGACAAGGGGTAACGGGTTAAAACTTAAACAGGGAAAGTTTAGATTGCATATAAGGAAGAATTTCTTTACTGTAAGGGTGGTGAGGCACTGGAATGGGTTGCCCAGGAAGCTGTGAATGCTCCGTCCCTGGCAGTGTTCAAGACCAGGTTGGACAGAGCCTTTGGTGGCATGTTTTAGTGTGAGGCGTCCCTGCCCATGGCAGGGGGGTTGGAACTAGATGATCTTAAGGTCCTTTCCAACCCTAACCGTTCTATGATTCAATGATTCTATAATGTGAATCTGAATATACCACCCCCATTTTGCCAATCCGGAAACTGGATGGGGAAAGTTATCAACCAGTACAAGAGCTAAGAGCTATCAATAAAATAACAGAAGACCTTTATCCTGTAGAGGCCAACCCTTACACTTTGTTAACAAAAGTAAGAGAGAATCTTGTTTGGTTTGCTGTTTTAGACTTAAAAGATGCCTTCTTCTGCCTGCCCTTGGAGACAGAAAGCAAAAAATTGTTTGCTTTTGTATAGGAAAATGCAGAGTCAGGTCAGAAATCCCAACTCACCTTCACCATGTTCCCCCAAGGCTTCCAAAATAGCCCAACATTATTTGGAAACCAACTGGCAAAAGACCTTGAGGACTGGATGTCACCCTCTGGGGAAGGAGTTTTGCTCTAATATGTGGATGACCTGTTAATAGCCACCGAAACCTTAAACAGCTATAAGGAATAGATGGCAGGCCTGTTAAATTTTTTTAGACTTAAAGGATATAAGGTATCTCAGCAAAAGGCACAAATAATGAAGCAAGAAGTCACCTACCTAGGATATGAGGTCTCAGGGGTCTGCGGAAATTAGGACAAAAATGCAAAGAAGCAATCTGCCAAAACTCTCAGCCCAGGACACCTAAGGAACTTCGGACATTTCTCAGGATGAGAGGTTGGTGTCAACTCTGGATCTATAATTATGGTTTATTAGTGAAACCCCTATACCAACTGCTGCAAACAGAAACGAGGGAATTACAGTGAACTGGGGAAGTGAAATAGGCATTTAATGAGTTAAAGAAGGAATTAAATGAGGTCCCCACCCCTTGGACTGCCAGATGTCACCAAACCCTTTGGGTTATTTGGTTATAGAATTAGCCAATCATAGAATCATAGAATAGTTAGGGTTGGAAAGGACCTCAAGATCATCTAGTTCCAATCCCCCTGCCATAGGCAGGGACACCTCACACTAAACCATCCCACCCAAGGCTTCTTCCAACCTGGCCTTGAACACTGCCACGGATGGAGCACTCACAACCCCCCAGGCAACCGATTCCAGTGCCTCACCACCCTAACAGGAAAGAATTTCCTTCTTATATCCAATCTAAAGGGCAAAGGAAGAATAAAAGCATGCAGAGAAATCATCAAACAACAAACATAAAGCAAAAGAAAGGAAATAGGAATTCTAAAAGCATTGCTTCAGAATGTGGAGAAGGCAGAAAAACACAGGTAGAACACAAGTGGAATTCATAGAAGGTCCACCTGTGGCTTTTGCAGACAATGCTGCAGTCTCAGGCTCTGGGTCAAGAGAAGCCAACAGCAGATGGCTGCTGGGAGTGGGGACTGTGAACCCAGCAGAAGGACAGCTCCAGCCTGGCCTGCTTCCCATGCTCCTTCCAAAGCATTTCCTGCTGGGTGATGCTGTAGGCAGGGTGGGCCAGCCATGGCCCCATGCAGGATATATATACTGTGAGGAGAGCAAGGAGCTCAGTGCCACTGGTAATTATCTGTCTCAGTGGCAAGAATCTGCCCTTCACTTTATGATATCTGTGATGAAGCAACAGACTTCTGCAGATCTATTTAGGGCTTTTGAATACAGCACCTATATAGAGCGGGTGACAGCTACCAGTAATATTATTATTAGTATTACTGTAGAGAAGATTTCAGCATACAAATGTTTATAGAGCTAAGGTTTATACAGACTGATTTCACATTGCACCTCCTACACTAAAATATGCCACTGAATAGAATACAATAATTCTAAGACACACTGAATCCAGAGGTTTGAACAGCAACTGTAATGGCTCCCTTAGAGCCAAGACAATTCCAGAGCAAATATATAGCTCACATTTCATCTCCCAAATGAGACAGAAAAAGGCCAGTAAGAACATTCCTCATAAGCAGAAAGGTTTAAAACTTCAATATAGACTTTTTAAACTTGCATATATTTTAGATTATGGGTACTTGGCTGCTCTGTAATGAAAGGTATGGCCAATAAATAATCTCTGGGAAAGATACGGCTGATCTTTGATACACTCAAAAGCTTAGGAAAAGTATCAGCATAGGATACTCTTCGGGTTTGCATCAATTAATTTTGTGCTCTTTGGCTAGTGTTCTGATCCCTGCTACCCCACCTAACAGGTAGCAGTGTCCAAAACATCACAAAATTATCTGAGTTTTTCTGAATTTTAACTGCAGTAGACATCAATTTGTATCCATCGGTGGCTCCAAAACACTCTTTTAACAGGCTGTTACAACTAAAGCCAGCACATAGACTTAAATCAAAGTAGCGAGAAAATAACACACTCATTTGCTTAATAACATTTGTTGCTAATGTTACATACCGATGCATACAAGCTACTGTTGCAGCTGAACCCGGGACAATTACAGAATTAGCTAAGTTCAGTCAATATGTTACAGAAGTTGCTTATGAAAAGGACTGAACAAGCTTTGGAACAATCCTGCAGTACACGCAGACCAGTGGTTAAGTGGGAACAAGATCCCACTGGGTAATATAAACCTGCAGGAACTGCTCCAGTGTTTTGGAAAGAAAGTATTTTTTAAAAACCATTAATTACTTTATCAAGCTTGTCTACTTATTTAAATCTTGTTAATACAATCATTCTTCAAGCATTTATGAAAACACCCAAACAGGTAAGCTATCTGGTTCCTGTGAATAATATATTAAACTGTCTTCATATGAAATAATGAACTCTAAAAAGTAACACTGCATTATAAAATAATTCATAGACTCATAGAATCATAGAATAGTTAGGGTTGGAAAGGACCTTAAGATCATCTGGTTCCAACCCCCCTGTCATGGGCAGGGACACCTCACACTAAACCATGTCACTCTGTCTAACCTGGCCTTGAACACCACCAGGGACAGAGCATTCACAACTTCCCTGGGCAACCCATTCCAGTGCCTCATCACTCTCACAGTAAAGAACTTCTTCCTTATATCCAATCTAAACTTCTCCTGTTTAAGTTTTAACCCGTTACCCCTTGTCCTATCACTACAGTCCCTAATGAAGAGTCCCTCTACAGCATCCTTATAGGCCCCCTTCAGGTACTGGAAGGCTGCTATGAGGTCTCCACACAGCCTTCTCTTCTCCAGGCTGAACAGCCCCAAATTCATCAGCCTGACTTCATACGGGAGGTACTCCAGCCCCCTGATCATCCTCGTGGCCTTCCTTCAGAGGAGAGTAGAGTAGAGTAGAGGGGCAGGACCACCTCCTTCAACCTGCTGGTCACACTCTTTTTGATGCAGCCCAGGGTATAGTTGGCTTTCTGGGCTGCAATTACAAACTGACAGCTCAGGTTAAGTTTTTCATCAACCAACACCCCCAAGACCTTCTCCACAGGGCTGCTCTGAATCTCTTCTCCTCCCAACCTGTAGGTGTTCCTGGGACCTTGCACTTGACATGGTTAAACTTCGTAAGGTTGGCATTGGCTCACGACACAAGCGTGTGTCTGGATGGCATTCCTTCCCTCCAGCGTATCAACCGAACCACAAAGCTTGGTGGCATCAGCAAAGTTGCTGAGGGCGCATTCAATCCCACTGTCCATGTCAGCAACAAAGATGTTGAACAAGACCGGTCCCAACACCGATCCCTGAGGGACACCACTTGTTACTGGTCTCCAGCCGGACTCCTGCCTTTGACCACAACTCTTTGTGTGCGGCCAGCCAGCCAGTTTTTTATCTACCAAGTGGTCCATCTGTCAAATTGATGTCTCTCCAATTTAGAGACAAGGATGTCGTGTGGGACAGTGTCAAACGCTTTGCACAAGTCCAGGTAGATGACGTCAACTGCTCTACCCCTGTCCATCAGTTCTGTAGCCCCATCATAGAAGGCCACCAAATTGGTCAGGCAGGATTTCCCCTTAGTGAAGCCATGCTGGCTGTCACCAAGCACCTTGTTGTTTTTTTATGTGCCTTAGCATGCCTTCCAAGAGAATCTGCTCTAAGAAACTGTATAAGCTAATAAAAACTAACAAAACAAACACTCCTAATACAATTTTTTCACTTGTATTCCTAGCCTAGCAAATGAACAGTTAAAGAACAGTTAACATTCTGCACAAACAATTGGTTTCAAACCATATGAAGAAAATACAGATATATATCAATTTTTACAGATCTTAACAAATCAATTTCTTGTGGCTGTGTTTTTATACCCTCCAGCCATCCCACGTGTCCACAGGATTCGAGGCTGCCATTGCTTCCAACAGCAGTCTGAAAGGACTCATAGGTGTGGCAACCAAGAAGCACAGGGTGTCTTGTCCTGTCGCATCGGTTAACTTTCTCATTTGGCTGGGTGGGAAACCACGGTAGGGTCAGTCCTCTAGTGATGAGACAGAAGACAAGGCAGGAAGAACCCATCATGCAGGGACCCAGTGAGGTCCTTTATCTGTGGAAACACAAGAATACCCTCATCCCCAGGTTATTAAAGGGAACGGGCCTTCCTGTTGATGATTTCAAGATTACGTACTTTAACATGAGCGTTCCCCTTTTCAAAATTCTTAGAACCCCTGAAATGGTGCTGTATAGGAGGTCCATTCTCCGTTAAGCGATTTAAAAAATTCAAAACATAACAAATTTTCGCTATAAATTCTTGTGGGGTTAACCCTGAACACCCCCTTTTTTGTTTCATAAATCTACTATCAATGCCTGCTTTCTAACACTAGAATCATAGAATAGTTAGGGTTGGAAAGGACCTCAAGATCATCTAGTTCCAACCCCCCTGCCATGGGCAGGGACACCTCTCACTAAACCATTTCACCCAAGGCTTTGTTCAACCTGGCCTTGAACACTGCCACGGATGAAGCATTCACAAGCTCCCTGGCCAACCTATTCCAGGGCCTCATCACCCTAACAGGAAAGAACTTCCTACTTATATCCAATCTAAACTTACCCTGTTTAAGTTTTAACCCATTACCCCTTGTCCTGTCACTACAGTCCCTGATGAAGAGTCCCTCCCCAGCATCCCTATAGGCCCCCTTCAGATAATGGAAGGCTGCTAGGAGGTCTCCACACAGCCTTCACCAGGCTGAACAGACCCAACTTTCTCAGCCTGTCTTCATACGGGAGGTGCTCCACTCCCCTGATCATCCTTGTGGGCCTCCTCTGGACATGTTCCAACAGTTCCATGTCCTTTCCAGGCTTTCTGGGCTGCAAGCGCACACTGCCGGCTCATGTTCAATTTCTCATGAACCAGCGCCCCCAAGTACTTCTCCGCAGGACGGATCTGAATCTCTTCTTTGCCCAACCTGTAGCTGTGCCTGGGATTGCTCCAGCCCAGGTGTAGGACCTTGCACTTGGCATGGTTGGACTTCATAAGGTTGGTATGAGCCAACCTTACAAGCGTGTTGAGGTCCCTCTAGACGGCAGCCCTTCCCTCCAGCGTATCAACCGAACCACACAGCTTAGTGTCATCAGCTAATTTGCTGAGGGTGCGCTCAATCCCACTGTCCATGTCAGTGACGAAGATGTTAAACAAGACCTGTCCCAACACCGATCCCTGAGGGACACCACTTGTTACTGGTCTCCAGCTAGCCATAGAGCATTGACCAAAATACTTCGTGTGTGGCCATCCAGCCAGTTCTTTATCCATCGAGTGGTCCATCTATCAAACTGATGTCTCTCCAATTTAGAGACAAGGATGTCATGTGGGACAGTGTCAAACGCTTTACACAAGTCCAGGTAGATGACATCAACTGTTCTACCCTTGCCCATCAGTTCTTTAGCCCCATCATAGAAGGCCACCAAATTGGTCAGGCAGGATTTCCCCTTAGTGAAGCCATGCTGGCTGTCACCAAGCACCTTGTTGTTTTTCATGTGCCTTAGCATGCCTTCCAGGAGAATGTGCTCCAACATTTTGCCAGGCACAGAGGTGAGACTGACTGGTCTGTAATTCCCCGGGTCTTCCATTTTCCCCTTCTTGAAAATGGGGGTTATATTTCCCTCTTTTCAGTCATTGCGAACTTCACCTGACTGCCATGATTTTTCAAATATGATGGCCAGTGGCTTAGTAACTTCATTCGCCAGCTCCTTCAGGACCCGCGGATGGATTTCATCAGGTCCCACGGACTTGTGCGCGTTCAGATTTTTAAGATGGTCTTGAACCAGATCCTCTCCTACAGTGGGCCCAAGGTCTTCATTCTCACAGTCCCTGCGCCTACCTTCTAAGACCTGGGTGGTGCGGTCAGAGCCTTTGCTAGTGAAAACCGAGGCAAAGAAGTCATTCAGAACCTCAGCCTTCTCCAAATCTTGTGTAGCCAGTTCTCCCGAGAGCTTCCTCAGGGGGCCTATGTTGTCCCTAGTCTGTTTTTTGTTTGCTACGTATCTGTAGAATCCCTCCCTGTTATCCTTAACATCCCTGGCTAGGTTTAATTTTAACTGGGCCTTAGCCTTCCTAAGCTGGTCCCTAGCTTCCCGGACAACATCCCTGTACTCTTCCCAGGCCGCCTGTCCTTGCTTCCACTTTTTATAAGCCTCTTTTTTCCTTTGAATTTTCCTCAGCAGCTCCTTATCCATCCAAGGAGGTCTCCTGGCCCTCCTGCTGCACTTCCTTCTAGTTGGCATGCAACACTCCTGAGCTTCTACCAGGTGATCCTTGAATATCAACCAAGATTCTTGGCCCCCCCTGGCCTGTAGGGC
Organism: Lathamus discolor; assembly: GCF_037157495.1. NCBI lineage: Eukaryota > Metazoa > Chordata > Aves > Psittaciformes > Psittacidae > Lathamus > Lathamus discolor. Next base: position 25,638,759 of record NC_088908.1, read on the forward strand.
TATATCCCTCGGAACCTTACTAAGCAGGCTCTTGAAGAGGCCAAAGTCTGCTCTTTTGAAGTCCAGGGCAGTGAGCTTGCTACACGCTCTTCTCACTCTCCTGGGGATCTCAAATTCGACCATCTCGTGATCGCTGCATCCAAGGCTGCCCTGGAGCACCACATTCTCAACAAGCCCTTCCCTGTTGGTGAGCACAAGGCCAAGCATGGCTCCTCTCCTTGTCGGCTCCTTTATTACTTGCAGAAGGAAGTTGTCTTCCACACAATCGAGAAACCACCTGGACTGCTTGTGCCGGGCAGTACCGTCATTCTAACAGATGTCAGGGTGGTTGAAGTCCCCCATGAGAACAAGGGCCTGTGAGCGTGAGGCTTTTCCTACCTGTCTATAGAGTGCTTCATCCGCAGATTCCTCTTGATCAGGCGGTCTGTAACAGATCCCCACAGTAATGTCTCCCACGGCTGTTTTCCCTTTAACCCTGAACCACAAATTCTCTGTAAACTGCTCACCTGTCCCCAGACAGAGTTCCATACTCTCCAGCCTATCCCTAACATAAAAGGAAACTCCCCCTCCCCACCTGCCGGGCCTGTCTTTTCTAAAGAGCCTTTAACTCTCCATTCCAACACTCCAGTCATAGGAGCCATCCCACCATGTTAATGTGATGCCTATTATATCATACCCCCGTAGATGTGCACACATCTCTAATTCCTCTTGTTTGTTTCCCAATGCTACGGGCGTTTGCATAGAGGCATCTGAGCCGAGCTCCAAATGAAGCCAGCTCATTGGCTGGAGTGGCTGGAATATATCTACATTGCTCCGAGCATTTATTATAGGTGTTGGTAACCGACTGGGTGTGTTGGGATGGAATGATGCCCCCCTTCCCCCAACACATCTAGTTTAAAGCCTCCTTGACCAGTCTGGCAAGCCTCCTACCAAAACTGCTCTTCCCCTTCTTTACCATCAGACGAGCTCCACCAGCCCCCAGTAGACCTGGCCTACAAACTTCAGTCCCATGTTCAAGACACCCAAACCCCTGACTATGGCACCACCCTTTTAACCGTTTATTAACCTGGCTAACCCTCCTAGCTTTTTTTAGGTCCTCCCCTGTGTCCTGGAGAATTGACAAAAAGACTATCTGAGCTCCAGAGCCCCTAACCACCTCTCCCAGGGCTCTGTAGTCTTTTTTTATGGTCCCCAGTCTACTTCTATCTATATCCCTAGCACCCACATGTATCACTAGGAGTGGGTAATAGTCCGTGGGACTTACTAGAGCAGGCAGCCTCTCTGTAACATCCCTGATCCGTGCCCCTGGTAGGCAGCACACCTCCCTCGAGTCCGGGTCAGGCTGACAGACGAGTGCTTCTGTCCCTTTCAAAGTAGAGTCCACTATTACTACGACCCGCCACTTTTTCTTGGCAGCGCCAGTAGAGATCTTTGCCTGTGCATCAGCCGGCTGTTTCTGGTGCAAGTGCGTTTCCTCATTAGCCTCCTGCAGGACAGCAAAGCGGTATCTGCTGACAAATTACAAGTTTGGCACAAAGGAACCCCTGTATGAGAAGGACAGCTCCGTGGCAGCTCGGTTTCAGTGCATGAGGGAAGAGTTTGACAAGATTGGCATGAGGCAGACGGTGGAAGGGATTCTGATTATGCATGAGCACTGTTTCTGGGGCAAGTGCATTTCCTCATTAGCCTCCTGCAGGACAGCAAAGCGGTTCTGCATAGGGACAACAGATTTAGGAGGAAGCCCCTTGCTTTTAATTGTCTTTTTCCTCCTTTTTTTGTTGGTTTTCTTTTTTTTTTTTTGGTCACTAATTCCCAGCTTCCCAGGTTAACAGCCTCCTTCTTTCCTTCATGAGCTAGAGGGGAAGCTTGAGGCCCCTGCACAGTTTGGGCCTGGAGGAAGCAGCCCTGCTTCCTCTCAGCTACCCTGACATCTTGCAGCCTATTAATAGTATCCTGCAGCTCAGCCACCTGCTGCAGGACCTCCACCAGGGAGCACAGAGTGCAGCTCTGCCCATCATGCACCTTTCCCTCACAAGACCAGTGCAGGCACTCTCTACACTCCGAGCTCTGCACAGCAGCCTCCCCTGTCATCTGCTCTGTCTGGGTGCCTATGCTGGCCACGGCCGGGGCAGCCAGAGCAGAGCTCCCAGACCGGGCCCTGGTCCTACGACGGGTGCTCACCATCCTGCTCGCCTGCCCGCGCAAACTGCCTCGACCCACTCTGGTTGTCGCGCGAACTGCCTCGATCGGTTGTGTTTGCCGCGCAAACTGCCTCGATCCGCTGTGTTTGCCGCGCAAACTGCCTCGATCCGCTGCGTTTGCCGCGCGAACTGCCTCGACCCGCTCTGGTTGCCGCGCGAAGTGCCTCGATCCGCTGTGTTTGCTGCAGGAACTGCATCGACCGGCTCTGTTTGCAGCACTCCTGTTTCCTCCCGTTTCCTGGGACAGGTTTTTAACCACTCAGAAATGGTGCCGCTGCTCCTGCCTCCGCCCCCTGTGAGTCAGCTGCTCGTGTCAGCTGAGCTGCCTGCTCCTGGGCAGGTTCTGTCCAGGACTTGAGGCTCCCTCGGTAGCTCTTGCCACTCTGAGTTGAGGCTCCTGGACGCTGATCTCTCTCACGCTCCGGTGTTGAAGGCATCCTCTCTCGAGCTACTCACCTCAGCAACTGACCAATCATATTAAAATCTTTCTAGCTTTTGCCTTAGCATTTTCTAGCAGCTGCTGCAAATTTGCATGTTCTAACTTCTCTAAGTGACAAATCCATACAATACAAGGTGTAGTTTCTTATTAGCAACTGTCTAGTAAATACAGGTGGATTATACACAGAATCACAGCCTCTAATAATTTCTACAAGCACACATATTCATGTTGTTACTTTTCAGTTGCCCCCAAGTGATGTTTTGCAATCATTAATTTTTCTCTGCCTCTATTTCGTTCTGCTTGGGGTATTCATGGTCAGCTCCTGTAGCTGAGGCATTGGGTTCTTCCACTCATCTGTCCAGGTCATGGTAAAGCTTGACAAACTTTGCAGGCAGCTGCCATGGACCTGTAGGCAGGAGGACACAAATATATCCCCTCTCACAGGTTATCACTTCTGGAGAAGAAGACAGGTTAATGTGTTTCCTTAAAGCAGAGGCATTCTGATGAAAACCAAATGTGAAGCAGCTGCAGAAGTAAACTGCACAGTGTTAAGTCAAGGAAGGGCCAGGCAGGTTGGAAACACAGGAGCTGCGCTGGCTCCTTCCTTTTTCCCACCTGCCTCATCTTGTTTTTGGGTTTGTTTTTTTTTTCTTCTTCTGCCACCCTGATGCTGCTTGTGTGACGGCTGATAAAGCTTGTGGTTGTGCTACCCCTCTCGCTTTTTCAGTTAGCAGTTCTTGTTTCAACTGATCTATCTGTTCCTCTAAGTCTTGGATTCACCCCCAGGTTACTTTAAACACACTAAGCAGGGCTCCTCCCATGTGCCCAGCATGTTGCAGGTGCTCTTTAGGCTTTGTTTGTGGTGTCTCTAAAAACTGCCCCAATGCTTCAATAGATGGAGAGGTTGTTTCTTTTTTCTTCACTCCCCGGCTCCAATGTCCATCCTGGTAGTTAAACCGGTGAAGCACTGGGAGCCGAATCAGAGGGCAGCTTCTTTTGAACATGGTTATCAAACAACTAAAGCGGCCTCACTGCCTTTTTACGCCCCCCGTTAAAAACTTTTATGCAAACCCGGCAACAAAAAATACACAGAACACTGTTTGCCCTCACCACACACAGACACACACAAGGGATCCCACAAGCACACTTCACACAATTACAGTATTTGAAACACAAAATTCAGACACAAGTATCACAGAAAGACTGTATTAAATAAGTTGTATATGGGGCCCCAAGTCCATGGTCTGTCACCAGTCGCCTGGTATCTCTGATAAGAGCATGCGAGAGACCTTCCCACCGCGGGTCTTGATCCGGCAGATACACCACCGGGAAAGCAGACAATACATCTGCATCCCCTCCCCATCTCACTTCTCCCTTTACGGCTGCCCATTTATCATAAGGATCTGAGGGATATAAATCAGGCTCCTTTTCCAGCTCCATAGGCCCCGGGTCAAAAGGACCATCCAGGTCAGCATCGGAACTATCAGGAGCAGCAACAGTAGACTGACGTTTTGATCTCACGGCAGAGTTCAGCAAAGACGGCGGTGGTAAGGGAGACAAAGGTGCCGCTTCTGCACCCTGTGCTTGTGAGCCGACATGAACTTTTACAGTTTCAGAAATAACTTGCCAAGGACGCAATAAAGTGGCAGCAACTTTATCGCTGTTTGTAGCACAGTTCCACAAACTAACACCAATTTTATCCCAAATCTCTGGGATATTAATATTAGTAGTATGACGTGAATGGTATGGAATAAGGGGTGGATACTGTCCTGGGTTCAGCAGTAGCAGTCATTTTTCTCAGTCTTAGTAGCTGGTGCAGGGCTGTGTTTTTGACTTTCAGCCTGGGAACAACAATGATAACACTGATGTTTTTAGTTGTTGCTCAGTAATGTTTACTCCTACCAAGGACTTTCTGAGTCTCATGCTCTGCCAGGGAGGAGGGGAAGCTGGGAGGAAGCAGACATGACACCTGACCCAAACTAGCCAAAGAGGTATTCCATTCCACATCACATCATGCCCAGTATATAAACTGGTGGCAATTACCCTGAAGGGCTAAATCACTATTCGGGTTGTGCTGGGTATCGATCGGTGGGTGGTGAGTGGTTGTATTCTCTTCCCTTGTTATTTACCTCATCATTATTATTATTGGTGGCAGCAGTAGTGTTTTTGTGTTATACCTTAGTTACTGGACTGTTCTTATCTCAACCTGTGGGAGTTACATTCTTTCTATTCTCCTCCCCAACCATCTGGTAGCGGGGGGAGGAAGGTGGGGATGTGAGTGAGTGGCACCGTGGTTCTGGGATGTTGGCTGGTCTTAAACCATGACACTAATAAAACACACTCCAACTACAATTCCAAAGCTCACATTTTTTCTGAAACTCGTGCTGGCTTTTATATAGATTATAATAAAAGGAAATTAGAATCATAGAATCATAGAATAGTTAGGGCTGGAAAGGACCTCAAGATCATCTAGTTCCAACCCCCCTGCCATGGGCAGGGACACCTCACACTAAACCATCCCACCCAAGGCTTCATCCAAAATTGCTGTATGTTTGTCCTGGGTTCAGCAGTAGCAGTATTTTTTCTCCTTCTTAGTGGCTGGTGCAATGCTGTTTTGATTTTTGGCCTGGGAACAGTGCTGATAACACTGATGTTTTTAGTTGCTGCTCAAATGTTTGGTCTGGCTAAGGACTTTCTGAGCCTCATGCTCTGCCAGGGAGGAGGGGAGGCCGGGAGGAAGCAGAGACAGAACACCTGACCCAAACTAGCCATACCACAGCACATCATGCCCAGGATGTAACTGGGAGTTACCTGGAAGGGCTAGAACTGCAGGGTTGGACTAGGTATCGGTCGGTACTTGGCTGGGGGGAGTGGGGCGAGTTATTGGTCGGCTGGTGTTGAGGTGTTGTATTCTTTCCTCTTGTTATTTCCTTTATCATTATTATTATTAGTGGTAGCAGTAGTGATTTGTGTTATACCTTAGTTACTAAACTGTTCTTATCTCAACCCGTCGGAGTTGCATTCTTTTAGATTCTCCTCTCCGTCCCTCCAGGAGCAGGGGGAGGGCAAGAAAGGGGGGAGTGAGTGGATGAGCTTTGTGGCTGGGTTTAAAGCACGACAATGTTTTAATAACATGGTTGTTAAATAAATCCATAGCACCCAGCTGATGAGTAACCACAATGTACAATTCCCCACAAAAGCTAATTGACAATTGATTTTCTTAAATATTGAGAGAATTCATCACAATTCATGCCATTTCAATGAAATCCAAAGGAATTAGAAAGATTTATCTCTATTTGAGTATTTCTGCAAATATTAGATGTACTGAATAGTAAAGTAGGTTGGAAACAGAGCATCCCCTTCCCTGGTCACAAGCAGAATGTTAATTACAAGAATTTCACTGTGGGGCTTTTCCGTAGGTACTTCGTGGTTTCCATGCACAAAGCTCAGAGCAGCACTCCCATAGTACTCCAGCTCTGTCAGCATGCTCAGCAGGAGCACTTGGCCTCGGGGGCTTGGAAGGAAGCTGTGGAACTGTGCTGGAAGTGTATGTGCCAATGCCCAACACAAAGCAAGGTAATGTGGAATGGAAGCTAATGAGGGAGACAGGCAAAGACCCCCCTGCCCTGAAAATCAGATAACTGGAGCAATAAGTTTTTCCATGCCATATTAAATGCAAAACAGGAAATCCAGTGAGCATGGTTATTATGTATCTGCTTGTCTAAGGATCTTTAAACTTTGAAATGACATAATAAAATAAGTAATAAAAAGACATTTCCCTGCCCTGGAGAATTTTGGGTTTTTTGGTATGCAGCTCCCCAGTGTCATGGTGACAAATGATTCATGTAAATAAACTACATATGTAGATGAAAGAAACCAGAAAGCTCTAACCAATTCCATTTAAAACCAAACACACAAGAAAAAAACACCAAAACAACCAAACAAAAAACAACCTGTAATTATCCAACAAACCCAATCTCAGTGTGCCATTCTGAGATAACAGGCTAAAATGTAAAGAAAGCACACGACTGCCTGTTCAGGAGCACGTGTGACAGGAATGTTAAACTGCCAATAACACAAATAACTAATAATCCATTTATTGCCCAGTATTCTGGAATGAACAGTCTGAATGGGCAGATCCTTTGAGAAAAGGTAGAAATCTTTGTATAGTGCACTAGCTACAAAACCAGAATCCTATTTGCTATTTTCCATAAAACAAGAATATGAGAGATCTGCTGAAATGGAAAACCACACACATCTCTGACAACCAGACCTCTGGGCTTGCTCTCCCAAATCATTCTGAGGAGCTGCCTTCAGCATCAAAGCACTATACACTCCACACTGCTTTCTCTTCTTTGCATGTACTTTTGCATCCATCTGTCACCAGACCTGAGGAAAGTGAGCCCTGTTTATGCACATGCTTACAATTAGAGAAGTCATTTAGCACCAGCACTGCTCATGTTACACTCTCACTGAGGGGTAAGTGCGCAAACAGGAATTCCCAGGTAGACAACCCAGGAGCACGTCTGTCGTACAATGGGATCACTCCCCTCCTGCAATAAACCCAGACCTGCTCTGACACATGGATCACACTTTCACATTTCCATTTTGTTTCCATTGTTCCCTGTAGGCTTTTTCCTGGTGTGGTGGTTTAAACAAAGTCAGCCATAAACCACACAGCCCGTCCACTCACTCCCCCCCTTCTTGCCCTCCCCCTACACCCGGAGGGACAGAGAGGAGAATCGAAAAGAATACAACTCCCACGAGTTGAGATAAGAACAGTTTAGTAACTAAGGTATAACACAAATCATTACTGCTACCACTAATAATAATAATGATAAAGGAAATAACAAGAGGAAAGAATACAACACCTCAACACCAGCCGACCAATAACTCGCCCCACTCCCCCCAGCCAAGTACCGACCGATACCTCATCCAACCCTGCAGTGAACTAGCCCTTCCGGGTAACTCCCAGTTACATCCGGGGCATGATGTGCTGTGGTATGGAATACCTCTTTGGCTAGTATGGGTCAGGTGTCCTGTCTCTGCTTCCTCCCGGCCTCCCCTCCTCCCTGGCAGAGCATGAGGCTCAGAAAGTCCTTGGCCAGACCAAACATTACTTAGCAACAATTAAAAACAATCGGTGTTATCAGCACTGTTCCCAGGCCAAAAAATCAAAACACAGCACTGCACTAGCTACTAAGAAGGAGAAGAATGACTGCTACTGCTGAACCCAGGACACCTGGCTATAATTAATCACATTTTTAAGTACCAAGATAATTATCTCCATGTCAAGTTATCTATTTCCAAATGAAAGACTAGTCCTGTTTAATTTTCCCCATCTTGAAAGCAAAGCAGTGATCCCCAGATCTTTCATGGCATTTATGAACATCAGTTAACAATAATCTGGTTTCTGAACCACTGCTTGAATGAAATTTATTTTACATAGCTTTGCATAATAAAATAGTATTTTAGGTAACTTATTCAAAGGGCAGATACTAATTCTCTGAAGAGTTCATTAAGTCACTCTTTTAATGTTAAATTAATGTGCCAAGTTAATTTTGTAATAAACAAACCAAGATATTTAATTGCTTTGTGATAAATATGTGCTGCTTGTTTAGAATTTTATCATGCAGTTTTACATCTTAAAGCTCCATTTATTTCTGCATGTCTCAAGAGATTTAATTTTATATATTTACTAGTACACACAATAAGATGTATTTAATAAACTGGCACCTTTGACAGCCATCAGTAATGATTATTATTGCTACTGTATCAATGGTTGGATGCATATTCTACTTTGTTTCTTGGTAATATTTAATTTTAGTTTTCAAAGGTACAAAAATCCATTGCAATACTAATATTTCACATTGCTTTATGCAAGCATAATGTTGGAATTACTGCTCTGGTGATTTTTTTCTGATCATGTTGCAAAACATTCTTGGGAGTTATTTCAAATTTTTATATCTTTTCAATAAAATTATACTCAGCTAAAAAATTATTTAATTTCTTCAGTCACTGACAAACAACAATCTTCTTATTTAGGGCAGGTTTTCAGCATGTACTACAAACTGGGGAAGGGACACCCAAATGGAACTGTCGTATGGATACTGATAGCACAGCACCTGCCCAAGTGCTTCATGGGCTCAGGTTGGAATAATGTGTGTGGGGAGCTCACAACTGATGTCACCTTGGCTTTTTACACATATACTCTACAAAAAATAAATGAGCATTTGTCAAAATATTTCTTTATTTCCAGTGGTAAAAAAGTGCACATGCATGTTCAAAATGCAGAGGTTGTGTGAAAAATCCAAACCAACTTGTTCTTCATCCTCCCTGTACTAAAGCAGTGCACTCTAAGTGGAACACAAAGCAGTACAGCTTGTTCAGGTAAGTCCTCAAAGTGCTAAGCCCCTGGTCCATCTTCAGTGGTTTAAAATTCTCTTGATCAAAAAAGTCCTCTCTGGGAATCTAGGCTTGTTTGTCCATGAGTTTGTATTTCACAGTGCAAGATAAGGCTTATTTGCTGCTATTGCCCATCACAATGTAATCAGCTCCTGTTATTATCATTGGTTTATTCATTCTCATGTACACACCGTGCTGTGTTCGGGTTCAATCAGAAGAGATTTACTGTAGGAATAACTTGTCACCCTCCTCCCAGACAGCACATACGTGGAGGTGGGACAACACATGTAGGTGGGCTACAACACTTTAATGGTTTCCTAACACTAAATTGATGTAGCTTCTGCTGATGCCCAACTATAGTGTCCAATATTAATACCTAGCTTCATACTACATGAACAGACGTTGTTTCACTGCAAGGTAAACAAATGGGAAAAAGAGGGCATGGCTGCCAGAGTCAGCAGCTCATGGGCAGAGACATTCGGTGAGCCCACCAGCAGTCATCCTGTGGAGAGGGCTGCTATGAGATGGCCGATGGCTGAGCACGCTGCATGAGGAGGGAATTTGCTGCTCTAAGTACCTTCCTCCCTGCATTTACAGCTGCCCAGGCACTTTTTCCTATTACCAGAAGCACTCCAGGGATTTGCTAATGCATTGGAAGCACCTTTCTGATAAGCCAACGTAAATAATTACAGCAATAAATCAATAAGCATTATGCTGTTCCACGGTGTGGAAGGGGACCAATCCATTGTTCTGATAAAAAAAGAAAAACAATGCACATTATGATACTCTATGAAGGTGGATTTCTACATACAAAGAATCTGAAGTGTATTACACCTTGATAGGAGAGGAAAATAATGACAGGATTTGCTACCCACCGAAAACATTCAGTACCGCATGACAACTATCAGGGTAGGTATATTAGCAAGGGCCCCGTTAGCAGACAACATGCCTCATGGGGAAGATGGAGGTGTTATTAAACCATAATGCATATACAGAGTGAGGCATGCATTACACTGTGACAGGCTGATGCTTCCCAGATTTAAACAGAGCTTTAATTATATAATTTCCTTGCTCAAATGTGCAATGCTCTAGCCAAAAAAGCATCTCCTTCCATAGCACCTTTCTCCCATCTAGCTGGTAGCTCCTCTTTAATACTCTATTAGAACCACAGAATAATTAGGGTTGGAAAGGACCTTAAGATCATCTAGTTCCAACCCCCCTGCCATGGGCAGGGACACTACACACTAAACCATATAGGGTTGGCTTTCTGGGCTGTGAGCGCACACTGCCTGCTCATGTTCAGTTTCTCATCAGCCAACACCCCCAAGTCCTTCTCTGCAGGGCTGCTCTGAATGTCTTCTCTGCCCAACCTGTAGCTGTGCCCGGGATTGCCCTGACCCATGTGTAGGACCTTGCACTTGACTTTGTTGAACTTCATGAGGTTGGCATTGGTCCACCTCTCAAGCATGTCAAGGTCCCCCTGGATGGCATCTTTTCTTTCCAGCGTATCAACCAAACCACATAACTTGGTGTCGTTGGCAAACTTGCAGAGGGCGCACTCAATCCCACTGTCCATGTCGCTGACAAAGATGTTGAACAAGACCGGTCCCAACACCAGAAAAAATAAAACCTAACTGCATTAATAAAAAATTAATTGCATTAATTAGTAGATGGATTGGTTTTAAGTTTCTATATTAAAAATTAAAATTGTGCTTGTGAAGTTATACAACATGTTAATGGTTCTACTTTTTTGTTACTTATTTGGTATGTTTGTTCAATAAAATTGGCGTCTTCCTTTAATTAAAAATGGTTTATACTTTTATTACCATTGCATGAAGTCCAAAATTTGCAACAGGGAATACATTATTGAGCCATTACGCACTTCCTAGATGACTGAAAGCACTTAGTTTCACCTCAAACATCCCAGAGCTCTAGAGAAGGAGATTATGATGGTGATTACTAATATTAACAATCACTTAGTATTGTGCTTTTACACTGACAGTCCCTCAGTGGCTTCCACCAGTTCCCCCCTTACGCTGCAGCTCCACCTCTGCTGGCAGGTTGTTTTCCTGTAGAGCCCCTGGGCATGGAGAGGAGTGTCCAGTGTCTTGGGCTGGCAAAGCAGCTCCTCTCCAGCGACAGGGACAGAAGATAGATTTTGGCAAGACCCAGCACCAGAGTCAGGTCTCAGCTCAGTTCCATAGTCCTTAATCTTGAGTAAATGATGTATTAGGGGAAGATAACACTGTATTCAGTCTTTGCACCTGATCCAACCAAACTGAGCACTGAAATGCAGAAACAAACCCAGTGCTGGTCTTGCCAGCCCCACAGAACACGAAATCCAGAAAGGATTTCATGAACACTGCTGACAGTATTCCAAGCTAACACATCAGCATGAAAGGAAGCAGGAAGAGACAAAGGATGGAGAAAATCATCCAGTTGTTGCTTAAGGTGCTAAATCCCAAGGGCACAAAACCCCACACAGCCTACCTTAGTCCCAAAGATGTTCAAGTATTCCAGTGTGAACTTCAACATGTGAACAAGCTTTACAGGACAGTGCCCACAGGTTTGCCACAGCCTATCTCACCTCCGTACCATAACTCTGGTATTTCCAGTACTGGAAACACAGTGCTTCCAAGGACTTTCCTTCTCTACTGCTTCTTTCTACACCAAAGTCAGGGCACTAGCAACATTTCTCTCTGTAATAGTCTCTATGTTTGGGATGGTTAACCAAAACTTTCTTACAGAATCTTGGGGGTTTTGGGGGGTTGTCTGGCTGTGTTTTTTTCCTTCCCCCCCTCCTACTTTTTACAGCCTCCCACACCCACCACTCAGTATTCCAAAAGGATCTGCTTCCCATCACATCCCCTGCTACTCCTTTCACCTGCCCACCAACAGTGTGGCTGTTTGGACAAGCACAAGAATGCTGCAATTTCCATCCCATCATCAGCATGTGGGCTGACTGGGAGACATGACAGAAGTAAAAGGAAGGGAAACTATTTCAGTCAAGTTGTTAGGACTTGGTTTTGGTTAAAAAGAAAATCTCTGAAAATAGATAAATTATAATTTCATTTCCTTTGTGGTCATTTAAAATTCCATCCAATTAAGGTAATTTTTGCAATATATCTCAACAAACTTCCTATAATGCAATATTCCCTTCTGTTTATGTTCCCTGGTGCTAAATGGTGCTGCTCTATTGATTACTACAATTCAGCTCTAATTGCACTTTTACAAAGTATAATTAGTATATTACACTAGAACTAGGAGGAAGCCAAACATCAATTATTAACATAACAGAGCTGGCCTTTACCACATCTGTATTATGTACCTTGGGGAATTTAGGAACCTGCAGAATAATATTTATTCTTGTAAATTAACCACTTCAAAATATTTGTTTCCATTCAGAAAAGCAACCAGACTCATAAAATACACTTTCAGCAAATGCAAATGAGCCCTCAGTGTCTAAGGGTACATGAAAGCCCAGCACACTTTCTCAGGAGGCAGCCTGTAGATGCTTCACAAGAGCCAGCCTGGCTGGCTGCTGCCCAGATCAGCTTCAGCACAGGAGCTGCATCTACTGCTTCAGTCCCTGCTTGCCACTACCAGGCTATTCTGGCCTCACAGGCACCCAGCAGCACATGGTTTCACTAAGAAAAACCAGGTATTTCCTCAGCTTAGTTTTTGGCATGTACAAGGCAATTCACCAAGTCCTGTTTCCCAGCCCCATTTTGTCCAGCACAGTGGCCATGTCCCCCTGTCCCACTCACTCCTGGCTCTCTCATTCTTGACTGTGTATCTTTTGCTTCTTTGCTCCAGCAACCTGACTTTCCATTAGCAGCAGTAAATATTGGCACAGTTGTATCTGACCTTATGGCCTGTGGCTCTGGCTGAGGACTCTGCAGTATTGATTTTTTTTTAATTTATTTTTTAATATACATATTGCTAAGCAAGGAAAAAATTAAATTATTCTTTTTACCTTTGTCTCTTCTCTTTGAATACTTCACTTGCCCAAAGAACAGTCACCCTTTTTCTATCACTAATTTGGTCACCTGCAGAATGATCTGGCTTGGTGCAGTCTGCTTGGCCAAAGCACAGGGGCTGACACTGACCCACTAAGAACTTCACTTTATGAGTGACTTTCAGAACTGTCCCCAGGCAGACGGCATCAGCCACAATTCCCTTTCAGTATTTAACTGCTACTTTGAAGGCAGCTCACATACTGCATGGATTCTGTGGTTGTTCTGTAGGCAGAGATGAATTTCCTCCAGTGAATAAAATCTATGCTTAAAAGCTATAGTTCTCAAAAATGTTCACTAAAGCTGATTCTGTAAATTTCCACTGTATCATAATCAAGAACTCACTGGACAAAAATCAATTAGACATTTGCAGCTGGGCTGGATGCATTCATCACCTCTACAAAAGCATGCTTATCACCATCTGTAACATCCACTCAGGATTTTGGCTCTGAGTGAGAAAAAACATTTAACATGTTGGCTGCTAAAAGTAGATTTGCTACAGAACCATGAAATGTGAATTACACTGTGCTGCTCCTGTGAGAGTACAGCCCCAGCATTTCCCACTGTGGTACAGTCCCTCATCAAAAAGCCTGGAGGGAATTCAATGAAATCTGTGCACCACATTCAACTGCAAGTGTGCTAATCTAGTGCTCTTCTCTGATTAGAGGAAATCAGCCCTTTCTACCCATTAGGCTTCTTTTATCTTCTCATGCAATATATGTATGGTTTTATTTCTTTCCAGTTCTTTGGAAATAATTTTGGTGCAGTAGTAGTTTAGTAACTGTGCACCTGTGATAAAAACTTAGGGCTAGATTGTACCTAAGAAAGAAAACAAGATACTCCTCCTTTGATTTAGTGAGTATCGTAGAATAAACTAGGTTTGAAAAGACCTTTAAGATCAAGTCCAACCGTTTACTGAGGAACCAATTAGAAACCCTCTGACCAACACAATCCTTGGATATGAGGAATCTCATCAAGGAGAAGCAAGGAAGACCAACAGCTCTGGCTTGGTTAGACCCCCTCTCCCCAGGCATGCTGAGCAGAGGGCTCTTGGCACCTCCGAGCCTTCTAGTTCACTGGGCCACCTCACACCCCAACCCTCTACATCTCTACATGTGTTACAGGCAGGCCACTGGAGCTGAAGGTTCCCTCACCTCATTTCAGAAACAGAGCTTTCCAGAGCATAGCTCCTGTGCAGGTAGAACTGTGCTGCTTGTTCCTGGGTGTGTAACTCTTAATCTGGCTGTGCAACTCTTAATCTGGCTGTGCCAAAGCCCAAAGGAACTGGCCTGACCAATGAGCAGCACCAGTAAGTGCTCTGCCTCAACCTTGGGTCATCTGGAAATCTTAGCATTGGCAATTTTACATTTAGAATCATCAAATCAACTAGGTTACTTCACAATTATCTGTAAAAATGCTGAATAATAACACTAATTCACTAAAACACCCACTCATGGATTCCTTGATAGCCTCAAAATGCTCTGCAGTAGGAAATGGTGGATTACCATTTAGAGAAGCAGGTTTCCTTCCTATCCCACCCTCCAACTGAGATGCCGCTTCCAGTTAAGTGTGAGAGTTTACACCCTTCCAGAAGAAAATCTAGAGCTGAGTTGTGTTGGTACCTATGATGACTTCAGCCAAGAGCCAACTGCAGCCCCTCTTCAAGTTTTCCACACTTGCCAGTTTCCCCTTCTGCTCAGTATTCCTTCATTATTTCCAGATCTGGTCTAGAGGCTATTTTAACTTTATCTTTGAAAACTGTTGCACTCCAGTATGTGTTGATTGTAGAAAGAGTGAAGCAGCTGAAAGCTGAAGTTTTCTATAATGATTTTGATTAAAAGTCTGTCAACATCTGAATTATTATTACTGCTACTTTAGGAATTTTAGGAATACTGTTACTTTAGGAATATAAATTTTGTAGATGTGAATGATTGATTTAAACATCATGGGTGACATGTTAGAAAGGATCTTATTTGCATGGATGGTAACCTGGAGGTCAGCACTGTGGGCTGTTGGAGGTGATAGATTGGTAAGAATAATACAACTTTAAATCATAGCTGGAAAATTAACATTTACAGGTCCATAGCAGATGGTGGTGCCACTTGGCTGCCTTCTGTTGTTCAGGTTTATGCTGAGACCAGGCTGGGTGTCATGTTTTAAGCTCAGCTGGCAACCCAAAACCACGCAGCCGCTCACTCACTCCCCCACCTTCCTCCCCCTGCTCCAGGAGGCATGGAGAGGAGAATCGAAAGAATGTAACTCCCATGGGCTGAGATAAGAACAGTCCAGTAACTAAGGTGTAACACAAAACCACTACTGCTGCCACCAATAATAATAATGATGAGGTAAATAGCAAGGGAAGAGAATACAACCACTCACCACCTGCCAATCGACACCCAGCACAACCCAAACAGTGATCTAGCCCTTCCGGGTAACTGCCCCCAGTTTATATACTGGGCATGATGTGCTGTGGGATGGAATACCTCTTTGGCTAGTTTGGGTCAGCTGCTTCTTCTCAGCTTCACCTCCTCCCTTGCAGAGCATGAGACTCAGAAAGTCCTCGGTCAGAGTAAACATTTCTTAGTAACAACTAAAAACATCAGTGTTATCAGTGTTGTTTCCAGGCTGAAAGTCAAACACACAGTCCTGCACCAGCTACTAAGGAGAAGAAAAATGACTGCTACTGCTGTACCCAGGACACTGGGCCATTCAGCTCTCCAGGTCTTCCTTCTGAGAATGTGTGTTTCTGTGTGGCCACACTTGCTTGTCTGCTGTTTAATGGCTGAAGTCTCTGTTCCCACAGGTCAAAATAATTTTTTAGATATTTAGAAAATGTTTCGGTAGTATAGTCCCATGTGGGGAAAGAGGAAAGGAATACATCACTGATTGTTTTATGTTTTAAAGAGAAAGTTGGGGCTATTCAGCCTAGAGAAGAGAAGCTGCATGGAGCAGCCTCCAGTATCTGTAGGAGGCCTACAAGGATGCCAGAGAGGGAATCATGAAGAGGGACTGTAGCAATAGGACAAGGGGCAAATGGGTTCAAACTTAAACAGGGGAAATTCAGGTTAGAATAAGGAAGTTCTCTACTGTGAGGGTGGTGAGGCACTGGCACAGGTTGCCCAGAGAAGCATTGGCTTCCCCATCCCTGGCAGTGGTCAAGGCCAGGTTGGACAGGGCTTGGAGCAACTTGGTCTATTGCGAGGTGCCCCTGCCTGTGGCAGGGGGTTGGAACTAGATGGTCTTAAGGTCCTTTCCACCCCAAACCAGTCTGGGATCCTGGGATTCTGTGATCCTAGGATTCTGTGAATTACATTGCAGCATAAATTATTATAATAAAGAAGCCCGGCAGCTGTGAAATTAGCCACTGTCCTGGGTTTAGCAGTAGCAGTCATTTTTTTCCTTCTTAGTAGCTGGTGCAGTGCTGTGGTTTTGACTTTCGGCCTGGGAACAGAGCTGATAACACCGATGTTTTTAGTTACTGCTCAAATTTTTAGGCTGACCAAGGACTTTCTGAGCCTTATGCTCTACCAGGGAGGAGGGGAAGCCAGGAGGAAGCAGAGACAGGACACCTGACCCAAACTGACCAAAGAAGTATTCCATACCACAGCATGTCATGCCCAGGACGTAACGGAGAGTTACCTGGAAGGGCTAGTTCACTGCAGGGTTGGACGAGGTACCGGTCGGTGCTCGGTTGGGGGGAGTGAGGAGAGTTATGGGTAGGCTGGTGGTGAGGTGTTGTATTCTCTTCCCTTGTTATTTCCTTTATCACTACTCTGCTCTTGTGAGACCTCACCTGGAGTATTGTGTGTACTTCTGGTGTCCTCAACATAAAAAGGACATGGAACTGCTAGAACAAGTCCAGAGGAGGGCCACGAGGATGATTGGGGACTGGAACACCTCCCGTATGAAGATAGGCTGAGGAAGTTGGGGCTGTTCAGCCTGGAGAAGAGAAGGCTGCGTGGGGACCTAATAGCAGACTTCCAGTAGCTGAAGGGGGCCTACAGGGATGCTGGGGAGGGACTCTTCGTCAGGGACTGTAGTGACAGGACAAGGGGTAACGGGTTAAAACTTAAACAGGGGAAGTTTAGATTGGATATAAGGAGGAAATTCTTTCCTGTTAGGGTGGTGAGACACTGGAATCGGTTGCCCAGGGAGGTTGTGAGTGCTCCATCCCTGGCGGTGTTCAAGGCCAGGTTGGATGAAGCCTTGTGTGGGATGGTTTAGTGTGAGGTGTCCCTGTCCATGGCAGGGGGGTTGGAACTAGATGATCTTGAGGTCCTTTCCAACCCTAACTATTCTATGATTCTATGATTATTATTGTTGGTGGTAGCAGTAGTGATTTGTGTAATAGTTACTAAACTGTTCTTATCTCAACCCATGGGAGTTGCATTCTTTTTGGTTCTCCTCTCCATCCCTCCGGGAGTACGGGGAGGGCAAGAAGGGGGGAAGTAAGAGAGCGACTGCATGATTTATGGCTGACTTTGTTTAAACCATGACAGTGCCTGGAACAGGTCTGTCTTGCATTGTGCCTTTTGGACCACCGGGGAAAATGAAATTCAGAGGTTGCTTCTGTTTGGAAGAGGAGCTGTGATGATGCCAAATATTTCCATAATTATCTGCTGTTTAGCTATGGAAGCATCAGGTGCACTGTCCCCTGCCTCTGAATCCCATGGCCTTCCCCACGGCATCTCCATGGTTCCCCACCCAAGTGTTCCCTTCTTGGGGCCCACACTTGCTCTGTCTCACCCACCTCCCCTCTGTGCTCACTCTCCTACAAACACACCTTAGCACAATGAAACTCAGAGAAAGTCTCACTCTCCATGTGTATACCACAACCACATTTCTTTGAAACAGCTAAACCCATTTATTATTATTTTCAGACTATGAATACTGTGTTTAGAAAAAATAGAGCAAATCTTCACCTCCCACAGCTGGTCCCATCTAGTGGATCTGATCAACTGGTCTGACAGCCACACGCACACATACTACAGTGTTACTCCACAACTTCAGCTTAATGTGAATCATGAGATTGTTTCCAGATACTCAAAAAGCAATAGATACTCTCAGTCTTCAGTTCAGAGCCTCTTTTCAATGAGTATTAAAATGCAGTTCGTTCTCTCTTCTATAAACAGCTCCAGGCCTTGCTAAGCCCCCAAATTCACCCCAACGCCAAGGATCTTCATGAAGACTCTCCTGTGTAAAATGGTGCCAAGGCTTGTACTGCATCAAGCATCTTCAAACTGATCTAGATGAAGATGTCCCTGCTCATTTCAGGGGGCTTGGACCAGATGAGCTTTGAAGGTCCCTTCCAACCCAAACTATTGTATGATTCTGTCTTTCCCAAGGCAGTACCTCCATATGTAACTCCAGGTGTGTCTCACCACTTAATGCTACTCTTTCACTGTCTGTCTCAAACCACATTATACACATTATACACATGGGCAAATTCTCTGGTTTGCTTTTGTGCTTCACACAGAGGACAGCTCTGTTTGGATGGTGGTTGAAGTGACTCCCCATGCATGCTGTGTACAAAGCAATAGGGTGTCTTGAGTAAATTATTTTTTCATAGCAGCAGCATATGATAAGAAGCAGCAATACAGGGCCCAAGCCTAGGTTCCAGTATGGAAAGGTGGAATCCTCAATTCCCAAAACATTAGACCTATTTGATTTCTAAGGAGGGAAGGCACTTAGCCTAGTGTTTAGCAGGGTTTCTGTCACAGGCTCAGCAGGTAATCCTGCACTGCATAACTAAGGTAGACTCATGCTGAGCAGCAGAAGGGGAATGGGTGGAAGGAATGTTGTGCTGCTCCTCCAGACTAATCCAATCAGATTCTTTCTCAGGATCAGGTTGAATAAAAATTTTTGTCTGGGTTTACCAATATATTTAATACATTGCCTCCATTTCCATCTCCCACCAAATCTCACTGTTACAGCAACTGCACCACCTATGGACCCCTGCCAGGCCAGTTACCAGGAACCCCTTTCTTGACCTCTCTTCTCCACATCCTTCACAGGAAGGATGATACAGTCTTGCCCCTCAAGCACTCTGCATCCCTCTGGAGCAGTGCCAACACAGCTACCTTGGTTTTCCAGAAACAACTACCTTGTACTTAGAATCATAGATTCATAGAATCAGCTAGGTTGGAAAAGACCTTTAAGATCAAGTCCAACCATTACCCCAGGACTGCCAAGGACACCACTAAACTGTATCACTGAGGGCCTTGTCTACACAGTTTGTGAACACTTCCAGGGATGGTGATTCCACCACTGCCCTGAGCAGTCTGTTCCAATACCTGATCACCCTCTCTGAGAAGAAATTGTTCCTAATATCCACTCTAAACCTCCCCTGGTGCAGCTTGAGGCCATTTCCTCTCACCCTGTCACTTGTTCCTTAGGAGAAAAGACTAGCCACTTCCTGGCTTCATCCTCCTTTCAGGTAGTTGTAGAGAGCAATAAGGTCCCCCTGAGCCTTCTCTTCTCCATACTAAACCCCCTCTGTTCCCTCAGCCGTTCCTCATCAGATTTGTGCTCCAGATCCTTCACCAGCTCCACTGCCCTTCTCTGGACCTGCTCCAGAACCTCAATGTCTCTCTTGTAGTGAGGGGCCCAGAACAGAACACAGGATTTAAGATGTGGCCTCACCGGTGCCCAGTACAGGGGGACAATCACTAGTCTGGACCTGCTGGCCACACTGATGCTGATATATGCCAGGATGCCATCAGCCTTCTTGGCTGCTTGGGCACAAGCTGGCTCATGTTCAGCTCCATTAGTCAGCACCCCCATGTTCTTTTCATGAGCAGCTTTCCAGCCACTCTTCCCCAAGCCTGGAGCGTTACATGGGGTTGTTGTGGCCCAAATGCAGGCCCCAGCACTTTGCCTTGTTGAACCTCATCCCATTGGCCACAGCCCAATCACCTAGCCTGTGTCCCCCCCACTTGTGGGGTCTCGTGACAGCTGAAGGAATTGTAGCAGGATTTTTCATTTTTCAAATGGACAGCATGACTGCAGGGACTGTTGCCAGCAATGCTGTGAATCATTCCCAAGTGCATAGATAACTAAAATTTACATGTTAGATCCAAGTACACAACTGGGCAGTGATCACTGATTCCAGTTTCAATTCCTGATGCACTTTGATTGGACTCAGAGATGTTATTCACGATAGGAATGTCTTTACCTCTGAACATGGCAAGCAGGGAGGAGGACAATGAAAAATATCATTTTGACATTGGCTCTAGCAGCAGCTCTCACTGTTCTACTTTCTGACCAACCAAGGAACAGAAGGGGTAGCACTGTCCTTTCCTACTCATGATGGCCATGATTCCTCCCTTTATCATCCACATATCAATTCCTAATGTCTGAGGTCTCTCTGCTGACTGCAGGATCATAATCTTAGGTTTTGCTTCAGTTGATTGAACTGATAAAACCATTTGCAAACATACTTTGCACTAGAATTCAAAACCAAGGAATCGTGGTTGCTCTAACACAATGAGCTGTAGATGATACAGCTGGACAAAGAGAGTTAAATTCAGGAGCAGTTTCATAATTTTATTTCAATCTGCTCAAGTGAAAAAGATCAAAATTTTCAGAATTTTGAGATGAACTGGTAGACTGAAACCATCCTACTCCCAATTTTCATTTGGGCTTTCCTAGGAAAAAAATGCATCAAAACTTGCTCAGCATAGAAAGACCTTTGAAATGGGCTTTTTTCTATTGACAAAGGCAGTCTTTTGTGTGACACAGGCATTCTGAACAACAGAAAAAAAGATATCATAAGAAAAAATCTAGCTGGAATCTATTACTTGCTTCCATAAATGATAACAAACCACAATACAGTTGCCAAAAGAAAGACCGCGTCTGTTTCTAAGGAGGATACCAAAGCACTGTATCTGCTGTTCAGGCTTTTGCAAAGATTTCTGTCCATGGACCAATCCCTATGAAGCTTCTGGATTCATCTGGTCCATGATGTTGGGCTCCATCTCTTGTAATAGTTTTTCAGAGCATGACAGGCTGTGTGCAGTATTGGGTTTTTGCCTGCTGATGACACCGCGGAACTAGTCAGGTCACTGCTGAGCTCATCTGTTTTCGTCGAAGTTCATTCTTTGTTGGGATGGTGATCGGAGGGAAGTCAGCGACAGTCGCTGGTGACCTGAAGACATCTAGTTGGTGGGCTATAAAAGTGCTACATAGCAGGCAACAGCATATATTTGAGTTCATTGGCTGTTTTCCCTTAAAATCAAGTCCCTTTGAGATACACAGCAGTCTTCCCCATCTTCCCTCATTATCTACCAAGTATATCCAGGTCCCTGAGCAAAAGCAATCCCACAAGTGGGTTTGCCTTTACCTGAAGCAAGAATAACCCAGACTGTAAGGGATCTAGGAGACCGGCGTGGTTAAACAAGGAGCTGCTGGGCAAACTCAAGTGGAAAAGGAGAATCTATGGATTATGTAAGGAGGGGTTGGCCGCTTGGGAGGAATATAGGACAGTTGTTAGAGGATGTAGGGAGGCAATTAGGACAGCTAAGGCCTCCTTGGAACTCTATCTTGCTAGTCGGGTTAAAGACAATAGAAAGGGCTTCTTCAAATACATAGCAAATAAAACTAACACAAGAGGCAATATAGGCCCACTGCTGAACGAAGTGGGTGCCCTGGAGACAGAGGATATAAAGAAGGCAGAGGTGCTGAATGCCTTCTTTGCCTCTGTCTTTACTCCTGCAGACTCTCCCCGAGGGCCCCGGATTTCTATAGCCCCAGAAGGAGTCAGGACAAAGGAGGAGTTTGCTTTGGTAGATGAGGATTGGGTTAGGGATCAGCTATGCAATCTGGACATCTGTAAATCGATGGGTCCGGATGGAATGCACCCACGGGTGCTGAGGGAGCTGGCGGAGGTCATTGTTAGGCCACTCTCCATCATCTTTGGTAAGTCGTGGGAAACAGGCGAGGTGCCTGAGGATTGGCGGATGGCAAAGGTCACACCAGTCTACAAGAAGGGCAAGAAGGAGGACCCGGGTAATTATAGACCGGTCAGCCTTACCTCCATCCCTGGAAAGGTGATGGAACAACTTATTCTTGACTCCATCACTAGGCATATCAAGGATGAGGGGGTCATTAAGAACAGCCAACATGGTTTTATGAGGGGGAAGTCATGTATGACCAACCTTATAGCCTTCTATGAGGAAGTGACTAGGTGGAGGGATGATGGTAGAGCGGTAGATGTAGTTTTTCTTGATTTCAGTAAGGCATTTGATACTGTCTCCCACAGCATCCTCATAGATAAGCTAAGGAAGTGTGGGCTTGACGATCAAGTAGTGAGGTGGATCGAGAACTGGTTGAAAGGAAGAAGGCAGAGAGTTGTGGTCAATGGCGCAGAATCTAGCTGGAGGTCTGTGACTAGTGGAGTCCCTCAGGGGTCGGTGCTGGGACCGGTGCTGTTTAATATTTTCATCAATGACCTGGATGAGGGAACTGAGTGCACCCTCAGCAAGTTCGCTGATGACACAAAACTGGGAGGAGTGGCTGACACACCAGAAGGCTGTGCTGCCATTCAGCGAGACCTGGACAGGCTGGAGAGTTGGGTGGGGAGAAACTTGATGAAATTTAACAAGGGCAAGTGTAGAGTCTTGCATCTGGGGAAGAACAACCCCATGTACCAGTACAGGTTGGGGGTTGACCTGCTGGAAAGTAGCGAAGGGGAAAGGGACCTGGGGGTCCTGGTGGATAGGAGGATGACCATGAGCCAGCAATGTGCTCTTGTGGCCAAGAAGGCAAATGGCATCTTAGGGTGCATTAGAAAGGGTGTGGTTAGTAGGTCAAGAGAGGTTCTCCTCCCCCTCTACTCAGCCTTGGTGAGGCCGCATCTGGAATATTGCGTCCAGTTCTGGGCCCCTCTGTTCAAGAAGGACAGGGAATTGCTTGAAGGAGTCCAGCGCAGAGCCACAAAGATGATTAAGGGAGTGGAACATCTCCCTTATGAGGAGAGGCTGAGGGAGCTGGGTCTCTTTAGCTTGGAGAAGAGGAGACTGAGGGGTGACCTCATCAATGTTTACAAATATGTAAAGGGTGGGTGTCAGGATGATGGAGCTAGGCTTTTTTCAGTGATATCCAGTGATAGGACAAGGGGCAATGGGTGTAAACTGGAGCATAGGAAGTTCCACGTTAACATCAGGAAGAACTTCTTTACTGTAAGAGTGACAGAGCACTGGAACAGGTTGCCCAGGGGGGTTGTGGAGTCTCCTACACTGGACATATTCAAGGCCCGCCTGGACAAGTTCCTGTGTGATGTACTGTCGGTTACCCTGCTCTTGCAGGGGGTTGGACTAGATGATCTTTTGAGGTCCCTTCCAACCCTTGGGATTCTGTGATTCTGTGATTCTGTCTTCCCCAACAACTTCTTTATGTGCACCACAGGAACTTTATCCCCTTCTACGGTATGTAAAAGTTCTGACTGGATTGGGCCAGCCCTGTTGGCAGGTCCTCTGGTGTTGACCAACCAGGTGTCTTTTGTTAAATGTATCCCAGTGTCTGAAAGTCCCAACACCCATTGCTCTCAGTGTAGTTTTTAAGAGCCCATTGTACCATTTGATTTTCTCAGAGGCTGATGCATGGTAGGGGATGTGATATACCCACTCAATGCCATGCTCTTTGGCTCTTTAAGGTTATTCCAGAAATGAGTCCCATTGTCTGACTCAATTCTCTCTGGGGTGCCGTGTCGATACAAAACCTGTTTCTCAAGGCCCAGGATATTGTTCTTGGAAATGGCGTGGGGCACAGCATAGGTTTCCAGCCATTGGGTGGTTGCTTCCACCATGGTAAGCACATGGCGCTTGCCTTGGCGGGTTGGTGGGAGTGTGATATAGTCAATCTGCCAGGTCTCCCCATATTTGTACTTCAGCCATCGTCCTCCATACCAAAGAGGCTTGAAATGCTTGGCTTGCTTAATTGCAGCACATGTTTCACAGTCGTGAAAAACCTGGGCAATAGTGTCCATTGTTAAGTCCACCCCTCGGTCACGAGCCCATCTATATGTTGCATCTCTGCCCTGATGCTTTATTTGGTTTAGTCTTAGTTAAGCTATACAGAATTTTCAAAATATCACAGTGGTCTTTTTTACAGACAAGGTGAATGTGACCTGAATAGGAGGCTGTTTTCAAACCCGGCTGAGCCCATTCACAAGGAGGTAACAAAATTCCAAACCAGAAGGCAAGAGACAAACCACTTTGAAGTTTTCCTTCAGACTTTTGTCTCTGAGATCTGCCTCCACTGTGTAATCCAACCACTAAGACTATTTAGCAACACCAGCAAGTCACCACTGAACAGGAAAGTAATTAAAACTCAGCACTACCTCAGCATTATCTGCTGCTTGCTACTGGCTAAACCAGGGAAGATGCTGTAAAAAGAAATGCTGCACCACTCCAAAGCAGTGGAGGTGGTAAGCAGAATGACAGTGACTTTCAAGATGCTTTGCTATTAAACAACTGGGTGGGACCAATTCCTTTGCTTTTATGAAGCTGAAAACCACCTAAAACTGAATGAAGTGGGGCATCATTTTTTATTTCAGCATTCATTGTTTCCAGTGCTAATTCACTGAAAGAAAAGTATCAGCCTGAGATGAGCTAACCTGCATCCAGCTTCATGAGAAGTTCCATTTTTGCTCTAAGTGCAAAGGAAAATAAACATCTCTAGAAAGGTTCTCCTTGAGCAGGGAATATGAGAACTCTTTTCTCCTCAACCAGCTACCTTGGAATGGTTTAGAATCAATGAAGAAAGTGAGATGACTTGTAGGAATAATGATTTTTATGGGTATAAACACTATGCAAACAGAACTGGAGCCCATGTTGCATTTAATTAATACTATTTTCCATGATTTCTCCCACATTAATTACAACAGCAACTAAAGACATGAAGGGGAAATTTCTCAAACATCTTATAGATTTTCCTCTTTCTCTCTGAAAACATATTCTTTGCAGATGTTGTGGTTTAAGACCAGCTGGTAACTCAGAACCATGCAGCTGCTCACTCACTTCCCCCCTCCTTCCCCCCCTGCTCCCGGAGGGATAGGGAAGAGAATCAAAAGAATGTAACTCCTGTGGGCTGAGATAAGAACAGTCCAGTAACTAAGGTAAAATACAAAACTACTACCACCACCACCAATAATAATAAAGATAAGGGAAATAACAAGGTAACAAGGGGAGAGAATATAAAACTAAAAGGGGAAAAGGAAAAAAAACCAACAACAAACACAAGTGATGCACAATGCAAACGCTTACCACCCACCAATCAATACCTGGCTCGACCTGAGCAGCAATCTGGGACTTCTGGGTGACTCCCTCCAGTTTATATACTGGGCATGATGTGATGTGGTATGGAATACCCCTTTGGCCACTTTGGGTCAGGTGTCCTGTCTCTGCTTCCTCCGGGCTTCCTGTGCCCCTCCTCACTGGCAGAGCATGAGACTGAAAAGTCCTTGATTGGGTTAAGCATTACTTAGCAACAACTTAAACATTGGTGTGTTATCAGCATTGTTCTCAGACTAAAGCTGAAAGACAGCACTGCACCAGCTACTAAGAAGGAGAAAAATAACTGTTACAACTGAACCCAGGACAGCAGAATATAGTATCAGATTAATATAGATATGGTATCCTTCTGTTGCCTTCGTTGACTTGACGACCTATCTCAGGAACGGCACGGCGACCAACCCCAGGCCGCTCGGGCCATCGGCTCGCAGACACCAATGTTGTGGACGGCAAATGGCTTTTATTGACGGGTAACACGGTGTTATATACCCTGAGTTTACAACGTCACTTCCGTCTGCTTACGTCACAAACCAAGTGTTACTGGCTCTAGGGAGAGGGGTCTTATCTTCTTATCTTTACGTACAACACAACATCTTCCGACCGCCGAACCCTAACTACCACATTTCCCCCCTCCCTATGCTTAACTAAATAGGCTAAAGTATAAAAGTATAAAAACATGCATTATATTTTCATAATAACAATAAAATTGGCTAAAATCTAATAAGTTCTAAAAGAGGTATATCATTATCCACTTATCTTGAGGTATATATAAGGCATGTAGAGAAAGAGGTACCAGGGGGCAACTAGGATCAGTGAGGTATAATTGGAGAAGGCGAAAGGAGACTTCGAATAAGAACGTTTCTAAAGCAGTTGTTGGCGTTCTACCAACATGATGTCAACTCGTTCTAGCCAGCTCCTGACGAACGATATAAGCTTGTTCAGGACGCAGGGTCCAAAGATCAGTGCCATCATGATCATTGCAACTGGCCCCACCAGGGTAGATATCAGGGTGGTTAGCCATGGTGAATGGTTAAACCATGTTTCATACCACCCTTGTTGGGCTTCTCTGTCTCTTTTTCTTTTTTCTAGACCTTCTCTAAGTTTGGTCATGGTATCTCTGACAACTCCAGTGTGATCTGCATATACACAACATTCCTCTCTAAGTGCTACACACAATCCTCCTTGCTGTAAAAACATTAAATCTAATCCTCTCCGGTTTTGCAACACTACTTCGCAGAGTGATCTGACGGATTTTTCTAAAGCAGTTACTGATTGCTCAATTCTTACCAGGTCCTCGTCTACGGCTGTCCTTAGTGCTTTGAATTCTTTGCTCTGTTGTACTAGCGAGGCTACTCCTGTACCCACTCCCACACCTCCTAGAATCATTAATGTGGCTACTGTTAGTGCTGTGAAGGGTTCTCGTTTGGACAAGTGATGTTCTGAGGTGATCTGTGAGTGATAAACAAACTCTTCAGAATGATAGAAGATTCTGGGGACTATTGCCACTTGTATGCAATAATCTGAAGATTCATTAAAAAGTTTCAATGACAAACAAGGTGTGACTCCTATAGTGGAACAGACCCACTTGGCGTTACTAGCCGGTAGTAACCATCTTACTAGTCTTTTAGATGGTAATGGTCTCTTTTCCTTAACACACAACTGTCTTTTGTGTTCAGGAACTTTCCCTACACACATGCCTCTTCCTGTCACTTGAGTTAATGTAATTCCTTGTTTTTCTGAGCCCCATGTACACTGCACTGGGTTAATGGCATTTGAGAGTCTGGGTTTTTTAGTGACTCCCACAGCCTCGTAAAAGGGCGGTCTTATTCCATAACACAACCAGCAATATTCAGTAAGACTCGGGTTAGTTCTGTTCAATACCAGGTAACTGACTTGAATCAGTTTCCAAAGGGAGTTACCCCCAAGGTATTCGTTGGGGTTTTTGACAGTTTGAGTGGGGGTGAGTGTATTTGTGGTATCGGTCGTTTCAGGAGCTGTTGTTACGTCATCCGGTGTCTCTTTGGCTAAACCATCAGTCAGTACCAGGTTGGGGCCTACTGGTAATGGATCATTTGGAACTGTTTCCTTTTTGATGAGAAATAGTCCACCTCTATCCTCTCCTGGTTCCCAATACCTAATTCCCCAAGTTCTACCTATTACCCATCCCGGGTCCTCTGGCTGTAAGATGTCAAGTCTTATATGCTGACAATTGGTGTCACTGTTAGTACGCCGACGCCATGCCAATTGCAAGCCTCCACTAGAATCATGACTAGGTGGCTTGCATCCATCAGGTCCCCAACTTGTTTTTAGGAACTTGTCTTCTGTCGAAGGAGACCATGAGGAGGCGATTGTTTCACAACCCCAATAGGCACAATAGTACTGATTTGGTTGATTGCAGTATCCTTTCCCAGGGTTGGAAGCAGGGCATATGTAGTAGCCTTCTAAGTTTAGACATAGCGGTATAGGTACTAGCTGACACAGGGTGGCATTAAAACTGAGAGCCCCTGGAGTTATGATAGTTTGTATAACCTTAGCACTTTCCAATTGATATAATGCCCATTTAAATGGCTGGTGAGCCTGGTGACTTATTTCGCCCCCTGTTCGTGGTGACACCCAAAACAAAATAATCAGGATGCACCGGAAAGGGTGCAGCTTCCTTCCCTGTCCCAAGGCAACCTGGCTCGTACTTATTTTCTGTCCAAAACCTTGAGGTCGTTTCAACCAGGAGGTCCCCAAATCGTTCCGTGTCCTGGCATATTGCCCTTCTCTGGATTCTGCCGAGCTGTCGTTCTTTATTGCCAGCGGGGAGTACGGGTTACGGGGGCGGCCGATGACGAGATCCTGCAGATAAAAACTCACAGTTTTCGTTAGTTTTATTTTTGAGGTCTGGTTTGATGGACTTAAGTGGACACCACTTAACTCTGCCATCCTTTTTAACTGCAGCATACCCTCGCCCTGTGAGGACTAGCCTCCATCCTTGTTCCCATTCTCCCAGCTCATTTCTAATTATGACTGACGGGCCCTCATCTAGTACTCGAGTGGCCCAGTGCTTTTGGGAGGGGCTATTTACCTCGTCCCCCCTGGGGAATTGATTTAATGCTAACAGAGCAGTCGCTAGCAGGCGTGCTTGGTCTCCCGAGGGAATGGTGTTGACAAAACCGTCTGTCTTTGCCAATACCTCTAACTTAGATTTCAAAGTTTGATTCGCTCGTTCAACTATGGCTTGCCCGGTGCTATTATACGGGATCCCATGTGTTAGAGTGATGCTCCATTTAGAAGCAAATGCCTGTACTGTTTTGGAGACAAAATTCGGACCGTTGTCTGTTTTAATCTGACTGGGGACACCAAGCCACGCCATGGCCGTCAGCCAATGTTGGATGGTCGCTTTAGAGTCAGTTCTGAGGTGTTGCGTGGCTATGATCACTCCACTAGATGTATCTACAGTTACTGCCAACCACGCCCGAGGTTTCAACAGCTGACAAAGCGTAAAGTCCGTCTGCCACACCTCAGAGGCCTTAAGACCTCTGGGATTAACTCCACTGGACCACAGTGGTGTTTTCTGACAGTGGGGACACGTGGCGACTATGTGCTTTGCGTCAGCGACCGAAATCCCACATTTCTTTGCTAGTGCTTTGGCTCCAATATGGAGAGACTCATGTAGCTGACGGGCGTCTCTTAGCGTCCACAGTCCTTTTGCGGCAGCGTCTGCTTTGTCTTTGCCGGTTTGGAAGAAACCTTTGATTGGGTCATGACTGTTGACATGGATGACCGATATGGTGCCCTTTCGGGAAAATAGTGCTTCTTCTAGCATCAAAGCTACTGTAGATGTTGACACACCGGGACCTGACATGGCCAAGCAAAGCTTGGCCACGAACATCAAGTCAGTCACTATGTTAAGGTGTTTCATTGGGAACAGTCCGCACGCCAGTGCCACTGCCCTTGCTTCTAGCTGTTGGACTGAAAGCGTGTGGTCAGTCATTTTAATGCAGTGCCATTCCCCTTCCGATTGCCATACCGCCGCTGCGGTTGAAGTCACTGAGGATGCATCTGTGAAAACTGTTGGTCCCTGTTGGGGTCGGTCCATGACCTTCCATGGGAGGTCGATGCTGACAAGTGCCAACATTTGAGTCCAGGGAGGCTTCATAGCGTACTGGACTTCTCCACCAAATCCGACGAGGGCTATGGCCAAATACTCTAACATCGCCACTGATTGTGTTGGAAGCTGCTTGCAGAAGGGTAGAAATATCCTGGCGGGTTTGATGCCCAGGTGTCTTAGGGCGAGTTTCCTGCCTTTCATGATTAAGTTACCAAGGCACTCAATTCCTGGAGAAAATGCACGAGACAGTTTTCCCAGGACTATCCATTGTATTGGGCGGGCCTTTTCAGGGGGACCCTGGGCTAATGCTCCTACTCCCCCTCCTTCCGTAAAGTGTACATACAGATCGAGCAGTATATTCGGATTCCACCTGGTGAGCGTACTTGACGATATCTGATGCTCGATAAAATCGAGAGAGTTTATTGCCTCCGGCGTTAGAGTTTTTGGTTCCAATGGGTTCTTCCCTTTTAGAAGGTCATGCAAGGGGTTCATGGTTTCAGGAGGGATCAGGACAATATTGCGGAGCCATTGTAAGGACCCTACTAACTGTTGTACATCATGGAGCGTCTTGATGTGCCAACGGATTTTTACTAGGGGAGGGGGTATGTAAGAACTTGTGATCCCCACTCCTAAAAAACTCACACATGGTCCTCTTTTAATTTTTGCGCTCGCAATTTCGAACCTGCTTATCTTCAAAGTTGATACTAGCTGGTCCACCTGATTTCCTGATGGTGCGGCAATCAGGATATCGTCCATATATTGAATGATGGTCGTGGTCGGATCACTGTGCTGAACCGGTGTCAACGCCCGGTCCACTGTAATCTGGCAAATAGTGGGCGAGTTGATCATTCCTTGAGGCAACACTTTCCATTGGAAACGTAGGTTGGGGCATTGGCTGTTTGGGAATACAACAGAAAAAGCAAACCGGTTCCTGTCTTCCTCATGCAGAGGTATCGAAAAGAAACAGTCTTTAATATCAAGGACAGCACAAGGTTGTCCTTCTGGTATCATAGAGTTCATGGGCAACAGCGTTTGGACAGGACCCATTGGCTCGATTCTTTTGTTTACTTCACACAGATCATGAAGGAGGCAAAATCCCTTACCATTCCGCTTGGGTGTAACAAAGACCGGGGTATTCCATGGGCTGGTGGAAGGTTCTATATGGCCTTGTTGTAGTTCGCGGTCAACTAGCTCAAGAAGAGCATCCATTCGAGGCTTAGACAGGGGCCACTGCTCGACCCACACTGGATCGGATGATTTCCATGACAATTTAATTGGTGGAGGCGGGTGTCTGGCAGTGGCCCTTACTATAAATTTGTCACCTTGGCTTTTAATAGTGCTAAAGCGTCCCTCCCCAACAGGGGTGGGACTCCTGACATAACATATGGAAAAAGGGTAATTGTTTTCTCTGGTCCTTTTTCAGTATGAAGTGTGATTGCTATCAGTTGGGCACTCTTCCGAGCTCGGGAAAATCCCCCCACTCCACCCACCATAGAGGCATCTTTCAATTTCCAACACGGGGGCCAGTTCGTCTCAGGGATAATGGTAACATCTGCCCCAGTATCAATCAGGAAAGGGACACTGATGGTGGTACCAGATAAGACATTATGGAGGGAACAGACCCCCCACACCACTGGCGGGTTATCACAGTTCACGGCCAGGGCCACCCTGGGGTCCCGCTCCCAGGGGTTGGTCCTTGTTGACCCTGGGGTAGGGACAGATCTGGCTGAACCGTCAGTTGGACCATAAAGCTGGTTGCTTCTCGAGGGGGTAATGGGTTCAGGAGTGCCTCGCCCCATCTGGGGTTGGCATAGTTGGGCCGCCTCATGTCCCAAGTGGGAGAGGACTGTGCGCGGCCCAAGTGTCCCCTCCCCGCCCCGTTTCCCTGGGTTTTAGATCTACAATCCTTAGCAAAATGCCCTTTCTTTCCACAGGCCCAAAACGGTCCTCTGGGTTGGTTCTGACCTGGGGGAGGCGCTATTAGTGGCTTTTCCGACTGAGGACAGTTTGGTACAATGTGGCCCACCCGGCCACACTTAAAACATGCCGTCATATTAGCCATTGTGGTGCGGACAGCCGCCTGGATCGGGGACATTTGCTCTTCTTTTGCGACATGCTTAATCATGTCCGCAATGCTTGACCTCGCCGGCAATGATCGTAAAATTTCTTTGGTTGTCGAATTGCATTGCTGACGTAAGCATTCTGTGACAACTGCGCCTTCTGCTTCTGCAGGCCCTGGGCCTGTGCCTGGGGGGTGATCATTGCCGGATCTATGCCTGTTAATCGCTGCAGGCTGGAGCCGTGTAGTGGATGATCCGCCCCGGTTACTTGAGCTAGTTGTGCTATACAGTTGTATTCCCATTCTTGATTAAAAACAATCATCCCTGTCCCGTCAAGAATCATTTTACAGGTTTGTTTTATATCGAACGGGAGCATATCATCTCCCCCAAAAACACCATCTATGAGGGTGGAGACCATGGCAGAATTAAGCCCTTTATCTGCGATTGCCTTAACAATCGCTTGTATATCTTTTGGATTTATTGGCGAGTAGACCCTTTGCCCCCCATATGTCACCCAGACCAGGAACGCTAATTTGGCTGATGGGGTCCAGTCGGCGCAAGCAATCTTTATTTTCCTCCAGTCCGTGAGGGGGAGTCCTCCCCCTTTGTCCATCTTCGTTTCCTCCTCCTCTAGGCTTGAATCGGTTGTGACCCACTCGTCCCAGCTGGTGCCTGATTCAGAGTCAGAGCTCGACTGACTGCTCACTTCCGGTTCCCTGTGCCTTTCTGCCGGGCTCCGGCTCCGCCCGCTTTTCTTGTGGGCGGGCCGTTCCCTCCCTCTCGGTCCGCCCCGCCCTCTACTCGGCGGGCTCCGGCCCCGCCCGCTTTTCTTGTGGGCGGGTCGCTCCCTCTCTCGATTCGCCCCTCCGTCTACTCTGCGGGCTGTTTGCCGTAGGAGGGTATTTTTCCAGGTGGCCGCTCCGATCGGCTTTCTGCCCCTCGCTCGCGCTCTCCTCCCTTTCCCGGGTGCCCCCCCCAGTTCTCTCCTCCCCGTTCGTTCTCTCCTCCCCCTCCTCGTTGCGTGCGCATGATAATACCGGCGCTTTCTCCTTTTTCCCGCCACGGGTGTTTTCGCCCCGCCCTCCGCCTTTCTGCTCGGCGCCATCTTGGGGCGCATATGGCGGCGGTCTAGGCCAGGCTGCCTCAGACTCCGCTTTCTCCGCGGCTCTCCTGGCCTCCTCGGCTAGCCTGCCCCAGAAAAATTTATCTCGATTCTGTCCCTCCGTTAACATGTCGGGGCCCGTGTCGGGACCCGGTCGAGGGGACGAGTCGCCCTCTTGGTGATCTTTGGGCTCAAGACAATCAGCATCATCTGGGGGGTGCAAAGTCTGCGTGGCCGCCCCGATTCCCAATTTCGGGGTGGCCAACAAACAGTTCTCTGCCACTTTCCAGGTCTCCTGCTCTTGTATGGCCTTTTTCAGAGCCTGTACAACTTTCCCCCATGACTTAAGATTTTTCCCACAACCAGAAGACATTGTTTCTTTGGCTAACGCTTTAGTACATTTATCCCACACTTCGGGGTGGAGAATATCCACCGGCTGGGCAATAACCCCAGTTTGCAAAAGCCTCGCAACTGCGAGAGTAAAATCTTTGGGTTTACAATCAATACCCCACTGACTGTAACTGCGATACGACCTTCGCAAGGGCTTCCATCCTCTTTGTTGATCCGGGAGCATCCTCCCTGCTGGGCTGGTCCAGCCACTCCGGCTGCCGTTCACCCGTCCAGGCGATTCCCGAAACCCCGTTCCTGGGTTTCGGCACCACTTGTTGCCTTCGTTGACTTGACGACTGTGAGAAACTATAAATTAGGATATTGTTTATTAGGATTTATGTTAAGCCCAATGTAAAGGTTAGGCAATAAAAAGTATGAAATTGCTTACTCAAACAGTCACCGGACACAGCTTACATAGACTAACAGTCGCCAACCGCAATCGCTTATCGCTTATGCAAACATAGTAGATGTTGCCTAAAGATAGCTATAAGATGTTCCATGTGAGAAACTATAGACTAGTGTATTGTTTATTAAGATATATGTTAAGCCAAATGTAAAGGAACTGACAGAGATAAAACACAGCTGGCCAAGATAAGATAGCCGCAAGATGTCCCAGGAACTGGCAGAGATAAGACTAACAACTCCCTGCAAAGACATATGGATGAAGGATCAAAGGAGGAAGACTTCTCACCTTGGTCTCATCGATCACCAGGAGGCAGGAAACTACCCCCTAACAACAACTGAAGCATGCGCAGAGTACTTCCACTATTTCATGAACAAAGAAGTGAAGATGTATAAAAAGGGGCTGTTTGAAATACTTAACACGGCAGTTGGCGGAGCGCAGACTCCCCTGTCGTCCAGCGCTGTCTTTGCTCATATTCTACTTGCTATAATTAATAAAATTTCAATTGGATTATGATTCGTTGTGGTCTCAATTTATAACAATTTCTGGTGCCGTGACTCGGATAAGGAACGGTGGGCTTTGGTCCTCCGGGGGGGCGCCCCGCGACATTTCGCGGCCCCGCGACCAACAGCTTACCTCATCCTTACCGACGAACCTAAATGCTAGAATATGAGCAAAGAAGGAACCGGTAAAATCCCATAAAAATTCTGTGCACGGGAGTCCGAACGAAGACGCAGGACGCGTAAGTATATTGCGAAACTTTCCGCAGAGCGAAATAGTTCGCGGCGGAGGACTGCAGAGTGAAATTGTTCACGGCAGAGATTGTTCGCGGGTTTACCGTTCGGGCGGGATTGGGTTTCCTGGAATATAACGAATGAGAGGTTCGATATACTGAACCAAGCGAGTGTGGACCCTTAAGTACTGCGGTTCCCATCTCCCGCGAGGGACTGGGCCAGGAACAAGGGGGAGCGAGTGAGTGTGTGTTCGGAGATATTCCAGAAGATGGGGGCGAAGGGCAGCAAGCCTTCGACTCCCATGGGATGGGTACCCACTGTACCTAAGAATACCCCTCTGGCATATATCTTAGACAATTGGAGATGTCTCCCTGGAACCTTAGGGAAAGATAAGCAAAAAATAATAGAATATTGTACTAAGATATGGGGAGGGAAGAAGATTTTTAAAAATGTTTTTTGGCCAATCTGTGGGTCAGAAGAAGATTGGGTAAGACAGCAATTAAACCTCTGGGTTAATAATAAAAAAACCCTTAACCCTGAGGAGAGTCAATATGCGGAAGTGTGGCTAAAAAGACCGGGAGCTAGACTTTACCCGCTGAATGAGATAAAAAAAAAAAAAAAAAAAAAAAAAACCAAACAAAAGAAAAAGAAGGTATAATATGAAGCGGGGACAGATACTAAATATGTATAGGCATAAGGGAATAAATGTAAAGGAAAAACGACCCTGGGTGTGCATACTTTGGAGGAACGATCCCCATGCACCTCAGCGCTGAATAAAGCATACCTACTTTACAACTTTAACGAGTTGTGGAGTCAATCCGCGTATCAATTTGGCGAGCCAGCCAGGAGGCCTCTGTTCGGCTGCAGGATCGGGTGAGGAGCGGACATCCTAAGCCCCCCCCCAGGCCGCTTGCCTGGAGGAGCTCCGCTTCTCATCCGCTCACTGCGGGGACAGACAGCGACCTGCGCCGGCTGCGGAGAGGCGGTATGCTTGGAATTTAGGTACTTTGGGGGGCCTGTAGGGCATACGCGTGGCCGGGGCTGCTGGTAAGGCGTGCAGAGACGTCTGGCGCACAGCGGAGTTCCCCGTGGCAGGTAGGGCTTGCAAGCTGGGGGGGCTCGTCGACCGATAGCGCAGCTGCAAGCGATCCTGGAGGCGGATCGGGCGAGCCCGGGTTTTCGCTGCATCCCAAGTTTTGGGAGCCAGGGCGGACCTGCTAATGACCGTATAGGAAGCAGGAGAAGGGCAAGCGGAACCATAGCGTGAGTGTGTGGGATCCCATGTGTTTCTGTGTGACTGAGACGTAGCGTAGCTACGAAGCGAGTGTGGAGTCCTAATCCGCGGTTCCGTGTCTCCGCGAGGGGAGCGGCCGGAGACGGACGAAGCGTTTATGTTTTTCTGTCCTGTGTCTTGTCTGTGTATAACCATCAAGCAGCTCAGAAAGCGGGGGAAGGTCCGGCTACCCGTCCCGCAGTGGATAATTTTACGAAATACAAGGGCAAGGGAATTTCCTATATGCCCTGTGAGAGTATGTGCCTTGTAGGAGTGTAACTGTATGGGACGGGTGGCATTTCACGTGGATATTGCCACTCAGGACACCGGTGGGGCAGATACTGCTCGGGGTGTCTTACAAAACACTGCCAGGTAGAAAATTATAATTATCTAATCGGTGACCAGAAATAAAAGATTACTTTGTGGAGAAAAGCCACAAAATCCTGGCGGACTTCCGAGAAGTTAGAATGGAAAACTGAGAAAGGGTTTATAAAAGGTATCAAAGAAAATTTGAGAAGATGTGGTTACAAAAAAAAAAAAAAAAAAAAAAGGGAATACAACAATTAATGTCTCTCTTTTTGGGACAATCAACGGAGGATATTAGGAAAACCTTCGTAACCTGACATATGAGTGCATAATAAGTTTTGAACAGTGGAACCTGCTGTGGATACTAGAGCAGTGTAAATTTTGCTGGAACTGAAACTATGTTCTAATGACAGGGGAGTTGATCTGCAGAACCCAGAGATACTATCTTACTGAATCCCCTGAGAATATTATAAAATTTGTGTGTAGGTGCTCTCATATTTTAAGTGCATTTGCAGAGCACTGGGAAAGAGAAGCTATAGAGATTTGTAAGAGATTGTTTGAAATGGGAGCCGGTCAAAACAAGGGAATTCTGAAGAAAAGCCCATTGGGTTACATTTTGGCACATTGGAAAGAACTGGGAGGTTCTTCTGGGAGCTCAGTAAACAAGAAAACATTGGTAAAATATTGTAATCAATGGTGGCCTTTATAAACTTTGGAAAATCAGGAAAAATGGCCTAAGAATGGAACTCTGAATTCTAATGCATTTTTTTACAATTTATGTTGGTTTTGAGGTGGCCAAGAAAATGCAATGAAGTAATGTATGCAGATATGTTTCACTTTAAGAAAGCACCTGGAGTAGCAGACAGAATGTGAAATTAATATAACTCTGCCAGATCCCTAATTTTGGTTTTGGAAAAGGACAAGGAAAAACAGAAAGCTAAGATGGAGAGATGTTGTTCAGCCTGTGATATTGGGACAGTCATCAAGAAAATTATATATCACAGGTACCTCCGAAAGGAGCACCCTCTGCCTCTGTCCTATCAGATATTGATAAGGAGGAGGAAATTGCTGTCACTGGCAACAAGCAGCACATTCACATTCAGGGTTAAGAAGGGGTTAAACCAGAAGTGCTGTTGCAGAGGCAGGCATCTGTAACCCCTGCAGAGCAGGGTGAGCACCTGTGAAAAATAATAAATAAATAAATAAATAAGGGAAAACCAAAGGGGAAAGGAGGGAAGCTGCCGCAGTTCCTGTGTTTGAGCATGGAGAGTGTATAGGAATTGGAAATAGGTAGAAAAGAAAAAGCTGGGTCGTGCTACAGCCACGGCTGCGCTGGTTGCTTTAAAACTGGTGGAGGACGAATGTCGGACAGAAGTGGGGGAGTGACCTCCTCTTCTGTGGAACCGGATCGGTGTGAGTGCTATGAGGAGTTTGGACGCTGGGAGTGAGACTACCCTAGTGGGAGTGCCATGGGGTGGCTCGGGTGACTGAATTGGAACTAGGCTGACGGGACCAGGGGAATCTTCCCTAGCAGATCCACTGGTTATAATGGAATTTTTGGTTGATACAGGTGCAATGTATTCAGTTTTAAACAAAGCTTTAATACCTTTGGGGACGATTATATGATGATAAAAGGGGCGACTGGCCAAGGTGAAAAGGCTTATTTTTGTAAACTACTAAAATATCAATTGGGAAAACAATGGGGCATCCATAAGTTTTTGTATATGCCTAACTCCGCAAAAGCTCTTTTGGGGAGAGATTTGTTAGAACACTTGGGAGCAACCTTTACTTTCAAAGGAGGCGAGATCACTTTAAAAGTAAACGACCAACAGTATATAGAAATGTTAAGAGCTTAATTTTGATCACTAATCATGTCGAGGGAGAAGTCAGATTGAAGATATACTGGATCAGGTATTCCCAGGGATATGGGCTACAAACGTACCTGGAAGAGCTCCTAAAAGAATACCAGGTACAAACGGGGAACATGCTGTTACAGTATGTAGATGATCTGCTCATAGCAGGGAATAATAAGGAGGATGTAAGAAAAGAAAGCATTCGATTTCTAAACTTTCTTGCACAAAAAGGCCTACGGGTATCACAAGAAAAGTTACAATTTGTGGAGGAAAAAGTGAAATATTTGGGACATTATTTGTTTAATGGCCAGAAAATATTGGAGCCAGTCGCATTAAAGGCCCAGTGACGAGACCCCACTGGAAAGTAATCAGTACTCCAGGGGACACCAAGATAACCCTGAAAAGATAACGTAATGATAGAAACTTTATTTAATTATTTTGCCGCATTATCTTTTGGTATAAAGTGTGTATTGCTGTTTATATTTGCTATAATTATTTCTCCTCTTTTCTATTATATATGGAAGCGTACAAAGTGTGCTGAAGGAAATTGCTAAACTTATGCAACCACACAATAGTGAATATAGAAGATATACTGATGTAAATAATGTATGTACTCTAGATATACGAATTAGGTGTAATAATTTGAATTGCAATTGTTATCCATTTGCTTGTCTTAGGTGTAAGGTATGTCAGGATAAATGGTGGACACACTATGAATGTGGATGCCCTCCAATAGGAGTTTGCACACAGTGTTGGAAAATCCAAAGAACTCTCACTGAGTGGAAATTAAAACAATTAGAGTCTAAAACAAGAAATTATTTGGGAATCCCATGAGTGGTGGGAGATTTTTGCCAAAGGAATAAACCCTCAATATTATTGTTACCACTCCAATGAACCAGTCCCCTTTATAGCCGAAATTTTGATTATAAAGTGTAGAAGGGAAGTACTAACTGTATCTTGCTTTGCCCCATTAGTTAAGGCTGCAAAGTGGGAAGCCTATGTAAACAGGCAGAAAGCCCGAAACAGCTGTTCTCCTGAAGAATTCCCTTGCTGCCGAGAAGATGGTACACCCCGTGGCTCGAAGCAACCGAGTCGACGGGCGAGGCAGAGGAGGAATAAACTGTGGAGAAAAGAACCAGAACAATGGGATGCAAAACCAGCAATGGCCGAACTTCCCCAGGACTGGTAAAAATATACTTAAATTGGCAAAATTGACAGACACCCTTTTTCCTGGTATACCATTAGTTTTGTTATTGATAATAACCCAAGCAAATGGAAACCCGCATGAACCATTAAAGTGGGAATTAATATCCTGAGAAACATCCAAAGTGATAACCACTTTCACTGAGACGGGACAACCTGAATTCCCTGTACAACCTTAATGTAGAACTCGGGAAAAGGTTAAATCAACGTAAGAAAGATCGTGAGGCGAGCAGGTCATGGTATGAAAACTGGTTTAATGTCTCACCTTGGCTAACCACTTTGTTGTCTGCTCTAGCAGGACCGCTTATCATGTTGATTCTGAGACTTATATTTGGGCCTTGTATATTACGCTATATTTTACACTTTATTAGAGAACGGTTTGACATAGCTAAACTGCTTATTTTAACTACGAGATCTGGGGTAAAATATAAGAATGTATCTATTGATGAGGATGAAGATTGTTGTGAATGTGTCATGCCACGTAAAAAAATATACCTATGATTGTAAGGAATTACCTTGTGAGTGTTATGATAAATGTTGGGAGTGTGGAAAAAGGTTGGCTTACAATTCTGAAAATGAAAGCAGCATCTAATAAACAATAATAGGATAAAAGAAAAAGGGGGGATTGTGAGAAACTATAAATTAGGATATTGTTTATTAGGATTTATGTTAAGCCCAATGTGAAGGTTAGGCAATAAAAAGTATGAAATTGCTTACTCAAACAGTCACCGGACACAGCTTACATAGACTAACAGTCGCCAACCGCAATCACTTATCGCTTATGCAAACATAGTAGATGTTGCCTAAAGATAGCTATAAGATGTTCCATGTGAGAAACTATAGACTAATGTATTGTTTATTAAGATATATGTTAAGCCAAATGTAAAGGAACTGACAGAGATAAAACACAGCTGGCCAAGATAAGATAGCCGCAAGATGTCCCAGGAACTGGCAGAGATAAGACTAACAACTCCCTGCAAAGACATATGGATGAAGGATCAAAGGAGGAAGACTTCTCACCTTGGTCTCATCGATCACCAGGAGGCAGGAAACTACCCCCTAACAACAACTGAAGCATGCGCAGAGTACTTCCACTATTTCATGAACAAAGAAGTGAAGATGTATAAAAAGGGGCTGTTTGAAATACTTAACACGGCAGTTGGCGGAGCGCAGACTCCCCTGTCGTCCAGCGCTGTCTTTGCTCATATTCTACTTGCTATAATTAATAAAATTTCAATTGGATTATGATTCGTTGTGGTCTCAATTTATAACAACGACCTATCTCAGGAACGGCATGGCGACCAACCCCAGGCTGCTTGGGCCATCGGCTCGCAGACACCAATGTGGTGGACGGCAAATGGCTTTTATTGACGGGTAACACGGTGTCATATACTGTTATAAATTGAGACCACAACGGATCATAATCCAATTAAAATTTTATTAATTATAGCAAGTAGAATATGAGCAAAGACAGCGCTGGACGACAGGGGAGTCTGCGCTCTGCCAACTGCCGTGTTAAGTATTTCAAACAGCCCCTTTTTATACATCTTTACTTCTTTGTTCATGAAATAGTGGAAGTACTCTGCGCATGCTTCAGTTGTTGTTAGGGGGTAGTTTCCTGCCTCCTGGTGATCGATGAGACCAAGGTGAGAAGTCTTCCTCCTTTGATCCTTCATCCATATGTCTTTGCAGGGAGTTGTTAGTCTTATCTCTGCCAGTTCCTGGGACATCTTGCGGCTATCTTATCTTGGCCAGCTGTGTTTTATCTCTGTCAGTTCCTTTACATTTGACTTAACATATATCTTAATAAACAATACACTAGTCTATAGTTTCTCACATGGAACATCTTACAGCTATCTTTAGGCAACATCTGCTATGTTTGCATAAGCGATAAGCGATTGCGGTTGGTGACTGTTAGTCTATGTAAGCTGTGTCCGGTGACTATTTGAGTAAGCAATTTCATACTTTTTATTGCCTAACCTTTACATTGGGCTTAACATAAATCTTAATAAACAATATCCTAATTCATAGTTTCTTACAATACCCTGAGTTTACAACGTCACTTCCGTCTGCTTATGTCACAAACCAAGTGTTACTGGCTCTAGGGAGAGGGGTCTTATCTTCTTATCTTTCCGTACAACACGACATCTTCCGACCGCCAAACCCTAACTACCACATCCTTCATAAGTTACAACAGGCAATTAGATCACAGGCACCTCCAACAGCAGTACATTATTTTTACACTGTCTGCAGCTAGTAGTTAAGAATAGCAGATAAGCTATTCCTAGACAACTCTATTGCGATTGTGGATTTATCTGAGCCTAGAGGTATCCTCTTTCCCTGCAAGCTGCATACAACTGAAGACCTGATAGAAACACACCTTAGAAACTTTTCATAATTCCAGTAATGAAGAGTAGTTACTGTAAAGGCAGCAAAGTGGGATTTGCAATGTCAGCATTTTAAAGTAATGTCGGAATGTGCTAAAAGCTTTGTCTCTTATCCATACCCTGAGTAGCTGTACAAACAGCAAATAGATAAATTTTCTTAATTACTCCAGCTTCCAACCAGATGTCATCAGTGCACTGGAACCCTACTAGATCCAGTTTCAGTTTTCATAACCAAAATCTTTGCACTCTAAGTTGGCTTCCTAGTCCCACACTTCTGTATCTAGACATTGTGCAGAGCCATAAGTGATACTCATGGCTATGTCCAACGCTCAGCTCAAACACCGGGTCAGCCCAATGCAGAAGCAGGAGCAGCAAAGCAAGCATGTTGAGAGGCCTGCCTAACCCCACTCATAAGTGTTCAAACTTCATTGCTCCATTCCTCCCAGGTTACCTGATCCTGCTCTGACCTCTTATACACCACCATGCCACATTTGGTTTTGATTTTTTCCAGGAGCTTCTTGTTTATTCATGCAGCCTCCTGCCACTCTTGCTTTACATCAGGATAAACCACTTGAGCTTGGAGATGCAGGTCCTAGAAAAGCAACTACTGCCCTGGACCCCTCTTCTCTCCAGGGTTGTATCCCATTGGACTCTTTCAATCAGGTCCCTGAACAGGCCAAAGTCTGCTTTCCTGAAGTCCAAGGCTGGAATCCTGCTGTTTGCCTTTGACCATTGTGTCTGGATCCTGAACTGGACAAACTCAGTCACTGCAGCCAAGGCTGCCCACAACCTTCAAATCCCCAACCAGTTATTCTGTCTGTAGATATCAGGTCCGGTAGAGCAACTCCTTCCATTGGTTCCTCATTCAACTGTGGCCAGGAAACTAGGGTCTGCAAACATGAAGCGTTTCCAGTTGTCTGAAGAAAACTTCATCTGCTACTTCCTGATGAGGCAGTGTGTACCAGACAACCACCAAAATGTCAACCCATGTTGATCTGCCCCTAACCCTGACCCATAAGCTCTCAGAAGGCTCATCAACTTCCCCAGGCAGAGTTCCAGAGTCTCCCATCTGCTCTCCTACACAGAGGGCAGCTCTCCTCCTCTCCTTCCTGGCATGTTCTTCATCTCCTAGATTCTGTGTCCTTTGCAGCAAAACTTACACAACTTAGTAATTTTATTAATAACAACGCTGCCAAAACATCTGCCTAAACTAAGAGGGAAAGATAAAATTATAAATTAGCAAATTATTGTTGTGGTTTAAGCCCAGCCGGTAACTCAGAACCACGTGGCCGCCCCCTCACTCCCTTCTTTCTACCCCCACTCCTGGAGGGATGGGGAGGAGAATCGAAGGAATGTAAATCCCACGGGTTGAGATAAAAACAGTCCAGTAACTAAGGTATAACACAAAACTACTACTACCACCAACAATAATAATAATGGTAGCACTGGATTGTTGCCTGCTGACGACACCACTGAACTCATCTGGTCACTGATGAGCTTGAATGGATTCATCAAAATTCATTCTCGAGGTGAGTAGCTCGAGAGAGGACGCATTCAACACCGGAGCGGGGGCAAGATCAGTGTCCAGGAGCCTCAACTCAGAGTGGACAGAGCTACCAAGGGAGCTTCAAGTCCTCGACAGGACCTGCCCAGGAGCCAGCAGCTCAGCTGACGTGAGCAGCTGACTCACAGGGGGCGGAGGCAGGAGCAGCGGCACCATTTCTGAGTGGTTAAAAACCTGCCCCAGGGAGCGAGGCGAGGCAGTTTGCACGGGCAGGCGAGCGGGATGGTGAGCGGGATGGTGAGCAAATGTCGCATGACCAGGGCCCGGTCTGGGAGCTCTGCTCTGGCTGCCCCGGCCGTGGCCAGCGTAGGCACCCAGACAGAGCAGAGGACAGGGGAGGCTGCAGTGCAGAGCTCAGAGTGTAGAGGGTGCCTGCAATGGTCTTGTGAGGGAAAGGTGCACGATGGGCAGGGCTGCACTCGGTGCTCCCTGGTGCAGGTCCTCCTGCAGCAAGTGGCTGAGCTGCGGAATGCTATTAGCGGGCTTCAAGATGTCAGGGTAGCTGAGAGGAAGCAGAGCTGCTTACTCCAGCCCCAAACTGTGCAGGGGCCTCAAGCTTCCCCTCCAGCTCATGAAGGAAAGAAGGAGGCCACCAACCCGGGAAGTTGGGAATTAGTGACAAAGAAAAATAACAAAATGTCGTGGTTTAAACTGATCCACACAGTTCGTCCACTCACTCCCCCCCTTTCTTGCCCTCCTCCTGCTCCTGGAGGGACGGAGAGGAGAATCGAAAAGAATGCAACTCCCACGAGTTGAGATAAGAACAGTTTAGTAACTAAGGTATAACACAAATCACTGCTGCTACCACCAATAATAATAATGATAAAGGAAATAACAAGAGGAAAGAATACAGCACCTCAAAACCAGCCAACCAATAACTCGCCCCCCTCCCCCAGCCAAGCACCGACCGATACCTCGTCCAACCCTGCAGTGAACCAGCCCTTCCAGGTAACTCCCACTTACATCCTGGGCATGACGTGCTGTGGTATGGAATACCTCTTTTGTCAGTTTGGGTCAGGTGTCCTGTCTCTGCTTCTTCCCGACTTCCCCTCCTCGTGTTGGGGGAAGGGGTCATCATTCCATCCCAACACACCCAGTCAGTTGCTAACACCTATAATAAATGCTTGGAACAACGTAGATGTATTCCAGCAGCTCCAGCCAATGAGACGGCTTCATTTGGAGCTCGCCTCAGATGCCTCTATGCAAACGCCCGTAGCATGGGGAACAAACAAGAGGAATTAGAGATGTGTGCACATCTACGGGGGTATGATATAATAGGCATCACATTAACATGGTGGGATGGCTCCTATGACTGGAATGGAAGGTTAAAGGCTCTTTAGAAAAGTCAGGCCCAGCAGGCGGGGAGGGGGAGTTGCCCTTTATGTTAGGGATAGGCTGGAGAGTATGGAACTCTGTCTGGGGACAGGTGAGCAGTTTACAGAGAATTTGTGGGTCAGGGTTAAAGGGAAAACAGCCATGGGAGACATTACTGTGGGTATCTGTTACAGACCGCCTGATCAAGGAGAACCTGCGGATGAAGCACTCTACAGACAGATAGGAAAAGCCTCATGCTCGCAGGCCCTTGTTCTCATGGGGGATTTCAACCACCCTGATATCTGTTGGAACGATGGCACTGCATGGCACAAGCAATCCAGGAGGTTCCTCGATTGTGTGGAAGTCAACTTCCTTCTGCAAGTAATAGAGGAGCCGACAAGGAGAGGTGTCATGCTTGACCTTGTACTCACCAACAGGGAAGGGCTTGTTGAGAATGTGGTGCTCCAGGGCAGCCTTGGATGCAGCGATCACGAGATGGTCGAATTTGAGATCCCCAGGAGAGTGAGAAGAGCGTGTAGCAAGCTCACTGCCCTGGACTTCAAAAGAGCAGACTTTGGCCTCTTCAGGAACCTGCTTAGTAAGGTTCCATGGGATATAGCCCTGGAGGGCAGGGGGGCCCAAGACTCTTGGTTGATATTCAAGGATCACCTGGTAGAA
This sequence comes from Lathamus discolor, assembly GCF_037157495.1. Taxonomy (NCBI): domain Eukaryota; kingdom Metazoa; phylum Chordata; class Aves; order Psittaciformes; family Psittacidae; genus Lathamus; species Lathamus discolor. The sequence continues at coordinate 25,683,473 of NC_088908.1, forward strand.
GCTCAGGAGTGTTGCATACCAACTAGAAGGAAGTGCAGCAGGAGGGCCAGGAGACCTCCTTGGATGGATAAGGAGCTGCTGAGGAAAATTCAAAGGAAAAAAGAGGCTTATAAAAAGTGGAAGCAAGGACAGGCGGCCTGGGAAGAGTACATGTATGTTGTCTGGGAAGCTAGGGACCAGCTTAGGAAGGCTAAGGCCCAGTTAGAATTAAACCTAGCCAGGGATGTTAAGGATAACAGGAAGGGTTTCTACAGGTACGTAGCAAACAAAAAACAGACTAGGGACAACATAGGCCCCCTGAGGAAGCTCTCGGGAGAACTGGCTACACAGGATTTGGAGAAGGCTGATGTTCTGAATGACTTCTGAGCCTCGGTCTTCCCTGGCAAATGCTCTGACCGCACCACCCAAGTCTTAGAAGGTAGACGCAGGGACTGTGAGAATGAAGACCTTGGGCCCACTGTAGGAGAGGATCTGGTTCGAGACCATCTGTCCTGGGTTCAGCAGTAGCAGTCATTTTTCTCCACATGAGCTGTGTGGATCGGTTTAAACCACGACAGTTCTTTTTGGCACCCAACGTGGGGCACGAAGAGTTGAGATAACGACAGAGATGATCGGATTAAAAGTCATCACAATGCTGATTTATTGGCACTCAAAGTTGTTTCTCTTTCTCTCACAGTTTCAGAATCCCGTACATTACTTAGAGCCGGTATATGCTGTGATAGTGTTTATCAAGTATGGGGCCTGGGCTAAGATTCTTGTTTCACTGTGCTTTATGGCAAAGACTTGTAATATGGGTGGGCTCCGGCAGCAGGGCGAGATGGATGCGGCCATGGACTTGTACCTGGCCGTCCCGCTGCTCTTCACTGCCCTGGCCCTTGTCCTCGCCTCCGTCTTCCTGAGGCTGTGGATAGCCGAGGGGGAGCGGCCCCGGGAGCCGGTGGTGGCCGAAGCGGCCTGGGAGAGTGGCCCCAGGGACCAGGCGGCGGTGGGAGCGGGGCCAGAGGCCGGGAAAGAGACGGCTGCTGAGCAGCAGGAGGAGGCAGCCGAGGAGCCGAGCCCCGCCGTTGAGCCCAGCCCTTCAGTGGCCGAGAGCATCCTCCGGAAGCCGCCCACCAAGCCCCAGGAGGATGCAGGAGTCCACGCAGCATTTCCCAGCAAGGCAGAAGAGGAAGATCTGCACTCAGGAAAAGAGAAGCTGGTGATGGGAGAGCCGGCAAGCACAGCAGCTACACCAGCCCCAGGGACAAGTACAGCACCATCATTTGAGAGTTCTGAAGGGTTTGAATGGCCTTTGGGTACCCTTGGGACCTGCCTGCTGATTGTGATGGGGATCAGCATGTTGGCACACACACAGTGTGTTCTGCCAACAACCATTTTGTCTGATCTCAGAAGTTAAGCAGAGTCAGGTTTGCTTCTTGTCTGGGGTTAGATGACGATATGGGAGGAGCAGGAGATTTTCCCCAAGGCTGGACAGTCATGAGTGGCAGGGTGTGTGGGACAGTATGAGCCAGTATCTAGTCCACTGGGCCCCTCCAGTGCTTTGGAAGCATCGGAGATGGAAGGCAGCTGTATGGAGTCCCCAGCAACAAGCTACAGAAACTGCTGAAGGGTACAGTGAATTATTTTGAGCCTGGTGGTCCCATGACACTTAAGGCCATCAGGGCAGAGATGCAACATAGAGATGGACTCATGATCGAGGGGTGGACTTAGCAATGGACACTATTGCTCAGGTTATTCACAAGTGTGAACGCTGCACACAGCCTCTCCTGCTCTGAGAGACTGTTACAAGAGATGGAGCCTGCCATCATGGACCAGGTGGACTCAGCAGCTTTATAGAGACTGGTTCATGCACTAAGATAAGAGTGCACTGAGATAAGAGTGATGGTACATTGAAAATGTGGGATCTGAGCATGACGTGAATGGTATGGAATAAGGGTTGGATGCTGTCCTGGGTTCTGCAGTAGCAGTCATTTTTCTTCTTAGTAGCTAGTGCAGTGCTGTGTTTTGATTTTGTTGGCCTGGGAACAGTGCTAATAATGCTGATGTTTTTAGTTGCTGCTCAAATGTTTGGTCTGACCAAGGACTTTCTGAGCCTCATGCTCTGCCAGGGAGGAGGGAAAGCTGGGAGGAAGCAGAGACAGGACACCTGACCTAAACTAGCCAAAGAGGTATTCCATACCACAGCACGTCATGCCCAGGATGTAACTGGGAGTTACCCGGAAGGGCTGGTTCACTGCAGGGTTGGACGAGGTATTGGTCAGTGCTTGGCTGGGGGGAGTGGGGTGAGTTACTGGTCGGCTGGTGTTGAGGTGTTGTATTCTCTTCCCTTGTTATTTCCTTTATCATTATTATTATTTGTGGTAGCAGTAGTGATTTGTGTTATACCTTAGTTAGTAAACTGCTCTTATCTCAACCCATGGGAGTTGCATTCTTTTCAATTTTCCTCTCCATCCCTCCAGGAGCAGGGAGAGGGCAAGAAGGGGGGTAGTGAGTGGACGAGCTTTGTGGATCGGTTTAAACCACGACACCATCTTAAAAATCTGAATGCGTACAAGTCCATGGGACCTGATGAAATCCATCCGCGGATCCTGAAGGAGCTGGTGAATGAAGTTGCTAAGCCACTGGCCATCATATTTGAAAAATCATGGCAGTCAGGTTGTTAGAGAAAAGGTCAAAATTTTACGATAACTAAATATTAGAAATGATTATATTTGAAAATTTATAAATCAGTAGTGTGGGTTTGGAAATACTGCAATTTTCCAGTACTGTTTGTAGTTTTGTACCAGAGTTATTCAGTAACCAATGTTAACAATGGTAGGCTAGGTGGCAAGAGCTAACATAATTACATATGGTAAAGAGCATACGGGTGGATTTAAAAGGTATTGTGAAAGTCTATCGAAGTAGAAATTAATGGACACACCAGGGTAGTCAAGTGAGAACAAGACAATGCTGGCGTCCACACAATGGTTGGGATATATCCAAAGAACAGAAAGGTGAAGAAGGACAGAGCAAGGAAGACTTCTTACTTCATCTGAGGAAGACTCCTTACTTCATCAGTGCGACCACCAGAGGAGGCTGCACAAGCGCAGAAGAGGCTGATGTCGTAATAGACTGATGTGGCAATCCTTGATGCATATGTATTAGTTAATGATGCAATCCGTGTTGAATATGTATTAGTAACCAAATTTTTAGTGTATAAATTGCGAACGCGATGTGACGAGGTCGAAGCCAGATTTGGGCGAGTGCCCCTGGTTTCCCAGCGCTGCAATAAAGCACCTCATATAACCATTCCGGTGGTTATGTGTTTATTCTTACGCTAACAAGGTGAAGTTCCCGATGACTGGAAAAAAGGAAAATGGAAGACCCAGAGCATTACAGACCAGTCAGTCTCACCTCTGTGCCTGGCAAAATCTTGGAGCACATTCTCCTGGACAGCATGCTAAGGCACATGAAAAACAACAAGGTGCTTGGTGACAGCCAGCATGGCTTCACTAAGGGGAAATCCTGCCTGACCAATCTGGTGGCCTTCTATGATGGGGCTACAGAACTGATGGACAAGGGTAAAGCAGTTGATGTCATCTACCTGGACTTGTGCAAAGCGTTTGACACTGTCCCACACATCCTTGTCTCTAAATTGGAGAGATATCAATTTGATGGATGGACCACTCGGTGGTTAAAGAACTGGCTGGATGGCCGCACACAAAGAGTTGTGGTCAATGTCTCAGTGTCTGGCTGGGGACCAGTAACGAGTGTGTCCCTCAGGGATCGGTGTTGGGACCGGTCTTGTTTAACATCTTCATCGCTGACATGGACAGTGGGATTGAGTGCGCCCTCAGCAAGTTTGCCGATGACACCAAGCTGTGTGGTCCGGTTGATATGCTGGAGGGAAGGGATGCCATCCAGAGGGACCTTGACACGCTTGTGAGGTTGGCTGATGCCAACCTTATGAAGTTCAACCAATCCAAGTGCAAGGTCCTACACCTGTGTTGGGGGAATCCCAGGCACAGCTACAGATTGGGCAAAGAAGAGATTCAGAGCAGCCCTGCGGAGAAGGACTTGGAGGTGCTGGTCGATGAGAAAATGAACATGAGCCGGCAGTGTGCACTCGCAGCCCTGAAAGCCAACCGTATCCTGGGTTGCATCAAAAGGAGCATGACCAGCAGGTCGAAGGAGGTGATCCTGCCCCTCTACTCTGCTCTTGTGAGACCTCACCTGGAGTATTGTGTGCACTTCTGGTGTCCTCAACATAAAAAGGACATGGAACTGTTGGAACAAGTCCAGAGGAGGGCCATGAGGATGACCAGGGGACTGGAGCACCTCCTGTATGGAGACAGGCTGAGAAAGTTAGGGCTGTTCAGCCTGGAGAAGAGAAGGCTGCATGGAGACCTCCTAGCAGCCTTCCAGTATCTGAAGGGGGCCTTTAGGGATGCTGGGGAGGGACTCTGCGTCAGGGACTGTAGTGACAGGACAAGGGGTAATGGGTTAAAACTTAAACAGGGGAAGTTTAGATTGGATATAAGGAGTATGTTCTTTCCTGTTAGGGTGGTGAGGCACTTTAATGTGTTGCCCAGGGAGGTTGTGAGTGCTCCATCCCTGGCAGTGTTCAAGGCCAGGTTGGATGAAGCCTTGTGTGGGATGGTTTAGTGTGAGGTGTCCCTGCCTATGGCAGGGGTTTGGAACTAGATGATCTTGAGGTCCTTTCCAACCCTAACTATTCTATGATTCTGTGATTCTATGATTGGAGGGAAGTCAGGGTCAGTCAGTGGTGACATGAGGAAAGCTCTGGTGCTGCTGCCGGGTTTACCATGACTTTATTCTTTGCTGATGATCATGACATCACATATCTTCTTTTCAAAGCCCAGAGTGGCGGAGATGAGCATGTAGCTATAAAGTGCCATATAAAAGTGTCATCTAAAAGTGTTATATAAAAGTGTTATATAGCAGACAGCAGCGTATAATTGAGTTCATTGGCTGTTTCTCCCAAAAATTAAATCCCCTTGAGGCACACATCAAACTTGATGCTTGACACTTGGTAAGTGTCCAATTCATCAGTTAGCAATTGATTTTGGCATTGTAACATAACTACTTTTCCCTGAAATTCACAAACTTATTTTTCCAAATCCATCTCCCTCTGTATTCGTTCTCTCCGCTGATGCGGCTTTCAGTATGCAGCCAGCAGAATCCTCCCCCGTCTTCCCAGAGCAATTAATTCCTCTAATTTTTCTACTTAAACTTAAACAGGGGAAGTTTAGATTGGATATAAGGAGGAAGTTCTTTACTGTAAGGGTGGTGAGGCACTGGAATTGGCTGCCCAAGGTAGTTGTGAATGCTCCATCCCTGGTGGTTTTCAAGGCCAGGTTGGACAGAGCCTTTGGTGACATGGTTTAGTGTGAGGTGTCCCTGCCCATGGCAGGGAGGTTGGAACTAGGTGATCCTGAGGTCCTTTCCAACCATAAGTATTCAATGATTCTATGTTATCCCTGGCTGGGAACAATTATCTTATCGTAACTGAGACAAGGGGGACACAAAATCACAAAATGGAATATATAAACCTTTAGAATCAGTTTTAAGTAATGTTAAGTTTGATGGCTTTGTAACAGTAGCAATGGAAAATTACTAAAGTGCATGATACATAGGAAAAAAATAGAGTGCAGCTAGAGAACACACTGAGCATTCTTGTACAAGATAAATTGTTATAGTTGACAGAGTTTTAAGAAAAACAGTCTAGAAGAACAGGACACAGGGATAAGGAGTATCTGGGAATGGCAGGTGTCCAGGATGGGCTACAGATAAACTAACTGATAAGTAGGAGGATAGGAGGATTATTATGTCTCTGGTGCTAACGAACCAATTAAACTGGTATAAGCATCTACTGCGCATGCTCCAAAGGCTGCCAGAAGTGATGAAGATTGTTGGAAGAAGTAAACGACCCTCAGAGACTGTCGTGAAAGGAAGACTTGGACGACTCAATATGAGTTAACAGCAAGCTTCGTTTATTGGGCTTCTACCTTCGGTTAATATAACAGTGAATATGCAAATACTAGGCACTTCATTGGTTCTGGCACAAATAAGGCATTGTGTAAGCTCTACATTCTTGCAGCTACACCGTGCACCCCCCCACCATCCTCCTTCTCATGCACTTATCGCTTAGTGTCCTTGGCTGTGATTGGTCATAGTATGTTGCTGTTTGCCGGTGTCCTTCATTTCCTCATTATCTGGTGTGAGAGGTTTGCACCATGTTCTACACAGATGTCTTGTTTCAGCTCGTTGATGGGAACGTGACCTTTTGACCTTTTTCGACAAGCCAATCCTCCACAATTCCCCCTTTTTCTTTATAAAGGGATAAGGACTGAGTCAGGAGTCGTTGTAAACAAGCAGAACAACAATGCAAAGCATAACAAAGTAACAAAACCCCTATAATTATGAGACCTATAACAGCGAAGCAGCTTGTAAAGCAAACGTATATGCAGCTCTATGAAGTGAAACTTCTAAAATCAGCTAAATATTTCTGAAGCGCTATAAGCAGGTTACATAAAAGATAATTTGACAGACTATACAAAAAGTCTTTGTTTCAGCTAACTCTGACAACCACCACAATACAATTCTACTGTAGGGTCACACTGATGACAAAACTACAGAGTTATCGAAGCACTTGTTGTATCACCAATCTCAGTTGTACCACTATATGCCTGTGGCCATGGACCAGATCTAGGAGGGTGACTGTGCTCAACGAAAGCTCTGTGTTGACTAAGGAGTTAAGTTCTTCTATTAGTGGCTGTAGCACTCGGCGCAAGCAACGCTCCTCCCGGGCCTGCGAGTCAGGGTCCATACACTAGCTCGGAGACGCCGTCACTGGAGCTTCTGCAACAGCCGGTCTTAGTCACTTGGATGGTACCCACAAGGGTCCTGCAGGAGCACAAACACAGGCGTAACCACGGTCCAGATATATTACTTCTGCCGGTCCCTGCCACAAATCTGTATTAGGATCTCGATAGTACGCCTTAAAAGAAGGCTTTATCTTCTGTTTGTACAAAGTTCTTAATAACCGCTGGAGTTTGTTCATCACCAAAGATGCATAAATAATTTAACGTAATTTCACCCATATAATCAGCATCAATGACACCTGGAACAATGAATAGTCCTTTCAAGGCAGATGATGATCTCCCCAGTAGCAAGGCTAGTCTCATAGATTCTTTTAACAATTCTGGACCTAGCTGGACTTGAGCCTCCTTAGTGGAGAACTGTCCAGTTCCCATCAGGTGTTGTAATTGCACCCCAATCAGGGGATCTTCCTGGCCTTGCTGAACTGCAACTGCCTCTTGACAGGTTTTCTGCCAATACATGTTCCATAACAACAACTGCGAAGGGGTGAGGATTAATTTCACAATACTTTCAATATAACAGCAAATCTGTTCCCCAAATATATGACAACATCTGCCTAGTGGGTTCAAACTAAATGCCTGTAGAAATAACAGTTTGCCTTAACTGAGATAGCAATTTCCAATTTAAGGGAGACATTTCAGCATTTACTGCCTGACCTTGAGCGTTAATCTGGTACTTAACAGGAAAGGCGAGAATCTTTTCCTGCAACAATCAAAATCATTGTTTGACAGAGCCTCTCTCTGAATAGATTTCCAATCTATCACCTGGATTCGCATTTGTCTACATGTGCTCTGCAACTTTACCTTCCTTTCTTCTCTCCCCCCCCCTTTTTGTGTCAGCAACCACACTTTTGCATTAACCCTTTCTTGCCTGAAATGTTAAACCACTACCTGTTAAAAACTTTTACATGAACACGATAACAAAAAAATACATAGAACACTATCTGCTCTCATCACACACACACACATACATATGCATATGGGATTTCACAAGCATATTTCACACAACTACAATATTTGAAACACAAAATCCAGACAATTATTACTCGCACTATAAAGTCCCACGTACAGAACGTGGCATAAGGACCCTGTGAAGACTATCAGGAAACCAGCTCCAACAAGCATCATCCCAGTGTGAGGTGGCAGGCTCAGCCCTAGCGAGCGTCCCCGCAGAGGCTCTGCCTCCCTCACATCGCATGAGGCTTGAGCTTTTATACTGATCAAAATGCACACTCATTCTGACACAGGTGGCCAGTCTATGTCAGAAGAAGTGGCCAGCAATATCTATAAAGGTTTCCAAGCATCAATAGAATCATAGACATATTTGCTAACTTCTAGTACATGAGTATCACAGAGAGACTGTATCAAATGAGTTGTATATGGGACCCCAAGTCCACAGTCCATCACAGTCCGCCACAGTCCTCCCGATACCCATGATAAGGGCATACGAGAGACCTTCCCACCGCGGGTCTTGATCCAGCACATACATCACAGGGAAAGCACACAATACATCTGCATCCCCCACCCATCTCGCTTCTCCCTTTACAGCTGTCCATTTATCATGAGTATCTGGGGGATATAAATTAGGCTTCTTTTCCGGCTCCATGTCAAAAGGATCACCCAGGTCAGCATCAGAATTAACAGGCGTCAGAACTTCAGAAGCAGCAACAGCAGCCTGATGAGCACACACAGGCTCTTTCTTGGGGTCAATAGGGTCCGGGTCAAAAAGACTGTCTTCATCTCTGTCCTCAGTCTTTGCAGACGCGGCGGCAACTAGCAGAGGCTCAGGGGTGGCCAGGGGTGGGGGGAAATAATGTGGGGGGCTACTTGTGTCATCATGCGGGTCCCCCTCGCGTTCTGTCCTCCGTTTCCCTGTAGTCTTCGGCAAGCGGCAGGGCAGTGCGCAGCAGATTGGCATTGAGGACAGCAGACTGCTCCAGCGGAGCAGTTTCTCTGGAGGTGGCCCTGCTGGCTGCATTGGAAACAGCAGACTCTCAGAGCTTTTTGCTGGTACTGGTTGGCTGGGCGAGTGGAGAGGAGCGAGGGCTGCGAACACTTGGTTTTGGGATGTTTCTGCTTGTGCTTTCGATCCCTCTCCTAATTCTTTGATGGCATTCACTAACATAGCCTGATTACCGGTAGGGACTTGCGCGGCACGTTCTAATAACTCCTCAACACTCCAATTCCCTGGCAGTGTCACTATGAGATTTCGAACAACGTTGTTTCCGTTTTGCAAGACACACTGCTTTAAGGTAGCTCCCTGCATATATTCCAGCACCCCAGCTGATTTTATGGCTGCGGCTACTCTGTCTACAAAGGAACCTAGTGACTCGTCCCGGCCCTGCCTCAGGGATATATAGGAGGGCAATCCACCAGGGGCCTTAATTCGATCTATGGCGTGCCGGGCCATGGCCATTGTCTCCCTGATTTTATCAGGCCCTAAGAGGGCCTGCGCCTCTGTACGTAGAAAAGGACCCAACCCCATCAGCTCGGGGATAGTCAGCCCGTATAAAGGATTCCCGGGGTGGCGTTGTTCGGCCACTGATTCTTGGCAAAATGCTTGCCAGTATGCGTTAAATAACTGCTGATGTGGGGTTAATATGAGGCAGGTGAGACTCTTGACATCATTGGGGAGTAACACCCCCCCCCCCCAGATATAATCCAACATTTGTTTAGCGGCCTCCCCCTGAATACCACATTTGCTCACTGTCACTCGCAGCTGCGACAGCAATTTCCAATCTAACGGTGTGATACTAGCAGTAAAGCCTCCCTGAGGCCCCCGCTGATAGGTCACCGGGAATGCCTGTAACATCTCAGCAGCAGCCTCAAGATCCCCCTCCTGGGCAGCCTGTGCGGCTATCTTTTTCCATATACGTTCACGATCAATACCCATGCCCTTGTTGCCAATTTGCAGGTTTCCCTCCTCCACCAGCTCACCCACGTCCCCAGATTCTGCATTCCCGGGGGGCAGCTTTTCAGCCGGACCCCGGGAAACAAGGACCGAGGAGGAGGGAGAGCCGGTGGGCGGCTTCTCAGCCCGACCCGGGGAAGCAAGGACCGAGGGGGGGGGGGGGGGGGGGCCGGTGGGACCTCTCGACTCATTCGGATCACTGCAGGAGGAGACAAGTACCATCTTCATAAAAGGTATTCTTTTCTTTTGTATAGTCTGTAAGGTGCAGGGGGCATCTTGCATAAAGACTAAATTGGTAATTGGGTTGGGTTGGGAAGCAAACGCAAGGTTTGAAAGGCTTCCGTAAATCGAGATAGGAAATCTCATAGGTAAAGGTAAAGTCCTTGGCCAGACCGAACATTTAAGCAGCAACTGAAAACATTAGCCTTATCAACACTGTTCCCAGGCCAAAAAATCAAAACACAGCACTGCACTAGCTACTAAGAAAGAGAAAAATGACTGCTACTGCTGAACCGAGGGCAAGGACGCAGGGGGTGTCTTGTGCAAATGGTTTTGGATCTTGTTGGTATTTGATTTATTTTGTGGCTTGTTACATTAAGGATTTTGGTCGTGTGATTTGGTATTGGTGACAGGATTTTATAACTGTGTTATTAACTGTTGTTTGTTTCATTGAATTTTAGTCTCTGTCTCAAGTGTTGTAACTGCGTGGAGTGTGTCTGTGGGATCCCGTGTGTGTGTGTGAATGTGAGATTGATAATGGAAGATCAGCAGAGTGAAGAGATCTTGAAAAAGAGTCTTTTAGGGTGCATTTTGGCACACTAGAAGGAACTTGGAGGGTCTCCTGGGGGCTTGGTAAATAAGAAAACATTGGTAAAATATTGTAACCAATGGTGGCCTTTGTATATTTTGGAAGATCAGGGAAAATGGCCTGAAAATGGCCTAAAAATGGAACTCTGAACTATAATACATTGTTACAATTAATGTTGTTTTGAGGTGGCAAGGAAAATGGGATGAAGAAATGTATGCAGATATGTTTTTCACTTTAAGAAACCACGTGGAGTGACAGACTGAATGCAAAATTAATATAGCTCTGCCAGATCGCTTAATTTTGGCTTTGGAAAAGGACAGGGAAAAACTGAAAGTTAAGATGAAGAGATGTTGTTCAGCCTGTGGTATTGGGGAAAGATGTTTAAAGTTAAAAAACAGTAATCAGGAAGATAGGTTGGAAAATTATGTGTCACAGGTACCTCTGAGAGGAGCACCCTCTGCACCTGTCCTATCTGATATTGATAAGGAGGAAGAGATTGCTGTCACTGGCAAAAAGCTGCAGATTCACATTCAGAGTTAAGAAAGGGTTAAAGCAGAAGTGCTGTTGCAGAGGCAGGCATCTGCAGCCCCTGCAGAGCAGGGTGAGCAACTGTAAGATAAAAAAAAAAAAAAGGGAAAACCAAGGGAGAAAGGAGGGGAGCTCGAGCAGCTCCTGTGTTTGAGCCTGGGAGGAGGGATGTTGGGCTCTTCTTCTGTGGAAGCGGATCGGTGTGCGTGCTATGGGGAGTTTGGACGTTGTAAGTGAGACTGCCCTGGGAGGGGGGGGGCAGTGCCATGGGGTGGCTCTGGTGACTGAAGACGAAGCCTTGGGTGAGATGGTTTAGTGTGAGGTGTATTCTTGGGAATAAAATGGCAAGATGGATGTCACCAGATCCCCACAGATGTGATCAACAAGATAACAGCAATGTCTCCACCAACCAATAAGGGAGAAACACCAGCTTTCTTAGGTGTTGTGGGGTTCTTGAGAATGCACATCCCAAATTACAGTCTGATTGTAAGCCCTCTCTATCATGTGACCCAGAAGAATGATTTCAAATGGGGCCCTGAGCAACAACAAGCCTTTGAATAAATTAAAAGAGAGATAGTTCATGCAGTAGCTCTTGGACCAGTCCAGACAGAGCAAGATGTGATAAATGTGCTTTACAACACAGCAGGGGAGAATGGTTCTACCTGGAGCCTCTGGCAGAAAGCTCCAGGGGAGATTCCAGGTCGACCGATTGGCTTTTGGAGTCGGGGATACAGGGGATATTTTTCTTTATCTTAAAAAATGCCATTTTGTTTCATAGCCTTATGACTACCCCAAAATGCTATGCTGACAGACATGGTACGCCACAAAGTGACCACACACTAGCTGTATAATATGCAGAAATTATTAAACAAGCACACTAAAGCCAATAAGCACACCAAAGCAACCACACTGATGTGAATTAGGTAAATACCTCTCTATATATATAGTGAATAAGTACAATAAAGCATATCAGAGTTACAGGTATATAAGTAAAGTATCAAAGAAAGTTAGCAGTGCATTAAACTGTTACTGTATAGAGTCTCAGGTAACTGGGAAAATGCCTATGCAGTGTGTCCACCCATAGGTGAGGCTTCTGTCATAGCCACAAGAGGGTCCCGCTTTTATACCCTTATCAAAACAACTGGCTTTATGCCAGATTTCTAATTGTTTACTTGTGGGACTATGCAGTTTCTCATGATCTCACCATTGTCCACTCTGGGAGCATTGGCCAGGCGCCCCAGTGCAGCCAAGTATGAAGGTCATAGAACAGCTGTACACCTATGTTTTCCTATCTCTTTCTGTCAAACAGTCACCATGAACATAAGCATATATACTCTGTTGAATGCACTTTGGCAAGCAACATCCTTTGTTATGCCTTTCAGTCATGAGAGTGAATCAACTCTACCAGTTCATGTTAAGTTTCTCATCGACCAACACCCCCAAGTCCTCTTCAGGGCTGCTCTGAATCTCTTCTCTGCCCAACCTGTAGCTGTCCCCAGGATTGCTCCAACCCAGGTGTTGCATCGCACGCAGAGTTGTGGTCAATGGCTCAATATCCAGTTGGAGACCAGTAACGAGTGGTGTCCCTCAGGGATCGGTGTTGGGACCAGTCTCGTTCAACACCTTTGTTGGTGACATGGACAGTGGGATTGAGTGCGCCCTCAGCAAGTTTGCCGAGGACACCAAGCTGTGTGGTTCAGTTGATACACTGGAGGGAAGGAATGCCATCCAGAGGGACCCTGACATACTTGAGTGGTGGGTCAGTGGCAACCTCATGAAGTTCAACCAATCCAAGTGCAAGGTCCTACACCTGTGTTGGGGGAATCCCAGGCACAACTACAGGTTGGGCAGAGAAGAGATTCAGAGCGGCCCTGCGGAGGACTTGGGGGTGTTGGTCGATGAGAAACTTAACATGAGCCGGCAGTGTGCGATAACAAATTGAGGTAGATATGTAGATATGCTGCTCATCAGAAAACGTAACATGGCAGCATGCAGTGTCGTGACTCTTTTTATCCAAGAGCCCCAAAATCACACATGTTCACAGCAGAACACTTTAGTTGAGGCTATATAAGAAAATAAAGTTTCTGGACTGAGTATATTATGAGAGGGCTTATATGGCTCCAAATATAATATTTTAGTATAGCCACAATAAATTCTTTAAAGAAAAGATAAATCCTTCTAATCTCTTCTCAACAGAAATATTACAAGAGTTCACATTCATAAAAAACACCCCACCTTTCTCCCAGCTGACTGAATAGGTCTGATTGAGCCTGAAAATGTCTCTGCTGTGTTGTATTAGTGACTTACAAAACAACTGGAGACAGCAATTTGTGCTATTAATATGGAGAACAGTGAACCACCCCCCTCCTTTGAGGAGCAAATTGAGAGTTTGCAGCTGGAAGTTCTTGCACTTTCAGTGTATTCCTTATCTGCCTCTGCCCACAGTTGCTGATGAGAGCTAAACCCTTGCATCCGTCCCAGCAAATTACATGAGTTTAATCAAGTGGCTGTGTGATTTATCTGTTGACATCAGAACTAGTTACCCTGCTGTGATAAAGGGTTGGTCAATGTACTATTACTTTTTCCTTTATTGGCTTTTCTTTCTTCCCAGCAAGCATAATACTACAGTATCAGACCAAACTTTCTACACTTGAAAACTCACCACCCGCTTCTGAATCTAAAGACAGTATTTACTGCTTCAGCAATAAAGGCATTTGTTGCATCTTAAAATTCATGGGTTTCTATGAAACAGAAATGGGTTTTTGTTGTGATTACCACAGCCCACAGGTCCTGAAACAATAAGGCCCAAGGAGAGAATCTCTGCAAAATGAAATGCAGCTGCAATATAATGACCAGGAAAAGGATCTGGGAGTTATTGCAGAAAAATCCCTAAAAGCCCTCATCAGAATGAACCACAGCAACAATGAGGAAGGTATTAAAGTCTTTGGATTATACTGGCAGTTGCAGCTGAAACAGGTAAAAGCAAAAATTCTACTTTTTTCTTAAAAAAAACCCAACAAACCAACAACCAGACTTTCACCAAAATTGACACACATTGCAAACCTCCTGCACAGCACAGCCCATACCCTGGCTGCATTGCACACCTGTACAGTACAGCCCATGGGAAATGTCACTGTGTTCTTGGTGTCATTTTGAGCCCACCCATTACAGAGAAAAGCTCACCAACCACAACAGCTTCTGTGGTGTAAGTTTGAGCCACATATTCCAGCTATTTGTGAGCTCTGGTTTTGCTCTTTGATTATCTTGCCAATGAATAAACAGGACACATGCTACATACCAGGTCAGAGTCAAGCCTTGTGCTAAGGAACACTGGGCTGTCTATGCACTTTTAAACTGCAGTACAGCAGCAAGGCCACAAAGACATCAGTTTTAGGGACTACAGCTAGAAACATCAGGTTAACTGAAACAAAAGCAAAGCTTTTGTCTGAACTGCTGAAATTAAAAGAAAGAAATCAAGTTACAGATCTAATGACTCCATGTTTTGGGATGTTGCTACTGTGAAGTGGTGAGGCACTTGGAATGGGTTGCTCAAGGAAGTTGTGAATGCTCCATCCCTGGCAGGGTTCAAGGCCAGGTTGGATGGAGTCTCAGGTGACATGGTTTAGTGTGAGATGTCCCTGCCCATGTCAGGGGTCTTGGAACTAGATGATCTTAAGGTCCTTTCCAACCCTAAGTATTCTATGATTCCATGTGTATCAGTGGAAACAGCAGCAGCAAAGACTTTTCTGAAGTGACAACCAAGCTTTCTTTTTGCTCAAGGAAATACATTCCTTGTTGGTTACAGTTCTTTATATGCATCCTGTATTTTGACAAAATTGGCACTTCAGGTGTTTCTCTATTCTGTGGTACCACCTAGTGACATTGCAATGAAGGGGATTGGAGATGCATTGCAGCTAGGTTTTGGTGGTACAGTTATTGGACCAAATCTTCCAACTCTACTTCTTTCCTGGCTTGTTGAGCCCCATAAAAGAACACACTGATCGAAGATACAACCTAGAAGAAATAAAATCACTCATGAGCCGAGACACAAAGCATTTTCTGTCTGCTTTCTGTCTGGCTGTGTAACCTTAAACCTTTAAACAAACAATAGTTTGTGTGTCTTTAACACAGTAGAATAGGCCAAACTGTTCTAACTTACTAACATGTAGAGAGAAAGGAATGTTTGGCTGATGGGGGGAGGAACATCACGGGACTGATAACAACTAAGGAGACAGTAAGACCAAGGATGCTAGCCTTCAAGATAACAGAGCAGTGCCCAGTGTGGAGCGAGACTGGAACAGAACAGAAGCAAGGGCATACCAACTGCTAACTCGGCACGAGGACCACAACCCCAGCTGCATTGCACATGAACTTCTGAAGAACCATCGTGAACTAGGGAGGTCTGGCAGCAGTGAACCATTTTTAAGAAACTGTAATTCATTATCTGAAGTATTTTTAGTCATTAACTGTTTACTTCCTATTTTTAATCTAATAGCTCTGTTTCCTTTCTGTTGGATGCTACACTGATTCTACTGATATGGGACCTCAAAAAGGATCAAGAATCTGGTTAAACAGGTTGGTTTTAAGCTGAAGCACTTCAGTTTGCTAGGTAATTTCACAACGTGCTTCAGATGGTGGATAGCACCAGAACAAGCAAAGAAAACCATTTACCAATGCTAAGTCGAAAAGTTTGAGAGCTACACTACCTGACATATTCTCTAGCTAACAAAAATAGTGTTAGTTTTCCCCTGCATGCCCTTTTCCCCCAGAATTTTGAGGAAGCCAAGGAATACATGGAGCCATAATGCACAGTTCATGTTACATTATCAGCTTGCAGAAAGTTCAAGCCATAGAGTTGTGATGTCTTCACTTTCCAGGAAAGTTTGGAGATTGAGAAGAAATTATCATACCACACACACAAAAATTAATCTGTGAATGGACCAAGGTCTAATGCTGCTGTCTCTCCTCATCTTAGCTGCTGCTATTGAAGTTTACCCAATAATAGATACAGTCACTTTTATCCCTGATATTACACTTGTATCAAATGTTTTCTAACCATTATTATCTTACTGGTGAAAGTATTAAGTGCAAGTTACCTAATGCAGCTTCTAGTCTTGCAGCTAGATGTTTCATAGCCAGAATAAATTTTCCATCACTGAACCTCTTTCCCACCCCACCTGCAAAGACCCCACATACAAGCAACTACCCCATGTGACAAGCTTGAGCTTTTCTCACCCCCCTTTCCCCAGCAGTGCAGCCCCAGGCATGGGGACGGGGCCGCACACCTCCCAGCCCAGATCCCGCTCCTTGCACTGGAGCTGTCCGCAGTTACTGAGTGCAGTCAGCTGAGCCAAGCCAGCACAAAGCACCAAGGAGCTCAGCTACACTGTACTTCGCCACTGCTTGGTCTCTCTCCCCCACTGCCAGTCGAAAGGACAGTATTACTCCTGTTAGAGGCAGTGTGATTCAAAAGATCAGATAACAGCTTGTTTAAGCCAAGACATTCTTCTTCATTGGGTTTTCTGGAGTGACTGAGTGGTGTAGAGAATGGTTTAAGCCTGGAGGTGACAGGAGTGGTTAAAAAGACTGAAGAATAGCCACAAAAGTTCCTTTTCTCCAGGGGAAAAAAAATCTATTCAATGATGATTTTAACAGGGAGATGGCACCACCCAAGTGCTCAGTTGAGATCTTAACACTTTTAATGAATAAAATATTAGCACTAGAAAGCACATTTATACTCTTCCATAAGAGAGCTTATAAGGAAACCATACACAAACTATGGCAACAACAAGGCAAGGTACTTGTAAATATTCATGAAATTTTCCATTCCCTTTTGTTTTCATCCTAAAATTGCTCAAGGCTCAAACGTTTTTTTTAAAGACAGTTGCATTAAAATAAAAGGAGTAAAGGTACAAAGGTCAATCTCAACACGAAAAATCCTTCTTAATTATGAATTTATGATATGATGGTTTTTTTAAGAAAAAAGGTAATGCCAGAATTAATTAGAATCCATACACTTTAATCCACTACAAAAAGTTAATTCATTGTACAAGTGCCTTTGGGATTGCCACTATCTCTAGAATTTTTATTTTTAAATGAGGCACATATTTCCATGTCATTGCACATGATGATAGAAGCAGCAGGCCACCATAATGAATTAGTTTATCAGGGAAGCAGCAGGTAGCGTCTGGATCACCGTAGGTGCAAGCTAGCACTAGAACTAGCTACAAAAGACCTGTTTAAATCCTTAAATTTCAGAACAAATGCTCAAAACAGCACACTGCTCTGGATGGCAGCAGTCTCGCCCTGCCACAGAAGAGAATATCAACTGCACCAGACACACAGCACCTTATATACACTCCCTAGTGTTGTGGTTTAAGCCCAGACAGTAACTCAGAACCACACAGCCGCTCGCTCAATCCCCCCCTTCTTCCCCACTCCCTCACCCCCCCTCCCTCCAGCAGGATGGGGAGGCGAATCGAAAGAATGTAAATCCCACAGGTTGAGATAAGAACGGTCCAATAACTAAGACAGCCAGCTGGGAGGATGTGGGCAGCTTACGGAAAATCACCATTCCACAGGTCTGAGCCACTCTTGCTTTGGAAATCCTTCTGCAAATTTCAGTTTGAAAGGCACAAAAACTTTTAGATTGGATATAAGGAGGAAATTCTTTCCTGTTAGGGTGGTAAGACACTGGAATTGGTTGCCCAGGGAGGTTGTGAGTGCTCCATCCCTGGCGGTGTTCAAGGCCAGGTTGGATGAAGCCTTGTGTGGGATGGTTTAGTGAGAGGTGTCCCTGTCCATGGTAGGGGGGTTGGAACTAGATGATCTTGAGGTCCTTTCCAACCCTAACTATTCTATGATTCTATGATCGTCCTTAGGACTGTAGTGGTTGGCTGCCAAGCTTCATGCTTGAAGGATTGTCTAGAAAAAAATAGGATTTGGAAGGGTAGCATCATTCTGTGTCTTTCTGTGCCCAGCTGTTTACTTCCAACATCTACCAATGCCTGTGCACCTTTTCCTTAGGGAGAACAGCATCTAATGGAACTCCATTAATCTGAACAGGGAGAAATCAAAATGGATGTTTGTCTGTCAGTGGTATTCATACAGTACTTTTGCATTCTGAAACTTTTAAAACCATATGTGGCTTGTAGCAGCTGAGGTTTTGGAAATGAATGGAAACTTTTTAAAAATTACTTTCCACTGCAATCTTCTTATCCCAGAGCTGTGGAACATTCAGTGAAGCAAAGGCACTAGTTGGAACTAGATGATCTTGAGGTCCTTTCCAACCCTAACTATTCTATGATTCTATGATTCTATGATTCTATGATTCTATGAATAGTGCTAGGTATATGGATTCCCACCAAATTTCCAGCTAGTTCTTCGAGTTTTGAATTGCCCATGGAACTAACATTGTACAGTTTCCTCAAGCTTTGTAAGATCCCATCGGGTTAAGGATGCTGAGCCAAGCTGGGCCCCAGGCACCAGCACAACTTGCCTGGTTGGCTGTGCTGGGAGCTTGCACAAAGAGAGCTCCTCAAGCTCCCATACTCAGCACAATCCCACTGTTTGAGAGCAACTTCCCATGCTTGCTTGGGTTGATTTTATGACAATGAGATGTCAGCATTTTAATGCCCTGGGTATTCTCCAAGAGATAACAAAGTGCTCTACTTTGACCTTTCTAGTTTCCTCATTTGGACTTATTGGCAAATCTTATTTAGGGTGCTTTTTTAAAAATCAAGAAAAACTTGGAAATTATATTACTTCTACTTACAGTCTGACTCTACGGTCCAAATACCTCTTCCAATATCCAAGCTACTTGAAGCTGTTGCGTTACAGCAAATGCCAGGCCTGTACTGGAATTCAAAACACAGGACATCCTTTCTGGCTCCAGACCCATTGTTATTTCCCCTACACTATCCAAGTAGGTAGAGACAGTAAGTAAAAGTGAAGTTACCTAAATGCTACAGGTGCAAGGAGAAGCCAGCAACATTCTGGCATCCACACTGCTTTTAAATGCTTAGGATATCAATAAAAGCATAAGAACAATTTGGGTTGGTTTCTGTTATTCAGGATCTGTAACTCAATTCACCTGAGAGTTTATTTAAAGTGTGATGAAGTCAGAACTTAAACAAGCCAGAGATGAGTCAGAAATGCATTAACAACAGATTAAGTATAAAAGCAAGTATTTTCCCCTAAGAGTTCATTTTTCAATAGAAGGATTTTTCAGAATCCAAGGAATTGCAGCTGGTTTGAGGCTCAGAGCTGGAAAGGCACATATATTCACCTATCCTACGGCTGGGCTATATACCTGAGGACAACACACAACTTGACTGCAGGCTCCTGCACACCATTATCCAAAAGGGTAATAATGCAGCACAGTGTGTTTGCTACATGAAAACATGTGCATTGTGTTCAGCAACAAGTCCTCAGGATGGAGGTTGCAGGGCCAGTGCAGAACTTTGTGGCTTCACAAACTACAAATCATACCATGTGAAAGGGAAGTCCTTCAAATATATCAGTGAAGTATCTCTAAGTATAGAGTTGACTGATGACTATTCAGATTTAAAAAAAAAAAATACATAAATGTAAGTAATTCAAAATTACCTTTGTAAAGGCAACGAAAATATTTAGGACTGGTATTTTACCATCACACTAAGTTCAGGCAATATGAAGTCTAGATGACATAAGTCAGAGTATTGCCAGAAATAAAACTGTTTCTATTACAGTCTGGCAAGCATCAGAACAGCAGCCTGTTGAGCAGCATGCATTTAAACTGGAAATCAGCTGGGACCAGAAGGCCATTTTCCAATTAAAAGAGAAGTTAATATATTATGCCAGGCAGTGTGAAAATAAGGTTGTAAGAAAGAGTTCCTGCAGAAAATCAGGTTACTCCCAATAATAAAAGTTTTTCTTCTCTTATAGGTAAACTTGACAGCCAATTGACAAGTAGCCTTTTTATCTAGGCAATCAACTGGCAAGTATTTGACAAATGTTTTTGGATACTGTTGTAATGATATTTACAAAAGGCAATTACTTTATTTCAGTGGCAAATAGGACATGTTTCAGGGAATTTTCAAAGTGTGTTCCCTAACTGCTGTGAATGGCCAACAGAGATGGGCTTTTGTACATTTAAAATTAGAAGATCATCTGCCAAGTCTCACTTCAAAATTCAAAACAGCAAAACTGCACAAGTTCCACAGCTGAAGCAGAATTGGTATATTTAGATATCTACATTACAATCATAAAGAGAGAATAATAGGCAGGACTTAATTTGGGGAACTGGGAGTTCATAGTGGGTTGTGGACCTAGCTTTGTCCAACAGAACAGTAGCAAAAGTCACATGCTAGTTTCCTCAGTTAGGAAATCTCTCTCCATCAGGTCCAGCATTCATTTCTCCCAAGTTCAACAAATTCCCCCCTCTTGAAATATCGTACAACACAGCTGAGACTTGGGAAAGACAGTAGCACAGATTTGGCCTTGGTGTAATTTGGTATGGTTTCAAGGGTGATGGAGATAATAGACATGCACAACTCTGCTCTGATCCTGAAGGTCCAAAGCGTGCACACAACCACAAACTAGCTCCTGGTGGTGACTCAGTGGGAATGAGACATACTACTGCACCAGGAGACTGGAACTGTTTCCAAATCTCTGTAAGGTAACAGGAGCACAGAGAAAACACTCATCAAGGAAGTGACACGGTCCCTAATTTACCATGCAAACTTTGACTCTTCATCATGTTTTTCATAATCTTCAAAACCCTTTCCAGCAGCCAGGCAGTACATTTAGGGGTCGTGTTAGCTTGAGATAAATTCCAGCACGGTTGGATGTGACCAAGCAGTGGCCTGAATTAAAACAGCAGTACTTACTTTCAGTGTCAGTAGTCCCCTACTACTACAGTGCATGCTGCCTGCTTTTCCTCTCAGTGAACTATATTTATTTCCTATCCTCACAGAGTTACAGCAGATGTTAAAAGGAAGATGGCCATATTAAACCTGAAAAGGATGGGCTGAATAGTTTATTGGTTTAAGCCAGTTGCTTTGTCTTTTGAAGATACTGATAAATTTAATCTATATAAATACAAGTGTCATGATAAGGTCACAGTCTAGTGCATTACAAAGTACTTACTAGCCTGTTAGGGACAAAAATTATTAAAATCAAGTTAGTGAGATGAATAATGACACTGTCATCTTAGCTAACGCACTAGACAAAACCTTTCTGTCTCTATATAAAGTCTTAGCATACCCCAATCAGCACCAGTGCAATTCACTTTAATCACTAATGACTAACAGGAACACTAGAATCAGATCTGTGATGTTATCCTTGTCAAAATTCAATGGTGTCAGTTATCTGCAATGCACATCAGGAACATAAGACCTTTACAGCCATGATTTACAGCTTTGCAGTACTTCAGAAAACTGTTTATTGATAATTTATGGAATAAAAGAAGCAGTTCTTTGGGGGAGATCTTGGCAGTCACTGCTGACTGTACCCCCAAGCCACAGGATGTTTCCTATGCAGGAAGAGCAGACTCTTTAAATGTGAGTGCCCTGAACTCAGAAGGGAGGAGAAAGATGATGGTTGAGGACACTGAATAGGGGGGTCAGGGGTTCCTCAATGTGAGGTCCTACTGGGAGCCCTTGATAAATTTAAAGGTGGGACCTCAGGAGGAGAAGGTGGAGTTTTTTTAATAGATACAGGGGCAGCCAGAACCTCATTGAATTATATGCCCCAAGGACTGAAATTATCAAACCAATGTCTAACTGTTTCAGGAGTAAAAGGAGAGGGATTTTCAGTTCTCATTTTTGAAGACACTACCTAAAATTAAATAGTGAAACAATTCAAGGACAATTGTTATACATTCCTGAAGCAGGAAGCAATTTGCTACAGAGAGATTTAATTGTACAACTAGGGTTAGAAATGAAAACTTATGGGGATCAAATTTTGGTTGCAATGGCTCTATTAATGGAACAGGATGAGGAAAAGATATACCCAGTTGTTTGGGTAAAAGGGAATTCAAACCTTGCTTGAAAAGACCTAGTGATATCCTCTTATGAAATGCTATTTGGACTGCCTTACATGGGTGAGGTTGGTGAAGTTCCACAGTTCAAAACCAAGGATATTTTTCTCAAGAACTATATACTGGGGTTGTCATCTTCATTGTCTTTTCTCAGAAACAAAAGACTTCTTGCCCAAACTCCACCACTGGAATTCGCAGTTCATACCGAGAGAGTGGGTCCTGATCAAGACCTGGAAGGACTAAAAATTACAGCCAGACTGGGAAGGCCCATTTCAAGTACTGTTGACCACTGAAACTGCTGTGAGGACTGACAAAAAAGGTTGGAGACACTACACTAGGATCAAAGGACCAGTGGAACTCCCACCTGAAGACTGGCAGTGGTGTGTACAATTAACTGAGAACCCCCTGTGTATTAAGATTAAGAGACAATAAGCATACACGCCTGCTTCCAAAACTTTGCAAGAATGTTTATAAGATTATTTAGTATTTGCTGTGTTGAAAACATAGGTTTTGGGGAAAATATGGAAGATCAGAATGATAATGAACTTTTATCTATTAGGAGTTCAAGGGAAAAATTTGGAACAAGAAGCCTATCTTGACCAAATGAGAGGAATGATAGGATACCTGGTTAAATTGTGGATAAGTATTACTAAGGAACAAAACCCACAAACTATCCAATTTGACACCTGTCAAGTACTTGAGTGTGAAGATCTAAAAGAGCAAAGGAAATAAAGCAGTTAGGATAAATACTTATGCCCAGAATATTATCTCCAACCATACTAGGGATCACCTTGTCCTAGGTGGAGTGATGTTCGGTTTACAACTGCCTTTGATGGCTGGATCTCGCCTAGTGCTCAAGGAAAATCTCTAAAAAGTAAAATTATGATATTAAAAGGTCATTGTCATGGTTTAAGCCCAGGAAGCAACTCAGACCCTATTGGTCTCGAGTCCATCCTAACGGAAAAGGGACTACCTGTGCTATAGGTCATCCTGAACCACATGCATAACAATTGCTTCTATTTGAACTTTTCACTGCATATTTGACCCATTCTACCCAGGCATTTGTATCTCCATATCCTGTTTCTATTTCAAACATCTGATTCAAATCTTTAACTTTAGTTACCTTTACTACCTTAGGATTATTTGGTGGAGTCTGGAATAGAGGATAGAAAGCAGAAGCCTTGTAACCAGGGTGTGCTTACTTACTGGGACACCCATTGTTGCAAAAACGTTAATAAAGATCTGCTTCACTGTTGTGTCTAATTTAAGCCTTTACAAGAAGAGTTTTTAATTTTCTAACTGTAGTGGTTTAAGCACAGCCAACAACCCAGAAACACGCAGCTGCTTGGTCACTCCCCCCACTTCCCCCCGCTGCCGGAGGGATGGGGAGGATAATCGAAAGAATGTATCTCCCATGGTTTGAGATAAGAACAGTCCAGTAATGAAGGTATAACACAAATCACTACTGCTACCACCAATAATAATAATGATAAGGGAAATAACAAGGGAAGAGAATACGATACCACCCACCGACTGAGCCCAACCGAGCAGTGAGTGCCCTTCTGGGTAACTCCCAGTTACATCCCGGGGATGACGTGCTGTGGTATGGAATACCTTTTTGGCTAGTTTGTGTCAGGTGTCAGGTGTCCTGTCTCTGCTTCCTCCTGGCTTCCCCTTCTCCCTGGCAGAGCATGAGACTCAGAAAGTCCTTGGTCAGACTAAACATTTGAGCAGTAACTAAAAACATCGGTGTTATCAGTGCTGTTCCCAGGCCAGAAGTCAAAACCACAGCATTGCACCAGCTACTAAGAAGGAGAAAAAAATGACTGTTACTGCTGAACCCAGGACACTGCAGAAGCTATGACATAAAGGCAAATTCAGGGAATGTCTGTTGCTAAGTAAGAATGCAAGCATGATGTCTGGTAAAGCTGGAAACCTCTCTTTGCCACAGCGCACACAGAAGAATCTCTCAAATGTCAGTCAGTCAGTGAGTCAAATAAAGGAGGGAGCAGCATGGTGACTAAAAGGCATGTCGTTGGTTTTATTAAACAAAGGCATTTGATAACCAAATGGGACCATTACACATTGGAAAGCTGTTTCAAAGAGACAGACAAGAAAATGTAGTGCTTTTTACACTGCACTGTAAAATTAAACTTTAAAAATTATGTAATTTTATTATGGCTCCATTTACATATGACTATATCTAATCTTTTCTAAAGCATTTACAGTTTTTTTACTGTAATGATTTATTGACTATAGAGTAATATATACTAAATAGTTCCTATAGTACTTCGGTATAGAGATTTTGCTCTATGTCTTACCAGCTGACCTTCACAAAAAAACTAGTTATCAAATGTCTCGGTTCACACCACTATTAATGTTTATATTTTTTGCATTCAGTTCCAATACCGAAATTGTATTTTTCTCCCTAATTTAGCATCTTCAGCATTTGAGTACTAATGTGGGTATCCAGACTGAGCCTTCCTGCAGACATGCAGCTGTGCAGGTCTCTGGCTGCAGCGAATGCCTGAGCCTGGCACTTGTATTGGAGGGAGCCAGTGATACTGCTTGTGTTCGCTGTGAGCAAATAAATGATCTGCTCAGGCAGGTGGCTGAACTGAGGGAGGATGTTGAAAGGTTGAGAGCCATTAGAGAGTGTGAAAGTGAAATAGATTGGTGGAACCACACCCTAAGGCAAGGGCAGAGGGAAGTGGTTCAACAAGTTATGGATCCCCTTCCCTCCTACCATCAGACAGAAGGAGAGAGCTTAATGGACAAGGATGGATGGAGGGAGGTTCCTCCTCAGAGAGGTAAGCGAAAACCCTCACAATCCCTTCCTCCCTCCCAATTGCCCTTGAATAACAGGTATGAGGTCTTGGAAATTCAGGGCCAGGTGAATGGAGATGGAGAGGCAAATCTATCTAGTGAGTCACCCAGGGCTAGTCACTCACCCCCATGCCTCAGACCTTCCCCAACCAAGAAGAAAAGAAGAGTAATTGTGGTGGGTGACTCCCTTCTGAGGGGAACAGAAGGGCCCATTTGTCGACCGGATCCACCCCACAGGGAGGTCTGCTGCCTGCCTGGGGCTCGGATTAGAGATGTTAAAAAGAAACTCTCTGAACTGGTGCAGCCGTCTGACTACTATCCGCTGCTGGTTTTTCAGGTTGGCAGTGACGAAATTATTACGAGGAACGTAAGGGCAATGAAGAGAGACTTCAGGGCCCTGGGACGGCTGGTTAAAGGGTCTGGAGCGCAAGTGGTGTTTGCCTCCATACCTGTTGCAAGCGAGGGTGAAGGGATATATAAGAAGACTCTGCAGGTTAATGTATGGCTACGTGACTGGTGCCAAAGGCAGGGGTTTGGGTTTTTCAGTCACGGGCTGCTGTATGGGACACCTGGTTTGCTGGTGACAGGCGGGATACACCAGTCCCAGAGAAGAAAAAGGGTTTTGGGGCAGGAGTTAGCAGGGCTTATTGACAGGGCTTTAAACTAGTTATGAAGGGGGGAGGGGATTTAACTGGGCCTGTTGGGGACAAGCCCAAGAGGAACATGCTAGGGATTGAAGGATGGCGGGCTAAGGAGGACTATCAATCTCTTGTTTCACTTGTGGGAAAGGATAGCTTTTTAGACCCTGTCCCGCAGGGGAAAAAGGGTACTAGGACTGGCTCCCTGAAATGCCTGTACACCAATGCACGCAGCATGGGGAATAAACAGGAGGAGTTAGAAGTCTGTGTGCAGGCTAAAGGTTATGATCTAGTGGCAATTACAGAGACATGGTGGGACAGTTCACATGACTGGAATGTGGTCATGGATGGCTATGTCCTTTTTAGGAAAGATAGGTCAGCGAAGCGAGGTGGTGGAGTTGCTCTTTACGTGAGAGAGCAACTAGAATGTATTGAGTTCTGTCCGGGGTCGGATGAGGAGCAAGTGGAATGTCTGTGGGTACGAATTAAGGGACAGACTGGCACGGGTGATACAGTTGTGGGGGTCTATTACAGACCTCCTGATCAGGACAAAGGAGTTGATGAGGCTTTCTACAGGCAATTGGAAGAAGCCTCGCGACTACATGCCTTAGTCGTCGTGGGGGATTTTAACTACCCCGATATTTGCTGGAAGACTCACACAGCCAGTCATTCACAGTCTAGGAGGTTCCTCGAGTGCATTGATGATAATTTCTTAATGCAAATGGTGGACGTACCAACTAGGAGAGCAGCGCTGCTAGATTTAGTACTCGCCAACAAGGAGGGTTTGGTCGAAGTGGTGACGGTCAATGGCAGCCTTGGCTGCAGCGACCATGAGATGGTGGAGTTTAGGATCCTGTGTGAGAGGAATAGAATACCTAGCAAAGCCACAGTTCTGGATTTCCGAAGGGCCAACTTTGGCCTCTTCAGTCAACTGCTAAGGGAAGTCTCATGGGAAAGTGTGCTAGGCGGTAAAGGGGCTCAAGATAGTTGGTTAGCATTCAAGGACCGCTTCTTCCAAGCTCAGGATCGGAGCGTCCCAATGAGTAGGAAATCAAGTAAGGGATCTAGGAGACCGGCGTGGTTAAACAAGGAGCTGCTGGGCAAACTCAAGTGGAAAAGGAGAATCTATGGATTATGTAAGGAGGGGTTGGCCGCTTGGGAGGAATATAGGACAGTTGTTAGAGGATGTAGGGAGGCAATTAGGACAGCTAAGGCCTCCTTGGAACTCTATCTTGCTAGTCGGGTTAAAGACAATAGAAAGGGCTTCTTCAAATACATAGCAAATAAAACTAACACAAGAGGCAATATAGGCCCACTGCTGAACGAAGTGGGTGCCCCGGAGACAGAGGATATAAAGAAGGCAGAGGTGCTGAATGCCTTCTTTGCCTCTGTCTTTACTCCTGCAGACTCTCCCCGAGGGCCCCGGATTTCTATAGCCCCAGAAGGAGTCAGGACAAAGGAGGAGTTTGCTTTGGTAGATGAGGATTGGGTTAGGGATCAGCTATGCAATCTGGACATCTGTAAATCGATGGGTCCGGATGGAATGCACCCACGGGTGCTGAGGGAGCTGGCGGAGGTCATTGTTAGGCCACTCTCCATCATCTTTGGTAAGTCGTGGGAAACAGGCGAGGTGCCTGAGGATTGGCGGATGGCAAAGGTCACACCAGTCTACAAGAAGGGCAAGAAGGAGGACCCGGGTAATTATAGACCGGTCAGCCTTACCTCCATCCCTGGAAAGGTGATGGAACAACTTATTCTTGACTCCATCACTAGGCATATCAAGGATGAGGGGGTCATTAAGAACAGCCAACATGGTTTTATGAGGGGGAAGTCATGTATGACCAACCTTATAGCCTTCTATGAGGAAGTGACTAGGTGGAGGGATGATGGTAGAGCGGTAGATGTAGTTTTTCTTGATTTCAGTAAGGCATTTGATACTGTCTCCCACAGCATCCTCATAGATAAGCTAAGGAAGTGTGGGCTTGACGATCAAGTAGTGAGGTGGATCGAGAACTGGTTGAAAGGAAGAAGGCAGAGAGTTGTGGTCAATGGCGCAGAATCTAGCTGGAGGTCTGTGACTAGTGGAGTCCCTCAGGGGTCGGTGCTGGGACCGGTGCTGTTTAATATTTTCATCAATGACCTGGATGAGGGAACTGAGTGCACCCTCAGCAAGTTCGCTGATGACACAAAACTGGGAGGAGTGGCTGACACACCAGAGGACTGTGCTGCCATTCAGCGAGACCTGGACAGGCTGGAGAGTTGGGCGGGGAGCAACTTGATGAAATTTAACAAGGGCAAGTGTAGAGTCTTGCATCTGGGGAAGAACAACCCCATGTACCAGTACACGTTGGGGGGTGACCTGCTGGAAAGTAGTGAAGGGGAAAGGGACCTGGGGGTCCTGGTGGACAGGAGGATGACCATGAGCCAGCAATGTGCTCTTGTGGCCAAGAAGGCAAATGGCATCTTAGGGTGCATTAGAAAGGGAGTGGTTAGTAGGTCAAGAGAGGTTCTCCTCCCCCTCTACTCAGCCTTGGTGAGGCCGCATCTGGAATATTGCGTCCAGTTCTGGGCCCCTCTGTTCAAGAAGGACAGGGAATTGCTTGAAGGAGTCCAGCGCAGAGCCACAAAGATGATTAAGGGAGTGGAACATCTCCCTTATGAGGAGAGGCTGAGGGAGCTGGGTCTCTTTAGCTTGGAGAAGAGGAGACTGAGGGGTGACCTCATCAATGTTTACAAATATGTAAAGGGTGGGTGTCAGGATGATGGAGCTAGGCTTTTTTCAGTGATATCCAGTGATAGGACAAGGGGCAATGGGTGTAAACTGGAGCATAGGAAGTTCCACGTTAACATCAGGAAGAACTTCTTTACTGTAAGAGTGACAGAGCACTGGAACAGGTTGCCCAGGGGGGTTGTGGAGTCTCCTACACTGGACATATTCAAGGCCCGCCTGGACAAGTTCCTGTGTGATGTACTGTAGGTTACCCTGCTCTTGCAGGGGGGTTGGACTAGATGATCTTTTGAGGTCCCTTCCAACCCTTGGGATTCTGTGATTCTGTGATCTTGTACAAGATTTCTCAGTGTGTTCTCTAGCTGTACTCTATTTATTTTTTTTCTATGTATCATGCACCACAGTAATTTTCCATTGCTACTGTTACAAAGCCATCAAACTTAACATTGCTTAAAACTAATTCTAAAGGTTTATATATTCCATTTTGTGATTTTGTGCTCCCCTTGTCTCAAATCCCCCCTTTTTCTGTCCTTTTGCAAATTCTCTTGCAACGTTTTATCCAAATTTGTCCATGAGACAGTGTTAGGAATTAGAACTCCAGTTAATGAGAAATCCAGGCTTTCTCCTGATTTAGGCAACTGTGCACACACCCAACAGTCACTACGATTAAAACCCTTAGTAACATTCTGCATTAATTTCAGGTATAAGTTCTGTTCCCAAGCTTGTGCACCAGTTATCATATGAGTCCAAATTATGACCGACGCAATTTCATACGTAAAGGTCCTGAAGGTTCGATAAAAACGTGGAGATAACCAGTGGGCTCCTTTCTGTTCCAGGATTGCTGATACAACATGGGACATTAGTACAGTAATTTTTGTCCCAAGGTGAATTTGCGAGCCTTTCAGTATTCATGACAACTGCTGCCACAGCCCTTAGGCATCCAGGGCATCCTTTGCTCGCTTCATCCAGCTATTTTGAAAAATACGCCACTGCCCTTTTATAGGGTCCTAGTTTCTGAGTGAGGATCCCCAAAGCTATTCCCTGTTCCTCATAGGAATATAGCCAAAAGGATTTAGTCATATCCGGAAGTCATGGAGTTGCAGCTCTCATTAGCTCTGTTTTTAAATTTCTCAAAGCCCCCTCTGCTGTATCAGTCCATTCTAAAGAGGGAGGATTTCCCTTCAACAGAAGCCCATCCTGGACACCTGACGTTCCCAGTTACTCCTTATCCCTGCATCCTGTTCTTCTAGACTGTTTTTCTTAAAACGATGTCAACTATAACGATTTATCTTGTACAAGAATTCTCAGTTTGTTCTCTAGCTGTACTGTATTTTTTTCTATGTATCATGCACCTCAGTAATTTTCCATTGCTACTGTTACAAAGCCATCAAACTTAACATTACTTAAAACTAATTCTAAAGGTTTATGTATTCCATTTTGTGATTTTGTGTCCTCCTTGTCTCACAGGCTACCTCTAACAGAACATAACCAGCCCCTATCTACAACTGCTGTTCTAAAACCTGAGTCACAGATATGGTGCTTGGTCCTGCAGTTCCATTCCAGGGAGAATGCCCTCCTGAAATCATTGGTATTTTGCCTGATTAAAAAGAACAAATAAATACATTTGGCAGAATCTGGGATTGCAGCTGGTAGTGTCACCTGAAAAGAGTGGTGAGAGAGAAATAAGTATTATACCTTTTTCCTACAACAGGTATCAGGTTCAGAACAATAAACTCTTCACCCCTTTCCAGGAGTTTACAAGAAGCATACACATCTTGCCTCTCCACATAGCTTGCTGTGCATTATGTACAGGTTTTTAACCATTCCATGGAAAAAGGTAAGTTGTCAGTTTTTTATTGTTTATATACAAACAGATATTTTAGGTTCAGCTAATGAATAAAAGTACAGGAAATCACCTCTGAAATGCCTGTGATTATGCTCCATTTCAGACATTTTCAACAACCTGGGTCGTTTTTTTCTTTGTACTGCTTGCTGTTCAGTCAAGTCTCTCTTTCCTACTTCGGCTCTTCAGATTTTCAGACATATCTCTGTTGGTTCAGAATATAAAAAAACCCACAGCTTTGCACTAAAAAAATAAAAAAAGTAACCTACCTACCTAATGGGATAAAGATGAAAACCAAAGTCCACATCCTTTAACTTCTAACGTTATTCAAACTTGTTTATTTGTCACACACAAAACTCAAAATTCCCATCATGGTTAAAATTCCTCTGTTGAAACTCTAAAGCCATTGACACTTTAACACAGAGTTGGCACTTGCTGCTTTCTATGACACTACAGGGAATGTGATTAGTGCAGAAATATTCCTATTTCTTACTTTTTATGTGAATGCAACAAATTGAAATAGAGGTCCAGCTTGGCACGATGCTAACCCAGAAACTCAGCAGTTCATGCTGCACCTTTATGAACAAAACAGTCCCTTCTTTTGCAGCCAATAAAATGAGAAAAAAATGGTTATGACAAATATGCACGACATTTATTTCCTAACATAAATCAGCAAGAAAATTATCTCATTTACAGCTGGTCAGGAGAAAATTTTGTAACTAGTGAATGTGATGTCAAATTCACATATAAACTAACCTTTCCTGTCACTCAAAAAAATGTTGTTTACTATTAAAAGTGATTCCACATCCATGAATAAACCCAGTTTGACTGATAGCACTGGATGGGAAATATGAGCAGAAACATTTCAAATAGACCTTAGTCCAACATTGTAATTCCAGTAATTCAGTAACAATACTAGAATATAAAGTCCTGGTGGAAAACAATTCCAGATGTGCTTTCTTAATTCACAAACCCAAAATAGCCACTGAGATGGCTGCCTGTATTCCACTGACTACATTTCCTGCCCCATGCTCACAGCCAGTACGCAGCTCTCCCACATACAGTCATCCACGTGTACCAGAACTGCACACCTGCTCACACAGCACCCAATTCATGTCTCACAATTAAGTGAATATTCTTTGCCTCTACAATCCAAACTGCTTCCTGATAGTTCAGTTCATATCTAAATATATCCATTTTCCCACAGTCACTGCACTAGCCCATTTATACTGTTGAAGGAATCAGTAACATTAAAAAAAGTATAGACCTGAGAGACTTGATCGTTATGAATATGTTAAAAGATACAGCAGTGATACTGATTATTTGGACGTTTTCGGGGAACAAAAACTTGAAATTCATCTTCTAAGCTGCATATCATACATATAAATAAAAATTTTGAACTAATCATCTGAATATTTTCATTTTTACTTTAAGAATCTTTTTCACATGTAAAGTTTGTATTTAGACAGACACTAACAAACCCTTTTTTGCCTAATCATTCAGGACAGGAGGCGGCATTTGCAGCAGAACATATTCAGTGTCTTTTGTGGTTAAGAACTTCCATTTTAATAGCTTTTTCTCTCAGAAGATTTTATGCATATACTCTTACAAAACAAACTTGCTGTTATTAAATTTCTGATATGCAAAATCTTCTGGGAGAAGGGCAGTGAGATGGACTGGACTTAAATACATACCCCACTACATTTCTGCTTCTCTGGGCAGAATATAAAGCTGCAACCAAAACCCAGGATAACCCTTGTGAAAGGGTTATGTATATAACTCCTTTTTTATATATCTATGTGTGTATATATTTACACAGAGAAGTTTGTACCGCAAAATCCAAATACTTCAGTTCTTGTTGCACTTGAAATTTTACCTGCACAAACACACAGGTGATACTGATACAGGGTTAACCAATGTACAAGGGGGTAGTACAGGGGGGTCCAACTATTGTACAGGGGGGTAGTACAGAGGGGTTGTACAGGGGGGTGTACAAGGGGGTTAGAGGAATTCGCTTGCTTAAACAAAAGTATTGCCTGTTGTAAATGCCTATCATGCCTACTAAGCAGAACAAAGGCACTAACTACTGATAAGGGGAGAAGCAGATGCCTGGTTCTATTGATAAGGAAAAGCAGACATCTGATTCTACTGATAAGGGGGAGAAGCAGATGGTTTATGGCTGGGACACCAACCAAACCCTAAGCCATGCGTGAAGACTAAAAGGTGAAAAGTTTAAGTAGAGGAAGACTCATTTACTTCATCTTGAAGACCCCTACCCACAGGAGGAAGACTCATTTACTTCATCTTGAGACTCTTGCCCATGACCAGAGGGGGGCACTGCGCAGGCGCAAAGGACCTTCTAGCTCATTATAATACGAAGCGGGGATAGATACTAAATACATATAGGCGTATCGAGTAATCTAATGCATATGTACACCTTAAAAAAATAAATGTAGAGGGAAAAGCAACCCTGGGTGTGCATACTTTAGAGGAGCTATCCCCATGCACCTCAGCGCTGAATAAAAGCATACCTACTTTACAACTTTAACGAGTTGTGGAGTCAATCCGCGTATCAATACCCCAGCACCAGCTTCCTCTGTCTGATGCAGAATGACACCATCCTTACCTTCCTTGTACTCTCAGTTGCAAAGAAATATAAGATGTGAAATACAGATTACATGGCTTTTTACCTATTTCTGGAAAAGTATGTTCCCAAGTAATCCTCCCAATGCCATGAAATCCTCAAAATCCACAGCTAGCAACAGATTCTAAAAACCTATAGTAACACAGTAACTGTGGCATTTCACGACACAGACTCAAGTTAATGCAGAGACTCAAATCCCGGTTTATTGTCACCAAGCCCTTTTTATCCCCTTGTTCGGTACTTTCCCAACCTGCACATACATACAACATTCATTCTCATTGGCCCCTGTAAAATTCTCCAGGTAAATAGTCCAATCACATTGTTGCAGTCCCTCTCGAAACCCCCACATCCTTTGACCTTCAATGCCCCTGCTCATCGCCCCGGGGCTTGTCAAGCACCAAGGACTCAGAGCTCATTCCCAAACTGTTCACCTTCACTCCCCAGATCTCCCCCTTTTTTGTTTTGTATATTTACTATCAACACCTGCTTAAGGGCTCGATTAATAAGAAACTGTATAAGCTAATAAAAACTAACAAAACATTCTTAATACATTTTTTCACTCGTGCTACCAGCCTAGCAAATAAACAGCTAAAGAACAGTTAACATAATGCACTAACAATTTGTTTCAAACTATATAATGAAAATACAGATACATATCCATTTTTACAGATCTTAACAAATCAGTTTCTTGCGGCTGTGTTGTTATACTACCCAGCCATCCCACGTGTCCACAGGATTTGAGGCTGCCACTGCTTCCAACAGCAGTCTGAAAGGACTCGTAGGTGTGGCAACCGACAGGCACAGGGTGTCTTGTCCTGTTGCATTGGCTAGAGATGTTCTTTTGGCTGGGCGGGAAACCATGGTAGGGTCAGTCCTCTTGTGATGAAGAGACAGAAGACAAGGCAGGATGAACCCATCATGCAGTGATCCAACTAGGTCCTTTATCTGTGGAAACACGAGCATACCCTCGTCCCCAGGTTATTAAAGGGAACAGGCCTTCACATTCATGAGTTTCAAGATTACGTACTTTAACATGAGCTTTCCCCTATTCAAAATTCTTAGAACCCCCGAAATGGCACTGTATAGGAGGTCCATCTTCTGTCCAGCAATTTAAAAAATTCAGAAGATAACAAACTTTTGCTATACGTTCTTGTGGGGTTAACCCTCAACTCCCCCTTTTTTGTTTCTGCAACATAGTTTTAAGGGTGCTATGTGTGCATTCAATAATTGCTTGGGCTGTGGGAGAATGTGGAATACCTGTGACATGTTGAATTCCCCACTGTTGAAGAAATGTTTGTGTTTTGTGTGCTGCATAACTTGGGCCATTATCTGTTTTTATGGTTAACTTGACTGGTTAATTTTACAACTACTTTATCAAGGGCAGTTGGCGCAGAGGGGGTGAGCGTTCGAGGAGATGTCAAACATGGATCCCCCTCCAATAATTTGAAGAGGGGATGGAGCTCTTCCGTAGATATTCCCAAGAGAGGACAGATCCAATTTATGGTTCCTAAGAGTTTTTGTAAATCATTTAGAGTCTTTATTCCTGTCCTCAGGGTGATATGCTGAGGTTGAATGCTTTGTTCAGATATTTTCCATCCTAAATATTTCCAGGGTGGAGCTTCTTCAATTTTTTCTTCTGCAATTTGGAATCCTGCTGTTGAGACTGCTTGGATCACTTGCCATTTCACTTTTGGGGCTGTTTGTTCCGATTCTGCAGCAATTAAAATGTCATCTGTAAGAAACTATGAACCAGTGTATTGTTTATTAAGATTTATGTTAAGCCCAATATAAAGGTTAGGCAATAAAAAGTATGAAATTGCTTACTCAAATAGTCACCGGACACAGCTTACATAGACTAACAGTCGCCAACCGCAATCGCTTATCGCTTATGCAAACATAGCAGATGTTGCCTAAAGATAGCTGTAAGATGTTCCATGTGAGAAACTATAGACTAATGTATTGTTTATTAAGATATATGTTAAGCCAAATGTAAAGGAACTGACAGAGATAAAACACAGCTGGCCAAGATAAGATAGCCGCAAGATGTCCCAGGAACTGGCAGAGATAAGACTAACAACTCCCTGCAAAGACATATGGATGAAGGATCAAAGGAGGAAGACTTCTCACCTTGGTCTCATCGATCACCAGGAGGCAGGAAACTACCCCCTAACAACAACTGAAGCATGCGCAGAGTACTTCCACTATTTCATGAACAAAGAAGTAAAGATGTATAAAAAGGGGCTGTTTGAAATACTTAACACGGCAGTTGGCAGAGCGCAGACTCCCCTGTCGTCCAGCGCTGTCTTTGCTCATATTCTACTTGCTATAATTAATAAAATTTTAATTGGATTATGATCCGTTGTGGTCTCAATTTATAACAATTTCTGGTGCCGTGACTCGGATAAGGAACGGTGGGCTTTGGTCCTCCGGGGAGGCGCCCCGCGACATTTCGCGGCCCCGCAACCAACAGCTTACCTCATCCTTACCGACGAACCTAAATTCTAGAATAATGAGCAAAGGAGAAACCGGTAAAATCTCATAAAAATTCTGTGCACGGGAGTCCGGACGAAGACGCAGGACGTGTAAGTATATTGCAAAATTTTCCGCAGAGCGAAATAGTTCGTGGCGGAGGTCTGCAGAGTGAAATTGGTTCACGGCAGATCTGCAGAGTGAGATTGTTCACGGCAGATCTGCAGAGTGAGATTGTTCACGGCAGATCTGCAGAGTGAGATTGTTCACGGCAGATCTGCAGAGTGAAATTGTTCACGGCAGATCTGCAGAGTGATTGTTCACGGCAGAGTTGTTCGCGGGTTTACCGTTCGGGCGGGATTGGGTTTCCTGGAATATAACGAATGAGAGGTTCGATATACTGAACCAAGCGAGTGTGGACCCTTAAGTACTGCGGTTCCCATCTCCCGCGAGGGACTGGGCCAGGAACAAGGGGGAGCGAGTGAGTGTGTGTTCAGAGATATTCCAGAAGATGGGGGTGAAGGGCAGCAAGCCTTCGACTCCCATGGGAAGGGTACCCATTGTACCTAAGAATACCCCTCTGGCAGATATCTTAGACAGTTGGAGATATCTCACTGGAGCCCTAGGGAAAGATAAGCAAAAAATGATAGAATATTGTACTAAGATATGGGGAGGGAAGAAGATTTCTAAAAATGTTTTTTGGCCAGTCTATGGGTCAGAAGAAGATTGGGTAAGACAGCAATTAAACCTCTGGGTTAATAATAAAAGACCCCTTAACCCGGAGGAGAGTCAATATGCGGAAGTGTGGTTAGAAAAACCGGGAGCTAGACTTTATCCGATGAATGAAATAAAAGCTAAACAAAAGAAAAAGAAGGAAGAGTTAAACTAAACCCTTCTAACCCCCCCTCCTTACATTCCTCCTCCTGCTCCCACAGCCCCCCCAGAGGTCCCCAGAGCATCCACTCCCCCACCGGAGTCGGAACAAGAGTCTCCCCCTCCTCCTAGACGCATAACTAGGAGTCAAAAAAGGGCAGCTC
Source organism: Lathamus discolor (assembly GCF_037157495.1). NCBI lineage: Eukaryota > Metazoa > Chordata > Aves > Psittaciformes > Psittacidae > Lathamus > Lathamus discolor. Next base: position 25,719,806 of record NC_088908.1, read on the forward strand.
AGATATACCCCCTAAGGGAAATACCCATGGGGGGACCTCAACCTGTGATCGGATATATTTCCATACCCTTAAATTCGGCTGACCTACGAGATTTTAAAAGAACCGAGATGGGAAACTTAATTGAGGACCCACTCGGAGTGGCAGAAAGATTAGATCAATTTTTGGGACCAAACCTTTATACTTGGGATGAGATGCAATCTATCCTTGGTCAATTATTTACTACTGAGGAAAGAGATATGATTAGACGAGCAGGAATGAGACTGTGGGATGCTCAACATGTCCAGGGACCCCAAGCAGATGTTAAATGGCCACTACAAAGACCTAATTGGGATAATCAGGATCCGGTGCATAGAACTCATATGCAGGACCTGAGAACTATAGTAATTCAGGGAATTAGAGAAGCAGTACCCCGTGGCCAAAATATCAATAAAGCATTTAACGAAATGCAAAAGAAAGATGAAAGCCCTACTGAGTGGCTGGAACGACTGAGGAAAGCCCTTCAGCTGTACTCTGGGGTAAATCCAGACGACCCTTTAGGGCAAGCGCTCCTAAAAACTCAGTTTGTAGCAAAATCATGGGAAGATATCAGAAAGAAGATTGAAAAGTTAGAAGACTGGCAGAATAGAGGGTTGGATGAATTATTAAGGGAAGCTCAGAAAGTCTACGTAAGGCGGGAAGAAGAAAGCAGAAAGCAACAAGTAAAAATGATGGTAGCAGCGGTCAGAGAGGATCACAAAGGGCGAACTGATGAATATAGATTTGCGGGAACGAAACAAGGGAATATAATAATAGAGAAGGAACAGAGACACTGTTTTTACTGTGGAAAGAAGGGACATATAAAGAAGAATTGTAAAGAAAGGATCAGGGACGAAGGAATACTGAAAATGGAATAGGAAAGTCAGGGGCTCTATATCTTAGGGGACCGGAGTCATCAAGAGCCCTTGATAAAATTAAAAAAAGGTCCCCATAAACAAGAGTTCACCTTTTTAGTAGACACTGGAGCTGAGAAATCAACTATTAAGCAAATACCTGAGGGATGTAAAGTTTCCTCTGAAAACGTACAAGTAATTGGGGCAAAAGGAGAACCCTTTAAAGTAAGTAAAATCAAAAATGTGGTATTCGAAACTGAAAATAAATTTGGAATGGGTGAACTCTTGCTCGTCCCCGAAGCAGAAGTTAATCTGTTAGGACGAGATTTAATTGTTGAATTACAATTAGAGATAAAAGTACAAAATCAAGAGCTAACAGTGTCTGCTTATCCTTTGACCGTGGATGATCAAAAACAAATTAACCCCGATGCCTGGTACTCTCCGGACACAATTAGTAGACTGGAAATTCCACCGATTAAAATCAAAATTTCCGAACCCCACATACCTGTGAGGGTAAGGCAATATCCTATATCCCTAGAAGGACGGAGAGGATTAAAGCCAGAAATTGATCGATTGTTAGCACAAGGAATCTTAGAGCCTTGTATGTCACCCTTTAACACCCCCATTTTGCCTGTAAAGAAATCAAAAGGGAAATATCGGCTCGTACATGATTTAAGGGAAATAAACAAAAGAACCATCACCCGGTTCCCTGTAGTAGCAAATCTATACACACTGCTAAGCAAACTAGGACCCCATAGCTCCTGGTATAGTGTGGTTGATTTAAAGGATGCCTTTTGGGCCTGTCCACTGGCAGAAGAATGCCGTGATTATTTTGCCTTTGAATGGGAAGACATAGAGACAGGTCCTAGACAGCAATTGAGATGGACCGTGCTTCCCCAGGGGTTCATTGAGTCCCCTAATCTGTTTGGACAGGCCCTGGAAGAGCTCTTAAAAGAATACCAGGTACAAACGGGAAATGTGCTGTTACAGTATGTAGATGATCTGCTCATAGCAGGGAATAATCAGGAGGATATAAGAAAGGAAAGCATTCGACTTCTAAACTTTCTTGCACAAAAGGGATTGCGGGTATCACAAGAAAAATTACAATTTGTGGAGGAAAAAGTGAAATATTTGGGACATTATTTGTTTAATGGCCAAAAGATATTGGATCCAGAGCGCATTAAAGGAATTCTGGAACTACCTATGCCTGTTACTAAGAGGCAAATTCGGCAAACAAATATTTTTATTCGAGACCGTGTGATTAATGAATATGTTTCACAATTAGCAGAACATCGCTACAAGCTTTGGGAACACGGACTAATTGTACAACGACCCCCGTTGGACTTAAAAATTCACAATGCTAAACCTGGGGATTGGATATTGATTAAAAGGTGGAAGGAAGAAACCCTAAAACCCAATTGGGAGGGACCTTATCTTGTTTTGCTTACAACAGAAACAGCTGTCCGGACTGCTGAGCATGGATGTACTCATGCCAGTCGCATTAAAGGCCTAGTGACGAGACCCCACTGGAAAGTAATCAGTACTCCAGGTGACACCAAAATAACCCTGAAAAGATAACGTAATGATAGAGACTTTATTTGATTCTTTTGCCGCATTATCTTTTGGTATAAAGTGTGTATTGCTGTTTATATTTGCTATAATTATTTCTTTTTTTCTGTTATATATGGAAGCATACAAAGTGTGCTAAAGGAAATTGCTAGATTAAGTATAATGATTTGAACTACAATTATTATCCATTTGCTTGTTTTAAATACAAGGTATGACAGGATAAACAGTGAATATATTATAAAAGTGGACACCTTCCAACAGGGGTTTGCACACAGTGTTGGAAAATATTGCTCCAACGAACCAGTCCCCTTTATAACTAAGTACTGACCGTATATTGCTTTGCCTCATTAGTTCTAAGCCTATGTAAATAGACAGAAAAGCCCAAACGGCTGTTCTCCTGAAGAATTCCCTTGCTGCCAAGAAGATGGTACACCCCGTGGCTCGAAGCAACCGAGTCGACGGGCGAGGCAGAGGAGGAACAAACGGTGGAGAAAAGAACCAGAACAATGGGATGCAAAAGCAGCAATGGCCGAACTTCCCCAGGATTGGTAAAAATATACTTAACTCGGAAAAATTGATAAACACCCTTTTTCCTGGTATATCGTTAATTTTGTTATTAATAATAACACAGGCAAATGGAAACCCTCATGAACCTATGAATTGGAAATTAATTCAGATGGAGACAAGCAAAGTTATAGGCGAATTCAAAGGAGTAGGTAGCCCAACTTTTAAAGCAACCCCTTGTCAATTGATAGGACAATGGAGGTGGACTCCTGCCTCTCGACCAAAGGATCAATGGATATGTAACAAAAGTTCAACTTACTTTTGTCCTGCCTCTAATCCAGGAAAAAGTTATTGTAATAGTCCCGGACATTACTATTGTTCATATTGGGGTTGTGAAACAATAGCCATAGAATGGGAAGTCGAAACAGACAAATATTTAAAGGTTAAATGGGGACCTTCAAATTGTAAACCTCTGATATACACTCGTGATGGTGAGATATTCGGACCATGGACTTCTTCAGCGACAGTTGCTCAGTTGCTGAGGTGAGTAGCTTGAGAGAGGACGCCTGCAACACTGGAGCGGAGAGGGGAGAGATCAGCGTCCAGGAGCCTCAACTCAGAGTGACAAGAGCCACTGAGGAGGGAGCCTCAAGTCCTCAACAGGACTTGCCCAGGACTCGGAAGCTCAGCTCCTGCGAGGGGCTGACTCACAGGGGGCGGAGCCAGGAGGAGTGGCACCAGCTGGGAGTGGCTAAAAAACCTTCCCAGGGAGCGCGGCGACCAGGAGCGTGGCGAACAGAGCCGGCAAACAGAGAGCGTCGAGGCAGAGGGTCGAGGCAGTTTGCGCGGCAGTTCGCGCGGCAGTTCGCGCGGGCAGGCGAGCGGGCAGGGGAGCGGGCAGGGAAGCGTTCCAACCGCCTCATCGAGAGGAATCGCCTGGAGTACAGGAGGGGGGAAGGAGTGCTGAGAGACGTAGACGGATTGATTGACCAGATAGATCATGGTTACAACACGATCGAAAGCTGTAGTGAGTACTAATGTGGGTATCCAGACTGAGCCTTCCTGCAGACATGCAGCTGTGCAGGTCTCTGGCTGCAGCGAATGCCTGAGCCTGGCACTTGTATTGGAGGGAGCCAGTGACACTGCTTGTGTTCGCTGTGAGCAAATAAATGACCTGCTCAGGCAGGTGGCCGAACTGAGGGAGGATGTTGAAAGGTTGAGAGCCATTAGAGAGTGTGAAAGTGAAATAGATTGGTGGAACCACACCCTAAGGCAAGGGCAGAGGGAAGTGGTTCAACAAGTTATGGATCCCCTTCCCTCCTACCATCAGACAGAAGGAGAGAGCTTAATGGACAAGGATGGATGGAGGGAGGTTCCTCCTCAGAGAGGTAAGCAAAAACCCTCACAATCCCTTCTTCCCTCCCAATTGCCCTTGAATAACAGGTATGAGGTCTTGGAAATTCAGGGCCAGGTGAATGGAGATGGAGAGGCAAATCTATCTAGTGAGTCACCCAGGGCTAGTCACTCACCCCCATGCCTCAGACCTTCCCCAACCAAGAAGAAAAGAAGAGTAATTGTGGTGGGTGACTCCCTTCTGAGGGGAACAGAAGGGCCCATTTGTCGACCGGATCCACCCCACAGGGAGGTCTGCTGCCTGCCTGGGGCTCGGATTAGAGATGTTAAAAAGAAACTCTCTGAACTGGTGCAGCCGTCTGACTACTATCCGCTGCTGGTTTTTCAGGTTGGCAGTGACGAAATTATTACGAGGAACGTAAGGGCAATGAAGAGAGACTTCAGGGCCCTGGGACGGCTGGTTAAAGGGTCTGGAGCGCAAGTGGTGTTTGCCTCCATACCTGTTGCAAGCGAGGGTGAAGGGATATATAAGAAGACTCTGCAGGTTAATGTATGGCTACGTGACTGGTGCCAAAGGCAGGGGTTTGGGTTTTTCAGTCACGGGCTGCTGTATGGGACACCTGGTTTGCTGGTGACAGGCGGGATACACCAGTCCCAGAGAAGAAAAAGGGTTTTGGGGCAGGAGTTAGCAGGGCTTATTGACAGGGCTTTAAACTAGTTATGAAGGGGGGAGGGGATTTAACTGGGCCTGTTGGGGACAAGCCCAAGAGGAACATGCTAGGGATTGAAGGATGGCGGGCTAAGGAGGACTATCAATCTCTTGTTTCACTTGTGGGAAAGGATAGCTTTTTAGACCCTGTCCCGCAGGGGAAAAAGGGTACTAGGACTGGCTCCCTGAAATGCCTGTACACCAACGCACGCAGCATGGGGAATAAACAGGAGGAGTTAGAAGTCTGTGTGCAGGCTAAAGGTTATGATCTAGTGGCAATTACAGAGACATGGTGGGACAGTTCACATGACTGGAATGTGGTCATGGATGGCTATGTCCTTTTTAGGAAAGATAGGTCAGCGAAGCGAGGTGGTGGAGTTGCTCTTTACGTGAGAGAGCAACTAGAATGTATTGAGTTCTGTCCGGGGTCGGATGAGGAGCAAGTGGAATGTCTGTGGGTACGAATTAAGGGACAGACTGGCACGGGTGATACAGTTGTGGGGGTCTATTACAGACCTCCTGATCAGGACAAAGGAGTTGATGAGGCTTTCTACAGGCAATTGGAAGAAGCCTCGCGACTACATGCCTTAGTCGTCGTGGGGGATTTTAACTACCCCGATATTTGCTGGAAGACTCACACAGCCAGTCATTCACAGTCTAGGAGGTTCCTCGAGTGCATTGATGATAATTTCTTAATGCAAATGGTGGACGTACCAACTAGGAGAGCAGCGCTGCTAGATTTAGTACTCGCCAACAAGGAGGGTTTGGTCGAAGTGGTGACGGTCAATGGCAGCCTTGGCTGCAGCGACCATGAGATGGTGGAGTTTAGGATCCTGTGTGAGAGGAATAGAATACCTAGCAAAGCCACAGTTCTGGATTTCCGAAGGGCCAACTTTGGCCTCTTCAGTCAACTGCTAAGGGAAGTCTCATGGGAAAGTGTGCTAGGCGGTAAAGGGGCTCAAGATAGTTGGTTAGCATTCAAGGACCGCTTCTTCCAAGCTCAGGATCGGAGCGTCCCAATGAGTAGGAAATCAAGTAAGGGATCTAGGAGACCGGCGTGGTTAAACAAGGAGCTGCTGGGCAAACTCAAGTGGAAAAGGAGAATCTATGGATTATGTAAGGAGGGGTTGGCCGCTTGGGAGGAATATAGGACAGTTGTTAGAGGATGTAGGGAGGCAATTAGGACAGCTAAGGCCTCCTTGGAACTCTATCTTGCTAGTCGGGTTACAGACAATAGAAAGGGCTTCTTCAAATACATAGCAAATAAAACTAACACAAGAGGCAATATAGGCCCACTGCTGAACGAAGTGGGTGCCCTAGAGACAGAGGATATAAAGAAGGCAGAGGTGCTGAATGCCTTCTTTGCCTCTGTCTTTACTCCTGCAGACTCTCCCCGAGGGCCCCAGATTTCTATAGCCCCAGAAGGAGTCAGGACAAAGGAGGAGTTTGCTTTGGTAGATGAGGATTGGGTTAGGGATCAGCTATGCAATCTGGACATCTGTAAATCGATGGGTCCGGATGGAATGCACCCACGGGTGCTGAGGGAGCTGGCGGAGGTCATTGCTAGGCCACTTTCCATCATCTTTGTTAAGTCGTGGGAAACGGGCGAGGTGCCTGAGGACTGGCGGATGGCAAAGGTCACACCAATCTTTAAGAAGGGCAACAAGGAGGACCCGGGTAATTATAGACCAGTCAGCCTTACCTCCATCCCTGGAAAGGTGATGGAACAGCTTATTCTTGACTCCATCACTAGGCATATCAAGGATGAGGGGTTCATTAAGAACAGCCAACATGGTTTTATGAGGGGGAAGTCATGTATGACCAACCTTATAGCCTTCTATGAGGAAGTGACTAGGTGTAGGGATGATGGTAGAGCGGTAGATGTAGTTTTTCTTGATTTCAGTAAGGCATTTGATACTGTCTCCCACAGCATCCTCATAGATAAGCTTATTCTAATAAAGGCCTTATTCTAATAAAGAAAGAAAAGCTTCCTCATGATCCCTTACCAATCGGACCAAACCCAGTCCTAAATCCATCCACTTTTCCCGAAAAGAAGATTGTCCCCGTAGAGAAGGTTATCCCTACAAGTGTTACCCCCACCTCTCTAGATTCCCTTTCGAAAACAATTAATAGCACTGTGACTGAATTCTCCTTATCTAGGAATCTAGAGTTGTCAGAATCCAAAGACCCCTTATGGAATTTAATGCAAGCCTCTTATCGTGCCCTTAATGAAAGTAAACCAAATTTAACTGAGGAATGTTGGTTATGTTATAATATTAGGCCACCATATTTTCAGGCAATTGGAAAACTAGGTAGGATTCAATGGTCTAATGGTTCGAACCCACGAGAATGCCCATGGAATGACCAGAGGAACCATACGCAAGGAATTACTATTCAACTAGTAACTGGTCAAGGAAAATGTATAGGTACAGTGCCCAAAAGATATCAGCCTTTATGCGACCGAACAGTCACTATAGAAAAACACACTATAGAGAAACATAAGAATAAAAAAGATAAATGGGCTATCCCGACACCAGGAGCTAAATGGGTTTGTTCAGACATCGGAATAACGCCTTGCATATCCCTAAAAGTGTTTAATCAATCTCAGTTTTGTGTACAGGTGATTATTGTTCCTCGTCTGATCTATCACACCTCTGAGGAGGTGTTACGCCACTTTGAAGGAGACCTGAATAGACAAAAACGAGAGCCAATTACAGTGATAACCCTAGCTACACTGCTGATAGCGGGCGGAGTTGGAGCAAGTACAGGTATAGCCTCCCTGATAAAAGGTCAGGAATTACAAAATTTACAGACGGCTGTAAATGATGATTTAACAAAAGTAGAACAATCTATCCAAAATTTGGCCACTTCAGTAAAGTCTTTATCAGAAGTAGTGCTGCAAAATAGAAGAGGATTAGATCTATTGTTCTTAAAGGAAGGAGGGTTATGTGCAGCTCTCAATGAAGAATGTTGTACTTTTGCTGACCATACGGGAGTAGTCCTGGACACCATGTCTGAACTCCGAAAGAGGTTAGATCAACGTAAAAAGGATCGTGAGGTGGGCAGGTCATGGTATGAAAACTGGTTTAATGTCTCACCTTGGCTAACCACTTTGTTGTCTGCTCTAGCAGGACCGCTTATCATGTTGATTCTGGGACTTATATTTGGGCCTTGTATATTACGCTATATTTTACACTTTATTAGAGAACGGTTTGACGTAGCTAAACTGCTTATTTTAACTACGAGATCTGGGGTAAAATATAAGAGTGTATCTATTGATGAGGATGAAGATTGTTGTGAATGTGTCATGCCACGTAAAAAATATACCTGTGATTGTAAGGAATTACCTTGTGAGTGTTATGATAAATGTTGGGAGTGTGGAAAAAGGTTGGCTTACAATTCTGAAAATGAAAGCAGCATCTAATAAACAATAATAGGATAAAAGAAAAAGGGGGGATTGTAAGAAACTATGAACCAATGTATTGTTTATTAAGATTTATGTTAAGCCCAATATAAAGGTTAGCAATAAAAAGTATGAAATTGCTTACTCAAATAGTCACCGGACACAGCTTACATAGACAGTCGCCAACTGCAATCGCTTATCGCTTATGCAAACATAGCAGATGTTGCCTAAAGATAGCTGTAAGATGTTCCATGTGAGAAACTATAGACTAATGTATTGTTTATTAAGATATATGTTAAGCCAAATGTAAAGGAACTGACAGAGATAAAACACAGCTGGCCAAGATAAAATAGCCGCAAGATGTCCCAGGAACTGGCAGAGATAAGACTAACAACTCCCTGCAAAGACATATGGATGAAGGATCAAAGGAGGAAGACTTCTCACCTTGGTCTCATCGATCACCAGGAGGCAGGAAACTACCCCCTAACAACAACTGAAGCATGCGCAGAGTACTTCCACTATTTCATGAACAAAGAAGTAAAGATGTATAAAAAGGGGCTGTTTGAAATACTTAACACGGCAGTTGGCGGAGCGCAGACTCCCCTGTCGTCCAGCGCTGTCTTTGCTCATATTCTACTTGCTATAATTAATAAAATTTTAATTGGATTATGATCCGTTGTGGTCTCAATTTATAACATGTCATCCATATAATGATAGATTAAAACATTCTCAAAGCACTCTCATATAGGGCTCAAAATTGCCGCTGTGAATTGCTGACATAGTGTAGGACTGTTTTTCATGCATTGTGGCAGCACTTTCCAATGATATCTTTTATGCAGCTCTGCAGCATTGATCGAAGGCACAGAAAAAGCAAATCGCCGTGCATCTTGTGGAGCAAGAGGTATCATGAAAAAACAGTCTTTTAAATCAATGACTATGAGAGTCCACATTTGTGGTAACATGGTTGGCAAGGGGAGCCCAGGTTGCAAAGCTCCCATATCCTCAATGACCTCATTTATCTTTCTTAGGTCATGTAAAAGCCTCCAAGCATTATTTTTCTTCTGAATCACAAAGATAGGTGTGTTCCATGGGCTGGTTGTGGGGACTATGTGACCAGCTTTCAGCTGTTCATCCACCATTTTGTGTAATTGCAGCAGTTTTTCTTTTGGGGGGGGGCACTGATCTACTCACACTGGCTCATCTGATTTCCAGGTTAAAGCTGGGACCTGCTGCAAAATAGTGGCTCCTAGGAAAAATCCATTCTTAAATGTACTCCCCATTGGCTTAAACAGTCTCTGCCCCATAGGTTAGGAGAACCAGATAACACAAAAGGCCTAATCAAGGCAGATCTCCCTTCTGGTCCAAAAATAACAACAAGCTCTCTGCTCTGTTTTGAAGAAGTTCAACCACCAATTCCCACTAATGAGGCATGAGCATCCATTAAAGGCCGATGATCAGGCCATTGTGATGCAGAAATGACTGTAACATCTGCTCCACTATCAACAATTCCTTGCAAAGTAATGTTTGTCCCCCTTGATTTTAAAGTACAGGACAACTGGGGTCAGTCCATAGTTAATTGTTGAGTCCAATAAATTTCAGGTATCCCTGTAGAGTTAAAACATCCTGAGCCCTACACAGTGTGGACAGCATCTGGTAACTAGGGTGAAAAATATATTAATTGCGCGATTCGGCATTGGAGTCCATGCTGATATGTGGATCGACTCCACAACTCGTTAAAGTTGTAAAGTAGGTATGCCTTATTCAGGTGCATGGGGATAGCTCCTCCAAAGTATGCACACCCAGGGACATTTTTCCTTTATATTTATTCTCTTAAGGTATACATATGCATTAGATAACTGATACGCCTATACATATTTAGTATGTATCCCCGCTTCGTATTATAATGAGCTAGAAGGTCCTTTGTGCCTGCACAGTGCCCCCCTCTGGTCATGGGCAGGGGTCTCAAGATGAAGTAAATGAGTCTTCCTCCTGTGGGCAGGGGTCTTCAAGATGAAGTAAATGAGTCTTCCTCTTCTTAAACTTTTCACCTTTTAATCTTCACGCATGGCTTTAGGGTTTGGTCGGTATCCCAGCCATAAACCTTCTGCTTCTCCCCCTTATCAATAGACCCAGACATTCTCATTTCCTTGTCAATAGTTGCTTATCAGTAGAACCAGATCTCTGCTTCTCCCCTTATCAGTAGTTTGTGCCTTTGTTCTGTGTTTCTCCACAAACCCACCAGTGTTTTATAAGACACCCTGAGCAGTATCTGCCCCACTACCCTGAGTGGCTATAAAAGTGGGATACATACTAAAAGCACTGCCACAATATCCACGTGAAATGCCACCCGTCACATACGGTTACACTCCCACAAGGACCATAAGGAATTCCCTTGCCCTTATATTTCATAAAGCTATCCACTGCGGGAAGGGTAGTCGGACCTTCCCCCACTTTCTGAGCTGCTTAATGATTATACACAGACAAGACACAGTACAGAAAAACATAAACGCTTCGTCCGTCTCCGGCCGCTCCCCTCGTGGAGACACGGAACCTCGGATTAGGACTCCACACTCACTTCGTAGCTATGCTACGTCTCAGTCACACAGAAACACAAACCCTTACACATGGGATCCCACACACTCACACTGTGGTTTCGCTTACCCTTCTCCTGCTTCTTATGGTAGCAGGTCTGTCCTGGTTCCCAGAATCTGCGATGCAGAGGAGACCTGGTGGGTTTGCCTACCCTTCACCTGCTTCCCTTAGCAGGTCCATCCTAGCTCCCAAAACTTGGGATGTAGCGGAGACCTGGTGGGTTCGACTACCCTTCACCTGCTTCCCTTAGCAGGTCCATCCTGGCTCCCAAAACTTGGGATGCAGTGAAAGCCCAGGCTCGCCCGATCCACCTACAGGATCGCTCGCGGCTACTCAATCGGTTGACGAGCCCCCTGCTTGCAAGCCCTACCTGCCAAGGGGAACTTCGCTGTGCGCCAGACGTCTCTGCACGCCTTACCAGCAGCCCCGGGCCACGCGTACGCCTTACAGGCCCCCTAAAGTACCTAAATTCCAAGCATACCGTTTCTCCACAGCTGGCACAGGTTGTTGTCTGTCCCTGCAGTGAGCGGATGAGAAGCGTGGAGCACCTCCAGACAAGCGGCCTGGGGCGCCTAGGATGTCCGCCCCTCAGCCGATCCTGCAGCCGAACAGAGGTCTCCTGCCTGGATCGCCAAATTGATATGCGGATTGATTCCACAACTCGTTAAAGTTGTAAAGTAGGTATGCTTTATTCAGCGCTGAGGTGCATGGGGATAGCTCCTCCAAAGTATGCACACCCAGGGTCGTTTTTCCTTTTCATTTATTCCCTTAAGGCATACATATGCATTAGATTACTGATACGCCTATACATATTTAGTATCTATCCCTGCTTCGTATTATGAGCTAGAAGGTTAGAGAGCAAGAAGGAGCATGCGCAGCGCCCCCCTCTGGTCATGGGCAGGGGTCTCAAGATGAAGTAAATGAGTCTTCCTCTTCTTAAACTTTTTGTCGTGAAAAGGAAGACTTGGACGACTCAATATGAGTTACCAGCAAGCTTCGTTTATTGGGCTTCTACCTTTGGTTAATATAACAGTGAATATGCAAATACTAGGCACTTGATTGGTTCTGGCACAAATAAGGCATTGTGTAAGCTCTACATTCTTGCAGCTACACCGTGCACCCCCCCACCATCCTCCTTCTCATGCACTTATCGCTTAGTGTCCTTGCCTGTGATTGGTCATAGTATGTTGCTGTTTGCCGGTGTCCTTCATTTCCTCATTATCTAGCATGAGAGGTTAGCACCATGTTCTACACAGATGTCTTGTTTCAGCTCGTTGATGGGAACGTGACCTTTTGACCTTTTTCGACAAGCCAATCCTCCACAATTCCCCCTTTTTCTTTATAAAGGAATAAGGACTGAGTCAGGAGTCGTTGTAAACAAGCAGAACAACATTGCAAAGCATAACAAAGTAACAAACCCCCTATAATTATGAGGCCTATAGTGGCGAAGCAGCTTGTAAAGCAAACGTATATGCAGCTCTATGAAGTGAATCTCGATTTTCAAATAACTCAAGTAATTCAAAATCTGTACTTCTAAAATCAGCTAAATATTTCTGAAGCGCTATAAGTGGGTTACATAAAAGATAATTTGACAGACTATACAAAAAGTCTTTGTTTCAGTTAACTCTGGCAAAGATGCCTTATAGACTGACAACCACCACAATACAATTCTACTGTAGGGTCACACTGATGACAAAAACTACAGAGTTATCGAAGCACTTGTTGTATCACCAAACTCAGTTGTACCACTCTATGCCTGTGGCCATGGACCGGATCTAGGAGGGTGACCGTGCTCAACGAACGCTCTGTGTTGATTAAGGAGTTAAGTTCTTCTATTAGCGCAGAGCCACAAAGATGATTAAGGGAGTGGAACATCTCCCTTATGAGGAGAGGCTGAGGGAGCTGGGTCTCTTTAGCTTGGAGAAGAGGAGACTGAGGGGTGACCTCATCAATGTTTACAAATATGTAAAGGGTAGGTGTCAGGATGATGGAGCTAGGCTTTTTTCAGTGATATCCAGTGACAGGACAAGGGGCAATGGGTGTAAACTAGAGCATAGGAAGTTCCACGTTAGCATCAGGAAGAACTTCTTTACTGTAAGAGTGACAGAGCACTGGAACAGGTTGCCCAGGGGGGTTGTGGAGTCTCCTACACTGGAGATATTCAAGGCCCGCCTGGACAAGTTCCTGTGTGATGTACTGTAGGTTACCCTGCTCTTGCAGGGGGGTTGGACTAGATGATCTTTTTAGGTCCCTTCCAACCCTTGGGATTCTGTGATTCTGTGATTAGTGGCTGTAGCGCTCGGCGCAAGCAACGCTCCTCCCGGGCCTGCGAGTGAGGGTCCATACACTAGCTCGGAGACGCCGTCACTGGAGCTTCTGCAACAGCCGGTCTTAGTCACTTGGATGGTACCCACAAGGGTCCTGCAGGAGCACAAACACAGGCGTAACCACGGCCCAGATATATTACTTCTGCCGGTCCCTGCCACAAATCTGTATCAGGATCTTGATAGTACGCCTTAAAAGAAGGCTTTATCTTCTGCGCTTGTGTTTGTACAAAGTGCTTAATAACCGCTGGAGTTTGTTCATCACCAAAGATGCATAAATAATTTAACGTAATTTCACCCATATAATCAGCATCGATGACACCTGGAACAATGAATAGTCCTTTCAACGCAGATGATGATCTCCCCAGTAGCAAGGCTGGTCTCATAGATTCTTTTAACAATTCTGGACCTAGCTGGACTTGAGCCTCCTTAGTGGAGAACTGTCCAGTTCCCATCAGGTGTTGCAATTGCACCCCAATCAGGGGATCTCCCTGGCCTCGCTGAACTGCAACTGCCTCTTGACAGGTTTTCTGCCAATACATGTTCCATAACAACAACTGCGAAGGGGTGAGGATTAATTTCACAATACTTTTAATATAACAGCAAATCTGTTCCCCAAATATATGACAACATCTGCCTAGTGGGTTCAAACTGAATGCCTGTAGAAATAACAGTTTGCCTTAACTGAGATAGCAATTTCCAATTTAAGGGAGACATTTCAGCATTTACTGCCTGACCTTGAGCGTTAATCTGGTACTTAACAGGAAAGGCGAGAATCTTTTCCTGCAACAATCAAAATCATTGTTTGACAGAGCCTCTCTCTGAATAGATTTCCAATCTATCACCTAGATTCGCATTTGTCTACCTGTGCTCTGCAACTTTACCTTCCTTTCTTCTCTCCCCCCCCTCTTTTTTTTTTTTTTTAAAAAAAAAAAATACATAGAACACCATCTGCTCTCATCACACACACACACATACGTATGCATATGGGATCCCACAAGCACATTTCACACAACTACAATATTTGAAACACAAAATCCAGACAATCATTACTCACACTATAAAGTCCCACGTACAGAACGTGGCATAAGGACTCTGTGAAGACTATCAGGAAACCAGCTCCAACAAGCATCATCCCAGTGTGAGGTGGCAGGCTCAGCCCTAGCGAGCGTCCCCGCAGAGGCTCTGCCTCCCTCACATCGCATGAGGCTTGGGCTTTTATACTGATCAAAATGCACACTCATTCTGACACAGGTGGCCAGTCTATGTCAGAAGAAGTGGCCAACAATATCTATAAAGGTTTCCAAGCATCAATAGAATCATAGACATATTTGCTAACTTCTAGTACATGAGTATCACAGAGAGACTGTATCAAATTAGTTGTATATGGGACCCCAAGGCCACGGTCAGCCACAGTCCTCCCAATACCCCTGATAAGGGCATACGAGAGACCTTCCCACCGCAGGTCTTGATCCAGCACATACATCACAGGGAAAGCACACAATACATCTGCATCCCCCACCCATCTCGCTTCTCCCTTTACAGCTGTCCATTTATCATGAGGATCTGGGGGATATAAATTAGGCTTCTTTTCCGGCTCCATGTCAAAAGGATCACCCAGGTCAGCATCAGAATTAACAGGCGTCAGAACTTCAGAAGCAGCAACAGCAGCCTGATGAGCACGCACAGGCTCCTTCTTGGGGTCAATAGGGTCCGGGTCAAAAAGACTGTCTTCATCTCTGTCCTCAGTCTTTGCAGACGCGGAGGCAACTGGCAGAGGCTCAGGGGTGGCCAGGGGTGGGGGGAAGCAATGTGGGGGGCTACTTGTGTCATCACGCGGGTCCCCCTCGCGTTCTGTCCTCCGTTTCCCTGTAGTCTTCGGCAAGCGGCAGGGCAGTGCGCAGCAGATTGGCATTGAGGACAGCAGACTGCTCCAGCGGAGCAGTTTCTCTGGAGGTGGCCCTGCTGGTCGCATCCGAAACAGTGGACTCTCAAGAGCTTTTGCTGGTACTGGTTGGCTGGGCGAGCAGAGAGGAGCGAGGGCTGAGAACACTTGGTTTTGGGATGTTTCTGCTTGTGCTTTCAATCCCTCTCCTAATTCTTTGACGGCATTCACTAACATAGCCTGATTACCGGTAGGGACTTGCGCGGCACGTTCTAATAACTCCTCAACACTCCAATTCCCTGGCAGTGTCACTATAAGATTTCGAACAATGCTGTTTCCATTTTGCAAGACACACTGCTTTAAGATAGCTCCTTGCATATATTCCGGCACCCCAGCTGATTTTATGGCTGCGGCTACTCTGTCTACAAAGGAACCTAGTGACTTGTCCCAGCCCTGCCTCAGGGACATATAGGAGGGCAATCCACCAGGGGCCTTAATTCGATCTATGGCGTGCCGGGCCGTGGCCATTATCTCCCTGATTTTATCAGGCCCTAAGAGGGCCTGCGCCTCTGTACGTAGAAAAGGACCCAACCCCATCAGCTCGGGGATAGTCAGCCCGTATAAAGGATTCCCAGGGTGGCGTTGTTCGGCCACTGATTCTTGGCAAAATGCTTGCCAGTGTGCGTTAAATAACAACTGCTGATGTGGGGTTAATATGAGGCGGGTGAGACTCTTGACATCATTGGGGAGTAACAGCCCCCCCCCCCCCCCCAGATATAATCCAACATTTGTTTAGCGGGCTCCCCCTGAATACCACATTCGCTCACTGTCCCTCGCAGCTGCGACAGCAATTTCCCATCTAACGGTGTGATACTAGCTGTAAGACCACCCTGAGGGCCCTGCTGATAGGTCACCGGGAATGCCTGTAACATCTCAGCGGCAGCCTCAAGATCCCCCTCCTGGGCAGCCTGTGCGGCTATCTTTTTCCATATACGTTCACGATCAATACCCATGCCCTTGTTGCCAATTTGCAGGTTTCCCTCCTCCACCAGCTTACTCATGTCCCCAGGCTTTGCGTCCCTGGGGGGCAGCTTTTCAGCCGGACCCGGGGAAGCAAGGACCGAGGAAGAGGGAGAGCCGGTGGGCGGTTTTTCAGCCGGACCCCAGGAAACAAGGACCGGGGGGGGGGGGGGGGGGGGGCGGTGGGCGGTATATAAACCGTATTGGTGAGGGGCGGCAAGGGCCATGGGTCTCCTGCCCCCCCCCTCGAGGTGTTAGAGGAGACCGCGCCGAGCCGCTCAGTGACGGCTTTCGCCGCCTTCTGCTCAGCACAGCACTGATCTAACGCGTTAGCAACTACCCGCCAGGTTTTTCCCAAATGCTTTGCCATTTTATCACCTTCAAGGGTGGCTGCCCACAGCTTATCTCCTAGTTTCTGCCACTCGTCACTGTCAAAGATCGTATTGGGGTCGAGGAAACAACCTTTCGCTACTCCATAAGCTATCACTCCCGCTAATTCCTTCTTTAACTCCTTCTCCTTAATACCACGCTTTTCTAAAAAGCAATTTAATAAATTCAGGGCAGCTTGCCTCTCCATGCCCGCTTTTAAGGTACTCGCGCTCCGTTGCCCTACGAGGCTTCGGCTGCTCCTCCTCCTTGGTGCAACGCTGCCGATGCAGCCACCGCAAGACCGGCGGCGCCCAGATCCCATCTATATGGTCGTCCTTTTGCGCGATGCACCGCTTTGACCCTCCGGGGCAAGATCGGAGCCAAGTGCCACTTTTTCACGGCCGTGGTGTCGGTACCCTCCGCTCCGTGTTCGAATCACATCGGGGTCACCATTTGTCGTGAAAAGGAAGACTTGGACGACTCAATATGAGTTACCAGCAAGCTTCGTTTATTGGGCTTCTACCTTCGGTTAATATAACAGTGAATATGCAAATACTAGGCACTTCATTGGTTCTGGCACAAATAAGGCATTGTGTAAGCTCTACATTCTTGCAGCTACACAGTGCACCCCCCCACCATCCTCCTTCTCATGCACTTATCACTTAGTGTCCTTGGCTGTGATTGGTCATAGTATGTTGCTGTTTGCCGGTGTCCTTCATTTCCTCATTATCTAGCATGAGAGGTTTGCACCATGTTCTACACAGATGTCTTGTTTCAGCTCCTTTATGGGAACGTGACCTTTTGACCTTTTTCGACAAGCCAATCCTCCACAACTTTTCACCTTTTAATCTTTGCCCATGGCTTTAGGGTTTGGTCGGTATCCCAGCCATAAACCATCTGCTTCTCCCCCTTATCAATGGGCCCAGACATTCTCATTTCCTTGTTAATAGTTGCTTATCAGTAGAACCAGATCTCTGCTTCTCCCCTTATCAGTAGTTTGTGCCTTTGTTCTGCTTAGTAAGCATGATAGGTGTTTACAGCAGACAATACTTTTGTTTAAGCAAGCGAATTACTCTAACCCCCTTGTATATTGGTTAACCCTCTGCATCAATGCCATTATTTTAATTTCTCCTTCAAAGAAAGCACCTATGACCCCTGGCAGCACAAAAAGGCCCCTTATTGCTGTAGAGGATCGTCCAATTAACAATGCTGCTTTTCCATGCCCGAATGGAAATAATATGATGGAATAAGCACAACTAATGTGTCTTGAATTATTGTCTCTCCCGAGGTGGCCACGTCCACTCCAGCGCTGCCGCTTGTGCTGGTGTGCAAACTGCGGCATCTCCCTGAGGGGGGCATTTGCAGGGGTAATTTGTTGTCATGGCGTGGCCCCTCCCCACGCTCTGCTTAGGGTTTCCCGGTAAAGTTAAAGGCTGGCCATTCTGGTCAAATTTCGATCAGCATTGACTTACATAATGACGCCCTTTACGACAGTGCGAGCAAATTCCAGATGCTCCCCTTTTATTATTTGCTTTTATTTTCGGACAGTCTTTTTACAAATGGCCGTACTGACTGCAGGAAAAGCTCCAATTTTGTCCCAAATCTCCTGAGTATAAATATTAATGGAATTAATAGATGGATCGACTTTTGATGCCCAGAGGATACGTTTCAATTCTTCCTTGTAAACTTTTTTTCTATACTGCTTAAGAATCATAGCAAAAACTTCTAGAACATTTCCCCGCTCTTTTGTTAAAGCAGACCCCATAATTCTCAGCCACTTACCCCCGCCCTGTGAGAGGCAATTCGCATCCTTTCAGCGTATGCTTTTGATTACTTTCAGCAAGCAGTTTGGCTGAGCCATGGCACCAGGTCGACAAGTAGTCCGTTTTCATACCCCACGTGGTGGGCGCCATTTGTGGCATTTCATGACACGGACTCAAGTTAATGCAGAGACTCAAATCCCTGTTTATTACCACCAAGCCCTTTTTATCCCCTGTCAAGCACCAAGGCCTCAGAGCTCATTCCCAAACCGTTCGCCTTCACTCCCCACGAGTAACTTTTGTCCCACATTCATAAAATTATATTACCAATTTTGAGGGGCCAAATTCCCCCACAATTCCTTCTTGTGAAGAGCTAAAACATTCCTTCAGAAGGTAGCTTCAAAGAAGACTAAAATTTAATTGCAACTCAACAAAATAACTCTAAAAGGGATTGTTTGGAGATGAAGCAAAGACGAGCTACCAAACAGAACAAAAGAAACCACTTCTCTAGAACAAGAAAATTACAGAGAAACTTTTATAATTGAGAAGGATGCCTGAGTCATGAGAGCATTTGATGGAACTCATTTGCCCAACTTGCTCAGGACTAGGTCTAACATTAGAAACAAGTTGTGTGGGCCACTGACCCAGACCATAATTCTGCTCAAGTTGAAACACAATGTCATGCTTTAAGCCCAGCCAGTAACTCAGAACCATGCAGCCTCTTGCTCACTCCCCTGCTTCCCCTTTATCTCTTCCTCCTTATCAATATCAGATAGGACAGATGCAGAGAGTGCTTCTCTTGGAGGTACTTGTGATACATAATTTTCCAGCCTATCTTCCTGATTACTCTGGGTTTTTTTTTGGTTTGTTTTTTTTTCTTTGTTTTTAACTTTAAACATCTTTCCCCAATATCACAGGCTGAACAACATCTCTCCAGCTTAGCTTTCTGCTTTTCTCTGTCCTTTTCCAAAGCCAAAATTAAGGGATCTGGCTGAGCTATATTAATTTTGCATTAAGTGTCATGCCTGAAACTAAAATCTTACCCTTGTTCCAGTCGCAGGTATAATTGGTCAGACATTTGTGACTTCTTTAAAGACTTTCTAATCCAGAATATGACTAAACCCAACTTGTTTCTACAGTAAACTCCAAGGTCTTTGTAAAATGGAAGAATTAAAGACATACATAATATTTGCTTTCAGTTTAAATTTTAAGAGATTTCAGAGGTGGACATTACAGCTGGTAGAAACACAAGGGGGGTTGGGTGGGAAGTAAACAGTTTCCTGAGCCCTCTTTATAGACTTGGTTGGGAACTTCCCAACAAAGCTTTTCATCAGCATATTTTGAGTCCTAAAAAAATCTTACTGACACTTAAGTGGCAAAACTGTCACCTGACATATAGACAGCACATGAATCAAATTAGAAAGATGCCTACAAATCCTACCTGATCTGGTTAAAGTAGCAAAGAGGCATAACATTATCATGAAGTACAAGATGAAACATCCTGTGAGACAGGGATCCTATTAGGTATCACTGTATTTTATAGCCTTGATGCCTCTTGGGAGTCTGGCCTTTACTAATGTCTTATTTCTCTCTGGGCTGATGTCATGAAAGATTAGATTGGCTTAACCCTTATTCAGTTTGAAAAATGAAATGAAATTTATTTCAACATGACTCTGACACATGCCCTAGACCTACTGTTTATTGGAAATCCTCACAGTTACAAAAAGGATTATGAAAATTAGGGCAAGGATACAGAAACTGGGAAATTATTATGGCTATTCTGTAGCAAAGGGTACTTTTAGAATCATAGAATCATAGAATAGTTACGGTTGGAAAGGACCTCAAGATCATCTAGTTCCAACCCCCCTGCCATGGGCAGGGACACCTCACACTAAACCATCTCACCCAAGGCTATGTCTAACCTGGCCTTGAACACTGCCAGGGATGGAGCATTCATAACCTCCCTGGGCAACCTGTTCCAGTGCCTCACCACCCTAACAGAAAAGAACTTCCTCCTTATATCCAGTCTAAACTTCCCCTGTTTAAGTTTCAACCCGTTAGGCCTTGTCCTGTCACTACAATCCATGATAAAGAGTCCCTCCCCAGCATCCCTATAGGCCCCCTTCAGGTGCTGGAAGGCTGCTAGAAGGTCTCCACACAGCCTTCTCTTCCCCAGGCTGAACAGCCCCAACTTTCTCAGCCTATCTTCATATGGGAGGTGCTCCAGTCCCCTGATCATCCTCGTGGCCCTCCTCTGGACTTGTTCCAACAGTTCCATGTCCTTTTTATGTTGAGGACACCAGAAGTGCACACAATACTCCAGGTGAGGTCTCACAAGAGCAGAGTAGGGGGCAGGATCACCTCCTTCGACCTGTTGGCCACACTCCTTTTGATGCAGCCCAGGATACGGTTGGCTTTCTGGGCTGCGAGCGCACACTGTTCATTTTCTCATCAACCAGCACCCCCAAGTCCTTCTCCGCAGGGCTGCTCTGAATCTCTTCTTTGCCCAATCTTTAGCTGTGCCTGGGATTGCTCCAGCCCAGGTGCAGGACCTTGCACTTGTCATGGTTAAACCTCATGAGGTTGGCATCTGCCCACCTCACAAGCGTGTCGAGGTCCCTCTGGATGGCATCCCTTCCCTCCAGCCTATCAACCGAACCACAAAGCTTGGTGGCATCAGCAAACTTGCTGAGGGCGCAGTCAATCCCAGTGTCCATGTCAGCGGCGAAGATGTTGAACAAGACTTGTCCCAACACCGATCCCTGAGGGACACCACTCGTTACCGGTCTCCAGCCGGACCTTGAGCCACTGACCACAACTCTTTGTGTGCAGCCGTCCAGCCAGTTCTTTATCCACCGAGTGGTCCATCCATCAAATTGATATCTCTCCAATTTAGAGAGAAGGATGTTGTGTGGGACAGTGTCAAACGCTTTGCACAAGTCCAGGTAGATGACGTCAACTGCTTTACCCTTATCCATTAATTCTGTAGCCCCATCATAGAAGGCCACCAAATTGGTCAGGCAGGATTTCCCCTTAGTGAAGCCATGCTGGCTGTCACCAAGCACCTTGTTGTTTTTCATGTGCCTTAGCATGCCGTCCAGGAGAATGTGCTCCAAGATTTTACCCGGCACAGAGGTGAGACTGACTGGTCTGTAATTCCCCAGGTCTTCCATTTTCCCCTTCTTGAAAATGGGGGTTATATTTCCCTTTTTCCAGTTGTTGGGAACTTCACTCAGGTGATTTTTCAAATACGATGGCCAGTGGCTTAGCAACTTCATTCGCCAGCTCCTTCAGGACCTGCGGATGGATTCCATCAGGTCCCAGGGACTTGTGCGCGTTCAGATTTTTAAGATGGTCTCGAACCAGATCCTCTCCTACAGTGGGCCCAAGGTCTTCATTCTCACAGTCCCTGCGTCTACCTTCTAAGACCTGGGTGGTGCAGTCAGAGCCTTTGCCAGTGAAGACCGAGGCGAAGAAGTCATTCAGAACCTCAGCCTTCTCCAAATCCTGTGTAGCCAGTTCTCCCGAAAGCTTCCTCAGGGGGCCTATTTTGTCCCTAGTCTGTTTTTTGTTTGCTACTTACCTGTAGAATCCCTTCCTATTATCCTTAACATCCCTGGCTAGGTTTATTTCTTACTGGGCCTTAGCCTTCTGTCGTGGTTTAAACCCAACCACAAACCTCGTCCACTCACTCTCCCCACTTCTTGCCCTTCCCCTGCTCCTGGAGGGACGGAGAGGAGAATCGAAAAGAATGCAACTCCCACGGGTTGAGGTAAGAACAGTTTAGTAACTTAGGTATAACATAGATCACTACTGCTACCACCAATAATGATAGTGCTAAAGGAAATAACAAGAGGAAAGAATACAACACCTCAACACCAGCCGACCAATAACTGGCCCCACTCCCCCCAGCCGAGCACCGACCGATACCTCCTCCAACCCTGCCATCCCTCTCCCCCTTCCGGGTCACTCCAAGTTACATCCTGGGCATGACGTGCTGTGGTATGGAATACCTCTTCTGCTAGTTTGGGTCAGGTGTCCTGTCTCTGCTTCCTCCCGGCCTCCTCTCCTCCTTGGCAGAGCATGAGGCTCAGAAAGTCCTTGGCCAGACCAAACATTCGAGCAGCAACTGAAAACATCGGCGTTATCACCACTGTTCCAAGGCCAAAAGATCAAAACACAGCACTGTACTAGCTCCTAAGAAGGAGAAAAATGACTGCTGCTGCTCAACCCAGGACACCTTCCTAAACTTGTCCCTAGCTTCCCGGACAACATCCCTGTACTCTACCCAGGCTGCCTGTCCTTGCTTCCATATACAGTTGGAAACCTATCGCTATTATCAGTTAGCTTATCTGTAGTCCACCCTGGACATCTGCTAGTTTCATATACTCTACACATCCTGTTTTTCTGTCCTGTTTTCTTACACTTATTTTTATACTAAGGTCATAAGGACCTAAAGCTATGTCAACTACAACATTTTATCTTATACAAGTATTCTCATTATGTTCTCTAACTGCACACTGACTGTATTTCTTTTTTCTTCTGTGAAACATGTACCTCAGTTATTTTCCATTGCTACTGTTACAAAGCCATCAAACTTAATGTTACTTAGAACTGATTCTACTTATTTACAAAGGTTTGTATTTCATACAATTTCCACAAACATAACCATTACTTATATTGAGTACTTTTGCTATGTTTTCTGCCAAGTTCACAAACAAATTTCTGGCAATTGTGGGAATTTCATATTTGGCCCCAGTTTTCATTTTGTGCCCAAGTGGCTGTCCCATAGGTTTTTATTATCCGCTCTGGGGTCCATTCATCCTCTCCCCATCTTTGGGATCCTCTGGTTATCGATTATTTGTTTCTTTTTAAATTTTCATATACTTGTACTCCTAAACCATTACCTTCCTGGGCTGGCTGGTAGTAAGAAAAACCCAGGTTGTATTATTCCCAGGGATATATCCATCCAAAATGTCCCAGTGCCCTGCTTTAGTAAAACATATCCATTCTTCCCCTTGTGGACAGCCTATTCCCAATCTTATTCCCCCTTTTCCCAAATTTTTAGCTACCTAAAATGGCTGTTTTCCCATGGTGCAGGTTTCCATTTTTTTTAATCATAACAGACCTTATTTATATGTGTGTGTTTAATGAGGTAATTACCCTGTATGCCTCTAATATAAATGTTTTATCAGCACTTATTGAAGGATATTGACTGCATTCCCAAAGGGAAATACCATAGGAGGACTAACAGAGGTCCAGTATGACTTATACCCCCGCCTCCCATGCCTATGGAGTTGCTACCCACAGCAGATACATGTGATCTTCACGACAGCGAGTACAGAGGTCAATCTGGTCTTGCCCTCTATTATCCTTTATTTATTTAGGTGCTTTATGAGTTTTTCAACTTTCGGGGCAAATTTCCTCTGACACTTTTCCACTATGTTTTCCCACTCTCCTTCTGGTATATTACAATGTTCAGGGATAAATCTCGCTTTTCCACACACAAGAGTAATAATGTTAGCCTCTGATTTGTCTTTCCAATTGTACTTACTGCAGAGTCCTGACCTTTTATGTGAGGAACAAAACCAGCTTTGTTTACACTGTAGACATTCGCACAAAACCCAACTTGGATGGAATTTATCTAGGCACTCTAGACATGGTATTATTCGGCGTTTCCTTGAGTCTAAGACAAAGATCTCTGCCTTAGGTAGTTCCCAATCAATAGCGATAGGTTTCCAACTATATTCTGCCTTGTATACCCCTGCTTTCTCGTTATTGTTTTTTAGTGGTTCCCAACGTGTCCCTTCCTGAAATACGACCAATGTTTCCTTTCCTAGGCCCTCAAATCAGCCTAGTCCAAGCCATATGTGCAAAGACATATATCCCCCTCCCTTGAAGTCCTTTTAAGAGCTACTTTCAGTGGGTCGTTGGATGATGTTAGAGTCCATGTAACAGGTTTTTCCACTGGTCCTTTTACTTGAGAAGCATGGGTCCACCCTTTTTCATTTGTTCGGATCACAGCTTCCATTGTCAGCAATACCTGAAAGGGACCTTCCTATTGCGGAGTTAAAGGTTATTCTCTCCAGGTCTTAATCGATACCCACTCCCCGGGATTAATGTTATGAATTTTAAAGTCTAAAGGCATCGTCTGGGGAATCCATCCTTTTGATCTTAAATGTTCCAGAGTTTGAGTTATTGTGGTGATATATTTTCTGATATTCGCCTCTCCTCCTTCCTAAGTAGCGGTCTCCTTTTGAAATACCGCAAAAGGTAATCCGAAAATCATTTCATAAGGAGATATCCCTAAATCCGATCTGGGTTGCGTTCGAACCCATAACAAGGCTAAGGGCAAACACTTTACCCAGGACAGTTGGGTCTCAATCATTAGTTTAGTTAATGTTTGTTTTCTCCCCATATAAGAAATGAGCAAGGTTTAGAATTTTGTCCACCATTAATGTTAAATCATGATTATTAATTAATATCGCTTCATACAAATAAAAGGGTTTGTCCAGTGAGGGTCCAGCAAGCCCTCAGTCCCGTCTGTCAACATGTCTGTTCCCACTTGTCTGCCTGCCCCAGCACTCATCCCATGTTCAAACACAGGAGCTGGGCGAGCTCCCCTCCTTTCCCCTCGGTTTTCCTCCTTTTTTTTTTTTTTTCTCTCACAGTAGCTCATCCTGCTCTGTAGGGGCTGCAGATGCCTGCCTCTGCAACAGCACTTCTATTTTAACCCTTTCTTAACTCTGAATGTGGATCTGCTGCTTGTTGCCAGTGACAGCAATCTCTTCCTCCTTATCAATATCAGATAGGACAGATGCAGAGAGTGCTTCTCTTGGAGGTACCTGTGATACATAATTTTCCAGCCTATCTTCCTGATTACTCTGGGGTTTTGGGTTTTTTTTTCTCTTTGTTTTTAACGTTAAACATCTTTCCCCAATATCACAGGCTGAACAACATCTCTCCAGCTTAGCTTTCTGCTTTTCCCTGTCCTTTTCCAAAGCCAAAATTAAGGGATCTGGCTGAGCTATATTAATTTTGCATTCAGTGTCATGCCGGGTGGTTTCTTAAAGTGAAAAACATATCTGCATACATCACCTCATCCCATTTTCCTTGTCGCTTTAAGAACAACATCAATTGTAACAGCATATTATAGTTCAAAAGTTCCATTGAAGGGCCACTTTTCCCCATCTTCAAATTTATATAAAGGCCACCCTTGATTACAATATTTGATCGGGGTCTTCTTATTCACACTTCCTCCCAGTGGCACCCCTATATCTTTCCAATGAGCTAAAATGCAACCTAACAGGCTCTTTCTGAGAATTCCCCCACTCTGTTGTCCTCCCATTGTAATCCTTTAAAGATATATGATACGGTTAGCCCTACAACAATAACATCTTACCCAGAGTAAAAGGTATAACGGAGTGTTGCACCCACAACGGATACACCTAAATTCCAAACGGTTCTGTAAATAAACCTCTTGTCTCCCACCAAAAGAGATAATATATTTCAAACAAGCAGGACACTTAGCTCAGATATACAAACTACAGTGATGACAGATTGGGCAAGGGCTAGTTTGAGCCCCATGCCAAGGAGCTTGATACACTACTTTGACAGTTAACGCTTATATTGCTCTACTGGTTCTTTAGTTCTCCCAAATTTCCACAAATTGCTCGTACTAATTCGCCCGAACGTTCAATCCGGTCCCAATCAGACCAATTTCCCGGGCAATTAATACACCAAAAATCCTGACCAAATTTCACAAACACTTTATCCTTACAGAAAAAAACATTCGAAGATGAAAAGTGGTTCACACACAACACTATGGTGGATAGGACACCAAAACTCAACATTAGGTTCAATTTCATAAGACATATATGCTTCATCCGTCTCTGGCCGCCCTCCTCACGGAGAGCGCAGAACTGCAGATCAGGACTCCATACTCACTTCGTAGCTATGCCATGTCTCACTCACACAAAGCACTCATTCACACAAGGGCCCGTCTCTCAATCACCTACTTGACACAGAATGTCCTCTAAGCCAATAATTGGTAACACATAAATCTCAAGCCATTGTTTACTCACCAAAGGTTCATAAAGCCATTAGTACAGTGGCCTGGGTTGAGCAGCAGCAGTCATTTTTCTCCTTCTTAGGAGCTAGTGCAGTGCTGTGTTTTGATCTTTTGGCCTGGGAACAGTGGTGATAACGCCGATGTTTTCAGTTGCTGCTCGAATGTTTGGTCTGGCCAAGGACTTTCTGAGCTTCGTGCTCTGCCAGGGAGGAGGGGAGGCTGGGAGGAAGCAGAGACAGGACACCTGACCCAAGCTAGCCAAAGAGGTATTCCATACCACAGCACGCCATGCCCAGGATGTAACAGGGAGTTACCCGGAAGGGTTGGGACTGCAGGGTTGGAGGAGGTATCAGTCGGTGCTCTGCTGGGGGGAGTGGGGCGAATTATTGGTCAGCTGGTGTTGAGGTGTTGTATTCTTTCCTCTTGTTATTTCCTTTAGCACTATTATTATTAGTGGTAGCAGCAGTGATTTGTGTTATACCTTAGTTACTGGGCTGTTCTTATCTCAACCCGTGGGAGTTGCATTCTTTTTGATTCTCCTCTCCGTCCCTCCAGAAGCAGGGGGAGGGCAAGAAGGGGGGGAGTGAGCAAAAGAGGTTTGTGGTTGGGTTTAAACCACGACAGTTCTTTTTGGCGTCCAACGTGGGGCTTGAAGGGTTGAGATAACGACGGAGATGATCAGATTAATAGTCGTCACAGTGCTGATTTATTGGCTCTCAAAGTTGTTTCTCTTGCTCTTACTGCTTCAGAATGTAGTACATTACTTAGAGCGGGTATTCCCTGTGTTAGTGTTTATCAAGTGTGGGGCTTGGGCTAAGGTTTTTGTTTCACTGTACTTTATGGCAATGACTTGTAATACGGGTGGGCTCCGGCAGCAGGGAGAGATGGACGTGGCCGTGGACTTGTACCAGGCCGTCCCGCTGCTCTTCACTGCCCTGGCCCTTGTCCTCGCCTCCGTCTTTGTGAGGCCGCGGGGAGCCGAGGGGGAGCGGCCCCGGGAGCCGGCGGCGGCCGAAGCGGCCCGGGAGAGCGGCCCCGGGGACCAGGCGGCGGCGGGAGCGGGACCGGAGGCCGGGAAGGAGGCGGCTGCTGAGCAGCGGGAGGAGGCGGCCGAGGAGCCGAGCCCCGCGGCCGAGCCCAGCCCCGCGGCGGCCGAGAGCATCCCCCGGCAGCCGCCCGCCGAGCCCCAGGAGGATGCAGGAGTGCACACAGCATTTCCCAGCACGGCAGAGGAGGAAGAGCTGCACCCGGGAAGAGAGAAGCTGGTGGTGGGAGAGCCGGCAAGCACAGCAGCTGCACCAGCCCCAGGGACAAGTACAGCAGCATCATCTGAGAGTTCTGAAGGGCTTGAATGGCCTGTGGGTACCCTTGGGACCTGCCTGCTGATTGTGATGGGGATCAGCATGATGGCACACACACAGAGTGTGTTCTACCCACCGCCATTTTGTCTGATCTCAGAAGTTAAGCAGAGTCAGGTTTGGGTCTTGTCTGGGGTTAGACAACAATATGGGAGGACCAAAAGATCTTCCCTAAGGCTGGACAGTCATGAGTGGCAGGGTGTGTGGGACAGTATGAGCCAGTATCTAGTCCACTGGACCCCTCCAGTGCTTTGGAAGCATCGGAGATGGAAGGCAGCTGTATGGAGTCCCCAGCAACAAGCTACAGAAACTGCTGAAGGGGACAGTGAATTATTTTGAGCCTGGTGGGCCCATGGCACTTCAGGCTATCAGGGCAGAGATGCAACATAGAGATGGACTCATGATCGAGGGGTGGACTTATCAATGGACATTATTGCCCAGGTTATTCACTAGTATGAACACTGCACACAGCCTCTCCTGCTCTGAGAGACTGTTACAAGAGATGGAGCCTGCCATCATGGACCAGATGGACTCAGCAGCTTTATAGGTCCATGCACTAAGAAATGATCTTTTTCTCTGTGTATATGTAGATGTATATATATATATGTAAGAGTGATGGCATATTGAAGATGTGGGATCTGAGCATGACGTGAATGGTATGGAATAAGGGGTGGATAATGTCCTGGGTTGAGCAGCAGCAGTCATTTTTGTCCTTCTTAGGAGCTAGTGCAGTGCTGTGTTTTGATCTTTTGGCCTGGGAACAGTGGTGATAACGCCGATGTTTTCAGTTGCTGCTCGAATGTTTGGTCTGGCCAAGGACTTTCTGAGCTTCGTGCTCTGCCAGGGAGGAGGGGAGGCTGGGAGGAAGCAGAGACAGGACACCTGACCCAAGCTAGCCAAAGAGGTATTCCATACCACAGCACGTCATGCCCAGGATGTAACGGGGAGTTACCCGGAAGGGTTGGGACTGCAGGGTTGGAGGAGGTATCGGTCGGTGCTCTGCTGGGGGGAGTGGGGTGAGTTATTGGTCAGCTAGTGTTGAGGTGTTGTATTCTTTCCTCTTGTTATTTCCTTTAGCACTATTATTATTAGTGGTAGCAGCAGTGATTTGTGTTATACCTTAGTTACTGGGCTGTTCTTATCTCAACCCGTGGGAGTTGCATTCTTTTTGATTCTCCTCTCCGTCCCTCCAGAAGCAGGGGGAGGGCAAGAAGGGGGGGAGTGAGCAAAAGAGGTTTGTGGTTGGGTTTAAACCATGACATACAGTTACCCTTGTACAAAACCAACCCTTGGGGCGAGCACCCATGCTCTTTACCTCGCGTAGGACATCTCCTTACGACTTATAGGTATCCCCTTTACCTGATATTCCCCAGGAGGTAGAGCCCCTGTGAGACAAGGGGGGCACAAAATCTCAAAATTGAATATATAAACCTTTAGAATCAGTTTTAAGTAATGTTAAGTTTGATGGCTTTGTAACAGTAGCAATGGAAAATTACTGAGGTGCATGATACATAGGAAAAAAAAATAGAGTGCAGCTAGAGAACATACCCTGAGGTGGGCTGATGCCAGCCTCATGAAGTTCAACCATGACAAGTGCAAGGTCCTGCACCTGGGTCGGAGCAATCCCAGGCACAGCTACAGACTGGGCAAAGAAGAGATTCAGAGCGGCCCTGCAGAGAAGGACTTGGGGGTGCTGGTCGATGAGAAAATGAACATGAGCCAGCAGTGTGCGCTCGAAGCCCAGAAAGCCAACCGTATCCTGGGCTTCATCAAAAGGAGTGTGACCAACAGGTCGAAGGAGGTGATCCTGCCCCCTACTCTGCTCTTGTGAGACCTCACCTGGAGTATTGTGTGCACTTCTGGTGTCCTCAACATAAAAAGGACATGGAACTGCTGGAACAAGTCCAGAGGAGGGCCACAAGGATGATCAGGGGACTGGAGCACCTCCCGTATGAAGTCCCGTATGTGTCTTTAGCGAGCTTTGTTTCTGTTATTGAAAACTCCTAGTTATATCCATATAAACACACCTATGATTTGCAAAAGCCAATACATTTATGTGTTTATCACACTACAGTCCCTAATGAAGAAACCCTCTCTGGCATCCTTGTAGTTTATGTGACTTCTTTAGTTAAAAGTCTCGAGTCTCAGTGAAATTAATGTATTCCACTTCCCACAGCGTTTAGCTTGGCATGTACGTGTCAGCGGAGTTATCCTGACCCGCCAGTGACCGAGGCGGCAGCTCCCCGCGGAGGCGCCCGCACAGCGGGCCGCAGGTGCTCCCGCAGCCGGGTCCTCGGTGAGGGGACACGGCCCCGTGCGGGCGGAGGCTGTCGCATTGCAGCCGGTTACGAGCCGCGAAGCAGAGAGCGGAGACGGTGCCAGGGTAGCGGCCGTAGTGGCGACCGCGTGCAGCTTCCAGAAGGTTTCCGGCCCCCGGGTGTGTGCTGTAGCGGGTGTGATAAACACATAAATGTATTGGCTTTCGCAAGTCATAGGTGTGGTTATGTGGATATAACTGTACGAGTTTTCAATAACAGAAACAAAGCTCGCTGAAGACACAAGATTAGACAACAAGTTAAAAAGGGTCAGAAGTCTTGAGCAAAATGGAGTCACATAGCAAAAGGATTTGTAAAGGTAAAAGAAAGAAGGGGGGGGGGGCTTGATATAAGAAAAGCTAGTGCCTGGAAAACATAGAGTTAAAGTACTTTTAGCTTAACTTAGGTTGTAGAAAGAGAAAAACGTTTATGTTGTAAGTCTGTGGAATGTAGTGGCCCCACTAAACATGAGTTAATTGTTTCACACTAGTCTTCTAAAGTATCTTTAGCTTTAAAGAACAGTGCTTGTGTTGTTAAGTCTGTGGTGAGATAACAGGATTTAGTGGCCCCACTAAACACGAATGAGTTATTTCACACCATCCTTCTCCTTATCAGTTAGTTTAGAGACAGAGCCTCCCAAACATCTGCTAGCTTGGGATACTCCTTGTCTGCCCATCCTGCAATAAATTTTGCAGGAAGGTCACACTGTTTTAAATCTTTGCTAGGTATCAGAAGAATTATAGATATAGCTGGTTTCAGCTAGTTGTGTGATTACTGGGGCGTCCAACTGTGCCAAAGGTGAAAAGTACACTGTGAGGAAGACTGCTTACTTCATCTTGAAGACCCCTACTCACAGGAGGAAGACTGCTTACTTCATCCTCAAGACCCCTGCCCACAATCACCGCAGAGCAGTGCGCAGATGCCAAGAGGAGGAGACTTATGATAATAAGTTCTTGGAGCTAGTTATAATATTCCCCACCTATATGCAGGAATTATGAATATGTATGCAACTAGTGTAATAGTGAAAGTATACAAACCTGTAACAAATACTAATCACTTGCGCCTCTGGCTACGGTCATGCGCCCAGCGCTGTTGCTTTTGCTTTATTGACTTTGTCCCTCAATAAAACCTTGTTATCTTGTTTAGATGAGTGAGTTCATATTTCACACGGGTGAGGCCGTCCCGGGGCTGAGAGCGCCGGCCGCGTGAGGGGGGGACGCTTTTCTGCATGGCCGCGCCTCTACGGTGAGGGGAGCGTGGGAGGGGAGGAGCAAATCTGCATCTCCGGGCGCTGGGCAGTGATGGCTCATAGCCCGCACTCCTTCAGTGGGAGCAGCCTCAGCCAGTGCTTGTAATTATCCGGTTTTATCTACACGCACAACTCCCTAAATTACCACAGTTTTTTATCATGATTTTTAAATAAATTAATCGTAGAATGATGTGAAAGAAATACATTCTGCGGTATAAAGTTGTCCTCTTTGGGAAGTCTCATTGGGTGTTGTGGGACCTGCAGCATTTATGTGTGTGTGTGTGCGGTGGTGGTGTGGTAACTTGGCTGCTTAGTTACAGGAGTGATTTTGGAAAGTATGGATTGTTAATGACTTGGAGAAAACTCCAGGAGCTCGCCAACAAAGTTTTAAGTTGACAAGCAGGTATGCTTAATTGCGGCACCGGGAGACATGGGGGATATCTCCTCCAGGCGTGTCTCTCCCAAGCATCAACCAGGCTGTGATTATATTGTCCTTAAACATACATATTCATTAGATTACATACATTACATCATACTTTTAGAGAATGCCTCCTGTATGCATACAAAAATATGGTAGTGGGCTTTCAGACCCCTGGTGGTTATTTCTTCATCACTTTGTTTTAGGATCGTTGTCATATCAGTAACCACCAGGTGGTTCTGGCAAAGCTTATTTTAGTAATTTCCTTTTCTCTATAGTGGCTAACAAAGCCTAACGTTCTTGACGTTACCTATTTACAACCCTGTTCTTCAATCAACCCCATTCTTCAATCTACCCTATTCTTCAGTCAACCCCATTCCTCATTAATCTGTTGTCTACAGAAATCAATTTGCAGTTTGCATTGAGTCTTTTAATAACATAACCTGAATTTGATCAGAGTTCTCTCCCTAGATTTTTTGTGACCACTAAGCATCTGGATGGCCGCATGCAAAGAGTTGTGCTCAATGGCTCAATGTCCAGCTGGAGACCAGTAATGACTGGTGTCCCTCAGGGATCAGTGTTGGGACCGGTCTTGTTCAACATCTTTGTCGGTGATATGGACAGTGGGATTGAGTGTGCCCTCAGCAAGTTTGCTGATGACACCAAGCTGTGTGGTTCGGTTGATATGCTGGGGGGAAGGAATGCCATCCAGAGGGACCTCGACACACTTGTAAGGTGTGCTGATGGCAACCTCATGAAGTTTAAACACGCCAAGTGCAAGGTCCTACACCTGGGTTGGGGCAATCCCAGGCACACCTGCAGGTAGGGCAGAGAAGAGATTCAGAGCAGCCCTGTGGAGAAGGACTTGGGGGTGTTGGTCGATGAGAAAATGAACATGAGCTGGCTTCAGTTTGCACTCACAGCCCAGAAAGCCAACCGTATCCTGGGCTGCATCAAAAGGAGCGTGACCAGCAGGTCGAAGGAGGTGATCCTGCCCCTCTACTCTGCTCTTGTGAGACCTCACCTGGAGTATTGTGTGCACTTCTGGTGTCCTCAACATAAAAAGGACATGGAACTGTTGGAACAAGTCCAGAGGAGGGCCACGAGGATGATCAGGGGACTGGAGCACCTCCCATATGAAGATAGGCTGAGAAAGTTGGGGCTGTTCAGCCTGGAGAAGAGAAGGCTGCATGGAGACCTCATCGCAGCCTTCCAGTATCTGAAGAGGGCCTATAAGAATGTTGAGGAGGGACTCTTCATTAGGGACTATAGTGATAGGACAAGGGGTAATGAGTTAAAACTTAAACAGGGGAAGTTTAGACTGGATATAAGGAGGAAGTTCTTTACTGTAAGGGTGGTGAGGCACTGGAACAGGTTGCCCAGGGAGGTTATGAATGCTCCATCCCTGGCGGTGTTCAAGGCCAGGTTGGACATAGCCTTGGGTGAGATGGTTTAGTGTGAGGTGTCCCTGCCCATGGCAGGGGGGTTGGAACTAGATGATCTTAAGGTCCTTTCCAACCCTTACTATTCTATGATTCTATGTCTCTTCCCAACCTAATTCCAGAAATAGCTAATGTGGAAAGCATTCTCAGAAACTACTTTGTTTCACGTGGTGTTTGGATTTTTCTTAGAATACAAATACCTTATAGGTTGGATAATGTCGTGGTTTAAGCCCAGCCGGTAACTCAAAACCACACAGCTCCTTCTTCCTGTCCCTGCTCCCAGAGGCTGAGATAAGAACAGTCCAGTAACTGAGGTATAATACAAAACTGCTACTGCTACCACCAATAATAATAATGTTAAGAGAAATAACAAGGGGAGAGAATACAATTGCTCAACACCCACCAACCAATACCTAGCCCGATTTAATTTGTGCCCTTGTTTTAATCTGTATCTTTTAACATGGAAATAGAATTTGTTTTGCAACTGCAGTAATGCTGTTTCTACCGAACTTTGTATAAAATTACTAATTGTTTTTCTCTATGCTTTTGCTATTGGTCATTATGAGAAACAGCAGTCTGGCTTTAATTCAGCATGTTGCTTTTCTTAAATGTGATTGCATTGGAGTCAAGTGCCTGAATTATTTAGAAGCACAGCTTTCAGATGAAGCCAGTAAAGTGTTCCAGAAGTTACATCTGAAGGTGTTGTGGTTTAAGCCCAGCCAGTAACTCAAAACCATGCAGCTGATTGCTCATTCCCCCCTTCCTCCCCCCCTTCTCTCAGCAGGATGGGGAGGAGAATCACAAGTATGTAAATCCCATGGGTTGAGATAAGAACAGTCCAGTAACTAAGGTATAATATAAAACTACTACTACTGCCAGTAATAATAATGATAAGGAAAATAGCAAGGGGAGAGAATATAGAACTGTCATGGTTCAAACAAAGTCACACAGCTCGTTCACTCACTCCCCCCCTTCCTTCCCTCCCTCTACTCCTGGAGGGGCAGAGAGGAGAATCAAAAGAATGCAACTTCCACGGGTTGAGACAAGAACAGTTTAGTAACTAAGGTATAACACAAATCACTACTGCTACCACCAATAATAATAATGATAAAGGAAATAACAAGGGAATAGAATACAACACCTCAACAACAGCCGACCAATAACTCGCCCCACCCCACCCAACCGAGCACCCACCGATACCTCGTCCAACCCTGCAGTCCTAGCCCTTCCAGGTAACTCTCAGTTACATCCTGGGCATGACATGCTGTGGTATGGAATACCTCTTTGGCTAGTTTGGGTCAGGTGTCCTGTCTCTGCTTCCTCCCGGCTTTCCCTCCTCCCTGGCAGAGCATGAGGCTCAGAAAGACCTTGGTCAGACTAAAACATTTGTGTTATCAACTCTGTTCCCAGGCCAAAAGTCAAAACACAGTGCTGCACCAGCTACTAAGAAGGAGAAAAATAACTGCTACTGCTGAACCCAGGACAAGAACTAAAAAGGGAAGGGGGGGGGGGGGGGGGAATCAATTACAAGTGATGCCCAGTGCAATTGCTCACCACCCACCAACCGATACCCAGCCCGACCCAAGCAGTGATCTGGGCCTTCCAGGTGACTCCCCCCAGTTTATATAGTCTGCATGACATGCTGTGGTATGAAATACCCCTTTGGCTAGTTTGGTTCAGTTGTCCTGTCTCTGCTTTCTCATGGCTTCTTGTGCCCCTCCTCACTGGCAGAGCATGAGTGACTGAAAAGTCCTTGATCGGGGTAAGCATTACTTAGCAACAACTAAATATCTGGTGTGTCATCAGGATTGTTCTCAAACTAAAGCCGAAATGCAGCACTGCATCAGCTACTAAGAAGGAGAAAAATGACTGTTACAGCTGAACCCTAGACAGAGGTGTGAGGAAATAGCTATGACTTTCCTATTTTGCATCTCAAATTTAAGCAGGAGGGTCTAGAGCTTTTGAGTACATCCCTTCTTACACGCAATCCAACTTTTTTAAAAGGGAAACAAAATGTCCTCAGGGGTCTTCAGATTTCAAATTCCCTCCGGAGACCTAAGTTTTATCTGACTATTATATATCTTGAGGACATTCCTAAGGTTTTACTTGAGATTGTGGATGTCCCTCTATAATGAGCCTTAATTTTCTATAATAAAAGTCTATAATAAAAGTATCTTTAATATTTTACTGTATAAGAGTGAATTTACCTGTTTCACAGGTGAATTTAATGCTGATTGATATGCTTGACTGACAGCCCTAAAGACAGAATGCTCTATTTCATGTCCCAGAACAGATATGTCATAGAGTAATGATGTGCCATAACAGTTAAAAACTCATAGTGAAAATTCAGTCTTGCTTTATTCATGCTGGAGTCATGTATTACGTCTGCTCTGCTAATGCAACCAGTAAAGCACACATCTCCCCTTTGATACAGCGACTTCTTCTTATGAGGGCAGAGATCTGTCTGCCTATAAAACATGATTGCATAAACAATTTGTGTAGCCTGGGCCTGAGGTTTATGCAAAGCACTTAGAGCAGCGGGGAGCTATGGCAACAGGCGAAAGAGGCTGGTTTAGATTTGTTTGCTTACTATAGGAGAGGCTTTCTGGGACATATGCTGCTATAACACCTCTACACAAACAATTTAACATGGTGTAAACCAGCCCCATGGAAGTGCAGCTTGTCCCTTGTGTAAATCACTCGTGTGAGTGCCCTGCTGTAAGCCTTAGCTGTTTTCGTGTGTAAGACTAGGGATAATGTCACAAGCACTAGTGCTTTATTTGTGCTCCTTCCCTCTTGTGACATGCTTCTTAAAATTATTTTTTTAAACATGTGCTAAATCAAGGTGAAAACATCAGGAAAATTGTCATCATGTCACAGAAGAGAAAGCCATAGCAGTAAACTGTCACTGTCACTAACTGAAACAATGCTTCCAACCACTTAGTGTGGGGCAGGTTCCAATGGAGGGAAAGAATGAGAGTGAATGAAGGACAGCTACACCCATTGATGTACATTGAGTCTTCTTCCTTGGAAAATATTTATCTACTTGAAAACACCAGTTCACAGCAAGAGGAAGAACTTTACCACTGACTTTGCAAAGCTGCTAAGGGCTTTCCACCAAATCAGTGGTAATTTGGGACAGGTAAATGGGCCAGTCCTTGTAGCCTGAACATTTCCTGCAAAATAGGGGAGGGCATGATGAATGCAGATGTTCTTCTTGTGGATAGGTTAACTTTGGTTTTGTTTTGTTTTTTTAAAAACCTGGCCAAATACTATGAAACTTTCATGTTTTCTGTCAGATTGCTTTAGAAAACAGTGTTGTACAGAATCCTGTTGTTATTCAGCCATAGTGACAGTAAACTAATGATTCTTTCTTTAATTTCTATCCCCTGGATAGTTTCTGGTTTTGAGCAAGTATTTTTCTTTTTATCCTTATGGCTCTTTGGGTTTTCCAGTAGACTCTTGCTGAAGGACTCTGTCAAAGGCTGTTTGTGAGCTGAGCGGATCCTGCCAGCTGGGTTTTGTATAGTTACTTTTATGCAGTTCCTGTGGCTGACAGTGGCCTGCAGGGAGTGTGGCTCATCCCTGCTGCTTGTCTCTGTTAGCAAAGAGTCATTGTCATTTTGGTTTTAGTTATTTAACCAATTTCCTAGAAGATGGATAACTGAGGTCTCAAAAGAGTTAGAAGTTGCACAAGAAATCTTCTTGTCCTCCATGGACGTGAGGAACTATTTTAGCCAGCAGCTCAGCCCTTTTATTTCTTCTTCAGGGTCAAGTGTGGTTTATGCTATTTTCTCATCCAGGACTGTCTTCCTGCTTCTGTCAAGCAGGGAATATAGAGCAAAGTGATTCTGGCAATGTCTTTTTATTCTCCTCCATTCCTGAACATTTTATTACTGTTAGGGGTTACTGAAAGGTTAAAGATTGTGAAATCTCATCCAAGAAAAAAAAATAATAAAAAAATCCTCCCACTTCCCAAAGGAAAACAGAAAAGCTGTATAGGTAGAAATCAAGTAACATGAAAATTTATTTGAAGGGCAATTATTTGCTTTGCATGAAATGTGCCAAGCCATAGTGTCCTTAGGATTTCTGTGCTCCTTCTGAGAACAGTAATAACTGAAAACTTGAAGGGATTAGCAAAATTTTTCTGTGCCAGTTGCTTGTTTGGGAGTTTGCCTTTTTTTTTTTTTTTTTTTACTTGTGTTACATTTGATAAATGGCTGCAGTGCAAAAACTCATAGAGGCTTTTCTAGAATGGTCTAGCTGCAGGAGTGCCTGGTGATGTGGAGTTCTATACAGCTTGTTGCTAGCTTTCACTTTGCAGCTGACTATTGCCTGTCACTACAAAGTTTTCCCACATGAGCTAGGGCTGTGGTCAGCAATCTGACATAGGGGTCAGTGGAGATAAACTGCAATCAGGAATTCATAATTAAAGATACTGTACTTCAGCTCTATTGCTGATTATCCTGGGTGCCTCGATGCCAATCTGTCACATAGTGTCCATAATTCTCTAGGGAGCCACTTCACACAGCCTTGAATAAGGAAACTTTGAGCTATGTTTGTTATGGAAAGAAGAGGAAACCATACTGTGTAATGATGGATGCAAAATGGGTCTAGGAGAAACATGGCCTCTCATGTTCCCACAGATCAATGGTTTAGACCTGTTGTGGGAGAGGACTGTTTGCATGATTCAGTCATGGAAATGGACATAGAATGAGTTCTGTTGAGTAACAGGGTTTGCAAGATGATAAAAACCAGTGCTGACAACATTCATTCCTGCCCATGAGGGTATCTCTCACCAAGGTCAAAAGCAAATACGCACAAACAGAAAGCAACATTAAGAAAATAGGAATTTTCTTCCCAACTAATTTCCTTCAGTGGTTGAGTGTGTGTTTTCTTGCGGTTTGGATGTGTGATGTGTTTGTAGAAAGAAAGATATTTTCTGATATTTAAGCTTTTTAAAAATGAAGCTTTGCAAGCCCTGCCCAAAACCTGCTCTTTGTGCAAATCTAAACATCTAGGCCATTAATACATAGGTGAATTTTAAAACGGTTGTATCTTGTCTGTTCACAAACCAAAGATACACCTCCTGCCTTGCCTCACATCACAATTTTGCACTCAGCCCCACTTTTACACGCCGATGATGTTGAATGTCTTTTTTTTTTTTTAATAAGGTATACTATTACTTAAAAACTTGAATATTCATGAGAGTTTTTTTATGGATATTGCATCTGCTTTCATTTCTGTGTCACTAAGTCTCTGTAATATTTACTTAGCTAAGTAGTAATTTGCATATGTTGTATTTCTATGAACTTTAACATCTGAAGGAAAATAGACTATCATAAAAGTTTTTATAATATTGACTGTTACTCTGTAAAATGTTTCCTAAAGCTTCTATTTCTGGCAATTATATATGATTGTACTTTCTGGCATTGTCAAATACTGTTCATGAAATATGGTGCAAAAGCTTGCATGACTCCATTAGGAAAAATTCTGCAAGAGGGAAATGCTTTGGGTTTTGTTCTACTTTCCAATTGTGTGTTGGCTTTTAAAGAAAAATGAGACTTTCCTGTGGCTGGTTTCTTTCAGAATTATGTTATGGAGCCAAATAATCAATGAATATCCAAAACCAACAAAGCACACTGGGCTAAATTTACTTCTTGTTTAAATCCAACAAGTGCCAGAAATTCACTGGTAGCAAATTTGGCTTACTGTCACAAAATATTTTTGAGGGTTCCTTGTCATGAATTATACTTAGTGGTTTGTGAAGTACCTTTTTAGAATAACTGTATATGAACAGAGATAAAGATGTTAATATGAATGTTTCAGTAAAGTGGAATCTCTTGGTATGTCCAATTAGTGTGAAACTAGGATCACTACTCTGAAAATTATAAACTTGCTTCTCTGTAGTTCTGTCATAGAATCATAGAATAGTTAGGGTTGGAAAGGACCTTAAGATCATCTAGTTCCAACCCCCCTGACATGGGCAGGGACACCTCACACTAAACCATCCCACCCAAGGCTCTGTCCAGCCTGGCCTTGAATACTGCCAGGGATGGAGCATTCACAACTTCCTTGGGCAACCCATTCCAGTGCCTCACCACCCTTACAGTAAAGAACTTCTTCCTTATATCCAGTCTAAACTTCCCCTGTTTAAGTTTTAATCCATTACCACTTGTCCTATCACTACAGTCTCTAGTGAAGAGTCCCTCTCCAGCATCCTTTATGTCCTGCATACATAAATCCATGCTCCATTTAATTATTTTCTGATTTGCTGATAGCATCCCAGATTGTGTGAATTTTTCAACTAATATTCTTAATAATTTGACTGCATATTGTTTGAAACTAAAATCTTACCCTTGTTCCAGTCGCAGGTATAATTGGTCAGACATTTGTGACTATATGTGGCTATAGCACGACCCAGCTTTTTCTTTTCTACCTGTTCCCGATTCCTATACACTCTCCATGCTTCCTCCTTCACTCCCATCCACATTAATTCATCAACCCTTCAGTCCTATCTGTTAACATGTCTGTCTGCCCCAGCACCCATCCCATGCTCAAACACAGGAACTGAGGGAGCTCCCCTCCTTCCCCCCTTGGTTTTTCCTTTTTTATTTTTTTTTTTCACAGTTGTCCACCCTGCTCTGCAGGGGTTACAGTTGCCCACCCTGCCTCTGCAACAGCACTTCTGGTTAACTCCTTCTTAACTCTGAATGTGAATGTGCTGCTTGTTGCCAGTGACAGCAATTTCCTCCTCCTTATCAATACCTGATAGGACAGAGGCAGAGGGTGCTCCTCTCAGGGGTACCTGTGATACATAATTTTCTTGATTACTGTCCCAATATCACAGGCTGAAAAACATCTCTCCAGCTTAGCTTTCTGTTTTTCCCTGTCCTTTTCCAAAACCACAATTAGGGATCTGGCAGAGCTATATTAATTTCACATTCTGTCTTCCACTCCGGTTGGTTTCTTAAAGTGAAACATATCTGCATACATTATTTCATCGCATTTTCCTGGCCACCTCAAAACCAACATAAATTGTAAAAAATGTATTAGAATTCAGAGTTCCATTTTTAGGCCATTTTTGCTGATTTTCCAAAGTATATAAAGGCCACCATTGGTTACAATATTTTACCAATGTTTTCTTGTTTATCGAGCCCTGAGAAGAACCTCCCAGTTCTTTCCAATGTGCCAAAATGTAACCCAATGGGCTTTTCTTCATAATTCCCTTGTTTTGACTGGCTCCCATTTCAAACAATCTCTTACAAATCTCTATAGCTTCTCTTTCCCAGTGCTCTGCAAATGCACTTAAAAAATATGAGAGCACCTACACACAAGTTTTATGATATTCTCAGGGGGTTCAGTAAGATAGTATCTCTGGGTTCTGCAGATCAACTCCCCTGTCGTTAGATCATAGTTTCAGTTCCAGCAAAATTTACACTGCCCTAGTATCCACAGCAGGTTCCACTGTTCAAAAGTTATTATGCACTCATATGTCAGGTTATGAAGTTTTTCCTAATATCCCCCGTTGATTGTCCCAAAAAGACAGACATTAATTGTTGTATTCCCATTTTATTTTCTCCTTTGTAACCACGTCTCCTCAAAAAAAAATTTTTTTTTTGGTTTTTTTTTTTTTGATACCTCTTACAAACCCTTTCTCAGTCTTCCTTCTAACTTACCAGAAGTCCCCCGGGATTTTGTGGCTTTTCTCCACAAACCCACCAGTGTTTCGTAAGACACCCTGAGCAGTATCTGCCCCACTACCCTGAGGGGCTATAAAACTGGAGTACACACTAAAAGCACTGCCACAATATCCACGTGAAATGCCACCCGTCACATACAGTTACACTCCCACAAGGCACATACTCCCACAGGGCACACAGCCACAATATCCACGTGAAATGCAATATCCACGTGAAATGCAATATCCACGTGAAATGCCACCCGTCACATACAGTTACACTCCCACAAGGCACATAAGGAATTCCCTTGCCCTTGTATTTCATAAAGCTATCCACTGCGGGAAGGGTAGTCGGACCTTCCCCCACTTTCTGAGCTGCTTAATGATTATACACAGACAAGACACAGTACAGAAAAACATAAACGCTTCGTCCGTCTCCGGCCGCTCCCCTCGTGGAGACACGGAACCTCGGATTAGGACTCCACACTCACTTCGTAGCTATGCTACGTCTCAGTCACACAGAAACACAAACCCTTACACATGGGATCCCACACACTCACACTGTGGTTTCGCTTACCCTTCTCCTGCTTCTTATGGTAGCAGGTCTGTCCTGGTTCCCAGAATCTGCGATGCAGAGGAGACCTGGTGGGTTCGCCTACCCTTCACCTGCTTCCCTTAGCAGGTCCATCCTGGCTCCCAAAACCTGGGATGCAGCAGAGACCTGGTGGGTTCGACTACCCATCACCTGCTTCCCTTAGCAGGTCCATCCTGGCTCCCAAAACTTGGGATGCAGCGAAAGCCCGGGCTCGCCCGATCCACCTTCAGGATCACTCGCGGCTACTCAATCGGTTGACGAG
Organism: Lathamus discolor; assembly: GCF_037157495.1. NCBI lineage: Eukaryota > Metazoa > Chordata > Aves > Psittaciformes > Psittacidae > Lathamus > Lathamus discolor. Next base: position 25,761,554 of record NC_088908.1, read on the forward strand.
CCCCCTGCTTGCAAGCCCTACCTGCCAAGGGGAACTTCGCTGTGCGCCAGACGTCTCTGCACGCCTTACCAGCAGCCCCGGGCCACGCGTACGCCTTACAGGCCCCCTAAAGTACCTAAATTCCAAGCATACCGTTTCTCCACAGCTGGCACAGGTTGTTGTCTGTCCCTGCAGTGAGCGGATGAGAAGCGCGGAGCTCCTCCAGGCAAGCGGCCTGGGGCGCCTAGGATGTCCACCCCTCAGCCGATCCTGCAGCCAAACAGAGGCCTCCTGCCTGGCTCGCCAAATTGATATGCGGATTGACTCCACAATTCGTTAAAGTTGTAAAGTAGGTATGCTTTATTCAGCGCTGAGGTGCATGGGGATAGCTCCTCCAAAGTATGCACACCCAGGGTCGTTTTTCCTTTATATTTATTCCCTTAAGGCATACATATGCATTAGATTACTGATACACCTATACGTATTTAGTATCTGTCCCCGCTTCGTATTATAATGAGCTAGAAGGTCCTTTGCTCCTGTGCAGTGCCCCCCTCTGGTCATGGGCAGGGGTCTCAAGATGAAGTAAATGAGTCTTCCTCCTGTGGGCAGGGGTCTTCAAGATGTAGTAAATGAGTCTTTCTCTTCTTAAACTTTTCACCTTTTAATCTTTGCGCATGGCTTTAGGGTTTGGTCGGTATCCCAGCCATAAACCATCTGCTTCTCCCCCTTATCAATAGACCCAGACATTCTCATTTCCTTGTTAATAGTTGCTTATCAGTAGAACCAGATCTCTACTTCTCCCCTTATCAGTAGTTTGTGCCTTTGTTCTGCTTAGTAAGCATGATAGGTGTTTACAGCAGACAATACTTTTGTTTAAGCAAGCAAATTACTCTAACCCCCTTGTATATTGGTTAACCCTCTGCATCAATGCCATTATTTTAATTTCTCCTTCAAAGAAAGCACCTATGACCCCTGGCAGCACAAAAAGGCCCCTTATTGCTGTAGAGGATCGTCCAATTAACAATGCTGCTTTTCCATGCCCGAATGGAAATAATATGATGGAATAAGCACAACTAATGTGTCTTGAATTATTGTCTCTCCCGAGGTGGCCACGTCCACTCCAGCGCTGCCGCTTGTGCTGGTGTGCAAACTGCGGCATCTCCCTGAGGGGGGCATTTGCAGGGGTAATTTGTTGTCATGGCGTGGCCCCTCCCCACGCTCTGCTTAGGGTTTCCCGGTAAAGTTAAAGGCTGGCCATTCTGGTCAAATTTCGATCAGCATTGACTTACATAATGACGCCCTTTACGACAGTGCGAGCAAATTCCAGATGCTCCCCTTTTATTATTTGCTTTTATTTTCGGACAGTCTTTTTACAAATGGCCGTACTGACTGCAGGAAAAGCTCCAATTTTGTCCCAAATCTCCTGGGTATAAATATTAATGGAATTAATAGATGGATCGACTTTTGATGCCCAGAGGATACGTTTCAATTCTTCCTTGTCAACTTTTTTTCTATACTGCTTAAGAATCATAGCAAAAACTTCTAGAACATTTCCCCGCTCTTTTGTTAAAGCAGACCCCATAATTCTCAGCCACTTACCCCCGCCCTGTGAGAGGCAATTCGCATCCTTTCAGCGTATGCTTTTGATTACTTTCAGCAAGCAGTTTGGCTGAGCCATGGCACCAGGTCGACAAGTAGTCCGTTTTCATACCCCACGTGGTGGGCGCCATTTGTGGCATTTCATGACACGGACTCAAGTTAATGCAGAGACTCAAATCCCTGTTTATTACCACCAAGCCCTTTTTATCCCCTGTCAAGCACCAAGGCCTCAGAGCTCATTCCCAAACCGTTCGCCTTCACTCCCCACGAGTAACTTTTGTCCCACATTCATAAAATTATATTACCAATTTTGAGGGGCCAAATTCCCCCACAATTCCTTCTTGTGAAGAGCTAAAACATTCCTTCAGAAGGTAGCTTCAAAGAAGACTAAAATTTAATTGCAACTCAACAAAATAACTCTAAAAGGGATTGTTTGGAGATGAAGCAAAGACGAGCTACCAAACAGAACAAAAGAAACCACTTCTCTAGAACAAGAAAATTACAGAGAAACTTTTATAATTGAGAAGGATGCCTGAGTCATGAGAGCATTTGATGGAACTCATTTGCCCAACTTGCTCAGGACTAGGTCTAACATTAGAAACAAGTTGTGTGGGCCACTGACCCAGACCATAATTCTGCTCAAGTTGAAACACAATGTCATGCTTTAAGCCCAGCCAGTAACTCAGAACCATGCAGCCTCTTGCTCACTCCCCTGCTTCCCCTTTATCTCTTCCTCCTTATCAATATCAGATAGGACAGATGCAGAGAGTGCTTCTCTTGGAGGTACTTGTGATACATAATTTTCCAGCCTATCTTCCTGATTACTCTGGGTTTTTTTTTGGTTTGTTTTTTTTTTCTTTGTTTTTAACTTTAAACATCTTTCCCCAATATCACAGGCTGAACAACATCTCTCCAGCTTAGCTTTCTGCTTTTCTCTGTCCTTTTCCAAAGCCAAAATTAAGGGATCTGGCTGAGCTATATTAATTTTGCATTAAGTGTCATGCCTGAAACTAAAATCTTACCCTTGTTCCAGTCGCAGGTATAATTGGTCAGACATTTGTGACTTCTTTAAAGACTTTCTAATCCAGAATATGACTAAACCCAACTTGTTTCTACAGTAAACTCCAAGGTCTTTGTAAAATGGAAGAATTAAAGACATACATAATATTTGCTTTCAGTTTAAATTTTAAGAGATTTCAGAGGTGGACATTACAGCTGGTAGAAACACAAGGGGGGTTGGGTGGGAAGTAAACAGTTTCCTGAGCCCTCTTTATAGACTTGGTTGGGAACTTCCCAACAAAGCTTTTCATCAGCATATTTTGAGTCCTAAAAAAATCTTACTGACACTTAAGTGGCAAAACTGTCACCTGACATATAGACAGCACATGAATCAAATTAGAAAGATGCCTACAAATCCTACCTGATCTGGTTAAAGTAGCAAAGAGGCATAACATTATCATGAAGTACAAGATGAAACATCCTGTGAGACAGGGATCCTATTAGGTATCACTGTATTTTATAGCCTTGATGCCTCTTGGGAGTCTGGCCTTTACTAATGTCTTATTTCTCTCTGGGCTGATGTCATGAAAGATTAGATTGGCTTAACCCTTATTCAGGTTGAAAAATGAAATGAAATTTATTTCAACATGACACTGACACATGCCCTAGACCTACTGTTTATTGGAAATCCTCACAGTTACAAAAAGGATTATGAAAATTAGGGCAAGGATACAGAAACTGGGAAATTATTATGGCTATTCTGTAGCAAAGGGTACTTTTAGAATCATAGAATAGTTAGGGTTGGAAAGGACCTCAAGATCATCTAGTTCCAACCCCCCTGCCATGGACAGGGACACCTCACACTAAACCATCCCACACAAGGCTTCATCCAACCTGGCCTTGAACACCGCCAGGGATGGAGCACTCACAACCTCCCTGGGCAACCGATTCCAGTGTCAATTTTAAAATGTTACTCCTTTCAGAAACAGTCTGCCACCCTGCTTCAAGTTGTAGCTAGAGGAACTAATATTTTAATATGATGCACTCCTATTCAGTAGGTAATTTTTATTTGTCTTATGTATTTTTGTGTCCAGGTTACTCTATTATTGCCTTTTACTAATAGTATTTATTTTATTGCTGAACATACCTGTCTTGGGTTCAGCTGTAACAGTCATTTTTCTCCTTCTTAGTAGCTGATGCAGTGCTGCATTTCGGCTTTAGTTTGAGAACAATCCTGATGACACACCAGATATTTAGTTGTTGCTAAGTAATGCTTACCCCGATCAAGGACTTTTCAGTCACTCATGCTCTGCCAGTGAGGAGGGGCACAAGAAGCCATGAGAAAGCAGAGACAGGACAACTGAACCAAACTAGCCAAAGGGGTATTTCATACCACAGCATGTCATGCAGACTATATAAACTGGGGGGAGTCACCTGGAAGGCCCAGATCACTGCTCGGGTCGGGTTGGGTATCGTTTGGCGGGTGATGAGCGATTGTATTCTCTCCCTTTGTTATTTCTCTTATCGTTATTATTGGTGGTAGCAGTAGTGGTTTTGTGTTATACCTTAGTTACTGGACTGTTCTTATCTCCACCCATGGTATTTACATTCCTTCGATTCTCCTCCCCATCCCTCTGGGAGAGGGGGAGGAAGAATGGGGGGGGGGGGGGGGGGGAGTGAGTGAGTGAGTGGCTGTGTGGTTTTGAGTTACCGGCTGGGCTTAAACTCTTAAACTACAACAATACCCATGAGTCGTTTAAAGGTGGTGCAAACATTTTCTTCAGCTTAAATTCAGTAAAGGATGTAATTGTCCCCAGTAAGATTTATGCTTCCTCTTTATAGTTTAACTGTTCTTCTAAACTGCTGTCCACCAGATAGCAATCAGAAATGGATATTTATTCCATTGTTTCACTCCTGCAGTAGTATGAGCTTTTGCTCATTTCAGAGGCAAGACTATTTATGAAGCAATTTAATAAAAGATGTCGATAAAGAGCAAAACCATAAAGCTGGGAATTCATTAGTTACTTGAATTGATGGGCTATAAAAGTATTACACAGCAGGCAACAGCATACAATTAAGTTCATTGACTGTTTTCCCCTAAAATCAAATCCCCTTGAGGTATACATCGGACTTCCCCATCTTCCCGCATCACCCACCAAGTATATCCGGGTCTGTCGTGAAAGGAAGACTTGGACGACTCAATATGAGTTAACAGCAAGCTTCGTTTATTGGGCTTCTACCTTCGGTTAATATAACAGTAAATATGCAAATACTAGGCACTTGATTGGTTCTGGCACAAATAAGGCATTGTGTAAGCTCTACATTCTTGCAGCTACACAGTGCACCCCCCCCACCATCCTCCTTCTCATGCACTTATCGCTTAGTGTCCTTGGCTGTGATTGGTCATAGTATGTTGCTGTTTGCCGGTGTCCTTCAGTTCCTCATTATCTGGCGTGAGAAGTCTGCACCAAGTTCTACACAGATGTCTTGTTTCAGCTCGTTGATGGGAACGTGACCTTTTGACCTTTTTCGACAAGCCAATCCTCCACACGGGTCCCTGAGCAAAAGCAATCCCACAAGTGGGTTTGCCTTCACCTGAAGCAGGAATAACCCAGACTGTCTTCCCCAGCAAATTCTTCATGTGCACCACAGGAACTTTGTCCCCCTCTACAATATGTAAAAGTTCTGACTGGGCTGGGCCAGCTCTATTGGCCGATCCTCTGGTGTTGACCAACCAGGTGGCCTTTGGTAAGTGTGTATCCCAATGCTTGAAAGTTCCCCCAGCCATTGCTCTCAGTGTGGTTTTTAACAGCCCGTTGTACTGTTCGATTTTCCCAGAGGCTGGTGCATGGTATGGGATGGGATATACCCACTCAATGCCATGCTCTTTGGCCCAAGTGTCTATAAGGTTATTCCAGAAATGAGTCCCATTGTCTGACTCAAGTCTCTCTGGGGTGCCGTGTCACCACAAAATCTGTTTCTCAAGGCCCAGGATAGTGTTCCGGGCGGTGGCGTGGGGCACGGCGTATGTTTCCAGCCATCCGGTGGTTGCTTCCACCATGGTCAGCATATGGCGCTTGCCTTGGCGGGTTGGTGGGAGTGTGATATAGTCAATCTGCCAGGCCTCCCCATATTTATACTTCAGCCATTGACCTCCATACCAAAGAGGCTTTAACCGTTTGGCTTGTTTAATTGCAGCACGTTTCACACTCATGAATAACCAGGGCAATAGTGTCCATTGTTAGGTCCACCCCTCAGTCACAGGCCCATCTATATGTTGCATCTCTGCCCTGATGGCCTGAAGTGTCATGGGCCCATCGGGCCAAAAATCATAGAATCATAGAATCATAGAATAGTTAGGGTTGGAAAGGACCTCAAGATCATCTAGTTCCAACCCCCCTGCCATGGGCAGGGACACCTCACACTAAACCATCCAACACAAGGCTTCATCCAACCTGGCCTTGAACACCGCCAGTGATGGAGCACTCACAACCTCCCTGGGCAACAGATTCCAGTGTCTCACCACCCTAACAGGAAAGAATTTCCTCCTTATATCCAATCTAAACTTCCCCTGTTTAAGTTTTAACCCATTACCCCTTGTCCTGTCACTACAGTCCCTGACGAAGAGTCCCTCCCCAGCATCCCTATAGACCCCCTTCAGATACTGGAAGGCTGCTATTAGGTCCCCACGCAGCCTTCTCTTCTCCAGGCTGAAAAGCCCCAACTTCCTCAGCCTGTCTTCATACGGGAGGTGCTCCAGTCCCCTGATCATCCTCGTGGCCCTCCTCTGGACTTGTTCCAACAGTTCCATGTCCTTTTTATGTTGAGGACACCAGAAGTGCACACAATACTCCAGGTGAGGTCTCACAAGAGCAGAGTAGAGGGGCAGGATCACCTCCTTCGACCTGTTGGTCACGCTCCTTTTGATGCAGCCCAGGATACGGTTGGCTTTCAGGGCTGCGAGCGCACACTGTTCATTTTCCCATCAACCAGCACCCCCAAGTCCTTCTCCGCAGGGCTGCTCTGAATCTCTTCTTTGCCCAGTCTGTAGCTCTGCCTGGGATTGCTCCGACCCAGGTGTAGGACCTTGCACTTGTCGTGGTTGAACTTCATAAGGTTGGCATCAGCCCACCTCACAAGCGTGTCAAGGTCCCTCTGGATGGCATCCCTTCCCTCCAGCGTATCAACCAGACCACACAGCTTGGTGTCATCGGCAAACTTGCTGAGGGCACACTCAATCCCACTGTCCATGTCAGCGACGAAGATGTTAAACAAGACCGGACCCAACACCGATCCCTGAGGGACACCACTCGTTACCGGTCTCCAGCCAGACATCGAGCCATTGGCCACAACTCTTTGTGTGCAGCCGTCCAGCCAGTTCTTTATCCACCGAGTGGTCCATCCATCAAATTGATATCTCTCCAATTTAGAGAGAAGGATGTTGTGTGGGACAGTGTCAAACGCTTTGCACAAGTCCAGGTAGATGACGTCAACTGCTTTACCCTTATCCATTAATTCTGTAGCCCCATCATAGAAGGCCACCAAATTGGTCAGGCAGGATTTCCCCTTAGTGAAGCCATGCTGGCTGTCACCAAGCACCTTGTTGTTTTTCATGTGCCTTAGCATGCCGTCCAGGAGAATGTGCTCCAAGATTTTACCAGGCACAGAGGTGAGACTGACTGGTCTGTAATTCCCCAGGTCTTCCATTTTCCCCTTCTTGAAAATGGGGGTTATATTTCCCTTCTTCCAGTCATCGGGAACTTCACCTGACTGCCATGATTTTTCAAATATGATGGCCAGTGGCTTAGCAACTTCATTCGCCAGCTCCTTCAGGACCCGCGGATGGATTCCATCAGGTCCCACGGACTTGTGCGCGTTCAGATTTTTAAGATGGTCTCGAACCAGATCCTCTCCTACAGTGGGCCCAAGGTCTTCATTCTCACAGCCCCTGCATCTACTTTCTAAGAACTGGGTGGTGCAGTCAGAGGCGAAGAAGTCATTCAGAACCTCAGCCTTCTCCAAATCCTGCGTAGCCAGTTCTCCCAAAAGCTTCCTCAGGGGGCCTATTTTGTCCCTAGTCTGTTTTTTGTTTGCTACGTACCTGTAGAATCCCTTCCTATTATCCTTAACATCCCTGGCTAGGTTTAATTCTAACTGGGCCTTAGCTTTCCTAACCTGGTCCCTAGCTTCCCGGACAACATCCCTGTACTCTACCCAGGCCACCTGTCCTTGCTTCCATTTTATATAAGCCTCTTTTTTCCTTTGAATTTTCCTCAGCAGCTCCTTATCCATCCAAGGAGGTCTCCTGGCCCTCCTGCTGCACTTCCTTCTAGTTGGGATGCAGCGCTCCTGAGCTTGTAGCAGGTGATCCTTGAATATCAACCAACAGTCTTGGGCCCCCCTGCCCTCCAGGGCTATATCCCATGGAACCTTACTAAGCAGGCTCCTGAAGAGGCCAAAGTCTGCTCTTTTGAAGTCCAGGGCAGTGAGCTTGCTACACGCTCTTCTCACTCTCCTGGGGATCTCATATTCGACCATCTCACGATCGCTGCATTCAAGGCTGCCCTGGAGTACCACATTCTCAACAAGCCCTTCCCTGTTGGTGAGCACAAGGTCAAGCATGGCACCTCTCCTTGTCGGCTCATCTATTACTTGCAGAAGGAAGCTCACCTTTATGTTGCCAATCTAAGTCCATCTGAGCCTCTTCAATCTTAGCAGCTTTATCCACTTGTTGGTTGTTCTGGTGTTCCTCAGTGGCCCGACTCTTGGGTACATGGGCATCTACATGGCGTACCTTCACCACCAGGTTCTGCACCCGGGCAGTGATATCTTGCCACAGTGCAGCAGCCCAGATGGGTTTGCCAGTTGCTTCGCTTCCATTGCTGCAACCACCCCCACAGGGCATTTGCCACCATCCATGAGTCAGTATAGAGATAAAGTACTGGCCACTTTTCTCATTCAGCAATGTCCAGGGCCAGCTGGATGGCTTTCACCCCCGCAAACTGACTCGATTCGCCCTCTCTTCCAGCAGTTTCTGCAACTTGTCGTCGAGGACTCCATACGGCTGCCTTCCATCTCTGATGCTTTCCCACAGTACGGCAGGACCCATCAGTAAACAAGGCATACTGTTTTTCACTTTCTGACAGTTTGTTATATGGTGGGGCCTCTTCAGCACACATCACCTCCTCCTCTGGTGACATTCCAAAATCTTTGCCTTCTGGCCAGTCCATGATGACTTCTAGAATGCCTGGACGACTGGGATTTCCTATTCGAGCTCGTTGTGTAATTAGTGCAGCCCATTTACTCCATGTAGCATCAGTTGCATGATGTGTAGAGGAGACCCTGCCTTTGAACATCCAGCCCAGTACGGGCAACCAGGATGCCAGGGGGAGCTGTGCTTCAGTGCCAATCACTTCCGAAGCCGCTCAAACCCCTTCACAGGCTGCCAGCATCTCTTTTTCAGTTGTGGTATAGCTGGCCTCAGATCCTTTGTACCCCCGACTCCAAAAGCCAAGGGGTCGACCTCGAGCCTCCCCTGGAGCTTTCTGCCAGAGGCTCCAGGCAGGACCATTTTCCCCAGCTGCGGTGTACAGTACATTTTTAACATCTGGCCTGGTCCGGACTGGTCCGAGGGCTACTTCATGAACTATATCGTGTTTAATTTGCTCAAAGGCTTGTTGTTGCTCAGGACCCCATTTTAAATCATTCTTCTTCCGGGTCACATGATAGAGAGGGCTTACAATCGAACTGTAATTTGGGATGTGCATTCTCCAGAACCCCACAGCACCCAAGAAAGCTTGTGTTTCTTTCTTATTAATTGGTGGAGACATTGCTGTTATCTTGTTGATCACATCTGTGGGGATCTGTCTACGTCCATCTTGCCACTTTATTCCCAAAAATTGAATCTCCCGTGCAGGTCCCTTGACCTTACTCCGTTTTATGGCAAAACCGGCTTTCAGCAGGATTTGGGTTATTTTCCTCCCTTTCTCAAAGACTTCTTCAGCTGTATCGCCACACACGATAATGTCATCAATGTATTGCAGGTGTTCTGGAGCTTGCCCCTGTTCCAGTGCAGTCTGGATCAATCCATGGCAAATGGCTGTGTTTCCACCCCTGGGGCAGTCGGTTCCAAGTGAAATGGACACCCCTCCAAGTAAAAACAAACTGTGGCCTGCACTCTGCTGCCGAAGGAATTGAGAAAAATGCATTGGCAATATCAGTCGTGGCATACCACTTGGCTGCCCTTGACTCTAATTCATACTGAAGTTCTAGCATGTCCGGTACGGCAGCACTCAATGGCGGTGTGACTTCATTCAGGCCACGATAGTCTACTGTTAGTCTCCACTCTCTGTTAGACTTTCGCACTGGCCATATGGGGCTATTAAAGGGTGAGTGGGTCCTGCTGATCACTCCCTGACTCTCCAGTCTACGAATCAGCTGATGGATAGGAATCAGGGAGTCTCGGTTGGTGCGATATTGCCGCCGGTGCACTGTTGTGGTTGCTATTGGCACTTGTTCTTCGACTTTCAGCAGCCCCACAACAGAAGGATCCTCTGAGAGACCAGGCAAGGTGGACAGCTGCTCAATTTCCTCAGTCTCCAAAGCAGCAATACCAAAAGCCCATTGGTACCCTTTTGGGTCTTTGAAGTACCCTCTCCTGAGGTAGTCTATGCCGAGGATGCATGGAGCCTCTGGACCAGTCACAATGGGGTGTTTTTGCCATTTCCTCCCAGTTAGGCTGATTTCAGCCTCCAGTACAGTCAACTTTTGGGATCCTCCTGTCACTCCAGAAATATAGATGGGTTCCACCCCTTGACAGCTTGACGGCATCAGGGTACACTGTGCACTGGTATCTACTAGAGCCTTATACTTCAGTGGGACTGATGTGCCAGGCCATTTGATCCACACAGTCCAGTAAATCCGATTATCCCCTACCTCCACCTGGCTGGAGGCAGGGCCCCTCTAATAGTTATCACAACTTTGAACACTTAGGTCATATTGAAAGGGATTATTCTTCGTTATCACAGGAGCTGGAGTAAAGTCAGCTCTTCCACTCCATCTGGGGGCCTGCTCACCAGAGACTGAAGCCGCAGCTCTCATGGGATGATGAGTCTTGGGCCTTGCTCCCCTCTTCAATTCGCTCACCCGTTCCTCCAAAGCTGAAGTATGTTTTCCATCCCACTTCGTCATGTCTTCTCCGTGATCCCGCAGATAAAACCATAGGGTGGCCCGTGGCGTATACCTCCTGTATCTTCTCTCTCGAAGAATAGGACGCCTTTTGTTAATAGCTGAGACGTGTGTTGGTACACGTGAGGAGCTGGATAAATCAGATCGTCCCTCAATTGTTTGAGATCCTGGGACAGTTTTTCCACAGCTGAGATGATGGAAGGGGTGAGGTTGTCTTTGAACTCTCAGAGTTTATGAATCATTTCATCTACTGTTAGTGGTACTATGTCATTCCAGGTTACTGTTGCCAATGAATGGGCATATGATGACAGTGCATTCCGTGTTAGTTTTCGCCACATGGGTCATGTACATAATCTGGGTCTATGGGTATATCCCCATTATTTGGCTTGATGTGATCATCTCTAAGATGGCTGATTCCCTCAGAGACTGGATGCCTTTGTCTAAAGTAGTCCACTTGGCCGAACGACTCATAACATCGTCCTTGTATGGAAACCTTTCTTTCACAGCTGCCAAGAGCCACCTCCAAAGACTGAGGGACTTTTTCTCTCTTGCAATTGCTTTGTCAATTCCCCCTTCTCTAGCAAGTGATCCCAGCTGCTTGTCTTCCCTACCTTCTAGCTCGTGACCATCGGCCCCATTGTCCCAGCATCGGAGCAACCAGGTGATGATGTGCTCCCCTGGTTGACGGGTAAAATCTTTTCGCATATTCCGTAGCTCGGTTGAGGTCCGAGGTCGAGAAGTCACCTCTTCTTCTTCGTCATGTGATGATGACTCCTCCTCACATACTGGACCAGGTGGTGAATACATTGTTTCTTCATCTTGCTTCACCCTTCTTGCCTCCTTTTGTTGCATCAAACGATGCTACAGCATCATTTGAGAGTTTTGAAGTTCTTGAATGGCCTTTTAATATTGTTGAGACCTGTTTGCTGATTGTGATGGGGATTACCATGTTGGCACGCATACAGAGTGTGTTTTGCCCACAACTATTTCGTCTGATTTCAAGAGTTAAGCAGAGTCAGGTTTGGGCCTTGTCTGGCGTTAAACGACAATATAGGAGGACCAAGAGATTTTCCCTGAGGCTGGGCAGCCATGAGTGGCAGGGTGTGTGGGATAGTATGGACAAGTACCTAGGTCAGTGGGCTTCTCCCGTACTTTGGAATTTCACCACCGAACAAGTGCAAATTCCGGAAGAATTAGTAAAACACTTAAATGAGGTGTGTGGTCGGTCTGGCCATTCCAGAGACGGACAAATCATGACAACGTGCTGGGGCTTGGCCTATGCTTACAGGGCCTTGTTCAACACTACCCAGCACCTTCAAAAGGAAAAAAAACGCCCCTGCATCTGAGGGCAAAGCAACAGTCAGCGCAGCTACTCCAGCTCCAAGCAAAGCAGCTACACCACCCCCAGCGACAAGTACAGTGGCTACCCAAACTTTGGCTGCAACAGACAGCACGGCTACCCCAGCTCCAAGCACAGCAGCTACACCACCCCCAGCGACAAGTACAATTGCTACTCAAGCCACAGTGATAATCACTGCAGCTAAACCAGAGGACCAATTTGTACCAATATCGGTTGCCCCTGTACGCAAGAGAAAAAGCAAAAAGGAGGCAAGAAGGGTGAAGCAAGATGAAGAAACAATGTATTCACCACCTGGTCCAGTATGTGAGGAGGAGTCATCATCACATGACGAAGAAGAAGAGGTGACTTCTCGACCTCGGACCTCAACCGAGCTACGGAATATGCGAAAAGATTTTACCCGTCAACCAGGGGAGCACATCATCACCTGGTTGCTCCGATGCTGGGACAATGGGGCCGATGGTCACGAGCTAGAAGGTAGGGAAGACAAGCAGCTGGGATCACTTGCTAGAGAAGGGGGAATTGACAAAGCAATTGCAAGAGAGAAAAAGTCCCTCAGTCTTTGGAGGTGGCTCTTGGCAGCTGTGAAAGAAAGGTTTCCATACAAGGACGATGTTATGAGTCGTTCGGCCAAGTGGACTACTTTAGACAAAGGCATCCAGTCTCTGAGGGAATCAGCCATCTTAGAGATGATCACATCAAGCCAAATAATGGGGATATACCCATAGACCCAGATTATGTACATGACCCATGTGGCGAAAACTAACACGGAATGCACTGTCATCATATGCCCATTCATTGGCAACAGTAACCTGGAATGACATAGTACCACTAACAGTAGATGAAATGATTCATAAACTCTGAGAGTTCAAAGACAACCTCACCCCTTCCATCATCTCAGCTGTGGAAAAACTGTCCCAGGATCTCAAACAATTGAGGGACGATCTGATTTATCCAGCTCCTCACGTGTACCAACACACGTCTCAGCTATTAACAAAAGGCGTCCTATTCTTCGAGAGAGAAGATACAGGAGGTATACGCCACGGGCCACCCTATGGTTTTATCTGCGGGATCACGGAGAAGACATGACGAAGTGGGATGGAAAACATACTTCAGCTTTGGAGGAACGGGTGAGCGAATTGAAGAGGGGAGCAAGGCCCAAGACTCATCATCCCATGAGAGCTGCGGCTTCAGTCTCTGGTGAGCAGGCCCCCAGATGGAGTGGAAGAGCTGACTTTACTCCAGCTCCTGTGATAACGAAGAATAATCCCTTTCAATATGACCTAAGTGTTCAAAGTTGTGATAACTATTAGAGGGGCCCTGCCTCCAGCCAGGTGGAGGTAGGGGATAATCGGATTTACTGGACTGTGTGGATCAAATGGCCTGGCACATCAGTCCCACTGAAGTATAAGGCTCTAGTAGATACCAGTGCACAGTGTACCCTGATGCCGTCAAGCTGTCAAGGGGTGGAACCCATCTATATTTCTGGAGTGACAGGAGGATCCCAAAAGTTGACTGTACTGGAGGCTGAAATCAGCCTAACTGGGAGGAAATGGCAAAAACACCCCATTGTGACTGGTCCAGAGGCTCCATGCATCCTCGGCATAGACTACCTCAGGAGAGGGTACTTCAAAGACCCAAAAGGGTACCAATGGGCTTTTGGTATTGCTGCTTTGGAGACTGAGGAAATTGAGCAGCTGTCCACCTTGCCTGGTCTCTCAGAGGATCCTTCTGTTGTGGGGCTGCTGAAAGTCGAAGAACAAGTGCCAATAGCAACCACAACAGTGCACCGGCGGCAATATCGCACCAACCGAGACTCCCTGATTCCTATCCATCAGCTGATTCGTAGACTGGAGAGTCAGGGAGTGATCAGCAGGACCCACTCACCCTTTAATAGCCCCATATGGCCAGTGCGAAAGTCTAACAGAGAGTGGAGACTAACAGTAGACTATCGTGGCCTGAATGAAGTCACACCGCCATTGAGTGCTGCCGTACCGGACATGCTAGAACTTCAGTATGAATTAGAGTCAAGGGCAGCCAAGTGGTATGCCACGACTGATATTGCCAATGCATTTTTCTCAATTCCTTCGGCAGCAGAGTGCAGGCCACAGTTTGTTTTTACTTGGAGGGGTGTCCATTTCACTTGGAACCGACTGCCCCAGGGGTGGAAACACAGCCATTTGCCATGGATTGATCCAGACTGCACTGGAACAGGGGCAAGCTCCAGAACACCTGCAATACATTGATGACATTATCGTGTGTGGCGATACAGCTGAAGAAGTCTTTGAGAAAGGGAGGAAAATAACCCAAATCCTGCTGAAAGCCGGTTTTGCCATAAAACGGAGTAAGGTCAAGGGACCTGCACGGGAGATTCAATTTTTCGGGAATAAAGTGGCAAGATGGACGTAGACAGATCCCCACAGATGTGATCAACAAGATAACAGCAATGTCTCCACCAATTAATAAGAAAGAAACACAAGCTTTCTTGGGTGCTGTGGGGTTCTGGAGAATGCACATCCCAAATTACAGTTCGATTGTAAGCCCTCTCTATCATGTGACCCGGAAGAAGAATGATTTAAAATGGGGTCCTGAGCAACAACAAGCCTTTGAGCAAATTAAACACGATATAGTTCATGAAGTAGCCCTCGGACCAGTCCGGACCAGGCCAGATGTTAAAAATGTACTGTACACCGCAGCTGGGGAAAATGGTCCTGCCTGGAGCCTCTGGCAGAAAGCTCCAGGGGAGGCTCGAGGTCGACCCCTTGGCTTTTGGAGTCGGGGGTACAAAGGATCTGAGGCCAGCTATACCACAACTGAAAAAGAGATGCTGGCAGCCTGTGAAGGGGTTTGAGCGGCTTCGGAAGTGATTGGCACTGAAGCACAGCTCCCCCTGGCATCCTGGTTGCCCGTACTGGGCTGGATGTTCAAAGGCAGGGTCTCCTCTACACATCATGCAACTGATGCTACATGGAGTAAATGGGCTGCACTAATTACACAACGAGCTCGAATAGGAAATCCCAGTCGTCCAGGCATTCTAGAAGTCATCATGGACTGGCCAGAAGGCAAAGATTTTGGAATGTCACCAGAGGAGGAGGTGATGTGTGCTGAAGAGGCCCCACCATATAACAAACTGTCAGAAAGTGAAAAACAGTATGCCTTGTTTACTGATGGGTCCTGCCGTACTGTGGGAAAGCATCAGAGATGGAAGGCAGCCGTATGGAGTCCTCGACGACAAGTTGCAGAAACTGCTGGAAGAGAGGGCGAATCGAGTCAGTTTGCGGGGGTGAAAGCCATCCAGCTGGCCCTGGACATTGCTGAATGAGAAAAGTGGCCAGTACTTTATCTCTATACTGACTCATGGATGGTGGCAAATGCCCTGTGGGGGTGGTTGCAGCAATGGAAGCGAAGCAACTGGCAAACCCATCTGGGCTGCTGCACTGTGGCAAGATATCACTGCCCGGGTGCAGAACCTGGTGGTGAAGGTACGCCATGTAGATGCCCATGTACCCAAGAGTCGGGCCACTGAGGAACACCAGAACAACCAACAAGTGGATAAAGCTGCTAAGATTGAAGAGGCTCAGATGGACTTAGATTGGCAACATAAAGGTGAGCTTCCTTCTGCAAGTAATAGATGAGCCGACAAGGAGAGGTGCCATGCTTGACCTTGTGCTCACCAACAGGGAAGGGCTTGTTGAGAATGTGGTACTCCAGGGCAGCCTTGAATGCAGCGATCGTGAGATGGTCGAATATGAGATCCCCAGGAGAGTGAGAAGAGCGTGTAGCAAGCTCACTGCCCTGGACTTCAAAAGAGCAGACTTTGGCCTCTTCAGGAGCCTGCTTAGTAAGGTTCCATGGGATATAGCCCTGGAGGGCAGGGGGGCCCAAGACTGTTGGTTGATATTCAAGGATCACCTGCTACAAGCTCAGGAGCGCTGCATCCCAACTAGAAA